>NW_027555958.1:325787637-326499003 GCF_003287225.1 Phascolarctos cinereus | reverse complement strand
TTCTCCAATCTATCCTTCACACATATGCCAAACTGATTTTCTTGAAACAGAAATGTGATCATTTTGATCCTCTACCCCACAAAATTCCAGTAATTCCATATTATATCTAGAATTAGAAATAAGTTCTATTTGGCATTTAAAGTTCTCCACAACCTGACCCCAACCTACCTTTCCACCTTTATTGAACACTTCTTCCTTTCCTTGTGTACCTTAGCCCAAGCCTAACTGGCCTTCCTGTTCCTTATACACAGCATTTTTGCCCCCGTTCTTTTGCCCAGGCTGTCTTCCATGCTTGAAATGCACTCCTTCCTCACTTCCATCTCTCAGAATGCCTAGTTTCCTTAACTCAATTGTCACTTTCCACAAGTTGTATCCTGAAATGGATATTTCTAGGCCTGGAAATAACCTGGGATTTTAAGAAGCCCAGAGCTTCTAGATTCTGCAGATGACCTCTGAAATAACTTATTGGAGGAGATGACCATGCCAGGAAGATGATCTCCAAGCCATGCCCTGGCTTTCCAGAAGAGAGAGACTTTTCGTGAGCTGCTTGGACAGAATAGGGCCACTGTGAGGGTGAAATGCCTATTCAGCAGCCTCACAAAGTGTTTCATGCATGAGTCCAGAGTAGGCATACCTTAGTGGAAAAAGAATTCATATTACATTCCATTTCCTGAGCTGCAGGGAACTCAACAAGGCTGTCCCTGAGGCTAGAAATGTCTGTCTCAGGATCTCTATTTAGTCAATTACGCTTAGGGAAAGAAACACAAAGTGAGAGGCCATGAGGGTCTTAGGATCACCTAAATAAGAGCACACTTTCTCGTCTATGTGCAAGCGACCCTCACAGCTCCCAAGAAGAAAGGAAATCCCTGCCCTCCCCCATCCAAAAAATTTAGAGTTCAGTAGAAAATTGCCAGAATGCCAAGCCACATAATTCACAAGAGAAGAAAAAGAGAGACTGAAAGTTGTTTCTCCCTTTAAAGCTGACTGAGGGCACTCTTTCTGCTCAGTGGCCAGTCTTCTTTAACAGAACCACGACCACACAAAGACCAATCAGAAACCTGTGACAGTTGAACATAGCCTTTATCAAAGGGCCTACCAGAAAGGGCCAGGGTGCATGCTTCTCCCTATGCATGCACCTTGAGGTAACGACTATTACATTTGTTTTTTGGTTTTTTGTTGTTGTTGTTGTTGTTTTGTTTTTAATTGCTTATTTATTTATTTTTTAACATTAATTTTCTTTAAATTTTGAGTTCCAAGTTCTCTTCCACCTTCCAAACCCTACCCTACCCATTGAGAAAGCAAGAAATATGATGCCTATTATATGTGTGTGTGTATATATATATATATATGTATATATATACATATATATATACATATATATATATATATACATATATATATATATATATATACATATATATATATATATACACACACACACATATATACAGAGAGAGAGAGAGAGGGAAAGATGCAATACATATTTATTTATTAGTTATGTTCTAGGAGGAAGAAGCAAGAAAAATTTAAAAAGGAAAAAAAATGCTTCAATCTGCATTCAGAGTTCATCAGTAATCTCTGTGTGGGTGGGTAGCATTTTTCATCATGAGTTCTTTAGAACTGTGGATCATTGTATTCATCAGAGTAGCTAAGTCTTCTACCACTAATTACCTTTACAATATTACCATTACTGTGTAGATTATTCTCCTGGTTCTGCTCACTTTACTTTGTATCAGTTCATATAAGTTTTCCCAGGTTTTTCTGAAACCATCCTACTTATTTCTTATAACATAATAATAATCCATCGCAACCATATACCACAACTTGTTCAGTCATTCACTAATTGATGGGCGTCCACTCAATTTCTAATTCTTTGCCACCAGAAAAAGAACTGCTGTAAATATTTTTGTGCACACAGGTCCTTTTCCTTTTTCTTAGATTTCTTTGGGATACAGACCTAGTACTGGCACTGCTGAGTCAAAGGGTATGCACAGTTTTCTAAACCTTTGGGCATAGCTCCAAATTGTTCTCTTGAATGGGTAGGACAGTTCATGACTCTACCAGCAGCACATTAGTGTCCCTAATTTTTCTATGTCCCCTCCAACATTTATCATTTTCCTTTTTTGTCATGTTAGCCAATATGATGGGCATGAAGTGGTACCTCAGAATTGTTTTAATTTGCATTTCTCTAATGAATAGTGATTTAGAACATTTTCTCATATGACTACAGATAGCTTTGATTTCTTCTTCTGAAAGCTTCTTGTTCATATCCTTTGACCATTTATCACTTGGCATATGGCTCTTATTTTTATTAATTTGACTGTATTCCCTATGTATTTGAGGAAGGAGGCCTTTATCAGAAAGACTTGATGAAAAATTTTCCCTCTATTTCTTGTTTTTCTTCTAATTCTGGCTTCATTGGTTTTGTCTATTTACTTCTTGTAATGCTCTCCATCTCTTGTTTTGTCATAAACTCTTCTCTTGTCCATAGATCTGACAGGTACATTTTTCCATGCTTGCTTAATTTACTTATGATATTACTCTTTATGTCTAAATCATGCACCCATTTTGACTTTGCCTTGGTACACGATGTAAGATGTTGTTTTATGCCTAGTTTCTGCCAAACTGCTTTTCAGTTTTCCCAGCAATTTTTGTCAAATGGTAAGTTCTTGCCCAAAAAGTTTGGCTCTTTGAGTTTATCAAACACTAGATTGCTACAGTCATTTACTACTATGTATTGTGTACCTAAACTATTCTGTTGACTGACTAATCTATTTTGTAGCCAGTACCAGATTGTTTTCATGATGACCACTTTGTAATATAGTTTGAAATCTAATACTGCTGGACTTCCTTCTTTCACATTTTTTTCATTGATTCCATTAACATTCTTGACCTTTTGTTCTTCCAGATGAACTTTGTTATTATTTTTTCTAGCTTTATAAAATAATTCTATGTTAATTTGATTGGTATGGCACTGAATAAGTAAATTAATTTAGGTAGAATTATAATTTTTATTATGTTGATTCCACCTACCCATGAGCAATTAATATTTCTCAGTTGTTTAGATCTGTCTTCATTTGTGTTAAAAGTGTTTTGTAATTGTGTTCATATAGTTCCTGGATTTGTCTTGGCAGGTAGATTCCCAAGTATTTTATATTGTCTGTAGTTATTGTAAATGGAATTTCTCTTTCTATCTTCTTCTGCTGTATCTTGTTGTTAAATAGAAGTGCTGATGATTTATATGAGTTTATTTTATAAACTGAAACTTTGCTATAGTTGTTAATTGTTTAAATTATTTTTTAGTTGATTTTCTAGGGCTCTGTAAGTATATTATATAATCTACAAAGAATGATATTTTTGTTTCCCTATCGCCTATTTATATTTCTTCAATTTATTTTTTCTTGTCTTATTGCTAAGGCTAGCATTTCCAGTACAATACTGAATAATAATAGTGATGATGGACATCTTTGCTTCATCTCTGATCTTATTGGCAAGGCTTCTATTAATCTTTTTTAATCTATGCTTCCAAGACCCTTTATTGGATATAGGGTTTATTGCATTTTGATCTGAAAAGGGTGCATTTAATATTTCTGGCATTCTGCATTTGTTTGCGAGGTTTTTATGCCCTAATACATGGTCAGGTTTCTTGTGAAGATGTGATGTATAGCTGATAAAAAGGTATACTTCTTTCTATTCCCATTCAATTTTCTCCTGAGGTCTATCATATCTAACTTTCCTAAGATTCTACTCATGTCCTTAAATTCTTTCTTATTTATTTTATGGTTAAATTTATCTAGTTCTAAGAGGGGTAAGTTGAGGTCCCCCAGTAGAATTGTTTTACTATCCACTTCCTCTCATAACTCATTTAACTTTACCTTTAAGAATTTGGATGCTCATCCTTTTGGTGCATGTATATTTAGTATTGATATTACTTCATTGTCTAGGGTACCTTTTATCAAAATGTAACTTTCCTGATGACTTCTTTTAATCAAATCTATTTTTGCTTTTGCTTTGTTGGAAATGATTGCTACCCCTGTCCCCTCTTTTTTTTACCTCAGCTAAAACATAATAGATCTGCTCCAGTCCCTTATTTTAACTCTCTATGTGTCTCTGTTTCAAGTGTATTTGTTATAAACAATATATGGTTAAATTCTGGTTTCTATTCCATTCTGCTATCGGCTTTGGTTTTATGAATGAGCTCATCCCATTCACATTCACATATTCACATCCACATAACTGTATGTTCCCCTTTATCCTATTTTCTTCTGTTTATCCTTCTCTCTTTTTACCCTGGCCCTCTTCAAAGGTCTATTTTGTTCCTGAACACTGTCTCCCTTGATAAACCCTCCCTTTTATCACTTCCCCTTTCTCTTATCCCCTTCCCCTTTTACTTCCCTGTTGAGTATGACAGATTTCTGTACCCAACTAAGTATGTTGTGTATCAAGCAATCTATCTCTCTGTATGTACACCTATCTATATTTAGATAGATAGACATAGATATGATATATATGTTTCCCTCTTTGAACCAATTCAATGAGAGTGAAGTTCAGGTGTGGCACACTATTCCACCCTCCCTATTTTCTCCCCCTCTGTAAAAGCTCTTCCTTTGTGTACTTTTTTTTAAGTGAGATAATTTCCCCCATTTTTCTTCTCCCTTTTTCTTTTAATGATAAAGTTGTTAGGAATTACATGTATCATCTCCCCATAAGGAATGCAAATAGCTTAACCTTATTAAGTCCCTTAAGATTTTTCTTTCATGTTTGCCTTTTTATGCTTCTCTTGAATCTTAATGTTTGAATGTCAGATTTTCTATTCAGCTCTGGTCTTTCTATCAGGAATGCTTGAAAATCCTCTATTTCATTAAATTTCCATATTTTCCCCTGAAGGATTATACTCAGTTTTGCTGGGTATATTATTCTTGGTTGTAATCCTAAATCATTTGGCTTCCAGAATATAATATCCCTAGTCCTCCACTCCTTTAACATGGAAGCTGCTAAATCCTGTGTGATTCTCACTGTGGCTCCACGATATTTGAATGGTTTCTTTCTAGCTGCTTGCAATATTTTCTCTTTGACCTGGGAGCTCTGCAATTTGGCTGTAATATTCCTAGAATTTTCATTTTTCATTTCAGGAAATGATTGGTGGATTCTTTCAATTTCAATTTTACGCTCTGGATCTAAGATATTGACACAAGTTCCCTTATAATTCCTTGAAATATGATGTCTAGGCTCTTTTTTTATCATGGCTTTCAGGTAGTCCAATAATTCTTAGATTATCTCTCCTTGATGTATTTTCCAGGGCAGTTGTTTTTCCAATGAGATATTTAACATTTTCTTCTTTTTTTCATTCTTTTGACTTTGTTTTTGTTGTTTCTTGATGTTTCATGATGTTGTTAGCTTCCACTTGTCCAATTCTAATTTTTAAGGAACTATTTCTTCAGTGAGCTTTTGTACTCCTTTTACCATTTGGCCAATTTTATTTTTTGAGGTGTTATTTTCTTCAGAATTTTTATGTCTCTTTCACCTAGCTGTTAATTCTCTTCTCATAATTTTCTTGCATTACTCTCATTTATTTTCCCAATTTTTCCTCTACTGCTATTATCTCTTTCCTTACCTCTTCTAGAAATTCTTTTTTTTCTTTTTCTTTTTTTAGTGAGGCAATTAGGGTCAAGTGACTTGGCCAGAGTCACACAGCTAGGAACTGTTACGTGTTTGAGGCCAGATTTGAACTCAGGTCCTCCTGACTCCAGGGCCAGTGCTCTATCCACTATGCCCCCTAGATGCCCCCCAGAAATTCTTGTTGGACTTGTATCCAATTTTCTTTGAGGCTTTTCTGGTAGTTATTTTCACTTTGTTGTCTTTTTCTGAGTTTGTCTTGATCTTCCCTATCACCATAGTAACTTTTTATAATCAGGTTCTTTTTTTGTGGTTTGCTCATTTTTCCAGTCTATTTCTTGACATACATGGACAGATTCTGTTCTGCCCTGATTATGCCAATTATAGGGTTGTGGTTTGTCTTTCATTCACAAAGAAGATCATGACATCAGAGAGATGATGACATGACTTGGAATTGAATTGGATTTGAGTGAGCAAAGTCACCAGCCTCAATTTCTTCTCCAGAGACATCTGAATCCAGTGGCCAGATGTAGATCAGGATGCCTGGAGATGACCCAGGATGCAGTGGGAGACCTTGGCCCTTTTAAGCTAAGGTCTTTTCAAGTTCTCACTTTGAGTGAGGCAATGCCCATTCAGAGAATGGGCCTCTTTAAGGAATGAGTCAAGGGATGGCCCCTTTAATTAAAAAAAAATAATAAAAATCAAACTGGGAAGGGAAGACCCTCAGGGTTGCTGGCCAAAAGAGAAACACTTACTATTTACATTCACTCTGAGCCAAGAGGGCCCAAAAAATAAGGCAATTCAATTGCAAGTCATATCATCATCTCCCTGATGTAATGGTCCTCTTTGAGAATGAAGGACAAATCACAACATCTGTGTAATCTGAGCTGCCCAAATGAGGACCCAGCTAGCCAGTTCCAGTTGGGCAACTCAGCTCATCCTCTCTTCTCCTCTCCTCTCTTCTCCTTTCCTCACATGGGATATTATGCCCTTTCCTAAGGGTGTTCTGCCCAAAGGAAGATAAATTTTGTTGGCCAAAACTACCTAGTTAACTTGGGGTTTACTGGCTAGATTTCTTTCTCAATTGTAGGGTGTCATTCACTCCAAGAGAATACTGAGACACTGAAGAAAGAGAAGACCATACCAGCTTGGTTATTAATAGGTTTTATTAGGGCTAATTGTTGGAGTTGACTCACAAGGGACCTAGTTCTTGGCAGCAGGAGGATAGAAGAGTGGAACCCCATATTACTCTTAACCAGGTCAAGTATATATAGGAACAGAACAAAGAAGGCATAGGACCAGGGACGACCCAGAGTCATGTACAAGTTTTCCCATGGAATAGTTAGAGCTTCTTTTGCTGTTTACCTTTACTCAAGGTAGTTTAGATTCTTCTGTGGAGTCATAGGTCATGTTCTCATGCTCTGGCTGTGGCCATAAATATGAATTTGAACGTTATGTTAAAGTTGTGCTCTGTTCACCTGAGGGTGAGGAATCACTGTCTCAAGCTTCAGGAGTCTGTAAGTTTTCAGTGCTTCCAAGATGGTATGTTCCAGGGAGAGTTGTGTTCACTAATCTTCTGGTCTGTGCTCTGGTCTTACCCAGAGAGAACTCCTGCTCCCTTGCAGCCACAAGTTCTGCTCCTCTCTGCCCTGGACTTGTGACCTGGAACTGACCATGGGCAATGGAGTTGCCAAGTGCCATTTCGGGGCCCCCTCTAATCTTTTTTTTTTTCCTGACCATTTGTCCTATCCCTTACCATCTCTGGGCTGAGAGTTTCCAAAGCTGCTGCTGCTGCTGTTCCTGTCATAGCCACCCAGGGTCACACAGCTAGTAAGTGTCTGAGGCCAGATTTGAATTCAGAAGATGAGTCTTCCTGATTCCAAGCCCAGTACTCTATCCGCTGTGCCACCTAGCTGCCTTTTTTTAACCTACCATTAAAAAATGCTACAAATATTTTGATGTATAGAGGTCCTTTCCTTCTGCCTATGATCTCTTCAATTTCCCTGTCTATGGCTATCCTCACCCACTCATGACTCTCCTCTCTTTCTTGTCTCCCCTCGTCCCACTTCCCTCCCCTCTCCCCCCACCCCCTTTGTTCCTTCTTTCTCCTACTAGAGTCCCTTTCTTAGCTAGAACAGGAGCTGACAAAAAATTATATAGTTTGAAGTTCTTAGTCTTTTATCATTAAAATGACTGTGTTTTTCATTGTAATTTTGAGGTTATAATTATTTTATGCTGACCAGCAAGGAGCTAATAAAAATAAATCGAATCTGTAAATATGCTAAGCTTAATTTTAAGAAAAAGGAAAAATTCAGCCTCCCAGGGCTTGTGACTTAAGTCTTCAATCCATCTCTGGATTGAAGGCCAGAGGGGAGGCCTCAGAGCTATCCTTCTTCTTGACCTGAAGGCCCCTGTTGCTGCTCTCCTTGTCTCCTCAAAATGAGCCACAAGAAATATTCACCCCTTCTCTTGGGCTTCATTCTGTGGTTACCTGTTTCTCTCTCTCTCTCTCTCTCTCTCTCTCTCTCTCTCTCTCTCTCTCTCTTTCTCTCTCTCTCTCTCTCTCTCTCTCTCTCCCCCTCTCTCTTTCCTTTCTTTGATATCATCTCTTTCTCTTTGGACCTGCTACCAGAATAAAGCTTCCTTCTCAGTAGGTCCTTGAGAAATGCTACTGCCTCTTTCTAGACCTACCATGTCTATGTCTCGCTCTTTCCCTATCTTTCTCTCTCTGAGTCTCTGACTCTGCCTTGTCGTCCCTCACTCTGTCCTGACTCCAATCTCTTTCTTCTCTCCCTCTTGCCCCTGCACCTTCTCCTGGTCCCTTTGTCCCAACTCTCCCTCAAAAAGACTGTAATTGAAGGGAAGATTCTTTCTTGGCCGTCCATTCTTTTCCTTTCTCTTTGCTGCATCTGCTGCCTCTGTTCCTTCACCTCTCCCTTTCATCATAGCTCAGGGCAGAACACATGCTTGAGACCCCAGTGCACAGTCCACATTTAAATCCTCATCCATATATATATATATGGATATATATACACACACACACACACACATACACACACACACATATATATATGTATGTATACATTATATATACATGCATAATAAATCCATCTATTTGCACACACACCCTTATCCACACATATGCACATCTATACACATCCAATCATAGAATAGTAACTTACATTTATATGATACTTTAAGATTTACAAAGTTCTTTTATGCACATTATCTCATTTGATCCTCCTAACAACCATATGAGGTGGGATTACAGATGGAATTAGCCCCATTTTAGAGATTAGGAAAGTCAGGCTCAGAGAGATTAAGTGACCTGACCATCATCATGTAGCTAGTGTCAGAGACACAATTCCAGCCCAGCTCTTCCTGACTCCAATTCTAGCACTCTGTCTTTGACCTCTGATGCTTATAAATGGTGTGATCTTGGCCAAGTCAATTATCCTGGGCCTCAGTTTCCCCAACTGGAAAATGAGGGGATTGGACTGGATGGCTTCTTGTCTAGAGCTTCTACACTATACCTGCAGAGCTGTGATCATCCCCTTCTTAAACTGTGGGTTGTGTGTCACAACCCACAGTTTAAGAAGTGCTGAAGTGGTCACAAGTGGAAAAAGTTTAAAAAGCCCTGATTTTGGATCTTATGACAGAGAGTGACAAAAAGCCTATAATGCTTTATTGTCTCTGTCACTCTCTGTCATTCTCTCTGTGTGTATATACACACTCATGTATATGTGTATATATACATGTATACTTATACATGCATGTACATATGTGTCAATCCACTTTAACATGCATTTGTGTGGTCCATTAACACCCATGTCCATATATATGCATACATATATGCCCGTATCCTCATCTATACATCTATCCATCATATACTTACTAGATGCATGACCTTAGGCCAGTCATTTATCTTCTTTCAGTCTTAGTTTACTCATCTACAAAATGGAGGTGATAATAGCACCTCCCTTACAGAGCTGTTGTGAGATTCAGATGTGGTAATATATGTGAAGCACTTTGCAAACTTCAAAGTGCTACATAAATGTCAGCTAGTTTTATTATCATTTGTATCTACACACAAATCCATATATTCAGCCATACAAGTCCACTCATATGTATTCCTTGTGCTCATACATGAACACATAGAAATTCTTTCATTCTAGCTAATGCGTATCATCATCATTATAATTATCACTATGGCAGTTCACATTTTTATAGCTTTTTATTTAAAGTTTATGAAATGCTTTCCATACATTATTCTGTTTGACCCTCACACAACACTATGATATGGATAATGAAAGTATTATCCTTGTTTTACATATGGAGACACATATAGGCATGCATAAAACACACACACCCTTATATACTTAGATACCCCCCCACACACACACACAATTCTATACCTTTATCCTCTTTTCATATGTATTACCAGGATTAACCAAACTTTTTTTTTTAATGAAGGTGTATTGATTTTTTTATTCCCATGACACACAAGAGGGAAGGAAAGAGGTAGGGGTAGGCCCTGATTGTAAAATCCATTGGATGTGGAATAAATGATAGTGATGAAGCCTTGGGGCTAAGTGATGGAGAACATTCACAGCATTGTGTCTGAGTGGGGGCTCATTCTGGGGCACTTTCTCTTGGGTACCATAGAAAAGACTCTGGTAGAAGCAACCATTCTGGAGATCTACCAGTAAATCCCAATCTACTATTTGGGGATATCCTCTTTCCCAGGATCCTGAATATTCCCAGTTCTTCGCATGTCAGAACGTAAGTAGTTCCAAGGTACATCTATTTCCTCTGAGCTCCCTTTAACCTTTGTGTTCCTCTTAATGGAACATAAATGCTCCCTCATTCAGATCCTGCCACTCAATAATAGTTATCAGTAAATAATAGCATATATAGGAAAAGCATGATGAGGTTGACAGAAAGCTTTCTGTTATCTCATTTGATCCTGTATAACAGCTCTGTGAAGTAAATAGTACCAGCATTATAACCCCATTTTACAGATGAGGAAACTGAAGCTAAATTAGGTAAAAGATCTTATCTAAGTCACCCAGCTAGTACATGGCATATAAATCTAGGATTTCTGACTCCCAGTGCAGTGTTCTTTCCGCTTTGCCATCCTCACTCTCAATACCAAGTCTTGGCTCTAGGCATCTTCTACTAAGACTGTTATTCTCTTCTCCTCCTAAACGCCTCAGTCCAGACCTGTTGGCTTCTACAGACTGCTCCTCCATTCCTACCTCCTCCCTTGTGTTTCTATCACGTCCTTCTTGGGGCCCTACAGTAGTACCAAATGTCCTCTCAAGCATAGACTCAGACTTTCAGATTCTGTGATTTCACTGGTATGGGTTTATGTGTAACCCTCCCCCTCCTCCCATTAATACAAATTATGACACCTCCATAACTTTGTAGAGAGTCTTTGTGAGTTGCTTTGGGGGGGAAAAAAGCACTTGCCACCAACCTTCTGGAAATGAGCCTCTTCAAAATTAGCAGCAAAGCTGGTTCTCAGACAACAGGCACATATCGGGGTGTGCTGGATAGAGAAGCTTGATGATGATCTTGGGAACCAATTGTTAGATTTTTAGCATGAACATTCATATCTCTGAAACCTGGAAAATACTGCAAATCCGGGCTTGATTTATTGTTTTCTTGTTTGTCTAGACTTAAGAAAGTGATAGAGAAAATGTAACCAATGCAGATTAAACTTAAAAGTGTATTTTGCATATCTTCTTTTTTTTTTTAAGAGTTGGTTGTTAAACATATACTAACACACTCCTGCAGATAGCCAAACAGCTGTATCCATGTTGGTGCCAAGCCACTAGTGCTCTCTCCCCAACCTTCCGTCCCAATTACTTTTTACTTATTGTGCATGTACTTATATGTATACATATCACTTCCTCTGATAGACTATAAACTCCTTGAGGGCAAGGACTCTTTGTATTACTAGCACTTAGCATAGAGCCTGGCACATAGTAAGCACTTAAGTGCTAATAGATTGGTTGATTGTCTGACATGACTTTCCAGAGTTCAGGATAGCCTTCTGGAATCTACATGGGGTCACTTCCATATCACCACAAGATGTGGGAGAAAGACTTTAGAGGCACGGACATAAAATTTTTGAGCTAATTTAAGATAGCATTTGTTCTATTCCCCTCATTTTATAGATTTTGTTTCAGGAAGCTTTTTAAAGTGCCTGTCATATACAAACTGCTTTGGATACTATGATAAAAAAAAAAAAGATGGTTTCTACTCTCAAGGAGATTACTTTTTCTGGTGGGATACAAAGTAGTCACAGATTTAAAGTAATTTTGGGGAGGCAGTGAATTTTAAGTGGTAGGGGATGGAAGTATGGAAATCAGTGAATGCTTCCCAAGACAGTGGCACCTGGTGTGAGCCTTGAAGGAAACTAGGATTCTGATAGGTAGAAGTGAGAAGGGAGTAAGTTCCAGGCATGGTAAATGGTTTGCATAAATACATGGAGACAGGAGATGAGGTGCCAAGTTTGAATAATTGTTGATAGTTCAGATTGTCTGGAACATTAACTTCATGAATGCGAATAATGGGAAGTAAGGCTGAAAAGGAAGACTGGAACTGGCTTTTGTAGGGTCTTAAATGACAGACTAAAGATTTTGTATTTTATCCCATGAGAAACAGAGATCCATTGAAGCCCTAAGGTAGGTGGATGGCACAGCGGATATTGAGCTGAGCTTGCAATCAGGAAGACCTGAGTTCAAATCTCTGCTACCAATATTTACTACCTCACCAAGTCACTTTATTAGCTCTGTCACCCTGACAAAGAACTCTCCAGGTCCCAATTTTCTCAGTTGTAAAATGAGAGTTGGACTTGATGGCCTCTGGAGTCCCTGGAGAACTAAATCTATAATTCTTTGATCCTTTTGAGCTGCAGAATGGCCTGGAGAGATCTGTACCTAAGGAAGATTATTTTTGGCAGCTCTTTGAAAGCTGGGTAATGTCATGGTCCAGCTGAGATGTGATGAGGACCTGAGCTAGTCTAGTAGCCATGAGAGTGAAGAAGAGGGGATGGATGTGAGAGATGGTGTGAATGTGGAATCAGGAAGACTAGGCAACTTATTGGATGTGGGGTTGAGGAAGAGAAAAGAATCAGGGTCATTTTGATGTGTATTTCTGTTATTGTTAGTGCCTGGGAGCATTCTTTTATATGGAGGTGAATGCGGCGTTGCCATTCCCCTTTTGAGAACTTTCTATTTATACCCTTTGACTGCTTATCTATTGGGAAATGGCTATTGATTATATATCTAGATATCACATATATATGTTTATACCTATATCTATATACATGTATACGTGTGTATATACATGCATGCATACATACATATCTATACCTATACATACATACATATTTTGGACACCAAACCATTATCAGAGCACTTTGATACAAAACTTTTTTTTTCCTATTCTACTGTTTCCCTTCTTATCCTAGGTGCAACATTATTTCTTTTCCCCAATAGCTCCTATAATGGAGGAAGAGGGGAGAATTGTTTCTTCATCCCCACCCCAGTTCAGCTGATAGAGTCATAAAAGAAGAGGTATTGGTATTGATGTGGCAACAATGTATTAATACCCATTGATCCCATTGCAAAATGTATAAACTTTTCTCTTTTGGAATTAGAAGGAGCCTGGTCATTTGAATAAACAAGCAAATGGACTACCCAAGAGCTTTGTGTGACTAAACCCTGGATACGGTTGGAGTTGAGAGAGCCAGAATTCTTCAGAAGAGGAAGAGATTTTCTCTCCTCCTCTTCTCCACTTCCTCCCCCCAATTAGCCTTGGCACCCAGCAGGAGACCTACTAGCCAGGGGAGGTGCTGGCAAATGTATAACAACTGGCCTGTCAAGAAATGTACACACAAAACACATTTACATCTAATCTGCATTATTAATTTTCCCAAGCCAATATGAACCACCTTCAGGCTGGCCTCAGCGCTACTAGACTAGATGGAGACACACCATCTAGCAGTGTGTAAGTCATTTTTAGAGAGTTCAAGGCAGAGTTGTGGGGAAAGAGAGCCAAGATACAGACAGAAATGGATTCAGAAAAGCCTTTGCCTGAGGCCAGAGGCAGCTTCAAAAAGCATCGTCCTTGGCAGTAGAGAGGAAAACCTGCCATAGACTCAGAAACAACTAGCCTTGGCAATTAAAAAAGGTCTGAGGGACCCTGCTTCTCCAGAGTTGTGAGTTGCCTTGCCCACATGTGTTACCTATATGTGTGCCTCACTGTCATTGTACTGATTGCTGAAGTCACCTTAGGTTCTAGATCTATGGTCCTCATCTGTAAAATTAGGGTGTTGGAACAGATCACTCCTAGGTTCTTCTCTGTCTCTAAAAATTTGTGATGCTATGTCTATAATTGCATTTCCAAAGGGCAGACACCAAATTTTATCCCCTCAGAGACACTCAAGGCTTTTTTATTCCTCCATTTTCCAGACTTTTGTTTTCTCCTCTCTTGATCCAATTCTCCCCTCCCCAAGAGCACCTGAGGACCTCTTCCATCCTTGAAATATGAGGGACCCCATAGAGCCTGAATAACTCTTCTGTCCCTTTCAGTTTCTTCATCTGCAAGGTAGGTTTATATGCTTATAGTTGGGAAGGACCTCAGTTGCCCAGTCTCCCATCTTAGGAAAACTGAGGGGTAGATTGCTTCAGTGGCCTGTCCAAGGTTCCATAAGTACCAGCTGGGATTCTAACCCAGGTTATTCACCTAAAGATCCCATGTTCTCTCTATCTGGACTTTCTTAAGGCCCTGGTGAAGATCAATCCATTACACTGAGAGCAGGGATTATCTTTTGCCTCTTTTTATATCCCAAGATACCAAGGTCATCTACTGCATCCTGGACCATCCCCAATTGTCTTGACTTTTCTCTTGCCACTGGACTTTGATGATTCAGAAAGAGAGAGTGAGGCTGACAACTTTGTGCAACTCTACCTTGCTTAAATCCAATTCACACACGTCAAGACATCACCTGTGATGTCACTGGTCCTCTTTGAAAACAAAAGACAAAACAAAAACTAATTTTGTGCCCAATCTTCCCTGGGAAACTATGTGCATTTGTCACAAAGTGTGCCCCAGCTTCATGGGGGCAGTGTTTTGTATCAGTTGATTGTCAATGGGAATCACACTGATGGGGATTTGGGAGTGATGGTTTAGTGAAGTAAGGTAGGTAGAGAGCTGTCCACAGAGCCAGGAAGGCCTGAGTTCAAGACCCCTATCCAACTCATCCTGAATTTGTAACTCTAGGCAATCTGCTTAACTCACAGGGCTCTAAGCAACTTTCTAAGACCAGAAGTTATTGAGAAGGTGCTGATCTCTATTGGTGGAAGGACTTTCCTCATTTGGAAGTTTCTTATTCTTGTGAAATTAGTGCACTAGTCCCTACCCATATCCCTACCTACAGGGTAGTCCTTGAATAAATAGTAGCTGTCTTTTCAGAACCCAGCTTGTGAGTGTGAGAATCAGTAGAGGGAGGAGCCCAAAGTTATACTCTGGTATAACTGTTCTGGAAACCACTATGGGCTGTGAAATGTTGAGAGGCAAAAAGCATTCTGATGTCAGTGACAATGTGAATTAAACAAAAAGGCCAGAGACCTGATGGTAAAAGGTTGAAACTAGTGTTGCTTCACAGAAATCACATTTCAAGACACTTCATCTCTCAACTCTGGACATCTTCACTGGCTGTCCCCCATACATGGGTGCTCTTCCTCATCTTTTGCATGTTATCTCTCTTATCAGACTGAACTCAAGACCAGGGATTGTCTTTTACCTTTCTTTCTATCCCTAACCCTTAGCATACTGCTACCACATAGTAGGCACCTAATGAACATTTGTTGACTAAAAATCTCAAATTCAACAAACCCTTTTCTCTCCTGAACTTCTCTGTTAAAGGCACCACCATTCTTCAAGACTCCCGGGTTCATAACCTCAACATAATTTTTAACTCTTCATTCTCCCTCACCCTATATATTCAATCTTTTTCCAAAATCTTGTCATTGCTACTTCCTCAGTATCTCAATGACTCTTTCTTGCTACTCACAAAGCCAATTCTTTAGTTCAAGCCCTCAGCACCTCTTGTCTAGACTGTTTCAATGGCCTCCCCACTGGTCTCCCTGTCTTAAGTCTCTCCTTATTCTAGTTCATCCTCCACATAACTGAAAAGTGATTTTTCTTAAGCATAGATTGGACCATGTCACTCCTTGTCTCAATAAAATCCTCTAGTTCCCTATTACCTCTACGAAGAAATATAAACTCCTCTGACATTTAAAACCTTTTACAACCTGGACCCAAGCTACATTTCCAGTCTCATTATTCGATACTCTGCTTCCCTCAGACTTGTCTTCTGTAAGAAGCCTTTCCCAATCTTCATTTATCTTAGTGCTTTCCCTCTGAGATTATCTCCAGTTTTTCCTACATATATCTTGTTTGGACATAGTTGTATGGATGTTGTCCTCCTGTTAGATTGTGCATGCCTGGAGAGCAAAGACTATTTTTTGCCTTTCTTTGCATCCCCAGAGCTTAGCACAGTGCATGCCTGGGACATAATAGGTGCTTCATAAATGCTTGTCGACTTGATTTCTCTCTGTTCTTCATTTTCTATCTCTGTGCCTTTGCATTGGCCATCTTTCCATGCTACCTCATAAAGTCACTTCCTTCAAGACAGCTCAAGCACCATATTCTACATAAAGCCTTCCCTGATCTCCTCCCCCTCATTAGTAGTGCCCTTCTACCCTATCTTGTTTTTAATTTATTTTGGAATTATTCTTTTTATATTTATTTTTATATGTTGTTATACATACATATTATCTCCGCAGATGGAACATAAGCTTTTTTAGAGTAGGTATTATTTCATTCTTTATATTTGGATTCCCAGTACCTAGCACAGTGTCTGGTACACAGTAGATCATTAAATAAAGACTTATTGATGGAATGTTGAGTTGTGCTCCATGGACGGTTCTGGCCAAGGTCACAGCTACTCTTTTACAGCAGGAGGTGACAGTCATTTGGCTGAATTTGCTCCTCTTCTCTACCCAGATGCTTTGAGAAGACCAATTCTAGAGCCTTAAACTTTAAGTCTCTAAGCCTTAAGCCTTAAGTCTCTAAATCTCTGGGAAATAGTGTGACCCAATGAGAAGGGAGCACTGGTGCTGGAGTCAGAGAATCTGGATTCAAATCCTGCCTGTGATGCTTACTACTTGTATGGCAAGTCACTTAACTTCCTTGGGTCTTAGTTCCTCCATCTATCAAATGAAGGGGTTGGGCTAGACAGTTTCTGAGGTCCCTTGCAGTTCTAACTCTTCATTCCTGTGTGCCTCCATGAGAGCACTCTAGATGTCAGGGAAGGAGTCCATTCTGAGAAGTTTAGAGAGACTAGAAGATAAAGGAAGAACTAAAATCAATGGCACTTAATTTTCATTATCTGAAAATAAATAAGTGGATTTGGGATGGGGGTGGTGAGCTGTGGGTGTGGGCAAGGGGAAGGTCCTCAGGACAGAGACTAGAGCATGGAGAGATTAGCAGTAGGGAGAAAGAGACAAGGGGAACAAGGAGAGCAAGACAGAGAGAAATCTGGAATAGAAAAGGGAGGAGGTAAAGAGGAAGATCAAGGAGAGACAGAGAGCAGATAGGGATAGAGAGACGGTCCCTGAGAAAAAAAATCAGAGAGACAGAGAAAAGGGAAGGAAATAGAGACAGCAACAAAGGATGGGAAACAAAGAAAAGGCAGAAGAAAGCAGGATAGGGAAAAGGGGAGTGACACACACAGAGGAAGGGAGGGGAAGAAAAAGAGTTAAGCAGACATAAAAAGACAAAAAAAACCAGGAAACAACGAAATTTAGAGAAAGAGAAACAATAGAATGAGATGCCTCCAGGCCTTGATTTTCAGCAGAGGGGACCCCCCCCACACACACACAGTTCACCCCTTGCCGGGTCAGCCAGACAGCTACCTCTGTCCTTCCCCTCAATGTCCTGCTCTTTCAGAGTCAGCCAGAAAGAGCTGGAGATAGGGTGAGGGAAGGGGGGAGGGGCGGGTAGTGAGGAGGGGGAAGAAGATGACAGAGGCCGCTCTCTACTCGCTTCTTCCTTCCTCTGCCTCCCCCTCACTTCCCCACTCTGTCTCTGGGCCCTGCCACACTCCAGCAGAAGCCATTACTGAGAACAAACTACCTTCTTGTCTCTGAGATGGGTCCCCGGGGCCGAAGGCAAATTGCCTGCCTCGTGCATAATACACCAAGCATGGAGAGACAGAGAGAAGGCTGACACTGTGGGACACAGCACAGAAGCAGTAGCAACCAGAGGAGGCAGTGGAGCAGCACTAGACCTGGGGTTTGCGGGGCAGGCGAAGGGGGAGGAGAGAGGGGCATGTACTCCTGCTCTCCAGGTCCTCCACTTTCCTCACACATGCCCTCTTTTGACTCCAGTCACCATCTGACTCTCTTGCTCCAAGGTTCAGCAGACACTGGGGGGGAGTTGACTTGGGCTGTCCTGAAGAGCTTCTGGGGCATGTACCTGTGGCCTACTCATGGGATGGTCAACATAAGGATCTCCAAGGACTTTGAACACTCAATTGCCCCACTCACTCTGGATGTCCCACAAGGTTCTGTCCCAGGCCCTCTTCTCTTCTCCTTCTATACTACTTCACTCAGTGATCTCATCAGCTTCCAAGGATTCAATTATCATCTCTATGCTAATGATTCTCAAATCTACTTATCTAGTCCTAACCTGTCTGCTGACCTCCAGTGTCACATCTCTGCCTGGGACTAACTCACTTGAACTGACATCCCCCAAAACACACTTATGGCTCCTGAGATAATAATAATAGCTGACGTCTGACGTTTGTACTGACTGGAGTCAGTCAATAAATATTTATTTAGCACCTACTATGTGCTAGGCACTGTGCTATGTGCCGCAGATACAAAGATAGGTAAAAAGATAATCCTTCCTCTCACAATCTAATGGAGTCAGCATGGTACAATGTAAAGAATGTTTACCAGAGGAGTCAAAGGACCTGGGTTTGAATCATGCCTCTGCTGTTTTCTACTCTGTGACTCTGAAATAACATCTCTGTGCCCAAGTTGTTTCATCTATACAAGGCAGGGGTTGAACCAGAAAACCTCAGAGGTCCCTTCCAGCTCAAATTCTATGATTCTATGATCTCTCCTCTGCCCCCATTTCTTTCATGCTGCTCCAAGGCATTTCCTACCCCTAAGACTCCAATTCATAAAACTAGAAAGGGCCTTAAGGATCACTACCCTTCATTGCACAATGTACCTGAAACCTGTCCTGTCCTTAGACAGCTTACTCTTTAGTGGCAAGAGTCAGACATCTATGGAAGAAGCCCAGGTTAAAAATAAGGGGAGAGGAGACAATCCTAGAAATGAATGCACAGCTTTTGCCATCTTGATGTCTCAGATAGTAGAGTATGGTGTTTGCTTATCTTTCGATGTCTTCATCTGTCAGTGACCTAAGTGACTTTGGAACTGGACTCTCAATTCAGTACTTTCTTTCTCCTATAGCATGAGGAGCCAGACCTTTAAAGCAACCCCTGAATGTCTAGACTTCCATAGGAGAGCCTTTTCTGTCTGACCACTCTTTCTCTCATTGGTTTTAACAGTGTTTTGAGATCCTTTGACTTCCATAGAGATCTTAAACCAAGTAGTACCTGTGATCACCTGTCCATACATCTGCTGAGTGCTTGAGATTCAGACCTTTCTTGCTGACATTTGGCCAGACCCAAAACATACACACACACACACACACACACACACACACACATGCACACACACATTATTTTAATAAGTGAGGATACTAGATTTTACAATTTTACTCCTGTTTGTTTCTTGATCTTCCCTCTGACCTTGACTGAGTGCTTTTCCTTCTAGTTTCAAATTTCATGGTCAAGGTATATAAGATTGGGGGAGGGGGTGGGCCAGGGTGTCAGAAAATGGTGTGTGTGTGTGTGTGTGTGTGTGTGTGTGTGTGTGTGTGTGTGTGAAGGAGGAAACAGGCAAAGGGATGAAGGTTATAGAATCATAGGATTAGAATTGGAAGGTGCCTTTGAGATCATCCTCTCCAACAGAAAACTGAGGACCAAAAAAGTGAAGTGAGCTGGTTGCCCAAGATCACACATCCCCTCACCATGGGGATGGCACCCATTGTGTCCTCTTTCCACTCCACCATGATCTTCACAATCTAAGTGAGTCTGATCATTTTATACCAGACTGTGTAGTCCAACAGAAAGAATGATAGACTGTTAACTGAGGTATATCCAGAGAAGGGCAAGCAGGATGTTGAGGGGTCTGGAGATCAGGCTACAAAGTGATTGCTTGAAGGAACTGTGTTAGCACCGTGAAAAGAATACTAGATTGAATGTTAAGGGACTTGGGTTCGAGTTCCAGACATACTATTTGCTTAAGATTAATGTGACTTTGGACAAGTCATTTCACCTCTTGGCCTCAGCTTTCTTAAGTGTAAAATCAGTTAGAATAAGTGCCTCTAAGATCCTTTCCACTTTTTTTTTTTGGTGGGGAATTGGAGTTAAGTGCTTGCCCAGGGTCATACAGCCAGGAAGTGTCAAATGTTTGAGGCTGGATTTGAACTTAGGTCCTCCTGACTCCAGGACCGGTGCTCTATCCACTGCGCCACCTAGCCACCCCTAAGATCCTTTCCAGCTCAAGTCTATGATGCTGTTCAGCCTGGAGAAGATAACACATAGGGGAGACATGCTAGTTGTCTCCAAGTATGTGAAGGAATGTCATGGGGAGGAAGGATTCTATTTTTTTTTCTGCTCAATTACTGTCATAGAACTGTGATCCATGAATGTATATAGGTTGTAGAGAGGCAGATTTTTGCTGGATATGATGAAAAATTTGCTCCTAATTAGAGCTGCCCCAAAATTGAACAGGTTGACTTAGGAAGGGACTAGTTTCTCATAATTGGAGATCTTTAAATGGAAGGTAAATGACCATTTGTTGGGAATGTTTTCAAAGGATTCTTGTTGATGCTAGTTGATCTAAGTTCCTTTCAAATTCTTTAATTGTGTGTTTAGAAATCTGAGTTCATTTCCTGACTGTTGAACTAACTTTCTATATGACCTTAGAAAAGTCACTTCATCTCTGGGACTCAGAGTTTCCTTGTTTGTAGAATGAGGGGGTTGGGCTAGATTATCACTAACATCCTTCCTAATTCTACCATGATATGATTCTACCATTATAATTTATGATTAAGAGTTCATCTGTAACAAGTCAGCAGGGATGGCCGCTAGCACTTGCAAGAAGATGTAAAAAGGACTTTGGGTCCCAAGCAATGGATATGATGAAATAGGACTTGGACTTTCAGATGTGGGCAGAGAAGGGCTAGAGAAAGAGAGGAGTCAGTTCACTGGATTAGACAATGAGGAAGAAGATAAACCTGAGGTCCAGGAAGTCTGGGGAGGTGGGTCAGGGTGTAGTTCAGTCTGAGGCAAGGGTGGGAACAAGGAATTTAGAGCTACTGCTTCCTCAGGAGTCAGGAAAGTTCAATTTGCCCAAAGGAGAGAAAAAAGACTGCACAGAGAACATTGACTTGCTAGATAGCAAGGGAGAGAAAGAAGCCAGAGAGATCTTTGTCCAGAAATAAGATGGACTCAGGGGCAGGACAGAGGTTTCAAAAGATAAATACGTAGGGGCATCTAGGTGGCCCAGTGGGTTCAGCACTAGCGCCAGAGTCAGGAGTATCTGAGTTCAAATTCAAACTCAGACACTTACTAGCTGTGTGACCTGGAAAAGTGGAGTGAGACAGAGGGAGAGAGAGAGAAGAGTGGGAGAGAGATGTTGAAATAACAAAATAACAACAACAATTGGCACCTGTATAGTACTTGAACATTTTCAATGCACTTTATGTATGTTATCAGTACAATGTAATCGGGAGCCCCCTGGATTGGTTGCTTTGGAGAACTTCTCATGGAGCTCAGCTTATACCCTGACAACTTCATATATCTTGTTTGATACTCCAAACAACTCTGTGAAAGAGATACTGCCTCAGTTTCCTCAGCTGTAAAATGGGAGAGTAATAATACCTGTAGCATCCAGCTCATAGGATTGTTGTCAAATCAGTACCTGCTCTGTTGGTCTTAGAAAGTTGCCCAGAGGCATTGAAAGGTTGTGATTTGTCCTAGGTCCCATAGGCAGTACATGTAAGTGGCAGAATTTGAATACGGGTCTTCCTGATTCTAAGACAAACTCTCTATCCACTACACCTTAGCTACCTCTCCTCATTTTATAGATAAAGAAAGTGAGGCTTAGAGAGGGAAGGGACTTGCCCAAAGTCACATGGTTGGCAGACATGTAAATTTAAGCCTTCTGATTTTACTTTCAGTATTCTAGCTATCGTAGCTCAAACTGCTGTAGAAATTTACAGAAAAATTATCAGTAATAGAAATGATATTTGTTTCCAAAGCTGAATTCTCTAACTTACTTTTCTTGCTTGGTTTGTTGACCTAGAGAATGTTCATGTCCTGAGGGCTTGTGTCTGAGTTAAAGAAATTTTTATTGTGCCCCTGGAGTTAGGGAAAGAGAACCAGTTTAGGTGTCTGACACAATTGAGCTTGACATTTAATAGCTATATGGCTTTGGGTAGTAAGTCACTCTCTGAGTCTCAGTTTGCTCATTTGTAAAACAAAGATAATGACAATAACAGCTAGCTTTTAATAATACTTTATGGTTTGCAAAGCACTCTATATATATGGAGACTCACAGCAAGCCTGTTAGTAGGTGCTATTGTTATCCCCATTGTGCAAATAAGAAAACTGAGACAGATAGAGGTGAAATGACTTGTTCAGAGTCACACTAGTAAGTGTCTGCAGCTGGATTTGAACTCAGGTCTTCCTCATTCCAAGGCCAACACTCACTCTATTGCACCACCTATAATTATATAAAGGGGATGCTATAACTACAGCTATTACAATAGGTACCTCAAGATGCCTGGCCTGGAAATGTGTTTCTGTAGATGACTAGGGAATAGATAGCTGAAAGGGTCAGACCACAGTTCCAAGGCCATTATCACAGGAAAGAATCCTAAGTCCTGCTATGAAAGGGAAAAAGCTGCTCCTGGTTCCTATGAGCAATGTTGTGTATTGTAGTGCCAGAGAGACAGACAGACAGACAGAGACAAAGAAAGCATAATGCCATGCTTAAGCATTGACTTGAAATCCTTCATTTAACTTAGGAAACTAAGAACAAGAATTGGAAATTGAAGGAATGCCCATCAATTGGGGAATGGCTGAACAAGTTGTGGTATATAAATGTAATGGAATACAATTGTTCTGTAAGAAATGATGAGCAGGTGGACTTCAGAAAAACCTGGAAAGACTTAACATGGACTGATGCTGAGTGAAGTGAGCAGAACCAGGAGAACTCTGTACACAGCAACAGCAACATTGATGATTAACTATGTGTGATTATTTAATGATTAACTATGTGATGATTAACTATGATAGACAGCCCTTCTCGGTAATACAATGATCCAAGATAATTCCAAAAGACTAGTGATGGAAAATGCTAAACACATCCAGAGAAAGAACTATGGAGTCTGAATGCAGATCAAAGCATACTTTTTTCACTATTTTTTTGTTTTTTCTTTCTCCTGATTTCCCTTTTGTTCTGATTCTTCTTTCACAACATGACAATGTGGAAATATGTTTAACATGATTGTACATGTATAACCTATATCAGATTGCCTGCTGTCTTGAAGAGAGGGGAGGGAGAAAAATTTGGAAATCAAAATTTTATAAAAATGAATGTTAAAAACTTATCTTTACATGTTATTGGGGGAAAATAATATACTATTATGAAAAAAAGAAATTGAGGACAGAGAAGGGAAGTGACTTCTTAGATTGTAAACACCTTGAGAACAATGTTTGACCTCTTTATATCCCCAGTGCCCAACATGGTGCTTTACACATTGTTGTTTAGTCATTCAGTTGTGTCCAATTCTTTGTGACCCCATGGACCATAGTAAACCAATAATGGACATGGAGTTTTCTTGGCAAAGATATTAGAGTAGTTTGCCATTTCCTTCTTCAGTGGATTAAGGCAAACAGAGTTTTAAATAACTTGTCCAGGGTCATATAGCTAGTAAGTATCTGAGGCTGGATTTGAACTCAGCTCTTCCTTACTCCCAACCCAGTACTCTATCCACAGAGCCACTGAGCTGCTTTACATATAGCAAGTACTGAAGTGTGTTTTAAAAATTGGATTCCTAAAGTTCATGAAAGAAATAGGACTTTAAACTAAGTTTCCTGATTCTCCAGTCCAGATAAGAACCTTGAAGCTTGAGAGATAAGGGAGTTTGAGGGACAGTGGTTATTGCCAAGAATAATAAATCTTAGGGTTGGAAGATGCCTAAGAGACTCCCTAGTCCAACCTCTCTACCTGAACAAGAGCTCCATCTACATCTTCCTTGACAAGTAAGTGCCCAAACTTTGCTTGAACACTTCTAGCAAACAGAAACCCCCTGCTTCCCAAGGCAGCCAGTTTCACTTTGGGTCAACTCTAATTGTGAGGAAGTTTTTCCTTATATCAAATCTAAATTTAGCTATTTATTTATCAAACCTTGCAGTGTTATATGTGTCAGTTGTTTTTTTTTTTAAATAATAATATCTTTCCCAAAATAAGACACTCATAATTGGATACAATATTCCAGATCTGTTCTGCCTTGGGCAGAGTGCAGCAAGACAATATATCCTTTTAATTGTTAGAGAGGTGGCCTAGCATACTGGACAGAGGACTGGTATTGGAGTCCAGAAGACCCGAGTTCAACTGCTTCTGACATATATTGGCAACGTGACCCTGAGCAAGTCATTAAGACTGTAAGTTAGGGAGGAATTGCCAACCTGCATAAGTAAAGGGAGGGATATTCCATGCTGTGAGCTCCCCCACACTGATGAAATCACATCTAGATTTTGTTTTAGTAATGCCTTTTAATGTAGCTTAAGATCATGTAATCATTCTTGGATTCCATCTCACTCTAGCAACTCATATTGAACCTGTAGTTACCTAAAGCTCTCAAATCTTTTCCAGAACCACTGTCTAGCCAAATGTCCTCCATCTTTTACTTGTGCAGTTCTTCTGGCTTCCTTTAAATCTCATTTAAAGTCCTCCCTTCTAAGCAAGAAGCCTTTTCCAGTCCTCCTTAATCTTAGTGCCTTCCCTCAGAGATTATCTCCAGTTTACCCTGTATATATCCTGTTTGTACATAGCTGTTTGCATGTGGTATTTCCCCTCTGGGCTCCTCATGGGCAGGGACTTTCTCTGAATCCCCAATGCTTAACACAGTTCCTACATGTAATAGATTTTTAATAAATGCTAGCTGACTGATTGACTATTTTTTTAACCTAAGCATAAAACTAAATACATATCTCCATTAAATGTCACCTTACAAAATTTGTCCCAATATTCTAACATATTGAGATATCACTGGGCCCTGGAAGTCAGTGTTTTAGCTATCCTTCCTAGTTTTGTGTTACTTGCAAATTTGATGAAAATGTTATGTATACCTTTATCCCTACCACTGATTAAAAAAAAAAAGTCACCTAGCACTGCAACAAACACAGATCCTTGGGGCAGTCCACTGGAGACCCCCTTCCAAGTTGACATAAATCGATAATGACAATTCTTTGGGTCCAGTTATTCAACCAATTCTAAATCTACCTAACTGCAATATGACTCAGCCCACATCTTTCTGTCTTTTCCATGTGAATAACATAAGCAATTTTGTCAAAAGCATTTTTCAAATTTAGGTCAACTATACCTCCCCCCCACCCCCATCTACTAATCTAGTAACCCTGTCAGGAAAGAACACGAGGATAGTGTGGCATGACCTGTTCTTGATGAAAACATGCTGATTCATTGTAAACAACACACAAGATGGTACAGGATCTCTTTTACCATGTAAACTACCCAAATGTGGTCCTGGATGTATAAATAAACACTCTAAGTTCTGAGATAACCCCTGAGAGGAGCCTAGGTCAAGGAGATAGGAAATGTAGAAGGACAGAGGAGTCTGGGGCCCTTACCCCATTTCCATCGCCTTACCTTTCCATTCCACAGACATTCCTGCTCCTGGACCTGGGAGGATCCTCCAGTGATTTGGAGAGAGGATCTGTGTTCAAATCCTATTTCTACTATTTACTAGGTGTGTGACCCTTGGCAAGCTGCTTCCTCTCTCTGGACCTCAGTTTTCTCATCTTTAAAATAAGAGGATTGTATTAGATTAACTCTAAGTTGTTTGTTTGTTTGTTTTTTAATAGCTTCAAATCCTATGAAACTTTTGAAACTATTGCAATGGCAAAGATGAAACATCCTACCCCTCTTAAAAGTACCAGCAGACAGATAAGCTACTATTCTCCTCTCCATGGGGAACAACCAGAGGAAAGTGTCTGTGTTTGCCCTGAGAAGGCAGGAAGGGAAAGGGAAGCAAGGGATTGGGAACAAAGGTTTCCCCTTATACTTGGAACTATTATGAAAGCATGTTAGGGCAATTTTCTTAAATCGTGTTTAGCTCTGGGCGTTACATTTTAGGAAGCACCTTGTAAAGTTGGAAGGTGTCCAAAGGAGGATCTCCTGGGTGGTGAGGTGATTGGAAATGCTATATTGTAGTCTAATGAAAGAAGTATCATTATTATTACAACTACTAATAATAGTTAGCAGTTATCTAGTGCCTTAATATATGTAAAGCAGTTTACATGTGTTGTCATACTCGATCCTCACAACAACCTTTTGAAGCATGTGCTATTCTTTCTCCCATTTTACAGAAGAGGAGACTAAGAGGGGTTTAGTTATTTGTGCAGGGTCACATGTGTAATAAGTATCTGAAGATTTTAACTCAGCCATTCCTGACTCCATGTCCAGAGCTCCTTCCATTATACAATCTAGCTGCCTAGGAACTGAAGCTATTTAAACTAGTTAAGAGATTTGGGATGTTGGAACCTTATTAAAAAAAATGTACCAAATCACTAATTGTGATTTGTACACAAAATGTACTAATCACTAATAATTAGAGAAACACAAATTAAAGCAACTCTGAGTTTCTACCTGTCACCCATTAGACCAGCAAATATGACAAGAGAGGAAAATGGCAAATGTTGGAGGGGCTGTGGGAAAACAGGCATATTAATATACAATTAGTTTAGCCCAGGGGTGGGGAACCTGCACTGCAGCCTTGAGGCCACATGTGGCCCTCTAGGTCCTCAAGTGCAGCTCTTTGACTGAATCCAAACTTCACAGAACAAATCCCCTTAAAAAGATTTATTCTGTAAAACTTGGACTCGGTCAAAAGGCTGCACCTGAGGACCAAGAGGGCCACATGTGGCCTCAAGACCAAAGGTTCCCCACCCCTGGTCTAGCCATTCTGGAAAGCTGTTTGGAGATATGCTCAAAACTGTCCATAGCTTTAACCCAGCAGTACTACTACTAGACTTATACCCCAAAGAAATCAAAGGAAGAGAAAAAAGACTTGTGTTCAAAAATAATTATAGTAGCAAAAATCTAGAAACTAAGGAAGTGCCTACCCATTGAGGAATAGCTAAACAAATTATGGTACATGAAAGTAATGGAATATTATTGAACCATAAGAAATGACAAAATGGACTGTTTCAGAGAGAACAGGGAAGATCTGTATGAACTGATACAGAGTGAAATAAGCAGAATTTGTATTATCCACCTCATGCTGGAAAGGTAAAAGAGTTAAAATGTAGAATGAGACATTTTTGGACATGATCAATATGGGAATTTGTTTTGCTGGACTGTGTGAGGGTTTCCCTTTTCCTTTTTGTTGTTTTATGGGGGGGGTGAGGAATGGGAAAGAAAGAAAAGAAATGCTTCTTTACAAAAGACAATAATAACCTTGATTTTTCCACTGGGAGATAAAAGGAGGAGGAAAGATCATTGTCTTCAAATCCATATGACAGACCTGTCATACAAAGGAGAGTTTAGCTCGTTATTGTTGTTGTTTTTGTGGGGTTCCAAAGGCAAGAACTAGGATCAGTGAATGAAAGTAACAAGGTGGTAGATTTATTTCCATAGAAGGTGGAACTTTCTACTCTCAATACCTCCACCACCACCACCACCACCACCAAAACCCCAAAATTTTCCAATGGTAAAATGGGCTGCTTCAGTAGTTGGTGAGCACTTTGTGGTATAAGGTAAGGAGTGATAGCTTTGGAGTCAGGAGAAGCATACTCTTTGAATTCCAGCCCTGACACTTACTAGCTCTGTGGTCATAGGAAACATCTGTAAGCTTCAGTTTCCTCATATGTAAAATGGAGGTCATAAAGTCAGAGATTCAGATCTTAAAAAATTTTTACAGGTTACTGAATCCACTCCCCCCTCATTTTGCAAGTAAGAAAACTGAAGTTCATGGAGGTTCAGTGACTTGGTCAAAATTAGACAAGTAAATAGCAAGGCAGTGTTCTACTCAGGTTCTCTGAGTCTTCCCCTCTTTCCTCCCCTCTTTCCACTAAATAATAATACTTATACTACCTATTTCACAGGGTTATTATGAGGAAAGCATTTTGTAAACCTTAAAGTACAATATAAATGTGAGTTATTATCATTATTATTCCCATCACTGGAAGTGTTGGCTTCATAGCCATCTGTCAGGTGTGCTATCGATGGGATCCTGGCCTCCAGAGGGGAGGCTGATCCTCTAAGGTCCTATTCACTGACTACATTCTCTAAGTCTCCTGTCACTTTCTAGAGGAAGAAACAAAAACAAGTGGAGACACAGCTGCTGGTCAGCAGCCGACAGAAAGATGAGCCAGGAAAGAAGCCCATCCCCAAACCTGGAGATCCAGGCCACTTGGTGACCTGGCTCTCTTGGGAAAGAAAGCACAGTGTGTGTTTGAAATTTAGAGACAGGAGACAACAGATGGGCTATGCGGCAAGGGTGTTGGAGCATGAACTCGAAGCTTTAAAAAAATGAAATATTTCCCAATTTACAAACAAATACAGGATATGTTTGTGCAGCAACCACAAGACAGCAGTGCTGTATGGAGAAAAAAAAAAGAGAGAGAGGAGAGAAAAAAAGGTAAAGACATTCTGCTCAGTTCTGGAAGTTGATGATGGTTTCTCTCTCCCTGGGAGGTCACCTCTGTCATTGCTAAAATGAAAGAGGGAAATAAGAAACTTCAAATAAGCTTGGATAAAATGAGCTTTTTCTACTCCCCTGATTGCTGCTCCAAGAAGTACTAGCACCTGGGTTCTAGGGGAAAGGCAGGAGGCCATGACCATTCCCCAAAAGACGCTACATAGAGGTGCCAGGGAGCAAGATCTTTAGGGGCTAGAAAGTTAAGAACACAAGGGTTAGAACATACCTTAGAGATCATCTAGTTCAACCCCTTCCCTCCCTTTTCCCTCATTTTACAGATGGAAATAATGAGATGCAGGGAGAGTGTTAGATGCTGAGATTTTAAAGGTCCCTTTCCAACTTTAGAGTTCACTGGCCTGTTTTTACAGTCCTCCCAATCTTCCATAAGCCTCTAAGCAAAAACTATTTGGACTAATGTGCCATTTGGGCCAGGCACTGTAATCTGGCAGCTGCTGAAAAGGAAGAACTTTTGGACTTTCTAACATGGTTGTAGAGTGGGGAAAATAGGGGTCTTTGTTCAGTGTTGAATATCCATTCCAACTGATGAAGAAGGTGTTTTTTAGACTTAGCAACCCATACTAAAGGCTCATATTTCTCTTTGCACATCAGGATCATAGGATTCAGAGCTAGAATGGACCTGAGAGTCAATTCTTTTATTTTACATATAACAAACTGAGGCCCATACAGGAGAAATTATTTCCCCATTGTCACACAGTTAGTCAATAACAGAGCCAAGATTCAAACTTGGGTCCCCAGACTCCAGTGACATTGCCTTTAGCATTTCCTTCAAGGCAGAATAACCATCCTAAATCATAGTATAGTCTAAAATATTAGTGGATGCCAGAGTTTTTATTGCTGTTATTATTTCTAATGGTGTAGTCTTTCAAGGATACAACTTGGTGTACTCAAAAAGGGATAATTAGGAAGTGGTGAGTTAAACTCCCCAAAGCCATCACCAAGGGAGCTTTTAAGGAGCTCCCTTGACACGAGTTCACACTTCAACTACTACTCAAAAAAGCTACTGACAATGATAGAGCACCCCTCAAAGGGAAAGCTAGGTGGCTTAGTGGATAAAGCACCAGGCCTGAAGTCAGGAACACTTCTCTTCCTGAGTTCAAATCTGCCTCAGACATTTGCTAGCTGGGTGACCCTAGGCAAGTCACTTAACCCTACTTGCCTCAGTTTCCTCATCTGTAAAATGAGCTGGAGAAAGAAATGGCAAACCACTCCAATATTCTTGCCAAGAAAACCCCAAGTGGGGTCATGAAGAGTTGGGACATGACCAAAAAAAAAAAACCCCACTAAAACAACATTCCAGAAAGGAAAGATATAAGTCAGTGTGGTAATAGAATTAAAGAGTCTGCCCTAAAATTTAGGTTCTATATAAAGCAATGGCAGGTTTAACCATGTCACCCTCCACCACACACACACACACACACACACACACACACACACACACACACACCCCTCTCCGGGGTCAAGTATAAAATCCTGTTTGTGTTCTAAAGTCATTCGTAACCTGCCCCCTTCCTGTCTTTTCAGTTTATACTTTTTGATCCAGTGATACCATCCTCCTGACTGTTTCTGGTACAGCACATACCATCTCCTGACTTTGGGCATTTTCACTGGTTATACCCTGTGCTTAGAATTTTCTCCCTCCACATCTCCAGTTCCTGGCTCTCCTCAAGTCTCTGCTAAAAATTCCACTTTCTGGGGCAGCTAGGCGGTGCAGTGGATTGTGGTTTGTCCTTAGTTGTCAAAGAGGACCATGATATCAGGGAGATTATAACATGACTTGCAATTGACTTGGTTTGAGTGAGGGAGGGCTGTGATACCAAGTCACTGAACCCCAATTGCCTCCAAAAGAAGTAAAATAAAATTCTATCTTGTGCAAGAAGCATTAAGGTTCTCCTTAATGTCAGTGCCTTGTCTCTGCTATGATTTCCAGTTCATTCTGTGCGTATCTTGTTTGTACATGATTGTTTGCATGTTGTTCCCCCTTTCCTGATGGATCCCATTAACTTATGAGCTCCTTCAAAGCTAGGATTGTTTTTGCCTGCCTTTGTATTCCTAGCTCTTAGTACTACGCCTGGAACATAGCAAGCACTTAATAAATCCTTGTTGATTTGAATTGACCTTTTTTTTTTTTGGTGAGGCAATCAGGGGTAAGTGACTTGCCCAGGTTGAGACCAGATTTAAACCCTGGTCTCTATCCACTTGACTTGACCTCTTTTGCCTTTTTCAGTTTTATGTCTTACTCCACTTAGAAGGTGATGGTAGATATTTTGGTGACTCATCCATAATAACAACAAAAACAAAAACAGTTGGCTTTTATAGAGTGCTTTAAGGCTTATGAAGTGATTTATATAAGTTGCCTCATCTAGGCACAACTCTCTAAGTGTGGCCATTTTCTCCACTGGTAGAGGTTCCAAGCCATCCATACCTTCTCATCCTGAGAAAACCATTAATTGGAGCCTATGAAAAAGAAGGTGGCAGATGAATTCATGCATAATCCATCCTTCCACATATAACGCATATGAAATACATATGCTATAAGCACACATGCATTTATATTTCAATCTTATTGTGTTATACTTTTCAAAGTACTTTCACTTTCCCAACACTGTATAATTTGCTCCCGAATATCCCTCAACCCCATCCTGCCATGTCAGGCAGGCAAATCAGGGATAGACATTTCAAGTTCCTCTGACTCAGAAAAGTGAAGAATTCCAGTTCAACCATTCCATGGTTCTCATGCGCCATTTGAAAGTCAATATCTATTTTCCTTAAGTCAGGTTCAAAAGGAAGGAGTCACAGTAACTTTGATCCTGAGCCTAAGTATTCTTTTAAAAAATTATTTATTTTAGATTAATTTTTTAATTAACAAATTTTATTTTTTCTCTTCCACCCCACCCCCCCAACACTGAAAAAGAAAAAAACCTTTTAATATGCAAAGTCAACCAAAACAAATTCTTCCATTGGGCATGTCCAAAAAATGTCTTGTTCTGTACCCTAAGTCCATCACCTCACTGTCAGGAGGTAGGTAACATGCTTCCATCATTAGTCCTCTGGAATCATTATTTGACTGTGATTGTGTTGATCATCATTCTTAAGGCTTTCAAAGTTATTTGTTTTTACAGTTGTTATTGCATAAATTACTCTTCTTATTCTACTCACTTCACTCCGCATCATCTCATACAAGTCTTCCCAGGTTTCACTAAAACTGCCCCTTTCATCATTTCTTATGTGAGCCTAAGCATTCTAATAGTTTATTTTAGAGTTTGAAAGATGATTCGACTTCTAATAGAGATTATTTCAGAATTCTAATAGAGATTAGCTCACAATTCTAGAAGTGGTTAAGAAATTAAAACCTACCTCTTGATAGAAGATGTGATGTAGAGCAGAAATAACCAGGTTGTGAATGCTACTTAAATCTCTTGAATGGTGGGTTTAAGTCTCCTTCCACATCCCCTTTGTTTGTATTTAATTGAAATGTCTCCGTCTTTATAAATCCAGTTTGTTGGTATACTGGAAGTGATGTTTGTGCTTTGAAAAAAGTTGATCTATCAATTCCAGCCAAAATGGGGGTGGTCCATCAATCTCTCTCAATCTCATCTTAAATTATGAAGGTTGAAAAACCTGTAGGAATTGTGCCCAGAGAGCCGTTCATTGCTGGACCCCTTGATCAGGTTCTAGTTATTTGTGAGGAGCATCATCGACAAGATCCATGATTTGGTTGTACTACATGGCCTTTGGGGGCCCTTCCAAATCTATGATTCTAACAGATTGTTTTAGAATTCTAAGAGCTTGTCTCTTATAGGCTTATAGATCAGATAGGGGCCTCAGAAATAATCTAGTCCAACACCCTCATTTTAAAGATGAGGAAACTGAAGTCCAGGAAAATGATGGCTTACCCAAGGCCACATCAGTTGTAAATATTAAAAGCAGAGCAAGCCAGGTGTGGCTAGCACCAAGCAGTGGATAGAGCACAGGACTTGGAGTCAGGAAGATCTGAACTCATATCTGGCCTTGGACACGCCTAGCTGTGTGACCCTGGGCAAGTCACTCAACCTCTCTGTACCTCAGTTTCTTCATTTGTAAATATAGGGATAATAATAGCGCCATCTCTCGGAGTTTTTGTGAGGATTAAATAACATATTTGTAGAGCATTTCACAAAACTTAAAGCCCTATGTAAATGTAAGCTACTGTTATTGTTGGTGGGATTTGAACCCAGGTCCTCAGATTCTAGAGCCAGGACTCTTTCTACTACTATAGTGTCTTGGAAATGAAGAATGTTTAGTTAGTTTTTCCTTGGGTTCTTAATGATTCCAAAGTTTGCTCCTTGGAGATCAAGACTGCTGATAGGATAGAATCAATATTTTTTAAGAAGCAAAAACAAACAAAAAGTAAGCCTTCTCCATGGCCTATAGCTCATAGGTACAGACTACTGGAATATTATCCTTTAGAATCTCCATTTGATAAACTCTAGACTCCCTAAATCTAGAATAATTCACAAAGAACCAGGCAGCTTTTCCAGAAACTCTTTTCCCACGTGCGACAAAGAATACACAATTTGGCACGATTTTTCTTTTTTTTTTTTTTAACATTTATATTTATATATATAAAAAATTAAATATATATAATATATAGTGTGTTTAAGACTAAAAATATAGTACATAATATTTAAAAAAAAAGGAAAATGAAAAAGGCAGAATAGGAAAAGGTGTGAGGGATGCACAAATACACATTGCTAAAAATCTACGATGGTTTGTCCTAACAAAAATAATATATTTTTTCTCTTTTCTTAATTATCATCATGGATCCATTCATTTAATACTGAGGACCTGGGGAAGGAATTTCAACTTTAGAGGGACCATGTATGCAAACCTGATAGAGGCTTAGACAAAAATGGCAACCATAGTTCTGATCCTCTTTTTTTGTGCCTGTTGGAGGCTAACTCTTCCAGGTCACTATTGCTAATGAGATTGTATCAGGAGCTAGACTGCCCCCTTTCTAGATGAAGGTGAATTCTGGGTGTATGGCATCAGGAAATCTCCAGATGTGTAAAGCATGGGGTAGGGAGAGTGGGGAGTGTCCACAGTGCATTGATTCTATTGGGAGGGCCACAGCACATTAGCACCTCCTGAAATAGAGCCAATGCGAGGGCCTAGAGAAAAGTCAGGAGGCAAGCAAAGAATGATTAACAGTTATATGCGGGTGATTATTATTATTACTGTTATTATTATTTTTAAGGGCAGGTTCGTACCAGGACTGCCCAGTATGGCCTGTGACTTCTCTGCAGCAATTATCTCTCCAGGGATAGGACCTGGAGCTCACTCACAGTGATGCAAGGAAGCAAGATTTCCCCCCTCCCCCCCTTTAAAAAATTCTGGAATCCTCCCAGCCCAGTTCAACCAAACCCCAGTTTATCCCAAAGTTCAGCCCAGTTATCAGAAGGAATATAGTTGTGGCCAATGGAACCTAAGAGGGTGGAATGGCTTGTAGTGGACACTGTTGAGACATATTTAGGAGTAAGAGACACCATTATGGCCTGGGGGGGTGAGGGAGGCAGGAAAAGAATGTGAAGGACAGGGGATGTTAAATTTCTTTTCTCACCTCTTAACAAAAATAAAGCTTTTCAAATTACATTACACCTGTGCATTTCAATACTTCATAATCCCTACCCCAATGCTCATGGGGAAAGGGGCTTTATAAATTCCATCTAGGCAAATCCCTCCATTATACATCAGAAGGGCCAACAGAGGCACAGAGAGGTGTGGTGATACCCAAGGTTGAACAGCAAAAGGGAGGAGAGACATTAAATTTCTGAGAGGAGGACACCCTTATAAGGGTCATGAGCTAGGAAATTGGATCCAAGAATTAGAATGGCTAGTGAGAGTGGGAGAAAACATGCAAAATGAGGACTCATCCAGCTCATGTGAGTCTTTTAGATGTCAAACTAAATGACAACTCCACAGTGAAGCTTTTAAACCTGAATGACCCACCTTACAAGTCTACGTGGATAAAACAAATTGGAAGACTGCCTAATTGCCACTTCAGGGAGTCCAGAGGTTAGGGGAAAAGAGATCTCAGAACCATGTGCCCTGGAATCTCCACTGTGCTTTTCCCCCATGCAAAACATTGAAATAAGATGAAGAAAACACCCCTAGAAATCTTAGAGAAAAGAAGTTGCTCATTTGGGCTTGAGAGCAGTTATATTTCTTAAAGATAGGAGAATAGACACACTAACCTTCCTTTTCCCCTCACCAAAATGGGAGATGGTAAACCACAGATCACATCAACGATGCCCTTATCTCCTAACTCCTGTTTTTGTCTTTGATCATATCCACCAATGGATTTGGCGGGCAGATTTAAAGGGGCATAAGATTCCATAGTGACATGGATAACAGAGACCATGGCTAAAGTTGAACTCCACATAGCATAGTATGATAGTATAAATCACCCTTCTCTTCCCTTACCCAACTTGGGAGAGAGAGGATGCTTGTCCAAAGAAATCACCACCCCTACCCAAAGCACAAGTGAAATGGTCTCTTCAAGATCTAAGACTGTACAAAAGCTGTAAAGTTCCTTTACCTCCCACTGCCAATTCTCTCCTCTTATTATCAACTCTTCTCTTGTTCTTTTATATCTTCTCTAATAGAAAGGTCACTGATGCTTTACTTCACCTTCCCCAAAGCAGACCAGGACAGGTCCTTGACCTCAGAATTAGATGCTTCTGCACAGAGTAGGTCATTCTAAGGGCCATACCTGTTACCTGTGGGGGAGCTTCCATCCCTCCAGGATATGAGAATCTCTAATTCCTTTGCTTCTGTCGTCAAATTATTAAGCTCCAGAAAACAGGTACTTGTCCATCCTTCCCCAGGATGGGAATGTTTACAGATGTCTTTGCAATAATCAACCCTTAAACTCTGAGTGGAGAAATGAAGCTATATGATTAATCCAAAATTAATTTTGCTTTGAGGTTTGGAATGTGTTTCTGTTTATGAATGTTTATATAAGTGTAGCCTGATATTCTGGAAATTCACTTCATTTCTAACCAAAAGATGAAGCCCCATAATGAAAACTCAAAGAGGAGATGGAATGCTGTAGGTCTTTCCTATTGACCTCCTTGCTGATTCTCAGCTTTTTACTCACACTGGGGACAGATGGTATCATAAGTCATACAGACATATATATGTATGTATTTATGTATACACACACATATATACGTGTGTGTGTATATACACACACATACATCTTAATGAGCTATTTCCTTCCTTTCCAAGCTTGCTGCCTATATGGATCATAACTTCCCCAGGAATGGAGAAAATGATGAAGGACTTAGGTTTCAAAGGCCTGTTCAGTAGCTGGGCTCAAGCATAGGGAGGGAACCTCAAACTCTCTTTCCTCCCATAGGGCTATAGTTGGAGCGAAAAGTCTACAAATGAGTAGAATGTTCAAGGAGGAGGAAGGAGAATTGCCTGGGCTAAATGGTAAGATGGATAACCTAGAGCTAGGTAATGCAAGTGCATCAAAAACCCTCTAGGAGAGTTACCTCTGGGCTTCAGTCCAGTTTCTGATACTCTCCCCTCCTCCCACCCCCCACATTGACTCAGGCCCCACTTTCTTCAAGTGGTTTCAAGAGCCCACCAAATTACCCACACTTCCCTGGGGCCTCTTCCATTCCAATTACCTAGCCAGGGTTGAGGGAATGTAGGGGGAGAAGCTAACATTTGAATTGAACAGAGAAAACATTGAGAGCTCAGCTTGGAAAGAAGAGAAACAGATAAATATACATTTTTGACATGTCTTCACTGGCCACTCTTAAGTCAAAACCCTTTGGTTTTTCCATTTAAAAAAATCAACCAATCAGATTATTTTCAGATTTAGATCCCCTAGGATCTCTGGATTTTTCTCTCCTTTAGCCCAGATGATTGACAGCTGGATTTGTTTATAGACACCTATATCTTTAAGAAATCTTCCTAGAGAGCTTTCCTCACGAACAACTTCAAAGGAAGTTAACTTTTAGATGTAGAAGTTTGGAACTCATCAGATGTCTCCAATATGTGACCCACCTCAAGCACCACCCTTGAATTATAAATGAGTAACCTGTATATTTGGAGCCAGGGCCTACTTCATAAGTAGAACTCTGTTCTTACACAGGAGAGGTTGGGTGAATGTCATCCCACAGACCCATCCATAAGAGTGTTGATGGTGCGTAGCTGATGAGCATGTAGCTCGTTAACATGAACAGGATTAATGAACAGTGACCACCAAAAAGGAGCATGGTGCATTCTGGGAAATAATCTATGGGAAACTGACCAGAGGCTCCACAGCTGCTTCTCCCCTCCAAAAAGAATAAGATGAGTCCTGCTTTTAATTTCTTTTGGAGGGGTGGGGGATTGGGCAGGGTCTAAGCCTACTCCTTCAGCTTCTATTCTCTTTGGTTAGAAGGGTGGAGACTGAGGGACAGGTCCCAGGAAGAGAGATTGGAACACTTAGGGACCTAGGGATGGGATGGGGAATGAGGTTACTTTTTAGAATTCTACCACCCAAAGGAACATATGTTCTCCCTTGGTGGTGATTTCTGGGTATTAATCTCTCTTCCTAATCACCCCTCCTACGAGGATTAGTAGGAGGCACCTGGCTCCCCCCAGCAGGGTAGTCAACAAAAGTTTGATGTTCAAGGCACTGAAAGTGAACTAAATGTTCTGGCTGAGCCAGAAGAAACAAACAAAAGACACTTTAACAGAAAAACCCATCTGAGGACATCCCTGGAAGTTCCTACCCTTCAGGAAAAGGTCTTCCTAACCAATCCTTCCCAGGTTATGGCAACTCAGCCTGTGAGTCAGACCACTTGACGGGTTCCACTGCCTGAATAAATAAGGATTCAAAGTGCTTGGAGACTGGAAGTGTGATGGACAATGCCCATTCCTGGGTGAGAAGCAGAGGCCACTCTTGCCCATCTGGGCTTCTGCCTTCTCCCTCTCTTCTTTACTGGGGCTTACATTTGGGAGGGCACTTTTTTTTTTTGAGATAGTTTCACTGTTGTTTGTTTTTTGTTTCCTGAAATTTATGAAAATAGTCTACTGGCTCTTAGTTGCCCTCCACACTACCTTGGTCTATCCCTCTGCACCCCTTTCCTACCCAGAGACAAAGACAAAGGAGGGCATAGCTAGGGAGAGATGAGGCTGATAGTGATGGTGGTGAGGTGGGTGGTAGTGGGAAGACAGAGAGGTCAGGGCTCCCTCTGGTGCCAATTCTAAGTACTGCACCAAAGCACATTTATCCCCTTTGCTGGTGAATTGCGACCAGAGTCTCTGGTGTTTCCTCTATTGTCCCTTGAATCATTGATTGTTCTGCCAGGCCAGGTATTTGCTGGTGGGAACAGGCCTAAGCATCACTTTAAACCTATGTACCCTATTACTCCTAGTCAAATGATCTTTCCACCGTACCATGCTGTCTTTCTAAAGGAGGGAACAGGGCTAGACAAGGAGATACTGGGGAAATCTAGTTCCCCATGGAGGGGACGGAACATAGAAGCAGCAGCTGTGGCTAGCTGCAGGAATATTTAGGTTCTGGTTGAACTTGACTGTATTTGAACTTGCAACTAGGGTCACCCTTGAACTAGGATTTGAGTTTCTTTGTCCAGACTCCATATAGGGCAAATTCAGGGTGTGAGAGCAAATGGCAGAGGGCCCAACCAGGAGCTCCTGAGTCACATTATTGGTGGTATGCCTGTTCTTCCCTACTAAGGACTCTCATAGCCCACAACCTGGCCACTCCTGTTCAGCATCCCCCTTCCTCCAAAGCAAGATCCCCACTTCAAGGGAGACAAGAGGGGGAGCAGAGAGACAGAGACAGAGACAGAGACATACACCAAGAACAAAACATAACTCTCTGTCACTTCCCCAGCCCCTACTCTCCCTGCCTCCATGCTGGGGAGTGGGGGAGATGAAGGAGTAGGGAGTGGGACAGACCAGAAGAGACAAATCTCCCCAAGGAGAGAAAGCAGAATAGTCCCAAGTGTTCAGGGTATGAAGCACCATCCTTGGGATAGGGGGTGTTTCAGACACATATTCTTCCCCCCAACAGCAGTAGGAGGAGAGCTGGGGCAGGGGTTGAGGGTGAGGGGAAGATAGGTTGAAGACGGAAGCAAACAGCAATGCCCCTGAATATCAGGGAACAGTCAAGAGAGCCTTCTCCTCTGCCCTGCAGAGACACCCACCCCAGGCTCCCTACACATGAGTCTGCATCCTCTGCTGGAACCTCTGGCCATAGTCTGAGTGCTGGGATGTGTAGGAGAAGCGAGTAGCTGTGGCATACTTGCCTATGGGGTCATAAGCCTCATAGGGGGTCCGCTCCAAACCTGGGGGAGGGGGCTGAGAGTAGCCAAGCCGGTAAGTAGGGTAGTTGGCTGCCCCAGGGAAGGGATGGGGGCCGAATTTCTCATAGTTCTCATAGGAGAGCTGATTGGCTTGCTCACCACCACCTGGGGGTGGAGGGCCAGGGGCAGGGGGTTCAGGGCCATAGTCAGGGGCAGGGCCCCGGGTGTAGGTGTTGAGTTGGGCATAGCCGCTGGCATGAGACAGACGGGAGGAGGGGCGGGCATCAAAGCGGGCAGGGCCTGGAGCACGGTAGTCGGCGTAGAGGACGGCCCGGGAAGAGGGGCGGTCTTCATGTGCACGGACATTGTAGTAGCCATTGGTGGGGTCCTAGAACACGGGAAGGGAGAAAAGAAACAGGAACAGTTAGAGAGAAACTTTCCCCTAAGGCTTGGGACCCAATCCCTGTGGCCTGGCTAGGCCTTTCCCAACACTTCTGCCATATCTGGGTCATGTTCCTAGTGCCTACTCTTCTCTGACTCTGACCTATTCCATGTCTCACCTCGGAGCTTCAACTAGGGCAAGGTGGTTAAGGCTCTGTCCCAGGGTGCCAAAATGTAGAAGATGCTAAGGACACTTATATTCCTTTAGCAGTATGGAAATAGCTTAGCTTAAAATTGAGTTAGCAAAAATAATTAGTTAAAATAGAAAGCTCCCAGATGGTTTACACTTTTTGCCCCTGGCTGATGTGACCACTGGAGTGGTTTCAATGTGTCCCTTTTTCCCATCCACCCACCCCACCCCCCTACTTCAAATAAACTTGTCTTTAAAAGTTAATTTTGGGTCACTTCCCACACAGCTTCCCCTAGGCACAAAAATTGATAGCTACAGATCTGCCTCATATCCCTCATTCCACCACCTCCCCATCCCCACCGCCCTGACCCTGCCAATTCCGGGACTCCCACTCCAGACCTTCATCTCATACTCTTCTCTAGTGTCGTCGCAGCGAAGGTCCTGTTTCAGATCCACATCATCCTTAAATGACTATGGGGACAGGAGAGTAGATGGGAGTAAGAGGTTAAGTAGTTAAAGGCAAAGGGCCATGCCACCTTCTGCTAAAGAAGTGAGGGCAAGTGCCCAACATGGGAAGCCAGGAGACCCGGTCCTTGGTCTGCTCCTGACTCAAAGTATGACCTTGGACAAATCACCTCCCTGCCCTAAGACTTTAGTTTCCTTACCTGTAAAATGAAGGTGTTCTATTAGATGAGTCCTAAGGTCTTTCCAGCTTTAAAAAGCTACAATTCTAAAAAAGTCATGGGGTGAGGGTGGGATATCCCCCAGGTTACAAATGGGGCATATGTGTGGCAGCCTGAAGGTAGCCTGCCTTATCTGCCCTTACCCAGGGAAAAACTTGCCTTTTCTAGGAACTCTGTCCAAGGCAGAATTTCCCTGGCATGGTAGTTTCAAAACACAAAGGCTAGGCTCAGGAAAAAGAGTAGCCAGTGGGAGAAATGGTGGAGGGAATTGTGCCCTGGGCCCCTCACCGAATAGATGGCCTTCATAACTCTGGTGGCAGTAGACACACTGGCAGTGTCATCCTCCCGGTCAGGGTGCAGGGTGAGAGGCTCACGGTTCACTGTTTCCACCTTGATGTCTAGCTTTCTCAGAGTCACATCTTTTCGGCCTAGGGTTAAAGGGAAGGTAGACGAGCATTAGCTGAAATGAGTCTGTGGCATCTTCTGCTAAGGATATCAGTTCTTTCCTCTCCTCACTCCCACTCCCAGGAAGGGGTGTTGTAGAATCCATTTTGTCAGGAGGCCATGGGGTGGGGCAAGAGGGGGAAGGAATCCTGGCAAGGAGGTTTCCGAGCAGAGGTGGACAGGAGGACCCCAGTTAACTTAGAAACTATACTCACTTCCTTTGCGGCGCCTGTAGAGGAAGAAGACAAGGGCAGTGAAGAAGAGAATGAGGAGGATTCCTGCACCGATTGTAGCCCCAGCAATGATGCCCACAGGAAGAACTTCTGTGGAGGAAGGGCGGGGAGTAGTGTTGAGGTCATACTGGGGTAAGAGTCAAGGGTTAAGTTTGGGGAGAAGGTTTATTTTGGGATCAGAGCCAAGGCTTGGGGAGAGGGTTCAGTTTGGGGGTAAGGCTAAGGGTTATATTTGTAGTAAGTGTTCAGTCTGGCATCAAAATTAGGGTTAAATTTGGGGTCACAGTTCAATTTAGAGTAGAATTTAGGATTCAATCTGGGCTTAAGCAAATTTTAGGAAATACCACAAGTAGCTTTTAAGTTATATTTATGTTTAAATTTAAAACTGGCATTGGGTTTTCAGAGATGTCAAACTTGTGGCCTGCCTCCTCAAATCAGGCAAAACTCCCAGGTGGGGTCCAAACCAAATTAATGTAATTGGGAAATGTTTAACAAAATAAATAAATAAAAATACACTACAATGTAAATAATGTTAATTTGTGGTTTTCTAAGTCACTATTCAGTAAGCTGTGCAGGGATCCATTTCTATTTCAGTTTGACACTACTGGTTTACATTAAGGTTTAACATTAGGATTAGTTTTAGGGGAAAAGTAAAGGTTGGGAGTGGTTTAGGATTAGGCTAAAACCTGAACTAGGTTTTGGCATGGTTTTAAGATTAGGGTTAGAGTTGAAACTAAGTGAAATGTGGTGCTAGAGTTAGATTGGCCCTCAAACAGGATACAATAAAAATGTGCTACTAATACCTAGTGTGTGCAGAGCGCTGTCCTAGGTTCTGATGAAGACACAAAATTTAGATGAGCTATGTTCCCTGCCCCTGTGGACCTTACAATCTATCAAGGGACTTAGTTACCAGAGTATAGTGGAATGTAAGTTTTCTGGGGAAAGGAACCACTTCATTTTTGTCAGTCACAACCTCTCAATAGGGGCTCAAAAATGTTTAGTAGTTAAAGGAACAAGGAATGTTTAGCCTGGAGAAAAGACTTGGAGGGTATATAACAGGTACCTTCAAGTATCTGAAGGACTCTCATGTGGAATAAGAATTAGAGTCTGCCTCAAAGGCAGAACTAGGAGTAACATGTGGAACATGTAGAGGCAGATTTTAGTTCAATATAAGTAAAAACTTTCTAACAATTAGACCTTTTCACCTGTGAGGTAAAATTTCTTGAGGCCTAGTCTGGAGCTGCTCTCAGGGCCTGCTGTTTGTTGATTCAGCTGAGTTGGCCTGGAGGTGTCTACACTTCACTAAGGCCAAACCTCAGCCCCTGGAGACCCTGTCTTCTGAGGTCCTCTCAAGTTATTGTAGGAGGACAATTGCTTTGCCCCTTTATTTTTCTCTATGTTCATTTCATGGCAATTTTCTGTTCATGGAGGAAATCTGGAGAGCCTGGAAATATCTGAACTACTTTGCCATCTTCCCAGAATGCCCCCACCACACCTTCATATTAGTTTTTAGGGCTAGATTGGTCAGCTTATTCCGTTCCCTCTCCTCATCTGCCAGAAAGTCTAGGTCACTGTTCTTTAGGCCAGCCACATATCTGTTTGTCTATCCACTCCTTTCCCATGCAGACATTGAGCATCTATGTAGTAATCACTTAATAAATGCATGTAGCTTGACTGACCCCCCAACCAATAACCTTGGGTCTAACCTCCTGTGGGCCATTAGCCCATAGCTTCAGCTTCTCACCAGGTTTGAGAATAGATCTAGAAACTTTATCTCCTTTACTCTTCTTCTTCCTCAGAATCGCATTTCATTTCAGATCTTGTCCAAGATTCCTTTTATTCCAAAAGCCTCCCCTGATGCATTACACACACTGGAACTTTCCTGCACAGGCATTTTTAAATGCCCTTGTCAATGTGTCCCTTCATGTGATCTCAAATGACTTTCCAAGTGAGGTATACTATTCTCTCTATCACAACGGGAGCTGCTGGGGTCAGAGACCAAGTCTTCTTCATCAAGTTGTAAGCTTCCCTTAAGTAAGGACCCTTTCTATTTATCCTATGACATTAAAGAGAGGACTGCCACCAGAACAGAGAGGGGCCTTGAGTTTGTGCCGTATGAAGGCAGGTTGGAAGACCTGGGGACCTTTCACATAGAGAAGAGTAACCTCATGGAGCCCAGATAGTAGTCTTCAAATGTCTCAAGGACTGTAATATGAGAGAGGGATTAGATTGGCTTTGTTGGGTCCAGAGAGCAGAAAGAACTAGGAGCAGTGGGTGGCAGTTGCCAAGAGGCAGATTTTTCAGCTTGATGTAAAGAAAAATTTATTAACAATTAATTATCCCAAAGTGGTGTGAACTGCCTTGGGAAATAGCAAGTTCCTCCTCATGGGACGTCTTGGAGCAATATTGGATATTTTTGAATAATACCATCCATTGGAGGCTGGATGACCTTTGGGGGGGTATGTAGTAGAAGGAATTCGTGACATGTTGGGCTACATGGCCACTGACATCTCTCGTAGCATTGAAAGTCTGTGATTTTGCTACTAGGAGATCTTGGAGGGCAAAGATAGGGTCTTTTTATTCAACCAATCAATAATTAATATATTTTATTAAGCACCTATTATAATGCTAGGTACTGTGCTAAGCACTTTTCCCCTCAGACACTTGCCTCCCTACCCATCCTGATTCTAAATATATTGTTCAGGGTTCTAAGCAATTATTTTCGTCTTTCCCCAAAGAACCAATTACTATTTATTTTTGTTCTTCCAAAATACCAGCATTCTCATTTCATCCTGAGATAAGGTATACAGGACATTCCCCAGTTTGGACCTTCCCCATGCCCTTCTCCCACTGGCACTATGACTTTGTCACTCCTGTCGCAGCTCAGGACAGAAGAGGATGATGACTGAATCCTGCTATGTGCCCTGCTTCTGGAGTGAAATGCCTGTGTGCTCCAACACCTCTCCACCCTCCCCTCCCTAGCTTTCCCCTTCCTTCTCTTCCTACCTTTCTCCTCCAATGTGATAATGGCTGTGCCTGGCCCAAAGCTATTCCAGGCTGTGCAGTTGTAGTGGGTCTGGAAATCAGCCTCCATGACATTGTTGATGGTCAGGGTGGAAAGTACCCCACTGCCCGAGTTGGTCCTCTCCACAGTGTACCTCTCCAGAGTCCCCACCTCCAGGAAGTTCTCCTTCCAGGCCCAAGCCTAGGAAAGAGAGGAGGACAGAAGTCAAGGAGTAGTAAGAGGTGTGTACCCCTAAGCTTTTCTGCTTCATATCATTGCCCCCTGAATCCCCATTCTATTTAAGAGTTACAATATTTAACTGCAATTCAAATGCAATGTAATTCTCCAACTAACCATAAACCCAACAATGATCCTAAAATGAATCGCACCTTACACTTAGCATTATTGTCGTTTAGTCATTTTAAGTTGTGTCTCTTTGTGACCCCATTTGGGGTTTTCTTGGCAGATAGTGGAGTGGTTTGCCATTTTCTTCTATAGCTCGTTTTACAGATGAGGAAACTAAGGCCAACAGGATTAAGTGACTTGCCTAGGGTCCCCCAGCAAGTACATCTCAGTAAGTGTCTGAGGCTGATTTGAAGTCAGGTCTCCTTGACTCCAGGCCTGAGCACTTTATCCACTGCCCCACCTAGCCGCCCCACTCAGTATTAACCCTTACCACAAACCAGTAACAACCTTCACTATAGTAACCTTAGTCTTAACCTAACATTAACCTAATCAATTAAATGTAACTTTAACCCCAACCCAAGATTAACCTTAGGGCCAATTAACCACAACTTCAAACCTAGCCTTAACCTAACTCCAACTCCAATCTTAACTATATAATTAACCTTACCCCTAATTTCTACTTTAACCTTCAACTTAAAAATTTAAACAATCTAGACTAAGCTGACCTTTAAACCAATCTATAGATTACAAGAACAGGTCAGTCCAAGAGCATTAGCCTCTAATACCACCACACTTGTGCTCCCTAGCTGGGAGGTCTAGTCCAGAATCACCTCCTCCACCCCGTGGGAGACCAGGAGCGGGGTTATGTTAGCTGCTGGGATCTGGCTCTTTTCCAGGGATAAATCCTCCCGGATGTGCAAAGGAACATCCCCCGGGGAGCCTATCATTCCTGCAGCCCAGGCTGCCGTGGTAATGAAGTGTCCCCGTGCAGCCCTGGAGTTAGCCAAATGGTCATTAAATGTGATGAGGGGTTTGACGGTTAATGGTCACGGAAGGAATTAATGGCTCAGAGTGAGGGGGAGGGGCATGGGGGAAGCAGAAGAGGGCTGGTTGACATGGAGAACAGAGTAGGAAGACAAAGGCAAGAGAGGAGGTAAAAAGGGGCAAGAGGGAAAAAAGGAAAAAGGGACAAGAGAAGAAGAGGAAAAAATGAAAAAGGAATGGAAAATATTAGGGTGAAAACTTCATAAGAAAAGAAAGAGTTAAAACAGGAAGGACAGAAAGGGGCAGAGAACAAGAAATTGGAGAAGGGAAAGAGTGGCAGAGAGATAAGGAATATGTTGATGCTGAGATGAGCAGTCTCCCCAGTACTCACAATTCGGTCAGGGGGTGGTGTACTCCCAATGAAACATTCCACCTTGCCACCATCCCCACGAATAGCATATTGCACAGCCTCGCTGGAGATGATGGGGGGCCCTAGGAGACAGAGAGATGCATCTGCAGTCCTGGTGCCTCAGCCCCCAGGTTCTCCCCCCACACTTCTTACCCAACACTCAGCTTACCATTTACAAACAGTGCCACTTCTCGCTCAGCCACACCAATTCGAGGCACAATGGCCCTGCAGGTATAGATGCCCGCATCTGCCTGGGTTACTGATTTCAGGTAAAGCTGGTTACTGTTGCTTAAGACCTGGTCAGAGAGAGCAACCTCAGGAGTGGAACCAGGATGCCTCCTTTCCTTAAGCAATTCAAGGCTCCACACGACATCAGAGGGAGAGTAAGAAAGGGAGCTGGTGAATCCCGGAGCTGAAATGGGGCCCTAGAGACTACAAGCCCCACCCCCGACCCCCAGTTTAGTTCTGGGAGAGGGAACAATTTTCTTTTGGTTGGGATAAATTCCTAGCCTCCTGAAGTTGCCCACACCTGGGTTTCCTGACGCAGTCAGGCAAGAGGCTCTTCTTTCTATCTGACTAAAATCTCACTTGTTGCAATTTGGGTTCAATCTCTCAAACATGACTTTTTTTCCTTCTCTAAGGTGAAGCACACCAATTATTTTAATCTTCCCCCAAAGAACCAATTAGTATTCATTTTTGTTCTTCCAAGACACTAGCATCTTCATCATCCTGAGATGAGGTAGGCAGGACATGCCCCAGTCCAGACCTTCCCCATACCCTTCTCGAACTGGCACTAATCATTTTGTTCCTCCTCTTGCCTTTGACCAAGACCAGCTGCTCTCTGGGGTTCTTTCTCATGCTCCACAAAATATTTCAAAAATGGCTGACACTTACATAGGTCAAGTTTTTCAAAGCACTTTACATCTATCAACTCATGTGATCCTCAAAACAACCTTATGAAATAGGTATTACTATTATCTCCATTTGTATATGAGTTTGCCCATTGTCACACAGCTAAAAAAGTGTCTGAAGCGGGATTCTAATTCAGGTCTTCCAGATTCCAAGTCTAGCACACTATCCGCTACGTAAAACTGCCCATCCTGGTCCAAAGCTTAAGATATGTGGTAGGGACTCTCTACTCCAACATCCCAACCCTGAGCATGCCTGGATAGCCTGAAAGGGGTGTTACCATGTTGGAGTCCTTCTTGGTCCAGGTGAGGGTGAGAGGAGGATTGCCAGCCCACACGCATGTGATGGTAACGTCAGAGCCGATGTCTGTGGTTGTGGGTTTGGGGTCAACCACGATCCGGGGGGCAACTGAAGTAGAAAGGAGAGGCTTGTTAAGGGTCCCAATCTCATCAGGGTGTACCTTCCCATACCAACTATCTCGATTTCTCTTCTACTCACTCTCCTAGCATGATTCTATTGTTTTTCAGCTTCCCTTAAATCTTTCCTCAGTCCCTTCTTCTCTCAAATAGTCTGGACCCAGTAGGGGAGAAGAGAGAAATGAGGGAAAGGGCCAGAAAGGAGATAGAGTTGCATTTCTTTCTTCCTTTCCTCTTCCTTCTTCTAAGGCTATCTCTATTCAGGAAGTGACTTCAAATCACACCCAAGAGCCACTAGCCTTCAGGCTTCCTGGCCATCCTACCATGGCCCACTCCCATGTTCCCAAACCATTGATAACTTACAGTGGACATCCACCAGTGTGCTGACATTGGTGCTCCCTACATCATTGTGGACCTCGCAGGACACAGGCTCCGTAAAAAAGGAGTAATCAACCTTTGTCTCATAGCGACTCTCATGAGCATCTTCAATTAGAATCCCACCCTTGGCCCACCTGAGGGACAAGAGAAAAGAGCGATCTGATTCCTTTATACCATACCCTCCTGGCAACCTGACTGTTCATAGATATCCCTGCCTGCTCATGTCTCTATGCCCAGGTCCCCTCCCCATCTCCTCCTCTCTCTCCTACCCCCCTCCTCCTTTTTTGCCACTATCCCTCTAAAACATGTTGCTCTCCCCAGTATCACCTGTATTCTACCTGTCTCCCTGAACCCACTTCCCTCTCACTCAGTGCCCACCTCAGCCCCTCTCCCTTTCCCATCACCTGTAGCCTTGGATTTCAGGGTTAGCTGTAGCCTGGCAGGTGAAGACAACTCGCTCCCCTTCCTGAACAGTCTGGGGTTGGATGGACAGGGTCACAGTGGGTGGGTCTACATAACAGAGGGGAAGAAGGAAGTCAGGACCAGTCAAATCTGAAAAGAAGCCTTCCTGTCCTTCTCCCCAATTCCCCCATTTCCTGCCCCCCCCAACACTGGGACAGACACACAGGGCAGGAAAATCAGGAACCTAGGTTCAAAATTTATCAATGGCATTGAATAAATTACCTTCCTTACCCCTGTCCCCAAGGGATTATTGCCCTCATGGCTTTTAGGGGATTGAAAATAAAGATGGAGACTTAAAAGTCCATGAGGAGAAAAGCTACAAATTCAGGAGCAGAAAGGGGTATCTAGTCTAACATAACACACACACACACACACACACACACACACACACACACACATTTTACTGATGAAGCCTCCATTTTACAGATGAAGAAACTGAGGCCTAGGAATATTAAATAAATCACCTAAGGGGAGGGACTGTGTCTTTTGTAAATAAGACATCTCTCCTGGCTCTTAGTAGACATGCTGGAGACAGCAAATGCTCAATAAAATGCTCATCATGGGTGGAATGAAGATGATGAAGCAGAAGGAGCCCTGGATTTGGAGTTGGAAGACCTGGGTTCAAATCCCAGCTCTGCTACCTGGGTAATCCTAGGCAAGTTATTTGAGTTGAGTTGAATTGATGTCTCTGGGCCTCACTTTTCTAATCCATAAAATGGAATGGATTAGAAGATTTCCAAAGTGCCTTACAATTCTAAATTCTATGATTGAGTACAAAGTGCAAGATTCTGAATGGATGCTTCTGTGGGTACCATTACATATAGCTGTCAGTAGGCGGCGATGTTACTTCAATCAGAAGCATGGTCAATCCTCAGAGCAAGAGTAACCTTGCAGTTCCTATTGCTATGCCCCCACCTTGGAATTCAGGGCTGACCATTCTCCCAAACTGGCCAAAAACATTGCCTTTCTTTTTTTATCCTCAAAGGGGAATGCTAAAGGTGAAATGGATCTCCGCCAGAGGTAGGTAGATTCCCTTACTGGAATTTTTCAAGCACAGACCAGATGGTCAACCACTTGCCAGGGATGCTGCAGAGTTTATCTGTTCAGGTAGAGGCTGGACTTGGTGGCCTGTGAGGCACCTTGCAGCTCTGGGATTCGGTCATTCTAAGTAGTGTGGTCACTCATTGAAAGCCTTTGCCCAGCCTGCTCAGGAGGAATGATTTTATAGGGCCATGCTTCTCCTGCCCCACCCTTTATTTTCCCGAATCATGTGCTTTTAGAGATAAATAGAAGATAGGTCATCAAACCCCTCATTGTACAGGTGAAAGGAAGTGATATATTTGTCCAAGGTCACACAGATAACAATAACAACAACAATAACAAGGAAGAAGAAGAGGAAGAGGAGGAGGAAAAGGAAGAGGAAGAAGAAGAAGAGGAAGAAGAGGATGAGAAGATGAGGAAGAAGGAGGAGAAGAAGGAAGAGGAGGAAGAGGAGGAGAAGAAGAAGATGATGATGAAGAAGGACAAGGAGAAGAGGGAGGAGAAGGAGGAAGAGGAGGAGAAAGAGGAGAAGGAGGAGGAGGAAGAGGAGAAAAGAAAGAGGAGGAGGAGACCAAGTTAGAATTTGTATAGAACTTTAAAATTTGCAAAGTGCTTTAAATAGGTTAACTCAGTTGATTCTCACAATAACCTAGGAGGTAGATATTATTAAATGGCCATCTTATAGATGAGGAAACTAAGGCAAATAGATGTTAAATGACTTGCCCAATGTCATAGTTAATAAATGTCTAAGGTGTGATTTATACTCAGTGCCAACTCTGGATTGTATCTATTTAGTGGCCTAGGGATTTAAACTTTCATATTCTGACTCTAAATCTGGAGCTTTTTCTACTGTACTCTATTTCCTCTACACACAGCAATCCTGCTCCTCCACACCCCCAGGCCCAGGCCATCCCCGTGTTGCCCCGGCTCACGATGCACGTTGAGCTCGATAGAGGTCTCCTTCCCACCAGGGATGGCTTCATTGGTGCTTCGGCAGGTGAAGACACGCCCAATGTCCAAATCCGTGGGGTAGATGAGCAGCTGGCTGATTGTGGTCTCCCTCTTTCCATCTTTTAGCACCTCCTGGTGGTGGGATTGGGGTGTTAGAAGAAAGGCAAAAAATCAAAGTAAGACAAGAATAACCCACCCATCCTTTTAGGAATTAAAGCTGGGTTTTCTAGGGAGAAGGGAGAAAACATGGAACTCTAACCCTAAAGAGTTGTCCCATTTCTGCTGCCTAGGGTCTTAGGTTTCACCTCCTCCATGAAGCCTTCCATGCCTTCCCTCAACCCACAGTGACCTCTCCTTCCTTAGAACTCCTACAGCCTTTACAAGTCTACACTACTCATTTGGTTTTTAGTATATACTGCCTGGTAGAGTTATTTGTTTTTTTCATGAATATATATCTTATCTCCCCCAAAGGGACTATAAACTCCTTAAGGGTAGGCATAGTGTCATTTTCTTATGTAGCCCTTTACATGCTAAGCACAGTGCTCGGCATTCATTCACTCAACATATTTATTATGCACCTACTGTGTGCAGATCATTGTGCTAGAATCTAGGGAGAGGCAGAATTTAAATAACCTTTGGTCCTTGCCCTTGACACATTTACAATCTAGTAGGTGGATAGGACCCATTCATAGATAATACAAAAATGCATAATTATGTGGTAAGTGCAACAAAGAGATGCAAATCATTATGTGAGATTTGAGGAGAAGGGAAGGATGTTGTGGGCTGAGGAAGGCTTACTGGAGGAGGTGGCATTTGAATTGAGCTTCAAAGGATGGATAGAAATTAAAAATGTGGAGAGAGACAGACAGACAGACAGAGAGACAGAGACACAGAGACAGAGAGAGAGAGAGAAAGCCCATTCCCTGATAGGGACTGATCTGAGCAAAGTCAATAGAGGTGAAAGAATGCTAGAGATGTGTGAGGGTCAGACACACTTTTCTAGTTTGGCTTCAGTGTAGAAAAATATAAGATAAACCTAGAAATACAGGATAAGGGTACCCTTATGAAGGGTACAAAGGAGTTCTATAAATACTTTCTTACTGTTTAACCTCAATTAATCAGTGAGATGGGATCCAGATGACGAGGATGAGGTGGGGTCTGATTGAGGAATTTTCTTTTTTTTTTAATGGGAACAGGGAGACAGGGTGATGCCCATGTTGGGTAGGTAAGTTAAGACTAAGAACAAAATGTGGATGGAGGGATGCCCTGGATCCCAATTTGTTCAGTCATTTTTCAGTCATGTCTGACTTTGTGACCCATTTTGGGGTTCTTTTGGCAAAGATAATGGAGTGATTTGCCATTTCCTTCTCTAGTTCATTTTTTTAGGCAATTGGGATGAAGTGATTTGCCCAGGGTCACACAGCTAGTAAGTATCTGAAACTGTATTTGAACTCAGGAAGATAAGTCTTCCTGACTCCAGGCCTGGCACTCTATCCACTGCGCCACCTAGCAGCCCACTCTGGATCCCAAGCTAGACCAAGTACAAGTCCAGGGCAGACATGAATGGTGACCCTGGAACTCAGGCTAGGCAGGTAAGATGGGACCTAGAACCTCACCGTTGTGGTCATAGCCCCCTCCTGCTGCGTCCCATCTCGGAACCAAACTATGGTAGCAGCAGGTTTGGCACTGCAAGCTCGGCACGTCAAGTTGTACGGTGTCCCTGCCCGCAGCAGGATGACAGGGCCCCCATCGATTGTAGGATCCTCTGGGGGGACTGTGGAAGAAAAGGAAAACAAAGTCAGCCAGAGGTGAGGTCGATGGGGATAGCAGTGTGAGGGCAAAGTCCTTCTGAGTCACCTACCCACCCCCCTACCACCTAAGCCACTTGGTGCCTCTGAAGCATCTCTCTACCTACAAGGTTTTAAATACCCTGACTCCTAGCCCGTTGCTGTCTCTGGTGTAGTCCATGAGCCTCAGAGCCTCCTTCCATGCCTTGGGCCTGAGATGGGAGGAACCTCAAAGATAGAAAGGCAAGTATACATATGGAGGTATGTGAGAAATGTCTGTTTGGTGAGTGTACTAAAAACTAGAATGGCTTAGTGCCCAAGCAGAACTCAGTGGGGGTAGAGAACAAGGCAGGATACACCTCCCCTTGGCAAGTCCTCTCATTATGAACTTCTTGGTGCTAAGGGAAGAGTGGAGGATGGAGAAAGAATAAAATTCTGTATGTTCTTATCTCATATTTGGCTCAACCACTCATGACACATTTGCTTGGAAGGTAGTGAATTGTGGTGGATACAATGTTGGACCTGGAGGTGCTAAATCCTTGTTTGGAATCTCACCTCTGATACTTACTAGCTGTGTGACCTAGGATAAGTCCCTTAGCCCCTCTGAGCCCAAGTCTTCTCATCTGTAAACGAGAATTATACTACCCATTATACCTATTTCACAGGGTTTGGTGAGATTATCAAATGAAACAATGTATGTAACGAGCTTTGGAAACCAGAAAAGGGCTATACAAAGGTCTATTTATTACTAGTTTTTAATAGCGAAAAGGAGAGAGGGTCAGGCCCATGGCTTTCAGACTGTACCCTGGAATTACAGTGTGCTGATCCCTCCCAGGATCAGGGTCTAAATGTGACAGTGCTCAGCAGAGGTGTCAAATATGCAGCCAAGTGCAGCTAAGCACTCCAGAGTATGCCTTGAACCAGATTAAAATGTAATTGAGAAATAGTTGACAAACTCAAAAGTTTTAAAAATAAATGTTAAAAAGCAATTGTTTTCACATGCAACTGGGGAATAAGAAATACAGGCAATGGGTATAGAAATCTATCCTGCCCTACAGGAAAATAGAAGGGGAAGGGGATAAGGGAAGGGGAGAAGAGATAGAAGGGAGGGCAGATTAGGGGAAGGGGTATTCAGAGTGCATGTTGTCTTAGGGTGGGAGGACAGACAAGATGGGGAGAAAATTTGGAAGTCAAAATCTTGTGGAAGTGAATGTTGAAAACTAAAAATAAATAAATTAATAAAATTTTATAAAAAAAAAATTCCTTACTCTTCCTCCCACATGCTCAGTATCACTGCTTCCATATTTCACTAGAATGGAGAGCCTCATTAATAATGACACCACTAATGTAAACACTAAATAATAGCTCACATGCATATAGTTTTAAGGCTTGCAAAACACTTTACACACTCTATGTCATTTCAATTGATCCTTATAATAATTCTGTTGGTAGTTGCTATCATTGTACCCATTTTACAGGTGAGGAAACTGAGGTTCATTGAAGTTAAGTAATTTGCCCATGGTCACACAATAGGTTAATGTCTGAGGACTCCTTGCTTTTGTGATGGCTGACCTACCTCCCCCATTCCTGGAATGGATTCCCTCCTCACCTCCACTTCCAGGAAACCCTGTCTTCCTTCAAAATGCAGCTCAAGCACCACTTCCTACATGAAGACCTCCTTGATCCCCTCAACTGCTAGTTTCTTTTCTCCCAAACTACCTTGTGTTAATTACTTTGTATTTATCCTCTTTATATTCATCTTGCAAACACTTATGTGTGTACTTGTTATGTCATGCATGTATGTTGTTTGTCCTTCATTCTCAAAGACCAATGACACCATGAGGATGGTGTCTTGACTTGCAGAGTCATGGGCCTTGCTCTCATCGGAGTCCAGTGGCAAGACAAGGGTCAAAACAACTGCAATGGCTCAGGATGCAGTGGGTGACCTTAGCCTTTCTGAATCAAGATTTTAGAGGGTAAACTCCTTGCAGATAGAGATTGTTTCATCCTTTGTACTTGTCTCCCCAGCACCTAGCATAATATCTAGCACATAGTAGGTGCTTATAAAAAATGCTTGTTGACTGATTGATGGAGAGATTTCAACCAAGGTCTTCCTGGCTCAAAGCCTAGGATTCTAACACCCTATTTCTGTCATGTAAACACTATCTAACCAGTTCCTCTCGTATAAAACGTAGGCATTATCTTGAACTCCTTTCTCAATCATCTCACATTTTTTAATAATTTGAAAATCCTGTCTTTTCTGCTTTCTACTTCATCTGTCCTCATCTCTATTTTTAATTGACACTTAATTTATAGGACCACAGATAGAAAACTGGAAGGGCCTTTGGAGGCAATCTAGTCCAACCTCCTTATTTTATAGTTGAGAAAAATGAGGCCCTGGGAAGTCATGTGACTGATCCAAGGTCACACAGGTAGTAAATATCAGCGGTGAGATTTTAACCCAGATCCTCTGACTCTAGCACCTGATTCCTTTCTCTTGTACCATGTCTTTTAAAAATCACATTCATTTCCAAATATATGCCTCGGTAAGTTCTTTATCTGAAGAAACCTCACTTGTTACAAAGATTAAGAAAAAAAGAAAAAGAAAAGCCTTCAGCAAAACCAAGCCAATACATTGACCATATCTGACAGCATAAACAATCTGTCGCCCATAGCCCTCCATCTCTGCAATAAAGGAGTGCAGGAAATGCATTTTTCAAACCAAGCTTGGCCATGATAATCACACTGTGTCCAAATTTCATTTTGCTATTTTTATACTTTATATCCTTGTAATCATATATATTCTTGCCTCTGATTACTTCACTCTGCATCAGGTCATAAAAATCTTCCCATATTTCTCTTAATCCTTCATTGTTCACTGGTTGTTACAGTGCAATAATATTCCTTTATATTTGTCTGATATAATTTTATATAGTCATTCTGATCAATCAACACGTACTTTGTTTCAAGTTATTTGCTACCACAAAAAGTGCCGCAATAAATATTTTGGTATATATGGGATTTTTTTTCTATCTTGGCCCTCCCTTAGAGAATATGCCAAGCAATGGGATTTTGGGGTGAAAAAATATGGAGGTTTTAATCACTTTATTAACTCAATTCCAAATTGTTTTCCAGAATGACTGGATCAATTCACAACTCCACCAATTCTGTATTATTGGGTCTGTCTTCCATAAGTTTCTCCAAAATTGACTATTTCCATCTTTTGTCATTTTTGCAAATTTGAGGGTTATGAGGTGAAACCTTGAATTTGCATTTCTCTTATTGGTGATCTAAACAAATCTTTCTTTTAATTGTGTTAATAGTTTGCAATCCTTTAGAGAATTGTTCATATTCTTTGATCACCTTCATCAGGAAATGGTTGTTGATCTTATAAATCTGTGTAAATTCCTTATATAACTAGGACATCAGACCCTTATCACAGATATTTGACACAAAGGGATATTTTTCCCTCCAGCTGACAATTTTCCTTCTTATCCTAGCTATATTGATGGTGTGGAAAAAGTGTTTCAATTCCATGTAATCAAAATTATCTATTTTATCATCTGTGATCTCCTTTCTCTCTTGTTTGGTTAAGAATTCTCCTTTCCTCCCCTACCAGCATATTTGTGAAAGATAACTATTCATCTCCCCCATTCTATGTGGTCTTTCATATTTAAGTCTGATATCCATTTAGAAAGTATTGTGCTATATTGATGGCATAAGGTGCTGGTTTAAATATATTTTTTGCTAAGCTGCTTCCAGTTTTCCCAACAGTTCTTATGAAGCAGAAAGTCCTTCCCCAAGTAGTGATGTTCTCAGGTTTAGCAAACATTAAGTTGTTATATTTAATTACTTCTGATTCTTTCTTATCTAGTTTGTGCCAATTACCTGCTTTTCTAATTTAATAATAATAACACCTAGCATCTATAGGGTGCTTTGAGGCATTTACTGAGTGCTTTGAGGTTTGCAAAGAGCTTTATTAATATTATCTCATTTAACCCTCATAATAATCCAGGGAGATAAGTGTTGTTATTATTACCATTTTATAGCTGAGGAAAATGAGAGGTTGAGTGACTTGCCCAAAGTCACTTTTGTAATAAATGTCTGAGGCAGTATCTGAACCCAGAGCTTTCTGATTCCCAGTCCAGTGCTCTATCAGGTCACCTAGCTACCAGTAATACATAGTTTTGATGATTACTACTTTATAATCCAATTTAAGAACAGGGAGCTCTATTTCTTTCTCTTTCATACTCTTTTTTCATTGTTGCCTGGAAATTCAAATCTAGACTTTCTTTTATCACTCCAAATTATTTTTAGTAATTATTTTGTCTAGCTCTGTAAAGTACCTCCATAGTAGTTTGATTGGTATAACCCTAAATCTGTAAATTAATTTAGATATAATTTTAAATATTGACATAGTTCAAATCTGAGCTATGAATTTCCCTCTAATTATTTAAGTCATTTCTTATTGCTTTAAAGTATTTTATAATGCTATTTATGTCTTGGTAGATTGACTGAATTTTCAGTTATTTTAAATGGGATTTCCCTTTCTATTATTTCCTCCTGGATTGCATACAAATGCTGATTTTAACGGATTTATTTATTATCCTCTTTCTACAAAATCTGTTGTCTCAATTTGTTTCTTTTCTGATTCTCTGGAGTTTTCTAAGTAAATCATGTCAGTGCAAACAGGGATAATTTTGTCCCTCCTTATTAATATTTATGTCTTTAATTTTTTTCCTTTCCTCTTGTTACTATCACTAGCATTTCTAAAATTATGTGTAGTGGGGAGAGAAAAGAGTTTCAATTTGCCATCATATTTACTGGGAAAGTCTCATTTCCCTATTGTGAATAATGCTAGCTTTTAGTTTTAAATATAGATGACACAGTGGATAGAGTGCCAGGCCTAAAGTCAGGATGACTCATCTTCATGAGTTCAAATCTGGCCTCAGACACTTCTTAGCTGTGTGAACCTGGGCAAGTCATTTAAATCTGTTTGCCTCAGTTTTCTCATCTGTAAAATGAGCTGGAGAAAGAAATGGCAAACTGCTCCAGCATCTTTGCCAAGAAAACCCCAAATGGGGTCACAAAGAGTTGGACATGACTAACATGTATTTTCTTGTCATAAAAATGTCTGTATTAATGGTATTTTTGCTGTTCAGTTAACTTCCTTTATGACTTTAGATACTATCTCATTTGGGGCATATGTTTAGTATTGATAGTTTCATCACCCATGTTACTATTTTTTAAACATAAAAAGCCTATGCTTTTTAGAAGTTTTTAGCAGAAAAAAAAGAGAGAGCATCATATTTCGTCAAAGGTTTATTCTACACCAATTGATATAATCATGTGTTTTGTTTTTGTTATGATTAATTATGTTAATTGTTTCCTAAATGTTGATCATCCTTGCATCCCTGGTATAGATCCAACTCGAATAATTTTTTGGATATATTGCTGTTTGGCAGTCAGATATAGAACACAACAGTCTCAGAAGGATTAAAAATGGATTATTACACAAAGGGCAATGGAGAGGCATATGGCTAAGTGTGGGCAGCGAACAATATACTATCAACAAGGAACTTTGAGTAACAAGCATAAAAGATGTTATCTAGGAAATGTATGACAAGGAGAAAAGATGAGTTGGTCACGTGGAGTTCTTTAAGTGAATAGCCAGAGTACTGCATTAGTACCTTCTTCAAAATGTCAGAAGAAAAGGCAGCTCCCCCCTCCAAACATGTTAGTGGACTACCTGTATCAAACTTATGGGAGAATATGTAGAAGAGTTGAACAAGATGATTTGGAAGGGCAAGTTGTGATCTTAACTGTTAGAATTTTATGAGCACAAACATCAGTTTGAGTGCTTGAGTATTACTAAAATCTTTTTTGCTAGTGAAAAATTTTGCATCAATATTAGTGGTAATATTGGTCTACAGTGTTTCTTGGATTTATCCTTCCCTGGTTCAAGTATTGAGATTGTATATTTCATAGAATATTTTCTTTTCTATTTTTTTTTGAGAATAATTTGCATGACATAGGTATTACTTGCCTTTAGATATTTGATAGAATTCATCTATAAACCTCTCTGGGTCAGAGTCCCCTGTCCTCTTTAGTATTTCCTTATGGTTTGGTCAATTTCATTTTCAAAGAATGGGTTGTTCAATATCTCTCATTTTGTATTAATTAGGGCATTTGATATTGGAAGGTTATCCTGCATTTCTTGTCAATTTTTGATTATTCCAGTACATAATTGGCTGTACTGTGTTCTGATTATTTTTCTTCCTTCTCTGTTGTGATTTTACCTTGTTCATTTTGCTTTTATAGTTTTATTTACCTATTTTAGGGTTTTAAAATCAATTTTTAGTCTGTTGAAAGAACCAGCATTTAGTTTCATCATTTCTATGGTATTTTTGTTTTACATTTTCTCTAATTTCTGAGATTTCTTCTTTTGTTGTATTTCAGCCTTGCCTATTTGTTGGTTTTCTAGGATTTGTTGTTGTTGTGCATTCAGCTTTTTTTTTTTCAATTTTGTTAATGTATGTTTCAGAGACATTTTCCCCCTGAGTGGGACTTTAATTGTAGCCCAGGATTGCTGTGTTTTTTCACTGTTATACTTCTCTTTTAGTTATAGTTTCTATGATTTGTTCTTTGACCCACTCATTAATTAGATATCATTATTAAGGCTGTACTGAGTTGTCTTCTGCTTGTGTTCTTTATATTAAATAGTAATTTTATTGCATTATGAGATATATACGATATGCTTAGTATTTCTATCATTTTTTTTTAATATTTACAATTTCCATGTGCCTTAGCATGTGGTCTGTTTTTACAACGGCACCATGCTATTGAGAAATTTGTACATACTTTAATGTTCTCATTCAGAAGATCCTATGTCTTTCAGATTTAACTTCTCCAACAGTTTGTTTAGTAGTCTATTTTTTATATTATTATTAATCATTCTGTTAGATCTATCCAGCTCTGAGAAAAGAACATTAAAGTCTATTGTTATTATGTTGCTATCTAATCATTTTTCCTGTTCAGCTAACTTCCTTTATAACTTTAGATATGATACCATTTAGTGCATATACTTAGTATTGATAGTTTCATCACCTATGGTACTTTTAAACATAATATGATCTCCTGGGTTATCACTCTTGACATTATGCTTTTGTAAAGATTGCAATTCCTGCCTTTTTTTTTGCAATCACTTTATGTATAGTAAATTTTGTTCCAGTGTCTCATTTTGTATTTTGTCTTTATTTTTAGATCTATTTTCTTATATACAGATTGGTAAATTTTGTTTTCTTAGCTATTGTGCCACTCTATCATTTTCTTGTATTGTTTAATCCATTGATATTTTGGGTTATGGTGCTAGGCCTGTGCTTTCCTCTATTTATTTATTTATTTGATTTTTGCCCCCTTCCTCTATTAAGTTAGAACTTTGTTGCTACAATTAGTTTTGCTTACAATATTTTTATGTTAGTCTATTCCTCTAGGCTCTCCTCCCAACACACAGTACTGTTTACTAACACTATTACAAATTCCTTGAATTTTCTTTAAATATTCATTTCTTCCTTCAACTCTCTGTCCTTATTTCACTTATCTCTTTTGAACTCTCTTTTGACCCTTCACTTTCTAAGTCAGGCATGTGGTTTAAAATTTTTCTTTCTCTACTCCCTTAGTTTAGGTAATATTCTATATTTTCCTTTTCTTTGTCCTCATTTTTTCACTACCTCGTAGTCTATGCTGAATTCAACTCTCCAATTTGTTGACTGTACTCTTATTTGTTCCTTTATCATTCTGTGTCTCTCATGATGTAGTCTCTGGGCACCAAATTTAAACTCTCTTCTCTACAGCATTTTTATGCTATTAAATTTATAGATCTTACACCATCCTTCCTTTTTTTCCCCTGCTGTCCAGAACTCTTAGAAATATCAATTTATGAAGGAAGCTGTATTGACTGGAAGTAATGTTATGTGGTTGGAATCACTCTTTGTCCAGAATCATGAGAACAGCCCCTATCCCATGAACTCACAATATTCACTCACCACTCCTAAAGCTCATCTCTGGTTCTATATCCTCCCTGCCTAGGCACCTTTGGTGCAGAATTCCCTAGGGAGTCACATTCCCTCTCTTGAGGTTGGTTGCAGTCCTGAGACAACCATTTCTCAAAGAAGATAGTCTCCTAATGTGTACATCCTCCCTCTCTGACAAAACTGATCTTAAGGCCCCTTTCCACAGACTCACATACACAAACTCTCTATTGGAACATTCTTTAGCATCACCCTTTTATTCTTCCTTCCTGGACAAGACCCTACCTCTATTCCTCCCATCCCGATAAGTTCCCTCCATTGCTATTCTCTTACTTTTCCATAGGCTCTACTTTTGTTGAGAGACTCAGTTTACTATAGACTAGGTAGGAGTGCATCTCTAGCTCCCCACTGTACTTTATCTTCCCTTCCCCCTTCTGCACATCTACCGTTATCCCTCCCACAAAAGATATTGTGGGAGGACTTAGTCCACAGACATGCCATGCTTTGTTGTTTCTAACTTCACAGTAACTCTTGTATACGTCCCCTTCTCTCCAATCACACAGACACCACCCTGGCACCAGCTATCACCTCATACCTGGACTATTGCAATAGTTTGGTTGGTCTCCCTGCTTCAAGTCTCACCCCACTCCAGTTCATCCTCCACTCAGCTAACAACGTGATCTTCTGATCTGACACATCAGCTCTCCACTCAATAAACTCCAGTGGCTCCCTATGACCTCCAGATCAAATATAACATTGTCTTTTAAAGCCCTTCACAACCTATCCCCTTCCCACCTTTCCAGCCTTCTTACATTTTACTCCCCTCTCTACCCACTCTATGATACTTCTTGATGTTCCTTTCACACAACTCTCCATTTCCCAAGTTGGTGCCTTTTCACTGGCTGTCTGCCATGCCTGAAACGATCTCCCTCCTCACCTCTAGCTCCTGGCTTCCTTCAAAACTTAGCTTAAATCCCACTTTCTGCAATTAATCTTTCCTGTTCCTGACCTCCAACCCCCTTGCTACTAATGCTTTCCCTTAGATATTACCTCCCATTTACACTCTACACATCTTGTACATGTATATGAGCTCCCTAATAGCAGAGACTTCATTTTTGCCTTTTTCCCCCATCCCCAGTGTTTAGCATAGTGTCCGGCACATAGGAAAGCACTTAATGTTTATTTATTGATTGAATGTTTATTCAGCTTTCTTCCTTCCCTTATTTAAGTTCTCCTTAAATAATCAGTACTTCAGATTCTTTTTGTCCCTGGATGGTCCCTTTGTTCAATTTAAACTTTTTTTTTCTCTAAGAAATAACCTATAAACGTGAGTGAATTAATTTCATTACTTAGTCTTTGCTCAAAAATTATACTTATTTTCCTATCTTGTGTTTCTTTTGTTTAGAATGTTTACAAGTCAAATATTCTGCTTATCTCTGCTTTTTAATTTATTTTTATGTCTTTCTTTTATAAAAGATCTTTTTTCATTGATGATTAAACCCAATTCTGCAGAATATTATTTTAGCTTGTAGCTTGAGCTCTTTTGCTTTACACAATATACATTCCATCCTCTTTTCCAGTTTCCTGTGACGAAGGAATAATCCTGAGTTATTCAAATTGGCATTTCTTCATGGTTAAAAGATCTTTTACCTGGCTGCCTGCAACATTTTGTTATTGAAATTGAGAAATTTAAACACTACACATTTGAGAATTTTAAGTGTGAGGTTTAAATATGCTTGTGCATAAATATACATCTGTCTACAAGCTCCTTAAGGGAAGAGACTATTTCATTTTAGCCTTTGTTTCTCCATTCCTTTTGTGTCCTAATTGCCTAGCAAGGTGTCTGACAAATAGGCATTTAATAAATGTTTACTGATTGCTTGATATATGTGATGTTTGTGCTTAGGTGTATGTGTTTCTCTGGCAGCAGTCTGGGGATTCAATCCATCAGCACTTTGTTGTCTGTGTTCAAAAGTTCCAGGCACATGGATTCCTAATATATAGTTTTCAGTTTTTACATATATATGTATGTATACATATACTTATCATTATATATATATATATATATATATTAAATATTGATATGTAAATATGTGCATTAAGTTCTTCTGAGAAATATTTTTGCATTATATCTGCATAGCCTGCCTGTAATTTTAGTTGCTTTGGCTTGTATAGATTCTATGGGTTCTTGTAAAATTGTTTTTTGCTTCTCTTCTGCAAAATTTCAATCAGCTTAAGTACTTCATATTCCAAATCTGCCATTCTTTCTTTAAAAGCCTCTGTTTCTTTAAAGAAATTTTCCATCATGTCGTCTATATTTCTACCCTGCTGCTTGTCTTTAAAATTTTGCATTAAGTATTCTGATTTCTGACATAATCTCATTCCTAATATCTTCTTTTAAAATTTTCTCTTTGGAGCCATTCTGGCATTTTTTTTTATATTGTTCATGATATTTGGAGAGTCTGAAGGATTTTTTCATTAGAAGAGTTTTCCTCATTTTCATTCATGGTATAATCATAAGCATGTATAGAGGATAGGCTGGGTGCATAGTACATCCTGTAAAGGCCACTGAGTCACTGCTTAGTTTCCTCTCTGAGGAGAAGGACCAATGATAATGTGTGCCAAGGGGGCATGCCAGAAGACCCAGCACACACCATATTGTACATGTTTTGAGTCTAATACTTCGTTGTATTCTGGCCTCTCTTTCAATTTTTTGTTTTTCATTTTGTCTTTATGAGCTTCTCTGTGAGCTAGGTTTTTCCTTTGGTTTGTTACTGACATTGAGAAATATATTTTTAAAGGTTTTCTCCTTCAGATTTTTGGTCTTTTGGTCTCTCTCTTCTATTTCCACTCATTTTTCTCTGGTTTCCTCTCTTACGCTTTGGCTTCTCACCCTCCTACTACTGTAAAAATATCTTCCCCTACCCTTCTGCTGAGCTGGTCATCCTCAAGATGAGGATGGGGAGGCCTGGCCTGGTCCCCTGTTGAGTTTCTAATCTACTTTCTCTCCAGCACTGATACGCTTTTCCCTCTAGCCGACTATGTGATGCATATGTCTCCCACATCTACCTCTCCCCTTGTTCCTCCTTTCATGTAGTTGGGAAGAGCCCAAATTGGCTGCCTCTTGTAGGATATGGTGTGGTGGAAGGAGTGGGCTAAGTCACTGCTACGTGAGGACCATGAAGACACATTCAAGGCCTGAAGCACAAGCTTTGAATATTTCCCGCTCTGATTGTGCCCAGAATCCATGGCACAAATTAGGAGATATAGACACTGAGTGTTTTAGTACTGGCTCTCATCACTTCTCCCCATTACTATCACCATAGCTCCTCCTAAATAATCTCCATCTCCAGTCTCTCCCTTTGCCAGTCTATCCTCCAATCAGCTGCCAAATTGATATTCTTCAAGCAGAGGTTTTACTATGTTACTGCCCTGCTCAGGAAAGCTATATGGCTCCCTCTTGACTCTAGCAAGAAATACAAACCTTTCTGCTTGGTTTTCAAAGTCCTCCACAATTTGACTCCAGCTTACCTTTCTAGGCTTACTGATCAATACTTTTTTTCATGCCCTCCATAGAGCACCCATACAGATAGCTCTTATTTTATGTAAGTAGACTATTCCACAGACCTCTATGTAAAGTAATTTCTACGTAATGTAAATTTGCCCACACATATATGGGGAAGGGATGGAGGCAGAAAGGGGGCTGTGTGCCTGTGGAGGGAGGAGGCCCACACATGATTCAAAGACACATGAGGGGTAGGGGCAGAGAAGCAAAAGGAGGAGAAGGAACAAGATGGTGGGAGTAGGGAGGTAGGGGAGGTAGGGCTAATCATGTGGGGGCCTGACTGTAACAGAGAGGAAGAAGGGCAGACATGTGGAAGCAGAACATGGACAGAGACAGGAGAAGACAGATGATATGAAGGAGTTGGGGACAGATACCTGGTATCCACATGGATAGACAGAAGACAGACACACAGAGGCTTGTCACGAGAGCAGGTGGGCAAAGTAGGACAAAGGTCTCCTGTCTCGTGACAGAGGTCTCAATCCAAGACCCCTAACTGGCATCAGTAGTGATCTCTTGGCCTGTCTGTTCTTCCTTGGAGGGCTTTTTGGTTTTTTAGGGTTCTGTATTTTTTGTTAGGGGTGTAGGAGGCCACTGAACGGCTCAGCCAAGGGGCAGAAGCAGAGAGAATGAGCATAGAACTGTACAGTAAAGTTAACATAGGTGCTTTTTCAGAATGCAGATTTTTTTCAGGATTCTTTATGTAAAGTTGAATCTACAAAATGTAAATTTATGTAAAGGGAGAACTGTCCTTGCTGGCTTGCCTACTGTTCCCTACACATAGCAGTCAATCTGCATCTCTATGCGTGCTGTCTCCCCAGCTTAAAATGCATTCTATTCTCATCTCTGCCTCTTACAATCCAACAGAAAGGCTAGCCTGATCTTCCCAGTTGTTAGTTCTCTCCTCCCAAAATTACTTTGTCTATATTTTGTATTTTATTTTCTTTATTGTGTTATTTCCCCACAGTAGAATGTAAGCTTCTTAAGGGCAGGGAGCTCACTCTTGTCTTTGCATTTTTAGTGCTTAGCAAAGTGCCTGGCACATAGCAAGTTCTTAATAAATGCTTGTTGAATTGGATTCAATCAAACAACATGCATTTATTATGCACTTTCAACCTGCTGGACTGTCCTGAAAATACAAAGACAAAAAATTAACAAGATGAACTCTATAGGGGGAGATTATATATATAAAACACACACGCACACACATAGGTGCATACAAAATGTATAAATACAAAGTCATTTTTGTGGGGAGAACACTATAGGCTTGGGGGACCGGGAAAGGAGTTATGTAGAACGTGGCACTTGTGCTGAGCTTTAAAGGAAACTGATGATTGTAACAGGTGGAAGTGAGGAGGGAGTGTATTCCAGACATGGGTCACAGCCTGTGAAAAGGCATGGAGATGAAATGCATGTGCAGAAACTACAAGAAAAGCAGTAACTCCCATTGTCTACCCTCTCTCTGCTTTGGTCCGTTCTTCAAACTGCTCCCAGATTTATTCATAGACCTGGTTATGTCACCCCTCCACTGAAAACCCTTCAAGAGCACCCTGTTGCTCATCATATAAACTTCAGCCTCCTTGTGCTGGCACCAAAAACTCCCCAGAATCTTAGATCACGTTATCTTCCCAGGATTATCTTATACACTTCCCTTCCACATGGTCTATGTTCCTAACAGATTGGACCATTTCCCATCCCTTGTGCAGGCCTCTTATTTTCTCGTCTCCATTTTTCTTTTTCCTCCAGGTTGGAATGTATCTCTTTTCCCTTCTCAATCTTTATTTCTCCAATATATTCAGCATGTATTATTTTGTATTACAGTTATCTGTGTATATATAGTACCTTTCCACTAGACCCTAAGCTCAAGAAGTCAGGGAGCCATGTCTATGCATAATAATCTATTATATGTCCCTTAGTGCCTTGCACACTACTCTGTACGTAGTGCATACTTAATAAATGCTTGTTGCAGTTGAAGTTACATGCATGTATGCACATATATCTGAGTTTAAATGTGCCTTGTATAACCACACACATGCTTGCATGTATGCATCTATTATGATCACATGTGTACATTTGTGTAGACTTGAATATGCCCATGCATTTTTATATTTCAAGGGGTTGATATTTCTTCCACGTGGGTGCTCCCTCCACCACAGCTGATCATAAGCCCTCTATACTTTAATAGATGGTCTTCATAATAACTGACTGAAAAAAATGTCATGGCATTACCCTGAAGCAACTTTCTGGTGATGAGACTTCTCTAATTTAGTCAGGCCGATCCTCAGATGGCTGGACTGGAATGCATTTCTGGACCTCCCCAGTATCAGTGTTTAAATGTGTATGCGTGTTTATAGGTACACACATCTGTATTTAAATGTGTGTATGTGTCTTCAAAAGATAATACCTTTATCTAGAATCCTGCAGCATGAGGGAGAATAGGGACATCATATTGTTTGAAGCAGATTAAATAGGAGGTTTGTTCTTTGGGGTAGCAGTGGAAGAGGTGCATATTAGGAGATATGGGTAAAGGTGAGGGTCAGGTAAAGAGACTGCATCAGGTTGGCAAAATGCAAGGCTTCAGGTACTCTGCATGCTCCCTTCTGTTTTTGTGGGTGTCAAAATCTATGGGCCCCACCCCAAGCCCCCCATAAACACTGAGCTCCAGGCAAAAGGGAACCAAGGAAAGCTTAGCCTTATCAATGCCTTTGTTTAGCTGTAGAAAGTTGGAAGTTTGGGAGGCAGAAGGGAAGGGAGAAGGGGAACAGAGGAAGGTAAGCCAGAGCAGAACAGTGCATGGCTGGGGCAAGGCAGGGTAGGGCAGGGCAGAGCAAGGCAGGACAGGGCAGAACAAGGTAGGTAGGGCAGGGCAGAACAGGGCACAGTTGTTGTTGAGTTGTTTCAGTTTTGTCCAACTCTTTGTGACCCCATTTGGGGTTTTCTTGGCAGAAATACTGGAGTGGTTGGCCATTTCCTTCTCCAGCTCATTTTACACATGAGGAACTGAGGCAAACAGGGTTAAGTAACTTGCCCAGGGTCACACAGTTAATAAATGTCTGAGGCCAGATTTGAATGCATGAAGATGAGTCTTCCTAACTCCAAGCCCAGTGCTCTGTGCTCTATGGCACCACCTAGCTGCCCTAGGGCAAGCAGGACGGTAAAGAACACTGAAGGACAAAAGAGAAAAAGAGGGAGGAAGAAAGACCAGTTGGAGTTACCTTCTCTCAGCATAATTCATCCTTCATGTTGCCTGGACCAGGAGCCTGCAAGAAGTCCTTGTTTGGGGGCAGCTAGGTGGTGCAGTGGATAGAGCTCCAGGAGTCAGGAGGACCTGAGTTCAAATCAGATCTCAGACACTCGACACTTACTAGCTGTGTGACTCTGGGCAAGTCACTTAACCCCATTGCCTAGCCAAAAAAAGGGAAAAAAAAGTCCCTATTTGCCCCTCCTATCTACACTACGCCAGAAGTTAATCCCTGAAGGTCCTTCCAGCTGCCCCTTCCCCTTTTCTTCTGCCAATCATATCCATTTGTAATATATTGACTGCTAGGGCCATATCTCTAGAGTTGCAAAGATCTCAGAGTCCAGTTAATCCAATCATCCCATTTTACAGATGAGAAAACTAAAGGAGTGGGTTAAATGACTTCGCTATTAACTTAAGGCTCAGAGTCAGACAGGTAAAGTCAGTGTTCTTTCCAATGACACCTCAGCTGAGGTCCTCTCTAGCAAACTAACTCTGCTGCCCACACCTCCTATATCTGCCTATCCCCTCCTCTACCACTTTTGAGAGAACTTTTGGAGGCAAATGATTTCACCTTAAAGGGCCTCAGTTGTTTCTTCCGTAAAATAAGGGGCTATGAAACGAAGCCTGACCTAGGAGATAGAGAACTGGTCTTAGAACCAAGAATCTCTGGTTATGTCTATACACACAGGTCATGTGACCAGCCCAAGTCACTCAGGGCACATCGTAATGTTCTCATTAGTTTCATAGACTGCAAGTTTCCTGAGGACAAGGCCCTTCTAATTTATTCTTGTCTTTTGATCAGTGCTTGGCCCACGTCTAGTAAAAGCATTTTGTTGAATTGTTTCTTGAATTTGAATAACTTCACAGCTTAACAGCAAGCACCCTTTGGTCTCTTTTCTTTACCCCAATGCCTTTCCTTGCCCTAAAGTTATCTCTTCTAGCTCTAAGGCCATTTTAGGGGAGCAAAGAGGACAATGCAAAATCAAAGGGGAAAGAGAGAAGGGAAAGGAACATAACAGACAGTGAAGAAGCTTTTTTAAAAGGTAGGAAGAAGGAAAGGGGGGAAATAGAGACAAGGGGAAAATGAGAGAGAGAAATATAAAGACACACAGGGATGGAGTCGAAGGACAAAGGGATTGTTATGTACAGGAAAGACAGAGATAGACACACAGCCAGAGAAATAGAAACGTAGTAAAAAAAAAAAAAAGTAGAGCCAGAAACAGCTAGACAGAAAGAACTAGAGTGAAAAAAAAAATTCAGCAATACAAAGACCCAGAAACACAGAAGAGATACTAGAGGTGGAGAGGGGCAGAGGTGAGAGAAGGGATAGACAGACAGAGGTAGGGAAGGCAAAGAAAGACAGAGAAAGGCACAGATAGAGGAAGAGAGACAGAAATAGCAGAAGAGTGGGGATAGAGAAAGATCAATGGGGGAGAGTTAGCACAGATAGAGGGAAGGGTGAGAGAACAAAGAAAGAAAGGGGCAGAGAGGTGAAAGGAACACACAGAGGGTGAGAAAGAATCAGGGAGAGACAGAGTCAGAGGTGCCTACGGAGAGGAAAGACACAGAACACACAGACCCTATGTCACAGAAGGAGGTGGAGGGGTGAAATGGGGACGGCACAAGTATAAAGACACACACACAGACCCACAGATTAAGCTACAAAGACAGAGAAATGAGGAGTCTAGGGGAGAGAGAGAGAGAGAGAGAGAAGGCAAACCCAGCTCCAGGCAGAAGTGTGTCAGAGGCGACCTCATTCCTTTAATCTGCCCTGGGGAGGTTCTTCTAATTATGCAAATGGCTCCCGGGTGTCCTGAGAAGACTTCTGCTTTTCCTGTGGTGGGCGGCTTTAGAGGGAATGCCTGGAGCCAGGTTGAGATCCTAAGGATACAACTTCTTCAAGACTGGGGGGAGGAAGTCTGGGGAGTGGAGAGGGTATACAGAAAGGTAGGGAGAGGTTGTCCTGGACACAAGTACAGTCTCTGAGTCCTCCCAGCCTTGCCCTTCCCCTGACAGGGTGCTTGGGTGCTTGTGTTTGGGTGCTTGTACTTGGACCCCAATTTCTCCCTAGCCTCAGAAACACTGTTCCTGACAGTTTCTCCCCAGCCCAAGGACCCTGTGCCTAGCAATTACTCATGAGTGGGCCCCAGCAAGACCCTTATCTCTCTCCCTGGTGCAGTTCCAAACAGCACCTGAAGGACTTATTACCTTAAACTGGCTTTGCACTGGGTCCTAAAGACATTCTTACCCACTACTATACTATCCTACCACCCCCTACCACATTATCTACATCCTGGGCTCCTCATTAACTGCATTCTATTTATTTTTATTTAAAATTTTTTTTTTTAGTTTTTAGGCAATTGGGGTTAAGTGACTTGCCCAGGGTCACACAGCTAGTAAGTGTCAAGTGTTTGGTCTGAGGCCGGATTTGAACTCAGGTCCTCCTGACTTCAGGGCCGGTGCTCTATCCACTGCGCCACCTAGCTGCCCCTTTAACTGTATTCTAGGCTTAAGACATATGTGTACTCTCTACATCTATCTTGTCAAACAAGACACTGATTGGTGGCAGACTGGACAACTCTCAGTTACCCTGAACTCCAGTTGACTTAGTGAAGTAGCAGGCCTAAAACCACACCTCCATGTGGCCCCCCTTTTGGGCTTTTCCTAATGAACTCTGGGTAAAACACCTGCAAAGTAGGTACAAGAAGTGCATGTTCTTTTAAGAACTGACTACTCCTTAACCACTCCCTAATCCCACTTTGAATCCCCTAGTTAGCATATTTGGCACATGTTTTTTGTATTTTATCATATATAAACTTTAACTGTACCTCTCTAAGTTTGCAGGAATCCTTAAGAGTCTTTTCCCACTGAAAAGTGTAACAATAAACTTTGCCACCTCGACTTAAAGAATGCTTGAGTCTGTGAATTCATTCCAGACGACCCATCCTGTAATTCAGTCTTTGAGGGGTCACAACCTCTCAACCTCTCAGACCGCAACATCCCCATCTCTTACTTCATATATTTATTCTCAGTCCCAAGTCCCATTCTTTCAACTCTAGCCTATACTAAGGGTGTTAATGAAGTTGCTGAGACTTAGTTTAGCAGGAGCCAAAGAGGACAAACAGACCAGAGGAAGGGGTTGCTCAGGGTTATGATGTTACAGGGAGATGAAGTGGGGGGAAGAGGAACATGGGGACAAACTGCTCAGAGACAGCAGCAGCAAAGGAGGAGGCCCAGAAACCAAGCAGAGTTGGGAGGCCAAGAGTCTATGGCTGACTGCTTTCCTACAAGCCAAAGGCAGAGAGAGGCTTCCTAACTTCTCCCCCTTGCATTAGGGAAAAAGCAGTCTCTTTCTGTCCCAAAGCACAAAGGAGAACCTACAGTCATTCCTAGGTCCACAAATAAAACACCTATCTTCCTAACAATTTCTCCAAATTCTTATCCCTAGTTAGAGGGCAATTCCAACTAAGGCATCCCTTATAAGAACTTTCCTTGTATCCTTCTTTGGTTTTTACTGTCCTGATAATCCCTATCCCAATGGTGGCATTAACCTACAATCCTAGTTTTGGTTCCTCCTCCGGAGCTACTGAGTGTTGCTTGAGGCAGCAATGAAAGCAAGCGGACCGGTCTGCTAAAGAGTAGACCCTCAAATAGGCACTCACTGATAAACAATAAGGCCACATAGAGAAAAGCACACTGGATTGGGTATGTGAGAATCTAAGGTCAAATCCTGGGTCTGCTGTTTACTGGGTTTGGTTTGGTTTTGGTCTTTCTTTATATTCCTGCACTTAGCACAATGCCTGACACTAGTAAGGACCGAATAATTGCTTGTTGCCTGATTATATGACTTTGGACAATTCAGTCAACCTCTGTGGGATTTCATTAGTTCCTGGGGGTACCATAATTTGTTTGTTTTTTATAAACTTCTTTTAAAAATATTTTCATAACTGTATTTCAATATAATTGGTTTCCTTTGTAATTTGTGTATTTTATTTTATGCCTTTAAAAACATTCTGACAAGGGGTCCATAGGCTTTACTAGGCCATCAAAGGGGTCCATGATACTTACAAAGTTAAAAACCTTTGGACTAGACAATATTAAAGGTTCTCTGACATTGGTGTCTTTGATATCTGACCAAGCTCTAAGCATTCATAACTAACATATTAGATGAACAGATCTTGACATGCTACAGCATTGTAAAAGTCTTACACTTGGGCTAAAACCTCAATTTCTCTAGTATAAGATGGCTAGACAGTAATTCTTCTTTTTCTTTTTTTTTTGGGGGGAGGCAATCAGGGGTAAGTGACTTGCCCAGAGTCACACAGCTAGTAAGTGTCAAGTGTCTGAGGCCGAATTTGAACTCAGGTCCTCCTGACTCCAAGGCCAGAGCTCTATCTACTGTGCCACCTAGCTGCCCCTGACAGTAATTCTTCTGAAAAATATCTGGGGGCTTTAGTGAAATGAAAGCTGAAATGAGTCAGTAATGTGATATGACATGCAAGAAAGCTAGTACAAAAAAAAAAAGAAAGAAAGCTAGTACGGTCTTGGGCTACATTAAGACAAGCATAATTTGCAGGACTAGTGAGGAGTATTATCGTCCCTCTGTGCTAGATCTGCCTTGGTCAGAACATATCTGGAGTACTAAGCTTCCTTCTGGGTGCCACACTTTAGGATGGAGTTGGATAAATTGAAGAGCAGCCAGAGGAGGACAATCAGGATGGTTCATGTAATATGAGAATGGGTTTGAAGGTCTATGGATATTTGACAGTATTTAAAGGACTACCATATGGAAGAGAGATTAGGCTTGTTCTGAGCTGGCTTTAAAGGGCAGAACTAGGAGCAGTTAGTTGGTGGACATTGCAAAGGTTTGATGTTAGGGCCAAAAAAACTTTCTAAATTTTTTTTCAATGGTTTTTCAGTTACGTTTGACTCTCTGTGACCCCATTTGGGGTTTTCTTGGAAAAGATGCTGGAGTGATTTGCCATTTCCTTCTCCAACTCATTTTACAGATGAGGAAACTGAAATAAACAGGGTTAAGTGACTTGCCCAGGGTCACACAGCTAATAAGTGTCTGAGGCTGCATTTGTACTCAGGAAGATGAATCTTCCTAACTTACAGGCTCAGCTCTCTATCCACTTTACCACCTAGCTGCCCTCCTAAAAATTAGAGTCCTCCAAAAATGGAATGTACTACTTTGGGAGGTAGTGTATTCCCTGATGCCTGTTTAAAGTAAAGATCAGATAACTCCTTGTTGAGCATATTGTAGAAAGGTTTCTTACTTAGGTCTAAGTTGTACTAGATGGCCTTTGAGATCTCTTCTGAGATTTTGTGATCCTTTTGTTCTAGTCTTAAAGTTCCCTTCTTACCAAGGGATCTTCACTCTCTCTCTCTCTCTCTCTCCCCCTCCCTCTCTCCAAGATCTTTTTTTATTCTCTTTGGCCTTTTTGCATTATTTGACACTGTTATCCATCCATATACCCTTGCTAGTCACTTCTACCATTATTTCTGAGACTATTCTCTTCTACTGCTCTTTCTACCTGTCTGATCTTTCTCAGTCTCCCCACTATGGTTCATCTTCCTTCTCTCACCTCCTAAGTATGGGCATTCCCTAAGGTTTTGTCCTTAGCTCTCTTATTAAATGAGGCAATATTTCTAAAGTACTTAGCACAGTGCCTGGCACACGGTAGACACTTAAATGCTTATTCTCTTCCTCTTCTTTCTTATTTAAAATCTAGAAAGACGCTCTCACTTGGCAATCTCCCTTATTTCCACAGCCTCAACGATCACCTCTCTGCAGATGATTACTCCCGATTTTTTATCTCCAGTCTATATCTCTCCCTTGAACACCAATGCCACATTTCCAACTGCCTGCTATCACCTCCTAAATGCTTCATGGACACCTCAAAATCAACGCAGCCAAAGCCGAACTGCTTAACTTCCTTCCAAAACCTGAGCTGCCTCCCTACTTCTGTTTCTCACAGTCTCTCATTTTTAAAATTTCAGTAATTTTTCATTCTTTCTCTTCCTCCCCCTGACCCATTGACAAGTCCTATAATTCTAACTCCCTAGTAGTTCTTGAATCAATCGCTTTCTCTCCAGGCACACTGATGCAGCCCTTGTTCAGACCCTCATCATGTCTCTCCTGGAATAATGTAACCGTTACCCTTGACTCACTCCTCTTATCTGCAGCCCATTCTTAATGGAGTAACTTGAAATCATCTTCCTAATGCAGAGTCCCCTGCTTAAAACCCTCCAGTGGCTGTCTGTTGCCTATACGATAAATGTTCCAAAACAAAAACAAACAAAAAAAATCCTTCACCAGACATTTAGAGTCCTCTGTAATCTGACTCCAACTGATATTTTCAAATTTTATCTTGTACCATTTTCCTTCAGGCATTCTACATTCTAGCCAAACTAAACTACTAGATGTTTTCTGATCTTGTCTTGTCTTCTTTCTCCCACCTACATCTTTGCATTCATGCAAGCATCCCATACTTGTAATACATTTTCTTTGAATCTCCATCTGATTAAATTGTTCTCTTCCTTCAAATTTCCTTAGGTGTCAGCTCTCCCACAGAACCTTCCATGATTCCCATAGTAGAAAGTGATCTTCCCACCTCATATTTCTTTAAGATTTTGTCTTGACCTCTGCCCTCATCCTTATTCCAATTTACCTCATCTCATACTTACTGGTACAGGTATTGTATCCCCTCACTATTATTTTAGACCTTAAGCAACTTGAGGGCAAAGACTGTCATTGCTAATGTTTGCATCATAGGTCCTAACACAATGCTCTACGTAGAGTATGCACTTAGTGTTCATTATATTAAACTGAAAAATTGAAAAGGAAAACCAGGACATTGTATTGAATGGGACAATAGGGATTTCTGTGACAGAAGGATCAGAGGAGAAGTAGCCTTGAGAGATTAAAGAGGAGACTAGGAAAGGGGTGTCGGTAGGGAGAAGCAGTGGTAACATTTTCGGGACAGGAGAAGAGGCTAGGATGGCAATGAGGAGGGACACTGGGAGGGTCAGAGTGGACACTAAGGAAAGTCTCTTACTCAGCACAGTGAGTTTTGCCTTTCGTGAGCGCAGGGCAGCTTCAGTGGCCTGGCACTCATAGGAAGCATCATCGGAAAGCTCGGCATCTGTAATCTCCAAGTTGTATTGCCCAGCTTCTGCAGAGCCCACAATCCGGTATCGTGGCCATGCTAGGGGGATGAAAAGAGGTCAGATGTGAGCTGATCTAGGTATCAATCAAATGTAGATACCTCCTTTCCACCCAATTCCCATTATCCCAGAGGGCCCCTAAAGCCATCTCTAGATTCCCTAGAGTCCCCCACTTTGCTTTTGCTATCACCCAATCTTCCCATTTCTATACCAAGACTTCATATTTAATTATGATACAATTCCTCCCCTGTCCTATCATATGATACAACCAAGAGGTAACCAGGACATAGGCAGAGGATTGTGACATCACAATCCCCTATAGCCAAAGAGGGCGATGTGAGAACCTGAAAACAGAAGAAAAGGAGGTGGGGGTAGGCAGAGAAGGAAGCAATGAACAGAAGCAGATGAAACCTCAGAGGCTGTTTGCAGACAAATGTCTCTCATAATAATAGGAAAGAAAAGAGTGAGCCGCAGAGCAAGGCGGTGGGAGGGAGAGACAGAGAGAATATCTGTGAAATATAGGACATCATAGCAGAGGCAGCAGCTCTCTGGGGATCCTTCTGTGGGACTTTCTCAGACTCAGACAGAGACTCAGCTCTCCCTCCCTCAAGACTGAGACCTTTCCCCCACATCCCTTGGCCTCTGAAGGGGACAGTGGATGAAGTTTCCCTGCTAGGCAAGGAGTTTCTGGGAATGTGAACATGGGGGGGATGGGTTGACTGAGTCTCAGCCCTCCCCACCTTGTGCCAACCTCTCCTCTCTGTCTCTCTTCATCATTTTGACTAGCTGCCTACCCCCCACCCCCTGCTCTCCATAGCCTTACTCCCTACACTCCTTCTTCCCTTTATCTCACTCTGTCCAGCCTTTTATTGATCCCTCTCACTCCATATCTATTGATCTCTCTCTGTTTCTCTCTGTCTCTCTATCTCAGCAATGAATCCAACCTCCATCTCTATTCTCTTGTTGTGCATCACTACACAGTCCTCTCCATTATCTTCTTCACTAGAGGAGGGCCATAACAAAAAATCCCCCAATACTCAATATCCCTCAAATCATTTTCGTTTGGCTTTGGAATATGATGTGTGTGTGTGTGTGTGTGTGTGTGTGTGTGTGTGTGTGTGTTTAAAGCTCACTTGTATTTGCTTAGCTCTGACTATACAGCAGGTACTCAATAAAGACTTGATGAATAAATGAATCTGCTTGGTTGATGATAAAATGAGTTTACCCATCCCTGAGCTCTCATACTGATTAGACAATGGTGGGAAGGTACCCAGAAGGGTGACCCCAGAATGAAAAATTTGTTGAAGATAAATCTAGTGCTTCCTGTACCACATAATAACATGTTGTACAGGAAAGACTATTGGACTGGGGAACTTGGGGGACCATCAAATTTGGATTTTTTTACTAGGTGTGTAACCTCCATCTTGTTGCTTCCTCTCTGAGCCCTCAGTTCCTCATCTGTACAAAGAAGGTTTAGATTTAGATATTCCCGAAAGTGCCTTTCACCTCGAACATCTGCTGAGAATCCTCTTTTCTGATTCCACATGTACCTTCCACCCTGTTTCTTTGGCTGTCTCTGCCAGTCTCCTTGTCTTTTTTTCTCCCTGGTTTACTCTGTCCTTCTGTGACTTCAGCACCTTTCTTTAAACACAGAAACATTTGGAGAAGAAACAAACTACCTGACAAAATGTCTGGGCAGAAGTATATTTCTAATTTATGTGTGTATATGTATATATGTGCACATGGATAGATAAGTACACACAAACACATAGAACACATAAGACATACACGGAGACAGAGTCAGAGAGGAGAGAAAAATGGGAACAGAGATGACAGTAAAAGAACTGCAGAAGAGCAAGCTAGAGTCAGGCACAGAACTCCAAAGCTGCCAATGTGAATAGAAAACAGGCTGCTTGGGCAAAAAATTATCTGGGGGGTAGAAGGATCATAGGATCACAGGATCAAAGGAAAACAGATCGAGAACTGGAAGGCACCTCAGAAAGATAAAGACCTTACCTTTGAGGCCCTGGCCCATGCCCAGAGCCAACCCATCCTTGGTCCATTGCACGATGCCAGAATAGTTCAGCAGCACACAGGAAAGCACTGCCCGCTGCCCAGCCACCACCGTCTGGTCAGATGGCTCCTGGCTAAATCGGGTCTGGGTTCCTGGCAGAGAGAAACAGTGGGCATCAGGTGAGCAACCATTCTGCCACCTTCCCTCAATTGTGTAATTGTGTGTATGGGGGATGGAGCAAGGGGTGGGAAAGGGGAATCAACCCCTCCCACTTTTCAAACTCTCTAACACCACCTTCCCCCACCCCCTCCATCCCCGCCCGGGCACTGTTAAATCATATGATACTGGAAGTTGACCAGGCTCCCTGCACAGCCCCATCTTTAGCTCTGCCCCACCCCTCCTTCCCTTCAGCCTTCTTTTTCTACTCCCTTTAGCCCCTCCCCTTTTCCAGGAGAAATGAAGTTCAAAGCCATAACGTGCTTAGAGATCTCCTGATAGCAGCTTGGGCTACAAGAGTCCAATCATCCATGTTAATTAATGATGCATAATTAATGTTGATCACTGGCTGTGGCAGTGAGGCAGAAAGATGGTGTGTAGGAGTGCAGGCATGTGACCTCCTCCCCTCATCCCCCCGATTCAGGCACTTGTGCTTATCACATAGTGCTATAGGGTGGTTGGGGGCTCTGGGAAGGGGCCGCAGGGCGGGCCTCTTTGGCACCTGTCAGCCTGTGCCTGCTGTCCACATGTTCACACACATGTGCCTAAGGGTCTACATCTATCCCTGGCTGGGCTTGACCCAGGAGGGCCTTGGCTCTACTTCCTACCCTAAACTCACACATTGCCCCAAAGCCTGCTGGCAGAATCTCTCCCTGGACGGAGATTCCCTCCAGGATCTCCTGTGCACACTTGCACCTGCAACATGCGTAGCCCTTTGGCAGCTCCCAGTCTAGGACGTGGCTTCTGTCCCGCTCCCCATCGAAGAGAGGCACACATCGCTGCCTGGCTGGCAGAGGGGCCGGGAGCATTTGATTAGAAAACTGCAGTGTAATTGCCTTTAATTGTGAAGCCTAAATGGAGCAGGGAATTGGATTGTGGGGTTTGTTCTACCCCTCTCTTCTCTCCCCCCTTCCTCCAGCCACCCTCTCCAACTCCCTCCAGCATGGATCCAGCCAGAAAAGCAAGGACCAGGGCTTGGGATGAGCTGAACGGCTAGCTGATGGGTTCAGAGAAGTGAAAGGTATCCTTGCTTCCTTAGTTGAGGAAAGTGAAGGGAGGGTGGGAGCTCCTGCTCTGCTCTCCGCACCCCAGTTTGCACTATTCACACCTATGTAGACTCTAACTTTTTTCCCACTCTAGTCTCACCTACCCAACAGCTAGCATTTATGCAGTCCTTTAAGGTTTCCAGTATGTTTACATGTGTTAAAGAGTTTTCTCATTTGATCATCAGAAAAACCTGGAGACTGGCTACTATTACATAAAGAAACTGAGGCTGGGAGTAAGTATCTGAGGCAGAATTCAAACTCAGGTCTTCCTGACTCAAAAGTCCATCATTATGCCACCTAGCTGCCTTTTCCAGTCTGTGGTGGGACTTCTCACATTCATACTCTGTGTCCTAGAGGGGAAACCTGGCCCCACTATCCAAACAGTGGAGCCCTACCTTCTCACCTCACCCTATCCATCTCTAGGAGTGCCGGTCTGTATCTAAGGAAAGAGGAAAGAGTGGTGTTATCCTGTGCCCATCGAACCCAGGAGGTTCCTCCAGGGCAAGGGTTGTTTCTTTCCTTTCTCCCTCTGTTTCATTTAGTGCCCTGGAGGGTCTGGTCATGGCAACAGTAGAGAAACACTTGGTGTGGAGGCAGGGGAGGACGAATGGACAGCATGTGATTTAAAACAATGATTTCTATTCTCTGTTTAGTAGATTTCTAAGTTCATCTTCAGTGGTGGGGTTGCAAGGCATCTCCATTCCTAATAAGCACAAATCCCTGTATTATTATTCGATGTTCTGTTTTCCTGACCCTTGTCCCCCACATTCCTGAAACCTGACCTTGCAGCCACATCTTCTAAGGAGTGGGGGAATAAGCCTTACCTGTATTCAAAAGGATTTTGTGCTTGGAGATCTCAATTGGAGGGGTGGTATCAGGTAAGAAGCCCGCATTATTAATTCCAGCTCTGTGCTCATTATTATTCAAATTTATTCATGTCCTTGCTCATTTCTTCAGGGAGCTACGTGCAGCAAACTCCCCATAACCACTTCTACCCCACTTTCCATTCTTAAGGGAGAAACTGAGACATAAGGGGAGGGGGGGAGGCACAAGAACTTGTCCTGAGGATGCCCTGGGAGTTCTGGAGACAGAATTAGTCTTAAAACTTTGGGCCCTGAAGTTTACTCAGCAGTCCTGGACCCCCTGTACTCATTGTCTGTAAGAGGCAGTGAGCAGTTTCCCCAATAGGGTAACAGTGAAGGAACAGGGTCTAGTGCACCATGGAGGAAGAATGGAGACAAGAAATAATAATGGTAACATTTATATGATACTTTAAGGTTTGCAAAGTACTTTACATATATCATCTCAGGAGAAATGGCTTCAGATTCCAGTTCTGCCATTAACTTGTCTGGGTGACCTTAATTTCTAAGGTCCCTGTCTAGCTTTAACATTCTCTGATTTATGGTTCTCTGAAGTTAGACAATAAGAAGAACTTTTCAACAAACGAGAGAGTTTTAGAAAGAAATTATACTCAAGAAATTAAACTGGGTTAATGAGGTTAGGAGAATGGGAGAAAAAGTAATCTTGAATCCGCTTGCTAGGGTCCTGCTTTCTTTTCTGACTCTCACTTCTCTCAACAAGATGATGCCCAAGAACAGGGCAGCAACCAGGAGTGAATTCTTGGGGCATGGAGGAGAAACCCAAATCTGTGTCTTTTCCCACTTTACGAAGTACCCCTGAGAGCAAAGTGTGAGGTGCTGTGGGGGTGGGGGTGTGTTCAGGATGCAAAGATAGAATGAGACACAGTCCCTACCCTTAAGGGGTCAAAGTCAGCAGGAAGAAACATAGTCTTATCCCACCGGAGCCCTCAGGCTGGTGGGGGAGATAATCCTCGGTCACAGATCTAAGGTAAATCCAAGTCACAGAAATAAGGACCAACCAGCAGAAGGAAGCTCCAAAGACTGAAGCTGGGGGGATTGGGGCTAGCTAGGTGGTGCAGTGCATAAAACTCCAGCCTTGGAGTCAGGAGGACCTGAGTTCAAATCTAGTCTCAGACATGTGACACTTAACTAGCTGTATGACCTGGCAAGTCACCTAACCTTATTGCCTAGGCTCCCCCACCAAAAAAAAAAAAATCATGCATGCAGTGGAAAGAACACTGGATTGAAAAAAGAACCCGAGTTCAAGTCCCTGCAATGCTATTTTAGGGGGCAGCTAGGTGTTGCAGTGGATAAAGCACTGGCCCTGGAGTCAGGAGGACCTGAGTTCAAATGTGGCCTCATACACTTGACACTTACTAGCTGTGTGACTCTGGGCAAGTCACTTAATTCCAATTGCCTCAAAAAAAAAAAAAAGGATTGGAGGTGCCTAACTGGGGAAAGAAAGAATGAAGCCAGACCAAGAAGATTTTCCTCAGTGACTAGAGCAAGGTTGGCAAAAAAAGAAAGGGATAGGACTCAAAGAGAGTTAAGGAGGCCAGGGTGAGATACAGGGGGCATGCGTGTATGGATAGTGCACAAAGCTTGAGTTTGGAGGTGGGGATGTGGAGAGCATACATGTAGTTTTGCATGTATTTGTTGCATATTGTCTCTCCCATTAGACTGTAAGCTCTCTCAGGGTAGGTACTGTGTTTTATCTCTTTTTGTATCCCTAGCACTTGACATAGTGCCTGGCAAATTTTATTATTGTTCAGTTGTTTTTCAGTTGCGTCTGACCCTTCATGACCCCATTTGGGGTTTTCTTGGCAAAGATATGGGAGTGGTTTGCCATTTCCTTCTCTAGCTCATTTTACAGATGAGGAAACTGAGGCAAACAGTGACTTGACTAGGATCATACAGCTAGGAAGTGTCTAAGGCCAGATTTGAATGTAGGAAGATAAGTCTTTTTCACTCCAGGCCTGGTATTCTATCCACTGTACCACCTAGCTGCCTGGTATATGGTAGACACTTAATATTTATTGACTGAGTGACTAAGTAAAGTCAGGCTCAGAACCCCGCAGTCCCTAAGCTCCCAGCCCTTGGTCCTAGTGACTTGGACTGGATCTCTGCTGACTGGGTCTTCTGCCAAGCCACAGCTGCAGAGAGGAACCTGCCATTGGAGCAAACAGCACCATTTCAGTCCTCTAGTCTATCATTTATCTATCTTTTCCTTCCTGAGTGGCTTCCAGGAAATGAGATGGAAGTCAAACACCAATACTGGCAAATGACTTGCCAGGGAGAGCTGGGCCTCCCTCAGCAGGGAGCTGTGGGGAAACTGGCAGGGGAGAGCCAGGCCCTGAGTACAAGCATATCGGGAATCAGAAGAGCAGACCAATCCTGCTTAGCAGGGCCAGCAGCCTCAGTCTAGGGCCAATTTTTGTCAGTGGTTTTCTCTGAATTTCCACCTGCTTTGATCTCTCTCTTCCCCCCTGTCTTCAGACACCATCACAGATGTGGTGAACTCTTAAACAGCCATTGTGAAGACAGGCAGAGTGAACACACACACAACACACACACACACACACACACACACACACACACATGAGAGGGGGTTGAGGGGAAAGAGGCTGATAGAGACACAGAGAGGAGGAAACGATGCTGAGCAATAGAGACAAAGCCAGAGACACCCACACAGAAGCAAAGGGAAAGAACGGAATAGAGAAGCAGGAACAGAGAGGGAGGGAGAAAGGAAGGGATGGGGGCGGGGGGAACCACAGACACAGAGACACCATGACCCAGGAGGAATGCAGACCCACGGAGAGAAAGAAACACAGAAAGGGATGATTGAGACCAAGATGGGGACAGGGTAGAGCTACGTGTAACTGTTGGCATGGAGGTGAGGGAATATGTTTCTGTTTACATGTAAGCTCACTGTAGATGAAGATATGTGATAAACAGATTTTCCCCAACCCTGATGTCTACAGCTCAATTCCCAAAGACTTTCTGCCTTTGCATTTCTGCCCACGTCCTGGAGGTGTATGTCATATTTCCTTCATTAAACTGGGAATTGCTGAGGTGGACAAACCAGGGTCTTATTGGTACCAGGGATGAGTTAAAAGCCAAGGTTAGAATGAAGAAGTAAGGATGATTTCTAGGGAGTGATTAGGAATGAGAGACTGCTTAGGAAATTTCAAGTGGGGAGAGTGACTAGGAAGGCAGAAGTACAAAAGGCCCCTTATACACCCTATTCTTAACTCATTCCTAGCCTCCATCTCAGGCAGCTAGATAGTGGATAGAGTGTGGGGCCTGAAGTCAGGATGACTCATCTTCCTGAGTTCAAATCCAGCCTCAGATACCTTCTAGCTGTGTGACCCTGAGCATGTCACTTAACCCTGTTTGCCTCAGTTTCCTCATCTGTACAATGAGCTAGAGAAGAAAATGGCAAACCATTCCAGTATCTTTGCCAAGAAAACCCCGAATGGGGTCACAGAGAGTCAGACATGACTGAAATGATCCTTCATTTCCCCTCAAACCTCACCCCTTAGTTCAAACCAATCTCTCATTACTTACCTAGACTAAACAGCTACCTCAATCTGGAAGAATACACTAATACACATTTCCATAGCACCTAAGGTTTACAAAATGTCTTTCATACAATACAACAGTTCTGTGAGGTAGAGTAAGCACCTCTATTTTTTTGTTGTTGTTGTTGAGGCAATTGGGGTTGAGTGACTTGCCCAGAGTCACACAGCTAGTGAGTGTTATGTGTCTGAAGCTGAATTTGAACTCAGGTCCACCTGACTCCAGGGCCACCTAGCTGCCCCCATCTCCATTTTATAGATGAGGAAACTAGGGTTTGAAGCAAAACTCCTTGTTTGAGGTCATGCAGCCAATAAGTGGTGAAGTCAGGGCTTGAATCCTGCCTAGGTCCTTTAGCTAAATCTCTGTAGTACACATACTGCCTTTTCCTGAGAATATACTCACTTCCCCTTTCTTCTCCCTTCTAGGACTGATCCCTCTCCTGGCTCTCCTACCTCTCTGCCTCTCCACCCTCCTGATGTTTATTGTGGTGTTGTTCAGTCATTTTTAGTCACATCCAACTCTTCATGACCCCATTTGGGGTTTTCTTGGCAAAGATACTGGAGCAGTTTGCCATTTCCTTCTCTAGCTCATTTTACAGATGAAGAAACTGAGGCAAACAGGGGTAAGGTCACACAGCTGTCTGAGCCAGATTGGAACTCAGGTCTTCCTGACTCCACGACTAGTACTCTAACCACTGTGGCACCTAATTACCCTTGATGTTTCTGTTATCATAAAGAATAACACAGTCTCAGATTTGTTGAAGGCTTCACTTCATTTTATTTTTAAATCTGGAACAGATGAAGAAACCAAGGCACTTGCCCAGTATCACAAAGGTAATAAGGTGTAGAGAGCCAGTATTTTAACCTAGGTCCTCTGACTCCAAACACAATCCTCCTCCTCCTCCTCCTTCCCCTCCTGCTTCTCCTCCTCCTCATCATCATGACTAGCATTGATATAGGACTTTAAGGTTTATTTATAAATATTATCTCAATTTTCTCCTCACAACAACCCTAGGAGGTAAATATTATTATTATCCTCATTTCACAGCTGAGGAAACTGAGGTTAAGTGACTTGCCTAGGTCATATACCTAGTAAGTGTCTGAGGCTGGATTTGGACTCAGGTCTTTCTGACTCCAGGCCCAGTACTCTAGCCACTAAGCCACTAAATGATGCTGTCTGACCATACCTGAACAGGGGTCACCTCAACAAAATCCCTAGTCTCTGCTTGAAGACCTCAAGTGATGGAGAGTTCACTATCAACCTAGGTAGCCCATTCTAATTTTGGACAGCTCTAGTCATTAGCTAATTTTTTCCTCGTCTGAACCCAAATTTGCCCTAGTTCTGATCCCTGGGACCAAAACACGTCTCATCCATTTTCTACATACTCCACCCTTCCTCTTCACTACCCTTTCCAAACCATAAAGAAGAATGCAGGGAAAGAATTTGTGATTCACATCTGCATCACGGCCTGTACATGTAAACATATTTCTGAACATATGTACAGATAGGCCTCTAAGTGGGCACACCTTTGCTGGTGCACACGCACACACATTCATACACCTTCCTTTCTTGTCCCATCACTGCTAGAATGTCATCTCCTCAGTTCACCCAAGCACTGGGACACACCTGTACCCTTGTGACCTGAATCCCAATGTAGCCCCTTGCTACCTGGTTGACACACTCCTCCACCTCCCTAGCCCTGGACCCAGGAAAAGAGTGGGTCCGCTTCTCCCTGGAAGCTAGCAAGAGCCGAGGTCAGAAAGGAACTGGGGTGGGGGGGGGTCAGAACCCTGTCTCCCAAGATTTATCAAATGGGACCATAATGAACCCCCTGGGCCCAAGCTTCATTCCTTGTGCTCTCTGCTCCCGATTACACCGACCGTTCAAAGGAAAGCCTTTGATTCGCGCTGACAGCTTTCAGATGGAACTAAATCTCTCCACGCTCCACTCTCCTTCAGCCGCTGATGCTCCCTCCCCTTTCTCCTCTCTCACATCTCCTCTCCTCCTCCCCTTTCCACCACCCCCTCCAAGCCATTTCTTTCCCGATCTATGAAAAATACAACAGCCAGAGAGGCCCCCTCATGTTGGATTCTCTTACTGAGAAAAGAGGGTTTCAATTCTCCGGGCTGGGCCAGTCGAGTGGAAAGAAAAGAAGAAAGAGAGAGAGAGATTTACACTTTTGATAGAGAGGGAGAGGAAGCTTACAAAGGAGGGGGAAGGAGGAGGAGAAAGAGAGGAGGGATGGGGAAGCATCTGCCTGAGGAAAGACAGAGCTAGAGACTAGAGGGAGAGAGCTCAGGAAAGGCAGGGACGTGAGACATAGAGAGATGAGTTGGGAGAGATGGAGAAAGGGATGGCAGTGGGGTAGGATGGCAGACAGTGTATGTGTCCAGAGAGAGGAGGTGGGGTCAGAGAGGAGAGAGAGACAGTCACCTAAGGAGGCGGGGCAGGGGAGACAGAGACTGAGTCCAAAGTGAGGAAAAGGTAAAACCAAACAGAACTTAGGTGTTGGGAAGTCTCTTCCCTTCTCTCCACTGTCAGGCTGGCAGTTTCAATGCTCAGCATGGTACCCTGCCCATCTGCTAAGAGTGTAAACTCCCAGAGAGTAGGGAACATTTCACTCATTTGTCTTTGTGATCCCAGTGCTTATCATGATGCCCGGCACATAGTAGGAGCTTAACATCTGCTTGATGTTGGACTGATTTATATCCTGCCCTCTGGCTCATCCAGGAGAAAGCATTGAGCACCCAGAACTACACCCCTGTTTAGTGTTGTTCTATCAGATAGAGGGAGATGGACTAGATGACCTCTGAGGGGCCCTTTCAGCTTTAAATCCCTGCTACTATGATACTTAAGGTGTCCTCTCTGCTGGGCTTCCAGGCCCTCCCATAACTCCCATGGCCTCCTATTCAATAGGAATGTATTGAGTGCTTAGCACAGTGCCTGGCCGTAGTAAGCATTTAACAAATGATTTTTCCATACTTCCAATATAAAAGGATAAAACAATTCTTGCCCTTGTGGAGCTTATATTCTACTGGCGAGGGGAGGGGAAAGGCAACACATACAGACAAATACAAGATAATTTGAGGAAGGAGTGGTTTCTCCTAGGAGGTGGCACTTGAAATGAGCCTGGAAGGAACTTAAGGATTCTAAGGGACCATAGTAAGGAGAAAATACATTCAAGGCATTCAGACCAGCCTGTGTAAAGGAAGCAGCTAGGTGGCACAGTAGTTGCCAAGAAAATTCCATGGACAGCATGATTCACAGGGTCTTGAAGAGTTAGATATGAATAAACAACAACTGTAAGGACAGGTAAGTGGCACAGTGGATTGAGCACCAGGCCTGGAGTCAGGAAGACCTGAGTTCAAATCTGGCCTCAGACACTGCCTAGATGTGTGACCCTGGAGAATTCACTTCACCTTGTTTGCCTCTGTTTCCTCATCTGTAAAATGAATGGGAGAAGCAAATGGCAAATCACTCCAATATCTTTGCCAAGAAAACCCCAAATGGGGTCAAAAAGAGTCAGACAGGACTAAAATGACTGAAAAACAACAATGTAAAGGAAGGGAAATAGACAAAGTTTGTCCAAAAGCAGACTTATTCAAATCTTCATTGTGCTTTTAACTCACTAAGCCTTCCCCAGGCCCTTTCAATTCCAGTGCCTTCCCTCTGTTAATTACTTCCTATTTATCCTGTATACAGCTTGCTTAGTAAATATTTACTTCCATGCTGTCTCTTTCATTAGAATGCAAGCTCCTTGAGGGCAGTGATGGTCTTTTATTTCTTTTTGTATCCCCAGCACTTAGCACAGTGCCTGGCACATAGTAGGTGCTTTACAAGTGTTTACTGGTTGATTGATCATTTCACTTCTCCAGCCCTCAGTTTCCTAATTTGTGAAAGGGAATTCTGAGATTCAGGTCCACAATTCAACGAACATTTAAATCCTCTACTTTGTGCAAGGCGCTGTTCTGGGAAATAGAAACATAAAGGCAGAAAAACAAAACCCGAAACAAAACAGAACAATCCCTGTCCTCAAGGAGCTGGCACACTGTGAGGGGAGGGGAAGGAGCACTGGCTCTGGAATACGAGGCCCTGGGCTGAGAGTTCACCTCTGAGGCTTACCATCTTGGGCAAATCATTTAACATCTCAAGGCCTTAGTTTCCTCATCTGTAAAATGAAGAGGTTGGACTACTTGGACTTCGTAGGTCCCTTCCGGCTCGGGAAGTACAGTTCTGCATACACAGGCAAATACCTATGATTACATGAGGATCAGAAGAATCCTAGCCACTAGGGGGATCTGGAAAGCCTTCCCATGAGGTAGGTTTTGAAGGGGACCAGAAATTCTAAGAGTTAGAAGGAATTATGGGGGGCAGCTTGGAGGAGACGTGAGGTTGAATGCACATATCTAAGGAACAGCAAGGAAAAGAGTTTGACTGAAATAATTTGTTGGGCAAAAGGGTAAAACTGTTAACTCCCCCCTGTAAAGGTTGCTTAGGCCCAGACTGTGAAAGACTTTAAATACCAGGTTGAGAATTTGTATTTTATCCTAGAGGTAACAAGGAGCTATTGATGGTTCTTGAGAGGAGTGACATTGTCCAACTTGTGCTTTAAGAAGATCATTTTTAACAGTTTTGTGGAGGATGAATTGAAGGGTGAGGGATTCTGGATGCTTGGAATCTATTAAAAAGGCTTTTGCAATAGTTCAGGTTAAAGGTATTGAGGACTTGAGCTATGGTGGTGTCTATATAGGGCAAGAAAAGGGGACACATTCAAAATCTGTTATGAGGCAGAATCAATAAGATTATAGCTCTGAAGGCCTAAGATTCTTTAAACGAACTTGCCTTGAAAGCCCATGCTCGGAGCCAGGTGTCCTGATTGGCCAGACAAATGCTTTCATTCTGTCCTTTGCCCTCCTGATCCCAGATGGCTTAGCCTCTTCATTTCCCTTCCACTTGGTCCCAATCACCTCAGAGGCCATCTCTGAGATGGGGGAAGGATGGGCAGCTGCAGGGGTGTCTTTCCAAAGACCAGATGGGATTTTATAACTGGCCAAAATCTGGAAGCACTTCTGTCCATCTGGGCAGAATGCCACTGTGGGCTGCTGGCTGGTTAGTCATTGGGAGTGGTAAGAGTGGAACCCGCAAAAGGGGGTGAATAAAATGGGAGACATTCACTAATTGCTTGCCATGCCTCAGTAGGCACCCCCCACTGCTCCCACTACCAAGAGTTCCCAGCTGATTATTCCTTTAACCTTGAGGAATAAAAAAAAAAGTGTATGGAGATGACTACAACTCGTCTCTGTTAACCAAACTTGTCTAGGCTCCTAGATTTCTTCCACGTTCAGCCAATCTATCAACCACGTGTGCACAGATCATCCACTGTGTAGAAAGCCCTGTGCCAGGGGCTGTGAGAGAAAGAAATGTAAGACATGAGAAGGGAAGAGTTACTTTCCCTCTGTAACAGAGATTCTTCCCATATGATTTACAGGGGGAAAAAGAAGGCTGGGAGTCCCAGTAATGGTCCTTTGCATGTTCTGCCACTCACTGTCTGGGAGTCAATGTATCAGGGGGAGCAGGACAGGTCACATTCCCTCTGTAGTCCTAGGTTACTTGTCAGTCTGGGGCAGCTTGGCCTCATAAATGCTTTGAGATCCATCAGTGAAAGGGCCAGGAGAAGCAAAGTCTTGCAGCTCATCTGCTTCTTTTGAACCTCAAACTCCCTCTGCCCTGCCAACCCCAAGGCACCATGAGCCAAGACCAAACTGACAACTATATGCAAATGTGTCTTGGCAGGGGATTCTGGGAATGTTTTATGGGAAGGACAATGGTGTAGTGAGCAGCAGGTTTGGCTGTAACAGGTATGACAGGCAGAGATAGGGTGGGGGTGGGGGGGTCAGGTGGTGTGGATGGTTCAGCAGAAAAATTAAATTTCACCCTGGCTTACATGGGGAAGGCAAGGGAAGGGAGGTGAATGAAGCAGGGAGGCAGGTGGCAGCCAAGGGCAGAAATCAGAAAAGAAAGAGAGAGAGGTAAAGGGGGAAAGGAGGGAAAGGCGGGAAGGCGGTGAGAACCAGAGACAGAAACAGAGAGGGAGAAGAAGAGAGAGAGGGAGAGAGAGCGAGAGAGAGAGAGAGAGAGAGAAGAGGACAAAAGCAGAGAAGGAAGAAGGGAAGAGAGGCTGGGAGACAAAGAAAAAACGACAGCAGGAATGAGAAGACAGAGACCCAGGCAAAGAGACAGAACAATAGCAAACACAGAGAGGCAGACATAAGAAAAGAGAGAGAGAACAGAGTGACTGTAAGACAGAGACACAGACAGAAGAACTAAGACAAAGACAAAACCAGACAGTGAGAGAAAGAGAGGTTGAGGGAGTGCCAGTGAGACTCAGACAGTGAATGAATGAACACAGAGACAGGAATGAGTTGAGAATAAGAGAAGAGAGAGATGGGGAGAAATGTGGGGCTGACACTATGCAGAGATGGGGGAAGGAGAGAGGGGGAAGGAGAGAGGGAGGAAGAAAGAAAGCAAGTGAGGACCATGAGAAATAGCCAGGTTGTAGAGAGAGGGAAAGAAAAAAGGGTAGGGTGGGGAAGGAGTAATGGAGGATGGAAGGGGAAAAGAAGTCAAGAGAAGGGGGGGGTGGAAAAAATGAGAATGAAATAAAAAGTAGGGAGACATAGATAATAAGTGGGAGGGGAGGAGAGGGGTTTTTTTTAGGTTTTTTTTTTTAAAGAGGACCGGAAAGAACCAGTGGAGAGAGGAAAATGAAAATGAAGACAGGATGGACAGAGGGGAACAGGAGGAAGGAAGGCTGGAGGGAGGGGAGGAAGGGGATCGGGTGGTGCAAAAGGCAGGAAAGGTCAGTGGGAGGGATCTTGGGAAGGATTACCAATCTCTGGTCTCATCTGAAAGGCTAGATCATTTAGGCTGATGAAAAAGAAATAAATTCTCCAGAAATGGAAGAAATTTCTGTCAGGTTTACCCAAAAGGGCAGTGGGGAACTGGAAAGATTTTTATTGACTGAGAGACTGAGGAACTAATTCAAAGCAAGAGTCTGCTTTGGGAGTCCATTCTGGGACCCTGCTATTCCACAGTCCTGACACCCTCTGACATCTTACACACACACACACACACACACACACACACACACACACACACACACTTTAACTACACATGTTGACAAAATATTTGTTGTTCAGAGTGCATCCAAAAAAGTCTGTCTGATTGAATACATTTAACCTTGCTAATTCTAGATTCTAGAGAACCCTTCCCACCACCACTTCCAGCTCCCTTCCTGCCTCTATGATTTGTGTCTGACCTTCTGGCTTCATGGCATTCAATATAATGCCAATTAAAGAACAGAGCCCTGGAAAAATGTGCTTTTTCATTTCTTGGCCTCAGTTTCCTTATCTGTAAAATGAGAGGAGTAGATTTGGTGAAATCTTAAGGTCCTTTCCAGATTTAAATCCATAATCTTATACAGCCATATGGTATAGAGAAGAGAGAGTTATACCTGGAGTCAGGAAGATCTGAGTTCAAATCTGGACCCAGACACTTACTAGCTGTGTAATCCTGGGCAAGCTGCTTCACCTCTGTCTGCCTCAGTTTCCTCATCTGTAAAATGGCAATGACAATAGCACCTACCTTCCAGGGTTATTGTGAGCATCAAATGAGATAATATTTTCAAAGCTCTTTGCAAACCATAAATCATTATATAAATGCTAGCTATGATTATTATCCTATAATCTCTGGCCAAGAATGTTGTAGGTCCTCAGGATTCTGCATGCTGTCCTTGGCTGTACCAAGCTTCCATGTCCACATAATTTATTTTCTATTAAAAATATTCATATTATATGTGTATATATATATTCATATATCTATGTAGGCTATATATACATATAAATACATACATACATATACACACATACATACATAGATTCAAAGCCCAGAATACATGGGCTCAAATCTTGCCTCTGGCATATAATGGTTATGACACTGGTCAAATCACTTGACCTATTAGTGCCCTGGACAACTTTTTTTTTGTCAGTCAACTTGCATTTATTAAGCACAGTAGTTACCAGGCTCTGGGCTAAGTACTAGAGATACAAAGAAAGGTAAAAGACAGTCCCTGCCCTCAAGAGGTTCACAGTCTATTGGAGAAGCAGCATGCAAACAATTATACAAAAACAAAATTGGAAGAAGCTGGACAACTCTTTAAGAAAAGGTGATGACCTGTATTGTTAGAGGTAGTTTCTTTCCTGGGAGTTCCCTATACCAATGAAGTCCCAGGTTTTGTCTCTATCCTCATCCTAATCATTAGATTGTAAGCTCTTTGAGTGGAGAGACTGTCTCTTGACTCTTTTTCTATTCCCTGCACTTGGCTCAGTGCCCAGCTCATAGTAGGTGCTTAATAAAGTCTACTGAATTGAATTAAATTATTCCCTTTTTAAAATTTCTACTCTTTTCAAAAATTCCACCGTTCAAAGCCCAAAGATGGTACCTTCTCTATGAAGCCTTTGCTAATCCTCCTAGGCAATACTAACTCTCCATCTTTGATCTCACTTGGCACTTTGGAGTATTTCTCTAATTTACTTTAAATATGATAATTATAAATTCCATGAGGGCAGGGCTGAATTTGGTGTCTTTTTGTCACTCTCTGTCCATGATCTATAAACAGTGATGTCCCCTTGTTGAGGTACTTAGTAAGTTAGAGAGTAGTGCAGTATGTAGGAAGGGCCAGGTAGTTGTAATAATAGCTGATATTTACACAGTGCTTTAAGGTTTACAACCCTCTGAGGCATTATTATCCTCATTTTATAGAAGAGGAAACTGAGGCTAAGAGAGAGTAAATAATTTGCCTACAGCCTGGAAGTGTCATAGGCAAGAGTTGAACACCAGTCTCTCCTCATTGCCAGTACATTACTCTCCCACTGGGATACTGGGAAACTGGTTGGTTGAGGCTTGATGCTGATTATAAAACTCGTGTGAAATCTGATTTGGAGGGGGGACATGGTGGAGGAGAGAAGACCTATTACTACAACAGTTCAGACAGGTGGTAATGAGAGCATGCACTGAGGTGGTAACAGTGGAAATAGAGAGGAAAAGATGAATGGGAGTGATACTACAGAGGGAGAATTTACAGGAAATGGTAACTGACTAGATAAGATCAAGAGAGTAGGAAGAGCCCAGGATAACACTGAGGTTTCAGACACAGGGGGACTGAACAAATGGTGCAGCCACTGCCAGAAACAGAAGTCAGAAGGAGGTGTAGGTTTAAGAGGAAAGAAAAGTGACCTCTGTTTTGCACATGTTGAATTTGTGGGGTTGGTTGAGATAGAGATGTGGGTCTGGAGCTCGAGAGGTCTGGGCTGGGTGCTCTTTTTATATAGGTAGTAGATGAAACCATGGGAGTGAATGAGCTTGCCAAGAGAAAGAATATAGAAAGAAAAGCAAAGAGGGCCATGTATAGAAACTTGGGTGGGAGGGACACCCAAGGAACACAGAAAGGGCTGAAGAGCCAGCAAAGAAGACAAAGAAGCAGAGAAAGAGGAAGGGGATCAGAAGATAAGGAAGAAGACAGTATCTAGTAAGAGGCAGTATTTAACAGTATCAGGAGCTTCAGAGAGGCAAAGGTAACGGGAAATGATTTGGTAGAGATCATTGGTGTTTCCTCAAGCTGGTATTCTCTCCACACTAAAGGTCAAGGGTTCTTGGGTTCTAACCTCACTGTCTCCTATTGCACCTGGCACCTGGTGGTATGGCATAGCAGAAAGAATACTAGGTTTAGAAACAAGAACTCAAATTCTAGTTCTGACATTTATTGTTTTGGTGACCTTGGGAGAGTCACATTTCTCTAGGTCTCAATTTCCTCATTTGTAAAATGAGGTTGGACTAAATTAGTTGCCAAGGTAACTTTCAACTCTAAACACCATGATCTTATGAACCTTCGTGGCAATGGAGAAAAATGCCTCCTGAATTAGGGAGGTGGATGACTTGTAGTTCTGAAAACCTCCCTTCAGTTCACTTGATTATTCCTAATTATAATTATGAATATAACTTTCTAATATTCAATGATGGCAGACATGCCACCTCTAATAATACGGAATCATTAGTCTTAACAATAAGAACATAGCTTTAAGCCAAGAGGAAACGTTGCTTCCCCAGTCTCAGCCCCATTCTTTGAGGATCTCAGAGCACTGTAAATGTCCACGTTTAATTCTAAGAGCCAATAAAGGATATATCCACATTATCCTATTGGTGGTCTTAGCCTTTAGACCTCATCTTCCTGATGTCATGGTCCTCTTTGAGAATGAAGGACAAACAACAACAGGAAAGGTAAGAAACACAGGAGGAAATGTTGCTCTGAGTTGTTTTTCAGTCATGTCTGACCCTTCATGACCCCATTTAGTGTTTTCTTGGCAAAGATACTGGAGTGGTTTACCATTTCCTTCTCCAAATCATTTTACAGATGAGGAAACTGAGGCAAACAGGGTCAAGTGACTTGCCCAAGGTCACACAAGCTAATGTCTATGGCCAGATTTGAACTCAAGTCTTTCTGACTCCAGGCCTGGTACTCTATTCACTGTGCCACCTAGCTGCTAGGCCAGCAAAGAAGAAACCATGACCAAGATCTCCTGATTCTTAGTCTGATCTTCACAGATTCATACCATAGCCAAATTGGAAGGGAGTTTCGATTCTAGTCAAATGCCCTCATTTTGCCCATGAGGAAACTGAAGCCCAGAGAATGGAAGTGATATACCCAAAGTCTCAGACCAGGTTAGTGAAAAAGCTGAGATTAGAACCCAGGTCTTCCATTCAATCCCAGTGTTTTCTTCTCTACACTAGGTTGCCTCTGTTTCTAAGATTGGTGACATGTATTATCTTTTTAAAAAATTGTTCTCCCGTTGGACACCCGAACCATTAAAGCTCATCATTAGTATCATTTCAGTGGAGGTAGGCCTGAATGGGTGGCTGTAAGGCTTACAGAAGAGACTTCCCAGCAGAACTACCTGCCCACAGTCCATGGAAAACACCATGGTATATGTTTAAAACAAACCCACACAACACAAAAGGCCTGGATAAACCTTGATACATTGCTGTAATTTTTTTTAAAAAAAGGAAAGGGAAGAAAAGTTCACTGTGACATTAGTGCTCTCTAGCCGGCTTAACCTGAACATTAAAATATAAATTGAGAACACTGGATTTCACAACCAAGTCCTATTTATCTTTTCTCTTACTTTAAAGTAAACTATAAGTTCCTTGAAGGCAGGGAACACATGTTATTAAATCTCTGAATACTCTTGGCACCTAGCATAATACATTTATTAATAAATTAAACAAAAATCTATATACTTGCTGGTATTTTTTTTTATCTTTCATTTTCAGAACTGGGAGGAAGAGGGGGCAAGAGATTCAAAAGGAGAAAGATTAGGTTTTTTTTATCTTCAGTGAGACTCCAGTTTAATGGGGATACAAAGTCCTTACCCTCAAAGAGGCTCCAGTATGATGGAGGAGATAGGACACCCTCTCCTCAACACCCCAGAAAGCAGAGGCACAAAGTGATAGAACATTGACATGGAAGTGCACAGAGCTCTAGATTTTAGTTCTGGGATAGTAGGAAAGTTTAGAAGAAGCAAGATGGAGACTATGAATCTCGGAGGGCTTCCTGAAGGAGGCAAGTATAGAACACCATCAAGAATGTTTAGAGAAAAAGAGGCCCATAGGTATGTATATGTTTATGAGCAGACAAATATTGGTAAATGTGTTGGTGCATGTGTCCTTGCACCATGATGTGTTTGTTGGTGACACCTGAATATAATAGGAGAGTGTGTGTGTGTATGGAAGGTAGGGGTGTGGGTGGAGAATGGTGCACACTTTGCCCTAACCAGAACATCAAGGTATCTCTAATTAATCTCCATTAAAAAAGATTTCCCCGGAAAGGCAGCTCCAGGAGCCCTGAAATGGGGTCCGCTGGATCAATCCTGCTTAAAGGAAAAGAGCTTGAGCATGCTCCCAAATCGATCCATCTAACTCGGTTCATTCTGTGTGTACAAAGGGCAAGGAATGTTAATTTGCTGCAGTGAGCTGAGGGAACCTGGAGATAGAGATTCCATAATTAACAGCTGGAGGACTAAGGTGGCAATATGGTGCTATTAAATATTCTCCCATCCAGAAAAGGGATGTGGGTGGGTGAGGCTTCAGGGTTTCTGTAGTTGGGAGACTGGTCAGGATGGGGGCCTGGGGACCTGAAGTCAGGCCCCTTGGGTCCCTTACTTAGCTCCTCTGTCCCTGCTCCTCCCTGCTGGGCTTGACCCAGTTTGCTGCCTGTCTGACTTGCAGTATAAATGCCACTGGTCTGACGCTGGGCATTCAGGTCCCTTCACCTGCCTTCTCTATTCAGAAGAGGTCCTTCAGAGGAAGGTGGTGACAGCCATCAGCTGTAAGGCACCCAAGGCAGCTAGAACACGGACTCTTCTCTTTCCAGGCTTTGCTAAAGCAGCAGTTCCTGCATCTCAAGGCATCTGGGCCCTAATTTCAATGAGGTTCAAGGGGAGGCAGAGGAGGAGTGCAGTGCCCACGGGGTAACACTTTGTCTGAGTCTGCTGTGGTCCCCTGAGGATCCACTTAGTTGCCATACTCCTCCTACTTTCTTTCTAGCTCCAGTGAAATGACGGCCTTTTAGGCCACCTAAAACAGACCACTTACTTTCCCCCTGTCCCTTTTACTCCCTTAAGTAACTGCCTAGCTTCACAGTAGATGAGGGACTAGATCTGAGTCCCAATCTGGCCTCAGACACTTACTAGCTATATGACCCTTAACTTTTGTCTGCCTTGGTTTCCTTGGCTGTCAAATGGTGATAACAATAGCACCTACCTCCCAGGGTTGTAGTGAGGATCAAATCTGATAACATTTGTAAGGTACTTAACATACAGTGAGTGCTTAATAAACTCTTGTTCCCTTCCTGCCCACTCCAGGAAGCTTCCTTGCATTGCTGTAAAGAGAAGTTTGTCTTTCCCCTACCCGGTCTATAGAGAAAGTTGGAAGAGACCTTAGAAATCATACTTTTCCCCATTTTATAAACAGGGAAAGCCGAGGCCCAGAGAGGTGGTGACTTGCCCAAGGTCTGACACGCTTATTCACAATAGCCCATCCCATTTCCTAGAATTACCCTCACCCTCAATTTCACATACTAGGTACTTCACCTGAGCTGTGGATAACTACACTGTTTGTCTTTCTTGTGTGTCTAGATGTCTGAGTTTGTGATTGCCCAAATATGGCCCAGCTGCTCTGTACCACTCCCATCTTTCACAAGAAGGCTCAAGAAAACATCCCAATCACATCAGTGAAAATAATAATAGCTAGCATTTTTATAGCACTTTAAGGTTTGTGAAGTCTTTCCATACTTTATCTCATTTGATTCTAACCACAGTCCAGGGAGAGAGGTGCTATTACTATTCCTATTTTAGAGACAAGGAACTAAACCTGATAGAGGTTAAGTGACTTGCCCAGGGTCACACAGCTAGTAAATAATCTGAGTCAAAATTTGAACTGAGGTCTTCCTGATCACAAGTCCAGCACTCTATCCACTGAACCACCTGGAAGAAAGGAATCCAAGCATCTGGTTGCCATTTACGCTCACAGATCATCAGTCTATCCCTTCCCCCCAAACTTCCTCCTTTCTGTATCTCAGATTTTTTTCTCTTTTCCTTCCTAATCCCCCTGCAGTGGCCCCTTGGGAACGGGGGTGGGGGAGAGCAGCAACGTTCGATCCTTCACCACCACCCCTCCCCCCAATCCCCAGCCACCCGTCCGTCCGCTGTTTCTGCAATAACCTAATGATTTCTCATTTGGCTGCTCGGCCCTCGATGCTGAGAGGCTCCCCTTGATTGCCTGTGACACCAATCTCACAACAAATTTAGCACCTCGTTTCCCGGACGATCCAATATTCCCCCTCGATTATCTCCCGGCGAGGGGGACAGGGCGCCGTGCATCCCAACGAGCGGAAAATGCCTTCCCTGGACGTCAGAGTCGATCAAGCTCGCTGTCTTTGGCCTGAGGGATGGGGGTGGGGGGGAATGGGGGTGGGCAGAGGAGAGAGATGGGGAGGGCATGGGAAGGGTGGAGGGGAGCAGTGTGCTGGGAGAACGAGCCAGGTTGGGAGCCTAGAGTGGCTGGCAGAAACAAAACCTTATCAAGGTTCTATAGGACCCTCTCCTAGTAAGGGGGCAGGGTTGTAGGGCTGGGGGGGAGGGTAGGGCTGGGTGACGGGTTAGGGCCTAGAGGTGTGTGGGGAGGGAGATTTTCAGCTGCGAGTGTAAATTCTCCCCAGTTACTTACCTTCCATCTAGTTTCTAGAGAAGAAAACAATTGCCCAGAGGGGCAAGAGTGTCTAAAGCAGGGGGCAATAGAGAGCGGTATAGCTCGGAGCCCTGCTTCCTGTGAGTGAGACAAAGTTGACCCCTTCTCTTCTACCCTCCTCTCCTTCTCTAAGGCTTTGCTTAAAATGGGAATTCCTTTCCCTATGCCCCACTCCCTATCCCGGTCTGTCTCTTCTCAAAAAGTTGTGTTTTTGTTATTTCAAGGAAAGGCTGATTTTCTTTGCTCTAGGTCAGGTTGCTAGGAGGAGCTAGGATCTTGGGAGAGACTTAGCTTAGCTGATTGATGAGAGAAGATGAAAAGAAATCTCTTGGGTTTCGAAGAGGTGATGAAGTGATCCCAGGGAGCTGGGCCGATTGGGAGGGGGGTGCTGGGTCTGAAGCAAGGGAGCCAGGAAAGAGGGAACCTGAGGAGGGTCAGGAGGAAAGGTATGAAAAAAGGAGGGATGAGAAACTCTTTCCCAAAGGTGGGAGATATTCTGAGAGAACTATGGGCTTCTGTGTAAGTGCTTGTGCATTGTTGTGGGGGGGAGTTGGGGGAGCGGTGTGTCAATCATTGTGTGGGAGGAATTTTTAAGTGTATACTATATGGCAGGCACTGTGCTACAAAGAAAGCCAAAAGGAGTTCAGCAGAAAGAAAATAACCAAAACAGTCAAATGTGGTAGGTGTGGACCCTAGGATAAGGAAATATGTGTGTGTGGGAGCGGGGCAGCTAGAAAGGGAAACATGAACTTAAGAGAAAGGGTTACTCTTCTTTGACCAAAAATCTCCCAGAGAGGGGAAAAAGGAAATAACTGAGAGGGAGGGAAGGAAAAGGATGCTTCATAGAATTCCGTAAAGCTGGAATTTACTTTAGAAGTCATACAGTCCAAGCTCTTAATCAATGTAAGAATTCTACGATGGATGGCTGAAGGGAAGAAAAGCAGGGGAGGTAATTGATGATAAGAGTGTTCAAGGAAGGATACGAATGACAGTTGGCATTAACAGGATTTCAGAGACCAACAAAAAGAATCAGGCACCAGTAGCATTTCTGGGTAAAAGCTTAAAAAAAAAGAATGAGATTTATGGGGGAATGATATAGTAACCTCTTCAGTACATCCTAACTCCACTCCTAAAGCTATAACCCTTAATAGTAAACCTATCCTAAACCAAAAAGGAGCTACAACTGAATCCAGGTAAGTCACAACTTCTGTCCATATCAATTTCTTCATCTATAAAATGGGGATATAGCACTTACCTCACAAGGTTGCTGGAAGTCTTAAATGAGATAATGTATGCTAAATGCTTTGCAAACTTGAAAGCGATACATACGTGTCAATTTTTATTGCTGTCATTATTATACTATCCTAATCTAATAGAGGCAGCTAGGTGGGTTAATGTATTGAGGCTGGACCCAGAGTCAGAAAGACCTGAATTCAAATCCAGCCTCAGAGACTCACTTACTATTTGTGTGACCCTAGGCAAGTCATTTCACCTGTCTGCCTCAGTTTTCTCATCTGTAAAATGGAGATAATAATAGCACTAAACTCCCAGGGTTGTTGTGAAGAACAAATGAAATATCATTTGTAAAGTGCATAGCACAGTGCCTGTGCTTAATAAATGCTTGTACCTTCCCTTTGTAATAATAACCTCAACCCTTGATCTCACTGTAATCCAAGCCAATCCATCATTTGAGTATTCAGGCACCAGTCTTCTAGAGGGAAAAGAAACTTTCCTTGGTCAATATGACTGTGGAGAAATTCCACATATTTCCTGCATGGTGAATTACTTAGAAAGCTAAGTTAGTAAATTAGTTGGACAGTACAGGTCTGAGGTGAAGGTGAGTAACTATTTTGCAGCCTCCAAAGTAAGTTGAGTTCTGGGGGGAAGGGGCAGCTGTAAGTATGTATGTGGGGAGGTGTCTTGTAGACTCTTCTGGGATTTATGTTTCTATAACCTTAACATTCTATGCATTTTCTGTGGGGATGAAATAAGGGCTGCCCCTTACCTGATGCACATATTATATACTGATTTTGGGGGATGAGTTAACCCCATTTGGGAAAGCCTAGTAGTAAGATAAACCTAAGCTTTATTTAGAGGATTTTGAGAGTGGGGTCAGATGTCAATAAATGTTTATTAAGAGCCTACTATGTGCCAGTCACTGTGCTAAGAGCTGGACAACAAGACAAAGAGAGACCTCTTTGGGGTCAGCACAAAGTCTTTGGGTGCATCTTGGCTGTGGGGCAGACACAGATTTGGGGGACAGGTGTAGGTCATAGCTTACACATAAAAGGCAAACGCCTCCCTTTGGCATTTAAAAGCCCTTTACAATCTAATTCCAGTCTTTCCAAACACACTACCCATTAGTTCCCTTTCATTCAGTCTGCAGTCCGGCCAAACTCCTCACCCAGGATATTCCATCTCTCACCTGCACCACATGCAGAGGCTGTAACCCATGCCTGGAAGGCCTTCCTTCCTCACCTCTGCCTCTCAGAATACCCAGTTTTCTTCAAAGCAGATGCTCCAGTGTTGGCTCCTACACTAGCCTAAGCTTTTCCTTCTGAACCCTCCCCCAACTGCTCAGGCATCATCCATTGGCTCTGTGCTTCCTTTTGCATCTACTTTATATTGGCTTATTTGTAACTTGCTGTTCTCCCCTGGGGAGTATAAATAAGTTTGTTGAGTAGAGGGTGTGTTTTGTTTGTGACTTTGTATCCCTAAAAACTAGCAGAGTGCCTGATACATAGTAGGACAATGCTTGTTGATTGATTGATTGATAGTCCAAATATTAGCTCCAAACTCTAATCTTAACTTCTCCCAGATTTGCAGTTAGGATTCTAATTATTCATTCATTCATTCAACAAACATTTATTATGGAGAGAATCACAACAACAAGATGAAATTAAAGATTCAGAGTCTGGAAGATGTGAGTTCAAATCATTCTATAGGCATTTACCAGCTGTGTGATCCTGGGTAAAACACTTTTTGGGCCTTAGTTTCTTCAGCTGTAAATGGAGTTCACTTGATGACTTTTAAGATCCCTTCAAGCATGAGAAAGCTATGATCCCATAATTACAACAATCCAGTTTGGCCCTAAAGAAGAGAGTCTGAGGGCAGCTAGGTGGCAAAGTCGATAGAGCACCACCCCTGAAGTCAGGAGGACCTGAGTTCAAAACCGGCCTCAGACCAAGCACTTGACATTTACTAGCTGTGTGATCCTGGGCAAGTCACTTAACCCCAATTGCCTCAAAAAAAAAAGAGAGAGAGAGGCTGAAATGTACCTTCCTCTTTTCATTGCAGAGGCAGACTATGGGTGTAGACCCCTACATCAACTCGGTTGTTATGTTGATACTGAACATTTTCCCCCTCTTTCTGTCTTTTTTTAATTCTTTGTTACAAGGTATGCTTCTCTGGGGAGGTAAGGGAGGGACAGTGAATAAAGTACTCTGCTAGGGCTGGGGGACATAGAAAGTCTCCCAGCTAAAAATCTCACTTTCTCTGAGAAACCTTTCATGATGTTCTCTCATACTAGTCCCTTCCCTCTGAGATTGCTCTAATTTATCATGTATATATATCTTGTTCGCATGTTGTCTTCCCCATTAGACATAAGCTCCTTGGGAGCAAGGCCTGTCTTTGCCTTCTGTTGTATCTCTAGCGCTCAGCACAGTATCTGGCACATAGGAAATATTTATTGACTGAGTGACGTGAATAGAGTGCAGAACTTGTAGTCAGAAAAACATGGGTTCGAATGATGCCTCCTACATTTATGATTAGTAAAGGTAAGAGACAGCATTGACTATAAGCAAGTCACTTAACCTTTGAGTCTCAATTTCCTTATTTTAAAAATGAGGTATAACAGATCACATGCTGCCTTGGGGAGGGGGGGAGGAGAGAGAAGGGGAAAAAATTTAAAACTCAAAATCTTATGGAAGTGAATGTTGAAAACCAAAAATAAAAATATTATTTAAAAATAAAAATAAAAACAAATAAAAATGAGGCAATAATACCTGTAGCACCTATTTCATGGGGTTGTTGTGAGGATAAAATAAGAAAATGCATACAAAGTGTTTTGTGCAAATTAAAGCATTATATAAATGTTAGTAATAAATGATTACATAATACATTATTATTATTATTATTATTACTAAGCTAGGAGAATCAAGGTGCAGTGAAAAGAGGGGCCTTTCTTCTACTCCCCCACCTGGAGACCAAGCTAGGGTTTGAACTCAGACACCTAGATTTCTAGTCAAATTACAGATATCCTCTCTTCCCACCTAATTGCAAAGAGTGCTTCTGTTCTCACCTAATCGTTAAAGGCACTGATTAGAGGCTGGAACTGTGGACACCTATGTTCCTTTCCTGTTTGTAATATGACCTTGAACCAAGTGGACCCTCTTTCTGGACCTTCCCTTTCCATCTCCCCCAGGTCTATCTAAGGAACCCCAATATACTAAGGCTCCTGCACTCCCTTGGGGTCTGTCAGCTGTCATCCCTGGGAGCAGAACGAAGCATTATGTCCCATTCTTGCTGCAGCCAAATCTGATTATCGGGACTGGTGATGGATGAGCTGAGCTTGGACCCCTGGCTCGAAGAGCAAGATGATGGAGTTGGCTTGTCACTACTCCCCTAGGGAATAGGAGTGGCTGAGCTGAAACCCAACCTCTCAGGAGAAACCCTGTCCCAGTGATCACCCTGAATGTGCATGCTTCAGAAACGTGTCCCAGACCAAATGCCCAAGAGAGCTGAAAATGACATCTCATGCTTCATGCCCTGAAGTACTAGAAATGGCATCTCATATTCCTACCACTCCTCATTTTAAAGATCTCCTAGCCCTTAACCACCCTCACACAGCTCCCCTATGCCTTATGGAGAGTAGAAAGAACATGCTGAAAGCTGGGTCAGGAACTGAGATGTCCTGTCTCACAGCCCCATGTGGGGCCTGCTGCATCTGGCCAGCTGCCAACATTTTCCTGGCCTCCTTCTGGGAGTCCTTGCCTCTGCTCTGGGTCAGGGGGCCCAGGCCATCTCAGTGACAGCCTTGGGCCTCAGAAGCCTGGGGCAGGGTGAGGAGGAAAGCAGGAGAGCAGCAGTTCAGAATAATAATGAAGGATTTTTAATAACTTGTCAGCTCTCGTGTCAGCTGAACAGCAGCGTCAGTATGATCCGCTGGGGGAAACTGCATGAGGAATTGTCTTCCTGGGAAGTGATGGGAGGCAGAGGAGCTGAGAGTCAGGGAGACACCTCATCATCGTCATCCTCATCCTCACAAAACATTCAGTTAGTCCCTAATTGAGCTGTGCCGGACACTGTAAAAACAGAATTACACGGCCCTCAGCTCTGCCTCCTGAGAGCCAACAATCTGAGCCAGCCACGCAACACACAGAGATGGCTAAGGAAATTGGCAGCACATGAAGATTCTCTGGCTACAGGCATGCCTTCCTTTAAGAAAACCCCACTGCTTCCGTGACACTGCTCTCTCCCAATTCTCCTCCTCTGTCTGTCTCCTTCAGTAGCTGATCATCCTCCTGCCCTCTAAGTATTGATGTCTTCTAAGACTGTTAGAAATACTCTTCTTTTGTCTCTCTTTTCTCTCTTTCTAGGCAATTGATGGATTGTTGTTGAAACGTTTTTAATTGTGTCTGACTCTGCATGACCCCATGTGGGGTGTTCTTGGCAAAGATGCTGGGGTGGTTTGCCATTTCCTTCTCTGGCTCATTTTACAGATGAGGAAACTGAGGCAAACAGGGATAAGTTACTTCCCCAGCTAGGAAGTGCCTAAGGCTAGATTTGAACTCAGGAAAATGAATCATCCTGACTCTAGGCCCAGTACTCTATCCACTGTGCCACCAAGCTGCCCAAAATAGATGGAGTGCTGGACTTGAAATCAGGAAGACCTGAAGGTCTTTTGTCTCCATTTCCTCATCGGTAAAATGGAGATGTTAATAGCACCTACCTCCTAGGGTTGTTTTGAAGATCAAATGTGATAGTAATTGTAAAGTACTTAAGTCAATGCCTGGCACATAGTAGGCACTATATAAATGTTAGCTATTATTAGCTATGTGATCCTCAGCAAGCCACTTAATTTCTGCCTGCCTCAGTTTCCTCATCTACAAAATGGAGATGATAATAGTCCCTACCTCTCAAGGCTTTTTTTGAGGACCAATGCTAATTAGCATGTAAAGTGCTCTGCAAACCTTAACATGCTCTACAAATGCCAGCTTTTATCTTCTTCAGACACAGGTCTTATCAAGTCACCACTAAGCTCAAAAACCTTCAATGGCCCCTAAGTTAAAATATAACTTAGCCTGGCAGCTAGGGCCTTTCACAATCTGGCTCCAGCCTTGTTTCCCTTGGATGTCCCCCACATGTAGAATGCCTGGCCGCCTCACCTGCACTTTCTGCCTTCTCTGGCATATTGCAAGTCCTAGCTTAGACCCCAGCTTCTACAGGAACCTTTCCAAATCCCCCTACCAATATATTACATGCCCATTAAGTGCCAGCTACTGTCCTAGGCACTGAGAAGACAAATAAAATGAATCAAACAGCCCCAACTCACAAGCAGCTTCATTTCTAAATAAGCAGGCAACAAAAAACACGTATCCACGACCTAGTGCCTTTCCTCTGTTGAATATTTCCTCTTTATCCTGTCCATAGCTGCTCTGTACATAGTTTTTTAGAGCCTGTCATCTACCCCTTTAGATTGTGATCTTCTCATGGGCAGGGACTGTCTTTTACTTTTCTTTGTATTTCACAGTGCCTGGTACATAGAAGGTGCTTATTAAATGTTTATTGACTGACTGACTCTGCTCCCCTTTAATATCCATATGTCTCAGACACATGGAGCTGGCTGCCACTCTCCAAACTCCACTGGCCTCCTCCTGTCTCTGCACATTCATTCGGGGCATTTGTCCTGGCCTAGAATCCACTCACTCCTCATTCTCACTTCGGGGAATCCTTTTCTTTATTCAAGGCTTAGCTCAAGGTCTTCCTCCTTTTCCAAACTCTCCATCATCTTCCCTGCCCCCATCATCAGTCCCTGCTGAGAATGTTTTCTCCCTTCTCAAATTTTCCAAGATCTTTTTCTCTGTATCTCTCCTTTGTCCCTATGACACCCTACCTTCATTCAAGCAATCAGCACATATTCATTAAGTGCCTATCAAGTGTTGAGCGCTGTTCTAGGCACTGAGGATCCAAATGAAATGAATGAAACCATCCCTACTCACCATCAGCTTCAGTTCTAAATGAGGAGACCACAAGGACATATATATATGAGTATATACTGAATAAATATGAAAATAAATACAGAGAATCCAAAGTAGTTAAATACCAGGTAGTTTGTTTTTTTTAAAAGATGGCATGAGCATTTCAGGGGATTAGGAAGGGTTTTCTGCACAGGTTGGTGCCTGAGCTGTGTCTTGAAGGAAGAGAGGAATTCTCTGAGTTGGAGGTGAGAAGGGAGTAGATTCCAAGCTGGAGGCACAGAGAGTGCAAGGGCACAGAAATGGGAAATGCGATTGTTATATGTGAGGAAGACCAGGTTAGCCAGGTCACAGAGTGCTACAGCAAATTAAGATAGGTTGAGGCAAGGTTGTGAAGAGCTTAAAAAAGTTAAACAGATGACTCTATATTGGGTTCCAGTGTTAATAGGAAGCCATTGGATTTGACTGGGTAGGGGAATAAAGCAGCCCGAACTGCCCTTAAGGAAAACAACTTTGTTGGATGGATGGATGGATGGATGGATAGAATTGTGGAGAGACTAGGCAGAGAGACCAATTAGGAGGATGTCATAATCCATGAGAGGTGATGAAGGCCTGAACTAAGGTGGTATAGCTATGTGAGTGGGAAGAAAGGGTTGGGTGAGAGAGATGTTACAGAGGGAGAGACAGCAAAATCTGGCAACTGATTGAATTTGTGGGGTGAGGCAGAATGAGAGTAGAAGATAATACTAAGGTTATGAACCTGGGTGCACTCAACGGCAAGAGGGAAGTTTAGAAAAAGGATGAGTTTGCAGGGAAAGCTAATGAATTCCTATTTTAGATGTGTTGAGTTTGAGGTGTCCCTGGGATACCTGGCTTGAAATATCCAGTAAGAAACTGAGGTTCAGGGTAGAGAGTAGGGCTTGATACATAGAACTGGGAGTCATCTGCATAAGGGTGATAATTAAACTCATGGGAACTGAGATCATGAAAATGGTGTAGAAAGGGATGGATAAAGAGTCCAAAACAGAGCTTTGGGGGGGGGGCAGCTATAGTTGGTAAGCATGATCCAGATTATGACTTAGCAAAGGTGACTGAGAAGAAGCAGTTAGGTCGGTACAGGTAGAAAGGAAATAGCAGTGTTATGAAAAGTAAAAGAGGACAGTTCCAAATGGCAGACAGTGTCAAATACAGTGGAAAGGTGAAGAAGAATGAAAACTCAGAAAGATTATCAGATTTGGCAATAAAGAGACAATGGAACTAGCTGTGTGACCCTAGGCAAGTCATTTAACCCCAATTGCCTTAACAAGAGAGAGAGAGAGAGAAGAGAGAGAGAGAGAGAAGAGAGAGAGAGAGAGAGAGAGAGAAGAGGGGAGGGAGGGAGGGAGAGACAATGGAGACATTGAAGGCAGAAGGTTCAGTCAAGTGATGAGGTTAGAAGCCAGACTGCAAAGAATTGAGGAGTGAGTGAAAGGAGAGGAAGTGGAGGCAGTGAGTATAGACAACTTTTTTTCTGTGAGTTTGGCTGAGAAAGGGAGGAAGGATATAGATAAGACAAGAGTTTTGTTTTGTTTTGTTTTTCAGAATGGGAGAGACTCAGGCATCTTTGAAGGAGGTAGTACATATGGAGACAAGGCTGAAGATATTGAGAAGGGATGATTGAGGTTACAATCTACTGGAGGAGACAGGGGATGAGATAGTGAGCACATGTAGAGAAGCTGGTCTTGGCAAGGAGAAGGGCTACCTTATCAGAGACTAAAGGAAAGGAAGGGGGAGTAGAAGAAGATGTTAAGGGAATTTCTAGATGAAGAGAGGAAGAAGAGGGGGAAGTCATGTCAATTGACTTCAATTTCCTCAGTAAAGGAAAAGGCAAAGTTAGCAGTTCAGAGAGAGAGGTGATAAGGGGAAGGTGTGAGAGGCTTAAAGAAAGAACAGAAGATTTGGAAAAAAATTTTGTGGGAAGTGAGACAGAGAACCAATCAGGGAACAATAAAAGGTTTGCTTTATTGCAGTGAGAGTCCAGTTGAAGCTGGATAAATATGAATTTGTACAGCCTGGCTGTGCAACTTCCTGCAGCTCTCTTCAGTAACATGTGAGTAGGGATAAGAGGAAGCAGATGGTGGGAGTAATCCATGGCTGAGCTTTGGCAAGGATATAGCAGAGGACAAGGAATTCAATAGGAGAAGATAGTGTAGAGTTGAATTGAATGACTCTAAGCACCAGACAAGAGAGGAACAGAAGTGAGAGCAGGGATGATGGCCTGGGAAAGTGGGGAAGGGCAGAGGGACTGAAAGTCTTGATGAAGGTAAAAAATAGTCTTAAGAGGGGTAAGGCATAGGGAGAGATGGAATGCTAGGAGGTTATGGTCAGATAGGAGAACGTCAAAGTGTTTTATGAGGAAAGTGCAACATGTGGATAATGGTGAAATCTATGATGTGACCATCCCTTTGTGTGGTGGAGGCAGAATGAAGGAGTAGGTCCTGGGAATTAAAAAGACTGAGGACTTAGAAGGTTAGGGGGTTTGAGGGAATGTCAGTCCCCAAGTGTAAGAGCAAAAACAGGGGAAGAGGAAAAAATTTTGAGCATAGGTACTGAACACCTTGAGAAAGGAGGAAGAATTATAGAACAGTACTATAATCTATATTAGGTAGAAAATGTTGATAATGTGAACTTCAGAGAAAGAGAGATTGTCAAATTATGGTGGCAAAGAAATAATCTGGAAGTGGCAGCGGGAAGCAAGGAGTATGATGAATCCCTCCAGGACAAGTGTAATAGAGGACAGGTTTATGGGTAAAAATATAGTCAGTGGTAGAAAGGAGGGCCAAGGATACAGTGTTATCCATGGGGATCCAAGTCTCAGTGAGAGCTAACAGATGTAAGAGAAACAGGTCCAGGATGAAGGGAATTTTGTTCACAATGAAACAAGGAATTCCAAAGGGATGCACAGGGTAAGAGTAGGACATAGGTGGGATTGGGTTGAAGAAGATGGGGATGAGAAAATAGGAGGTGGAAGCTGGGGATAATTTGCATCTGTGTGTGGTGAGGGTGCTGTCCCTGTACCCCACAGGGCTGGGCTGGCAGAGGGTATTGGGGCTGGAACAGTTTCAGCCTGTCTGGAACAGCTGTTCCTCCTCCTCCAGGGTGGCTTGGGGGAGGTCTGGGGCAGGGACAGCAGTCAGGTGGTTCTGGTGCAGTTGAGAGTCTCCCCAGAGGACAGAAGGAGCTGTGCCAGTCCTGGGTCTTGGGGCAATCCTGGCCTGCTGCTGCTTGCTCTTCCTCCTTATATTCAGATTTAGCCTCATGGTAGACTTTAAGCACCTGGAGGACCCAGGCTGTCATTTTCCATCTTTGCCTTCATTCCAAGGGGCTAGCACAGACCTTGCAGACAGTAGCCTTTTAACAAACGTTTGCTGAATGGCATGGAGTTGAAATGTACTCAAATCTGACCTCCCAGGGAGCTTACCAAGGCTCTGTGGACAGCTCTATTTACAAACACAGAATTTCCATTTTTCAGGAACACTTCTGTTGTGTAGAAGGAGGCAGACTTACACCATGTTGACACTATATACCAGTCAAGAGTAAAGTATTTTGGAGTGGGACATAAGAGGAAACTATCCTAGGCAATTCTAGTTCAAACAAGGCCAAATTTTCTTCTCTTTAGATTAGTCCAAGGAGAAAGAGACATACAGACAGAGAGAGAATATACATGCATGTTTGTGTGGTATGGCAAGGATTGGCTTGAGGTGATAGGGGGTGAGAGGAAGCAGGAAGTGGTAGTGTATTCCAAGCCTATAACAAAGCCTGGGAGAAGGAGGTGAGGGATGTAGATTCTAAAATATTTTTGTGAAAGGAATAGCTCTGGAGAGAGGGCTAGAAAATCATTTAGGTATAGAGGACCATACACTGAGTTGGAAGAGAACATCTACAGACTATTTTATAGATAAGAAAACTGAAGCCAATAGAAAGAAAGTGATTTGCCCTAGGTCACACATCTTCTCTTCCAGATGGCATCAGAGGCTAGAGATGAACCCAAGTCTTCTGACTCCAAATGGAGTTGGGTTTTTTGCCCCAACTATGACACACTTTGATCTCTTCCTCCCCCTTGGATCTTGCTTTGTGCCTCTATACCACCATCTTTAATGAACCAACAGAATTCTCTAGGAAACAGGCCCTAAAAGCATTTGAGAGATTGGGAGTGAACCTTAGGAGTAATGGAGGTTGCTTTCAACTCAAGAATTTATCACCTGGCTCAGAAAACTAAGTTGGCTTCTTCTGTGTTGAAGTTATAGTAACCAGAAGAGGTTGACACATAACTCCCATTCCCAAAGCTGAGCCTCAGCCGTCGGATTCAATTTTTGATTCAACAACAAGCATTTACTATGCACTTGAGTGCACTGGATAATATACACAGTTTGGATAAGACTCCATTCCTGACTTCATGGTGTTTACAGTCTAGAACAAGGATAGAACACACATAAATACTTGTAATATCAAATCAGACATTGCAGGTCCATAGGAGAAGTGTGACAAAAGTGGTAGGTGAGGTGAGGGGAAGAGGGGAGAAGAAGGAGGTGTGACAAGCTGTAGGAAGATCAATGGCCCCTCCATTTATCACTTTCCCTAGACTCATGGTATTTGTGCTTCTGATACTACTTCCCTGGTCTCCTTTACCTGACCTTCTCCCATCTAACAGGTTTCACACGGGTGTCTGTCCTCCTATTCCCACTTCCCTTATTCTCATTACTCTCATTCTTTCCAGTCTTGCAAAACATTCCCCTACTTCAGGAAGTTCTCCAAGATTGACTCAACAACTGGCTTTGCTTCCCCAAGTCCCTTTTAATTTCCCAGCCACAAAGTTCTAAAGCTTTGTTGGTCTCGATTGTCTGATTCTGTTGCTCTTTCTCTGTCTGTGTCCACAGTTCCTGAGTATTACCTCAAGTGCCTGGTCCGTGTTTCCTATCTCCTCAGGGTTCAGGGTAAAAGATGGTAGGAGGATCTTTGAGGTTCACACTGAGTTGAGATGGATGTCATAAGAGAAGATAGGATTCCTACCTTATTACAAAGGGAGAAACTGAGGCATTCAGACAGCAAGAGCCCTGTTTCAGAGGGGAAACACCAGAAATGAACTAGGACATCGTATCTCCAAATCCTAGGCCTGAACTGACAGCCCCCCTGCCTAGCCAACCACTCCTGAAGATGTAAAGAGCTATCTAAACATGATGCATTATTAACACTTTAGAAATCATATTTCACAGCCGCCCGGCTGGAGCTGGAAAATGAGTTCTTCCTCCTGCTCACTGGCAGGGGAATTATTGTTAGAGCAAAATGCAGCAGGCATGGCACATGACTCAAAGATGAGAAAAGGGTGGTAGAGGGGGAGGGGAGTGGGGGGCATAAAGCAGGACCTCTCCTTCCCCCTTGGTTCCAAACCCTGAGCCACGTCCTTCGGCCAATTCTAGTCCATTTCAGCCAGCATGATCTCTGTTTCCAGCACCGGCCTTCAAGAGTCATCAGGCAGAGGGCAGGAGCTGACCAGTGTCCCTCTCTCCCATCCTCCTAGTCTGAATCATCCCCTGTGCCCAGAAGAATGGGAGATGCATTTCCCTTTCTTCATGGAAGTTTTCCTGGACCCCCTCTGGATCTCTATCTAGAGAGACAAGGAGGGAAAAATGGACAAAGCTCCTACCTAAAGCAGCATCTCTAGGTACAGTGCAAAGATTTTTGAGTTTGGAGTCAGAGGACCTGAGTTCAAAACCTGGCTTTGCCACTTACTCCCTGTGTGACAATGGAAAACTCATTTCCACTCCTTGGGCCTGAGTATCTTCATGTATAAAATGAGGGGGTGACTTCTGAGAGCCCTTCCAGTTATAAGTTCATGATCTCACTCCCTTGTGCTAGAGGAGTCAGAATTCAGACTCAAGGATACACAATCAAAGGGACACAATCCCAACAGACCTTCCCTTCTGGGGGCAGAAGGGAAGTGGGAAGGAACAGGGGCTGAGGGAGAGTGGAGCTGGGAGGGAAATTCCAAGGGAGAAACTGAGGCACTAAGAAAGCAAGTCTTCCTTGAGGGAGTAAAGAGCAGAAGAAGAATGAAAGAGAGTGAGAATGGGGGAGGATGTCTCAAAAATCAAATGCAGAGAGTGGATGAAGTGGGATAGGATACAGAACTGGCCTCAAAGCTAGAAGGACCCAGGTCCAAGTTTACTCTTCTGACACATACTAGCTGTGTGACTCTGGGCAAGTCACTTCACCTGTCACTGCTCTAGGCAATTCCTTCACCTCAGATGACAAGTTGCCAAGAAAGGGCCAGCCTTCATAGGTAGAGGGAGTTCCCTTACCTAATGATAGATGTCAAAAGAGAAGAGAAGAGATGATGCCCACCCTTTGACAAAGAAGGCAAGAGCCCTGGGAGTTCCCTATATTATTGAAGTTGTAGGCTCGGGCCTGCTCCCAAGTCTTATTCCTTTCCTACCTTACAAAGCAGTTTCTTACAATGACTTCAACAGGTATGAAGAGTAAAAATCATCATTCTTATTTTACAGATAAAGAAGCAGGCTCAAAGTGAACATATTCTTTCAAAGTAACATGGCTAATATGTTTCAGCACTTATTAGGGTCTGAACCCAGGTTTTCTGATGCCAAGCCCTGCCCTCCTCTTAATACACAGGGTCGGTAGGTGGTGCAGTGGATAGAGCACCTGAAGTCAGGACGACCTGAATTCAAATCTGGCCTCAGACCAAACACTGGACACTTACTAGCTGTGTGACCCTGGGCAAGTCACTTAACCCCAATTGCCTTAAAAAAAAATACACAGGGTCCTTGAGGTTCAGACTAGAAACATAAATTCTCTACCTGGTCCCCTGTGGCATAGTGGAAAGATCCCTGGACTGGAAGTAAGGACACCTGGGTTGTAAGATAAACCCTGTCCTGCCTCTTTGTGACCTTAAGCAAATTATTTCATCTCTTTGAGCCTCAGTTTCTTCACCTGTAAAAATGGAGGGGTTGGATTGCATAAGATCTCTGTGGTATCTTCCAGCTCAAACGCTTTGATACCAAGGCATCTGTCAGAACTGGGAAGCTTTGGGGAGCCAGGGCCAGCCTCTGAAGCCACCGCCATCACTGTCTCCCGATCCAATCCCAAATTTTCCTCAAGGGTCCCCAGTTCCTGTCTGCCCGCTCCAACGGCAGCGTAGGCGGCTTGTAATTAGGCACAAGGAACAGACGAACCAATTTTCAATTAAAACCTTATCTACAGGGTGCATAGATACAAAGGCGGGTGGGTTTGATTCTCTTCCCAACCAGCCTTCAATATTTGCAGCGCCTGGAAGGAAGCAGAGGGAGGAAGCCCAGGCAGCCCCAGTGACATATAAATTCTCCTCATAATTACATGACTTTCAACGCCACGAATGCCAATAAAGTATTTGCAAGGCACACAAATTAACGGCGTGTTTGCATTCCCAAGACAGTGCTCGCAAGGCAGGGGTACTGGAGGGAGAGAGATTGCTGCTGGTGCCTGTGAGGCTGGGGGTATTGAGGCTGCCAACTCCTGGTGCCTGTTGGTGACTTGATGCAGGGCCTCCAGGGTCCAGGCCCTTTCCTCCACCTCCCCAAGGCCTGCCAGCTGATCTGCCCCCACACACTCAGTTCCCAGATCAGGAAAAGAGGAAGGGAGCATGAGAGGCTGAGAACTTCTGCTGAGTTTCTCAAAAAAAAAAAAAAGTATAAGCCAGGAGGGAGAGTGCCTGGCGGCAGAGCAGAGACTGAAACTGTAGAGCTAAGCACAGCTATTTGGTAATGGTGGCAAATGTCACCCTATAGGAACCACGGAAAGACCTCCTCCCTTTCTAAGGACTTCCCTCTGCTATTTCTTTCCCCACCTCCCTCCTTTCTAATCATAGTAGAGAGCTGGGAGGTATGTTAGAACTCAATGAATGCAATCTCTCATTTTACTGTCCAGCCAAGACCCTCTGCCTCTGAAAGTAGTACTTCTAGAATGTGGAAAGGGTAAAAAAGGTAAAAAGAAATACCATAAGGAAATCTGAGGAGGGAGGGGTCACTTTCAGTGAGGAAGTTGTGGATCAAGGAAGGTTTCATGGAGGAGGTGGCACACCATCTGAGCCTTAAAGGAAGAGAAGGATTTTCATCGAGGGGAGATGAGAGAGGAGTCCAGGGTTGTCATGGGGAATGTGAGAAGAACAAAGGCCAGACAAGATGGAGGATCAATGAGTAGCTCATTTTAATTTCAACATAGTGTGGGAAGGGGAAAGTCATTTTCCCCCCTGTTCACCGGGAAGAGTAGTTGGGATTTGGGGCTAGGTAATGGGAAGGTTGGGGCAGCTAGGTGATGCAGTGGATAGAGCCTGAAATCAGGAAGATCTGATTTCAAATGAGGCCTCAGACACTTACTAGCTGTGCAACCTTGGGCAAGTCACTTAACCTCTATTTACCTCAGTTCCTCATCTGTAAAATGGGGACACACTGGAGAAGGAAATGGCAAACCACTCCAATATCTTTGAACAAGGAAACCCCATGGACAACATCGATGGGGTCACATAAAGTCGGACAGACTGAACAACAATAGGATGGTTAGAGAGGCACCTGGCCTAGTGGATTAAGAATGGCCCCAAAGTCAGGAAAACTCAGGATTCAAGTCTGGCCTTATATAAATAATGGCTGTGAGACCCTGGGCAAGTCACTTAATCTCTCAGTTACCCCCAGGGAACTCCCTAGGACTCTACCTGGGTGAGAAGCTGGTAATCTGCAGGTTCCTCACCAGGAGCTCCTAATCAGGGATGCCATCACAGATTTGGAAAGAAAGAGTAAGAGGGTGGCAAAGAGGAGGAATGATGAGGAACTAAAGAGACGGCCATGGGGGAGGAGGTGCCATCTCAATACCTCTTTGACAGTATCAGCCTCACAAGACAAACTGCAACTGGCGAAGGGGAAATGGGGGCTTTGAGGACCATTGTTTCCTTTGTAGAAACACCACTAGACCAAGATTCAACCTGCTACTGTCTCTGTGACCTTGGGCAAGTCACTTTATATCTGGAGACCTCAAGTTCCCTAATCTGTAAAATGGGGATGGACTAAATAATTTTTAGTGTTTCCCTCCCACTAACATTCTACGATACCACCTCGAGTCCCTCCCGCATTACCTCTAGCCCTACGAACAACAGGAAGCTGAGCAAGAGCTAATAGAAAGGAAATAAGCATCTATTAAGCACCTACTATGTGCCAGGCACTGTGCTAAGCACTTTACAAATATTATCTCATTTGATCTTCACAGTAACCCTGGGAGGTAGGTTCTATTATTATTATTATCTCCATTCTACAAACATAGAAACCAAGGCAAATAGAGGTGAAATGACTTGCCTACCTTCATGCAAGTAATAAGTGTCTGAGACTGGATTTGAACTCAGGTCTTCCTGACTCCAGGCCTGGTGCTCTATCAACTGAGCCATCTGCTGGCCTTTGAAAACTAAACAGGCTTATTCTCTACCCCGCAGAGAAGATGTGAGTCAGGCAGCCAAAGTCAAGTCACTGTGCTATTACTGCCCGCGCAGACGAAGCACAATGATAACTGCTATAGTATATGTTCTTCTGTGAGCTCTGCCATCTGTGAAGAGCTGGGAATGTTAAATTAATAAATCTAGTCTATTCTCCTCATTTTACAGATGAGGAAACTGAGGCCCAATAAAGGAAAGTGACTTTGCCCAGGCATTAGAACCCAGGTGTCCCCATGGACTCAGAAAGTTAAAACTGGATGAGATCTTCGAGATCATTAAATCCAAACACCCCATTTTACAGGTAAGGAAACTGAGGCAGAGAGCTATGAAATAGTCTGTCCTGGATCACACAGCTCAGGTCTTTTTAACTGTTAGTCCAGTGCTCTTTCCATCACAAACACATTGTTCATAAATACGATCTTCCCCAAATGCCCAATTGCATTGCTCAGCTGCTGCTCAGAAGAGCCCCATGGGCTAAAAGTGACTTTTTATTTATTTATTGCTTTTTGGATGAGGTAATTGGGGCTAAATGACTTTCCCAGGATCACACGGCTAGTAAGTGTCAAGTGTCTAAGGCTGGATTTGAACTCAGGTCCTCCTGACTCCAAGGCCAGAGTGCTATCCATTGTGCCACTTAGCTGCCCCCTTAATGTGACTTTTTAACTTTAATGAGCGATAAATTGTAAACTCCCCTATATCTGGTCACTTCTAAGTCCTACAGTTGAGTAAGTTCTCTTATTCTATATTTGTCAAAAAGAAAGAAGCCTGGGATGGTTCCTCGTAATTCATAGGCATGATGAGGTTGGGGGGTTGGGGTGGAGGGGAGACGGTCAGTGACAAGGTGTGGGCTATGCTTGTCACTTCAGAGCCTTGCCTCCCAGTAGACTTCTTGGAATCCTGCCCTCCTCCCCACCTTGGACCTTTGGCCATGACCTTGAATGACCACAAAGTCAACCAAGCACTTATCCAGGCAGGATACTTCTCCAGGGTTCTTTAGGCATCCCACCTTCTACTACAGAGTGACTTCCAAACAACCCCCGACTTAGAACTCCAGTTCTGCCATTCTCCCTTGCTCAAAGACCCAGTTTGATATAGTAGCTGCCCTTTGATTATTAGCATGGCCAAACCATATTCTAGGTCACTTTGAGAACTGGCCATACCCATCTCAGCACCCTGTTATGTAAGAATGCCCCAACTCAGAACTAAATTCCAACTTACAAATTCCAGCCTCTGGGCTTTTCCCCTTAAGTAATGTTCTTTCCTGCCTCAGGGCACTGACTCCTAATATCTCCACCCATTCAAGTCTTCTTCTTTCTAGGTCTTCTAAGCATCACCTCCTCCATGAAGATCTGCTCCAGTTGACCAGGCTAGAAGTGATCCCTCCCTCTCCAAATCTCTCACTCTCTCTGTTGGAACATTCTGACAGAAAGTCAAAACAAAACCCCCCAAAAGGTATACATTTATAGAGTGCTTTAAAGTTTACAAAGTGCTGTTATCATATTATTTAGTATTGATTGTGAGACATGGGAGATGCTGGCATAGGACTGCTCAGCATGAGTGCCTACATAAAAGAACATACTGTGCTTTATGAACAAAGCAGAATCTCGGTAGCACAAAGCAAATGTGAGATGCGCAAATCCAGACATCTCCATCCCAAATGTCCAAATGGACTATTTGTGCCTGACCTGTGCTAGGCTCTTCCCCGCTCATGTTGGACTGCTCAGCCACAGTGATGTCATTGAACAACAACAATTTGGATTGTACTTACTTGTGGATATTTTAGGCTTCCTATTAGATAATAAATTTTTGAGGACAGATACTGTGTATGTTTCTTCTCACATTTCTATCTCCCTTCCCCCACTCCAAACACAATGCTCTGCATATGGCAAATGGTAATTTTTTAAAAAATGAATTTGCATAGGCCCCTCTGCCCACTCAGGGATGCCATATCCTTTCAGTCAATTCTCCCTGCCTTTAAAAATCAGATTAAAAATTCACCCCTCTAGGAAGACTTCCTAGATTAGCCCTATGTCTCTTCAGTCCTGCTGAACTCAGCCCATATCACCAAAATTAACACTTGCTAATTGGTAAATATCATGCAATTTGTGAATGTACATGGGTCTTTAAATGCATCTTTTTGATTTTCCATAGAGTACGAGTGCTATGTCCTCAATTTAACTGGGAGACAGGGAAAGAGCACTGACAACAGATTCAGTTATGTCTGAATGACATTGGGCAAGTCACTTGACCTTCCTTGGCCTCAGTTTCCTCATCTGTAAAATAAGGGGTTTGGACTGAATGGTTGCTAAAGTCACCTCTGGCTCTAGATCTATAATCCTCATCCGTAAAATTAGGGTGTGGTAGCAGATTACCCCTAGGTTCCCTCTGTCTCTAGAATTCTATGATGCTATGGCTGTAATTGCATTTCCTAAGGCCAGACACCAAATTTTATCCCCTCGAGGTACTCCAGACTGGCTTTTTTATTCCTCCATTTCCCAGAGTTTTGTTTTATTCTCTCTTGATCCCATTCTCCCTTCCCCAAGAGCACCTGAGGTCCCCCTCTATCCTTGAAAAGATGAGGGATCCCATAGAACCTGGATCACTTTTCTGTTCCTTTCTGTTTCTCCATCTGCAAGGTAGGATTTATATGCTTATAGTTGGGAGGGACCTCTGTGGCCCAATCTCCCATCTCAGAAGACTGAGGAGTAGATTGGTTCAGTGGCCTGTCCAAGGTTCCATAAGTACCAGCTGGGATTCTGACCCAGATTATTCAGCTCCAGATCCTATGCTTTCTCCACCTGGACTTTCTCAAGGCTCTGGCAAAGATCAGTCCATTAGACTGTGAGCTTCTTGAGGGCAGGGACTGTCCTTTGCCTCTTTTTGTATCCTCAACTCTTAGCAGAATACCTGGCCCGTGGTAGGTGCTTAATAAATGTTGATTGATTGATTGATTGATTGATTGATTGATGAAGTGAGATGAGGAACAAGAAATCTTTACATAAATGCAAACTGTGTCCACTACCATCCCATGCTAAATGGTGGCCACCAAGAGAAGGGAAGAAACATGATCCTTGTCCTCAGGAAAGTCTCAGTCCTTTGGGGAGATATAAGATACAGCTAATCAGAGCTAATTTTCCTATAGAGTCATAAGGTTTCCAAAGACATTTACACATGTGATCTCTATTGATCCTCAAAACAACCCGGGGGGGGGGCAATGTTAACATTCCCATTATACAGATGAGGGAATCGAGGCAAAGAGAAATGATGTGACTTGCCTGGGATCACACAGCTGGTGAGTGTCTGAAGCTGGACTCAAGCTCAGGCTGTCCTGTCTTGAGTCCTGTGCCCAATCCACTACTTTGCCTACCTGTTTCATGAGGACAGAGAACAATGATAGTGCTGGGAGGGACCTTAGAGAGCCTTTAGCCTAACTCTCACATTTTATTGATGGAGAAACTGAGGCCCCAGAGAGGTTTAATAATAATGATCCAGCCAGTTTGAGGGCTAAATATCAGTCTGACCCTATCTAGGGGTTTGTGTTAGAGGAAAGGAGATCAGTGTAGGGAGGATCCCTGTAGGACAGGAATGTGGAGCAAGGTTGGAAATAAAAGGACAGACTCTTATGGAGAAGGGATAGAGGGGGCAGCCAGATGGTATGGTGGATACAGCACCGGTGCTGGAGTTAGGAGGACCTAAGTTCAAATCTAGCTTCAGATACTTATTAGCTGTGTGACCTTGAGCAAGTCATTTAACACTTCTTGCTTTTAAAAAAAAAAGGTAGAGTCCCAGGTAGGACAAGAAGATAGTTTATCTCACAGGGCACCCCTCTCTTAGAATGGGAATTCTCACAGGAAATACCAAAAATTCATAGGAAGGGAGGTTTATAAGGATGGGGGAAATAAGGCATTAGATAGGTGAGATGAAGGGGTTGGCACCTTTTCCCCAGGGAGGCCAGATGTCTATGATGGTTCCGAATCACATGTAGGGCTTCCTAGATAGCTGTGGAAGGTGAGGGGTCTGAGCAATCATCTCTCCCGGAATCTCCAGTCACCCTCGGAGGGGGCACAGGGCAATCCTCCTCCTCCAAAAGCCCAAATGTCCCACACAGCAAACACCATCCTGTCCTTTGGCTGAGGCCTGGGGGCAATGGGATAAACAAGAGGCTTTATCACCCTGCCCCACACTGATATTCCTCATCTCTTCGAGTGCGCAAGGAAGAGGGGAGAAAAGAGCAGATGCTAGAGGAAACTGGGAAGAACAGAGGGATCTTGAAATATGCAAGGACAATTAATAATTAAATTGCCATTTGGAAGCAGTTTACAGGGTCTAGCTGGGCAACAGGGGTGGGGAGATGTTTCCCTAGAGAGCAAAACCCCTTGTCCCAAGGCTGCTAGGTGTGACTGATGATGGAAGTTGCGGGGTGAGGGTGGGCAAGGGGAGAGATTCTGCTCAGTACAATCTGATCTTCTTTAAGGCTGCATCTACAGTCAATTTATCTAGATAATGCAGATCCCTAGACCCATTTTTGCCCGAAATCAAAGAACTGTAGAATTTGAGGAAGGAGGCTTTAATAATAATAATAATAACAACAACAATACTTGCTAGCATTAATGCAGTACTTTTAGGTGTACAAAGCACTTTAACTATAGTATTTGATCCTCACAACAACCTAGGGAGGTAGGTACTATTATCATACCCATTTTATGACTCACCCAGGGTCATACAGCCACTAAAGGTCAGAGGCAAGATTTGAACCTTGACATTCCTAACTCAAAGTCCAACACTCCATCCCTTGGGCCACCTAGCTCAAGCTCAAGTCCAGAGCAATTCAAAGTTAGACAAGGAGTTATCAGCAAAACCAGTACTGGACACTGACTCTCTTAATTTTATGGTGTTTCTGTTATATTATTCTATTTCTCAAATACCTGTATGGATTCTATCACAGGGTCTCCTTTATTTACCATTATCCAGATACAGTTCAGGTTTTTATCTATATTATCTATGATGATGATGATGATGATGATGATGATGATGATGATAGCTAACATTTATATAGCACCTGTGCCATGCAGGCAGCTAGCTGGTGCAAGTGGATAGAGTATCAGGCCAGGAGTCAGGAAAACCTCATCTTCTTGAGTTCAAATTTAGCTTCAGACACTTACTGACTGTGTGACTCTGGGCAAGTCATTTAACCCTGTAGGCCTTAATTTCCTCATTTGTAAAATGAGCTGGAGAAGAAAAGGGCAAACCACTCCAGTATCTGCCAAGAAAGCCCCAAATGGGGTCACGAAGAGTCAGACACAACTGAAAGAACTGAAAATGTACTATGTTCTGTATTAAGTACTTCACAATTATTATCTCATTTCACAACAACCCTGGGAAGTAGGTGTTGTTATCATTCCCATTTTATAATGGAGGAAACTGAGGCAAAGAGAAGTTAAGTGACTTGACCTGGGTCATACAGTTGTTAGTGTCTGAAGCTAGATTTGAACCCAGGTCTTCAGGCCTGGCACTCTCTCCATTGTGCCATGCAGAAAATCTATAGACAAATTTTTTATGTATTCATTTATTATAGCTAGACCCATGATTCATCTATGTAGAGAGTTCGCAGGGAGGAACTTCCCCTATGGACCAGAGCACTGAGGGGTATACAGGCTCACACAGCCAATGTGACCAGATTTGAACCCAGAGTACTTCTGACTCTGGGGCCAGCTCTCTATGCACTACTCCACAATGGGCAGATCATCCTATAACAAGCAGATTTCAAGTTTGGTTTCCCTCTGCTACCTAGCACAAGCCTGTGCTATGGCTCCCTTCCATCTGTTGGGGTGTGTGTGTGTGTGTGTGTGTGTGTGTGTGTGTGTGTGTGTGTGTTCCAACAACGCAAATTAATTTCACCATTAGCCCCAGGCAGGCACTATTAGGAAGGTGAATCTACTACCCTCCCTCTCTTCCAAAAAAAAGCACCCAATGAAATTAATGATTTACCAAACAATACAGAAATAATCACTGGATTATCCATTGTTGTGGACTATTTAGGTCCCTGTCTCCCTGCATTAAGCAGAAAATCCAGGGCTGATTGTCCTTGACATGGGTAGCAGACTCAGCCTCTTTCCGCCTCCAGATCTCTAAGTTCTATATTCTTATGCTTTCGAATAACGGCCCAGGATGGGCATCGACTAGTTCTCAGACATGAGATCTGTTGCCCCTGGTACACTGCTGGCAAATGATGGATGTTTACTGATGCCTAGAATCTTTGGGGGTCCATTGGTGAATGCGCTGGTCCTTTCCCTAGCTCCCAGACTGGTCAGATGTGTCAGGAAGTCCCAGAGCTATGATGGGGATGAGGAGGAAAGCAGCTAACTTTTATATAGCACTTTCAGGTCTGATAATAATGATCCTACACATCTGCAAAGCATTGTCATGCTCATCGTCTCTTAGGACCCTCACAACAATTGGGAAGTAAATAAAAGCGGGCACTATTATTCTCATTTTTCTGAGAAGGAAGCTGTAGTCCATAGGAGTTGGCTCACTTACTGAAGGTCACATAGTAACAGGGCCAGGACTATGACCCAAGGCAAGAAGTGTTTATTAAGCATCACTGTGCTAAGTAATCACTCCTCCCTCACTTAAATCTAATTCACTTGCATGTCATGGCATCACCTCCTTGATGTCATGGTCCTCTTCAAGAATGAAGGACAAACAACAACAATCGTTAGGTATACAAAGGTGAAAAACTCTCTGCTCCCAAGGAGCAGGTGGTGGGGCAGCTAGATGGCACAGTGGTAGGTCTGGAGTCTGGAAGATCTGAGTTCAAATTGGGCCTCAGCCATTTACTAGCTGTGTGACCCAAGGCAAGTCAATTCCCTCTTCTGTAAAATGGGGATAATAATAGTATCTATCTCCCACGGTTGTTGTAAGGATCAATGGAGATAACATTTGTAAAGTACTTAGCCTGGCACACGGTGGGCACTACATGTGTTACTTATTATTACTATTTTTTTTAAGGAGCACATAGTGTAAAGGGGAAGACAATACATGAATGACTATGTACAAACCAGATACAGCCAGGATAAGCTAGAGATCATTTCAAGGGAAGGTCCTATGATTAAGGAGGACTGGGAAAGGATTCCGGCAGAAGGCATGACTTTGGCTGTGACCTAAAGGAAGCTAAGAAGCACAGGGGAGGAGAGGAGCATTCCACAAATGGGGGGCAGCCCAGAGTAATCTGATACAATGTCTCATATGAGGAAGGCCAAGGAGGCCAGCATCACTGGATCTCAGAGTACATTGGAAGGAGCAAAGTGTAGGAAGAACAGAGTGGACAAGTGCGTAATTCAGTCAAACTACTGATACTGACTCTGAATCTAGTGTTCTTTCTTTAAAAAAACAAGGTTTTATTGATATTCTATTTCTATGACAGTCATTTCTGAAAATAGATCAAGCCCTCCTTTATAAGAAAGAAAAGCAGTTAAGCAAAAATGCCCAATACAGTGATTGTATGAACACGTATGCCACATTCTGCCCTGGTACTCCCCCACCTCTCTGCCAAGAGGAGGGAGATATGTTTCATTATTCTAGTAACCTTTCTAACACAACACTTGCACCTCCACAATATAACCTGGAGCAGCTCATTCAGTTGGTTATAACCTGGGACTAAAGAGGCTAAGATCTCAAGTTTGACCCCTTGGTGTCCTAGTTGACTGCCTACTCATTAGTAGGCTAAACTGTCCCTGTCGGGCTGCCTTATAAGTCTATTCCCTTGGTCACTGAAGGGAGGAATGTGGATGGTTCCAGACAATGCATCCCCATGGCTTACAAAGCAGCTCAGAACACATAAACCCTTTGGAGGAAGAGGAAGTCCCATACACTACATCACCAGAGGAAGATGGGTCAAGAGAAACAGAGTGCTAGTGCTTCTGGATGCCATCTCAATCTTGGCGATGATAAGGCCTCCATGTCTTGACTGGCCCCAGTCTCATCACCAAGGATTGGGCTACACCCCATAGTAGGCAAGTGAAATCAAAGGATGAAAGAATCTCAGAGTGGGAAGGGATCTTGAAGGTAATCTATTTGAAACCTTGCCTGAAGCAAGAATCCTCTCTTCAATGTCCTTGACAGTTGGCCACCAAAGTCTCCGCACCTCTCTGGGGTAATAATGATGATGATGATGATGATGATGATGATTATAAATTGTATTTATATAGACTTTCTATGTGTCAGGTAGTATCCTACGCACTTTACAAATATTATCTAATCTGATCTTCACAATGACCCTGGGAAGTGGGTGCTATTATTATCCCCATTTTACAGTTGTGGAAACTGAAGCAAACAGAAGTTAAGTGACTTACCAAGGTCACATAGCTAGTCTGAGACTGGATTTTAATTCAGGTCTTCCTGACTCCAAGCCAAGAGCTCTATCAATTATGCTACTTAGATGCTTTAGTTAGTGTATGTATGTGTTTGCATGCATGTATATATATACATATATATTATTACATAATATAATATTTTATAGATCTCCGTGTCATAGGATCATATGATTTAGAGCTAGAAGATGTCTTTGGGGTCATCTATTTTAACCCCATAATTTTACAGATGAGGAAACTGAGGCCCAAGATCACATAACTAATAAGAAGCATATCCAGGATTCAAACTCAGGTCCTCTGACTCCAAATGATGTACACCATGCTACTGGACCTTTCCTTATCCTTCAACTAGACAGTAAAATTCATGAGGGCAGGTGTGTCTTGCCTAAACCCTCAATCTCCCCCAGTACCTAGCACAGTACTCTTTTTTATTGTTGTTGAGGTTTTCTTGGCAAAGATACTGGAGTGGTTTGCCTTTTCCTCCTCTAGTTCATTTTACAGATGAAGAAACTGAGGCAAACAGAATTAAGTGACTTGTCCAGGGTCACACAGCTAGTAAGTTTCTGAGGCTGGATTTGAACTCACAAAGATGAATCTTCCTGATTACAGGTCTGGCACTCTATTCACTGTGCCACCTAACTACCCTCTTACTTAGTTAAAGGTTATTGTCCTTCATTCTTGAAGAGCACCAAAATGATATCACTATGTAAAAATGGTAAAATGGTACGGGTGATATCTTTTGACTCGAGCATAAATTGGATTTAAGTGAGGCGGAGCTGCTTGAAGTCATTGCCCTCACTCTGTCTTCCAGAGTCATTGAAGTCCAGTGGCAAGACAAAAGTCAAGATGACTAGTTGTAGCTCAGGATCTTTGATGTCTAACCAAGCTCTAAGCTCTCCACAGAGCTTGCTTCACCCACCCTTCTTGGCCATTGGAACAAATTGTTTTCATCCACTCATTCTGCCAGCAAAAGTCTTCACATGCCTGGGGTAGATAACCCTCCAACTCACTGACGGATTTGAGACCCCATGGTTACCCTCAACTTGGTGTAGCCCATCTGCCTAAATGGTTTTACCTGGGTGTGCTACAGCTTTCAGAGCCAAAGGTCAGAGTTGGGTGAATCAGGTGGGCACCAAAAGTGAAAAGCAACCCTGAAAAGGGCTGAGCAAGCCCTCGCACCAGAGATGCTAATCTTCCCTGAAGATCCCCACACCCCACATAATCAACTTTTGTTGAATGAATGAATGAATCAACACTTCTAGAGAAAAGAAGTTATTCCGCAAGGCAGCCTGTTCCATTTTCAGACAGCTCAAATTGTTGGAAACCTCCTATTTTTATTAAATCAGAATCCTCCTCCCTGTAACTTCCACTCACTTAGCATTGTAACATCGTCTATTTAGAGCTGGAAGGGAACTCACAGGACATTTAGTATAAGCCCATCATTTTATGCTGGGGAGCTCCCAGGCTCAGAAAGTTACTTGCCCTTAGTGTATATAATCCCCTTAGGGGGAGGTGCTATTTGTTGACTAGCACAGTTCTCTGGCACAAAGTAGATTCTTAATGAATGTTTGTTGGATTGGTGGATTGGATTGGTGGATTGCCCATTATCACCCAGGGAGTGACAGAGCTGGATCTGAACCCAGGTTTTCTGCCTCCAAATCCATCGCCTCTTAGTCCTGATTCTATACCTAGAGCTACACAGCTTGTCTGCTCCTTATCCACAAGTGAGACCTTCATCATCATCGTTATCATAGGCATAGCAGCTAGCATTTATATAACACTTGAAGGACAGCTATTAAATAGAGTTATAATGCCCCCCCCCAAGTCTTCTCTTATTCAGCCTACACATTTCCAGTTCCCTCAAGTAAGATTTATAGGGTACTATCCCATCACCACCCTAGTCACCCTCCATATTCCCCGGATTGTCAGTGTCCCTCTTATATTGTGGCTCCAAGAAATGAATGTGGTATTCTAGATATGATCTGATTAGGCCATTGTTCGGGGGGATTATCACCTCCTTCATTCTGGACACTATAGCCGTATATACAGCTTCAGATGGCTTCGCATTAGCTAGCAGCCAAAGTGCATCATGCTTGCGGTCAACTAAAACCCTCAGATCTTTTTCCATGGCCCCCAGACCAATGTCCTTTGGCTTTCTGGAACAGAGTTTACAGACATAGGTGGTCCTGACATCCAAGAGATGTTGGAAACTCTGCAGCTACAATCTCCCTTATCATTGTCCTGTCTAAATTGAAGGAAACAAGTGAAGGAAGAGTAAGGGGAGGAGGCCTCCTCCTCTCTCCCTTTATGCAGTCCTCTACCCACTGCTCAGCCCCTTTACTGGCCTCTCCCCCATATACTGGAGGCTGGTCTGTTTTCTGCTTTGTTCTCTGCCCCTCCCTACACCCGGGGGCCCTGGAAGGCTGCAGTCTTCTCTGTGCATTCCAAGCGAGCTGGGAAAGGAAAAGAGGGAGGGCCATGAACAGAGAGAAGTAAAACCTAAGCAGAGAAGAAAGGAATTTAGGGAGATTCCTTTCACCTATGGTTCTTGCCCCACAAATAGCCTCTCTATAGTCTTCCCCAAGTCAGAGGCTTTTACACCCCTGAAAAGAAGCATTGAGGCAGAAAGACAAAGGCCCGTCTGCTCCTAGCTGGGGTGGAGGCCACAAATGGAGGGAAGGGAGGAGTCTCTCAGCAGAATAGTGAAGAATTTCACTTTGTATGGGAAGGGCAAGGGGTTGAGAGTTTGAGGATTTAAAGCTAGAAGCGACCTTACTTTAGATCATCTCTCTAGCCCAGTGGTTCTTAACTTTTTTATGGTGTCATGGACCCCTTTGGGAGTCTGATGAAATCTATGGAGCCCTTCTTAGAACAATATATTTAAATGTATAAAATATATAGGATTGCAAAGGAAATCAACTATATTCAAATTAAGCTGTACTTTTTTTCTCTATCCAAGTATATAGACACCCTGAAATCCATCCATCACAGACCCTTTGGGATTAAGAACCCCTGATTAATACAACCCTCTCATTTTAAAGATAAAAAACAGCCCCATTTGTTCAAGGTCATACAGGTACACTAAGCGGAAAATGGGTTTTGAATCCACTGCTCTAAGTTGGGATCCAAAGCTCTTTGTACTTGCATACAAGAAAAGGGTAAAATTAGGAATAACGATATATATAATACTTGTTACGAAGCATATATACAATAACTGATATCAGATTGCTTACCATTTCATGGAGACGGGATGAGAGTGAGGGAGGGAGAGAATTTGGAATTTGAAATTTAAAAAAAAAGGAATGTTGAAAATTGTTGTTACATGTAATTGGGGAAAAAAAATATTTTTTTGAAGAAGAATCATATATATAAGATATCTGAGAAATCTTCATGCAAGCTTTGTAATAGCTTTTAAAAGTTTTAATAGCTTAAAAGCCACACTAAGACTTTTTGGACACCTAATATATTACAGATATAAACATATACGAATATACACCTACATACTGTTCTATGCATTCTACCTCATCGCTCTGGGTATTCTCTGTGGTTGTTTCCAGTCACGCCTGAAACTCTCTCCCTCCTCCACTCCTACTGACCTCCCTGATTTCCTTTAAGTACCAGCTAAAATCTTGCCTTCTATGAGAAGTCTTGCCTAACGTTCTTAGTTCTAGTGCCTTCCCTCAGTTAATTATTTCCTATTTATCCTGTATATAGCTTACTTTGTAAAGATTTGTTTGTTTATTGTCTCCCCCCATTAGATTGTAAGCTCCTTGAGGACAGGGACTGGTTGTTATTTTTGGTTTCTTTTTGTATCCCCAGAACTTAGCACAGTGCATGGTACATAGTAGGTACTTAATAAATGTTGATGGATTGATTGACGCATATGTATATGTACATGTATGGGGTGGGGGGGGGAAGGACACATTTGGGCCGAGGGGAGAAGAGAACCAGATGTGTGATTTCATCGATACAAAGAACTGCTTTGGAAGACTGTCCCACTACCAAAGTAGAACTAGTCATGTAACTCCTCTAGTCAAAAATCTTCAAGGGTTCCCTACAGCCTCCGGTAAAGTTCACATTTCTCTGCTGAGCATCAAAGCCAATCTGACCTTTCCACCTTACACCCCGTTACTTCTCTCCACGTGCTCTTTTCTCAAGCCAAGCGGAACAGCTACCTGCCTTCCAAACTTGGTTCTTCAATCTCCCACCTTGATGCCTTTGCTCAAGGTGTTATCTACACCCCAAATTCTCTCCTTCTCTATTCTTTTGTTGGATTCCTATCCATTCTGTAAAGGCTAGATCAAATGCTACTTCCCCCTAGAAACTCCAATTGACTCCCTTGAACCAATAACAGACCTCCCCCCCTCCAAACTCCATAGAGCACTGTACTGTACAGATGAAATACTGCATATTATAGTGATGTGTTGGTGACCGATCTTCCTCCTCGAATGAAAGCTCCTTAAGGGCTAGAAAAAATTGGTCTCAACTCAACTTTGTGCCCTCTGACACACAGAGTCAAGTGGTCTGAACATAGACAGTATTTAATAAATATTTGTTTTTCATTTTGTGCAATTGAGGAAACTGAGGTTCTCACATAGAGATTAAATCAATCATGTGGCTACTAGGTAGGTAAAGCCAGAACATTTCGTTACAGGGTATCTGCCTCTCTGTGGTCCTGGCAATCTATTCTAATGGAGTCTTCACACACACATCTCAGCCAGGATCTCAAAGCAAGCATCATAACAATGTAGGTTCTGTTTCTGTCTCTCTCAGTCCTTATCCATTTCTCTTCCCCATATTTTGATCATGGAGAGAAGGAACCCAGGTGAAACTGCTTCCAGTTCTGTGCCTTGACTATCTCACCAGGCCACCTGAAAAACACATTCTCTTATCTCTTTAATACCAGAGTATTGTATGATGTCTAAGGTCCCTCCTAGCACTAAATCCCAGGATTTTATGATCCTCATCCAATAACTCCATTTGAATGGGAAAATATACATGCGCACAGCTACACACATAGACCTACCATGCCAAACCATGCTTATACCCTAGGGCTTTGGCTCTGGCCCTGCCTTTACTATGTGACTCATGAAAAGTCCTTCCTTCATACTTGTAGAGTCTTTTTTTTTAACCTTTTGTATGTGTTATGGACCCCTTTGGTGGTACAGTGAAACCTATGTACCCCATCTCAGAATACCATTTTTAAATGCATAAAATAAAATACACAGGATTACAAAGAAAAATAGTCATATTGAAATACATTTACCAAAATATTTATTTTTTAAATTTTACAGCCTCCAGGGTGAGAACTGCTTGCTCTACAGGTTTGTCTTATCCCCGCTCCTCTTTCCCAATATTCCCCCTCCCATATAAGTAAAAGGGGAAATGGAAATACCAGAACTCAGGAAACTGCAAGGAATGTCCACAAGTCCACACAGATTGTACATTTGTATGAACTTCCCTAAAGTAAATGCCAGCGCTATGGAGCTCCTCTAAATACCTGAGAATGTTTGCTGTGGATATCACTAATTTTCCTTCTCCTAGAAAGCTCTGAAAATAGACTCTCAATCGACCCTCTCATCTTTCCTGGCTCATCAAATTCATTTCTCCACCCCCCAGTGCATGAATGCATTTCTACTCAACCTCGACTAACTTCTCCCTCATTTCCTAGCCATATCTCAAGCATCTGGGTGGTGTAGTGAATACAGTGGTAGGCCTGGAATCAGAAAGACCCAATTTCAAATCCAGCCCTAGACTCTTAACTAGCTGTGTGACTCTGGGCAAGTCATCTCATCTCTGTTTGCCTCAGTGTTCTTATCTGTAAAATGAGGATAATAACAGCACCTACTTCCCAGGGTTGTGAGGATCAAATGAGTAAAGTGCTTAGCACAGTGCCTGGCACATAGTAAATGCTATATAAATGTTAGCTGTTATTAAGCAATTTCTACCTCTGACCTTTCATACAGGCCATTCCCCCTCAATCCTATTACCCAGCTCTTCAGCACGGATGCTGTTCCTAATCCTGTCTGTCTTCCTTCCCAACCTTAATCTTGATTTAAGTTCCATCTCTGCTATGAAGCCCTTTATGATGAACTCTGGCTCTGCTCCTTCCATTATTCCATATCCCAGCTACATAATTAATGTATATTATTTAATGCATAATTACATGTAGATACATAAAAGCATGTGTGCATGTGTATATATATCTGGGGGGGGCGGGGTTCCAACCTGTGTTTAGGGAAGTCTCTGTACCAATGCAGATTATCAACTATTCTGCAACTTCAAGTCATAGAGAATTGTCTGGGGGTTACTGAGTGCTTAAAATGGTTAAGACCAGGGTCAATCAGGCCACACTTGAACCCAGGCTTTACGGACTACAAAGCTATCTAGTGAACCAAGCTGCCTCTGAATATATAATTCACCCTTGTTTCTCTTCCCTGTGCCTTTTCTATCCCATTGTGAGCTTCTTTTACTATAGACAGGCACAAGGAAGGAAAGATAGGCCTTTCAAAAAGAGGGTAGAAACAAAACAGTAACCAGGACTGGGAAGGTACAGCTTTCTCCCAAGGTGCCAACAAGAGTGGGTCACTTCTTCCCCTCTACGTTCCTCCAGTGAAGAGAATGCTGTCTCCTTTGAAACTGTGTTCTGGGAAAGGTGTCTGTCTTTAAGACACCAAAGTGCCCTGAGCTCTCTCTGTAGATCTACCTCCACCCCACCCTCCCCACCCCCAAATGAATTTGCTCCTAAGTGCCAGAATTCTTAGTTACACCTCTCGCTTTCTGTTGTTGATGTTGTAGAAATATTAAATCAAGATATAAATGGACAGTATTTATGTCATCTGGTGCAGTGTATAGAGTGCAGGGCCTAGAATTAGGAAGACTCAACTTCCTGAATTCAAATCTGGCTTCAGACACTTACTAACTATGTGACCTTGGGCAAGTCACTTAATCCTGTTTGCCTCAGTTTCTTCATCTGTAAAATGAACTGGAGAAGGAAATGGCAAGACACTCCAGTATCTTTGCCAAGAAAACCCCAAATGAGTCCCAAAGAATTAGACTTGACTAAACAACATTGATATCATCTATTTCCTCAGTGGGAAGTACAGATGGGTGCTTGGTGCAATGACTATGCCCAGACAAATGAAAGAAGCCACCAGACTGATTTGCTCAATCAGAGAAGGCTTTCTAGATAAGGTGATTTTCCAGAGGCTTCCTGCCCCCCAAAAAGGTTGGAGTAATAGGAAAAGCTCTAGACCCGGAGTCGGTAGGTTTGGGTTTGAATCCTAGCTCTGACACCAGCTGTGAGCACATAGGAAGTCATAGTTTGCTAAAGCTGGAAGGAGACATAGAAATCATTGACTATAATACCCTTATTTGATACAGGGAGAAACTAAGTCTCAGACACATGAAGTGGTTTGCCCAAAGTTACATAGATACTGAGTGACAACAGCCAAAATTTAAATCCAGGTCCTCTGACTTCTAGTCTAGAGCTATTTCTGCCTCCCCCTCAATTCTCTGAGCCTCACTGCTCTCGCAGGTCTGATTTTAACTATCCAGACTTTCCTATCTCCTCCCATCCATGTTCTCACCATTGAGTTGCCTCTGTCCTGTCAACCACTCCTTCTTCATTGGTGAGTTCCTTCCCAAAGGAAGTGCCCAAGCCAGTTCCTCTATTGATTCCCCAGACTTCTAAACCTTGACCTCACATGGCTACTGCTCCCCCTCCCAGCTTTTCAGCTCACTTTTATGTGCTATATTCCCCTATCAGAATGTAAACTCCTGGAGGTTGGAGACTCTTTTTCTTTTTGTGTATATCTGTATTCCCCCTGCTTAGCACAGTGTCTGGTGCATAGCAAGCTCTTAATAAATGATCTGTCATCTATCTATCTACTATCTATCATCTGTCTATCCATCTATCTTTGTCTACATATCTATCTCTTTCTGTCCATCCATCTATTTATCCATCCATCTCTGTCCATTTGTCTGTCTATCTACTCATCTATTTCTGCCTATACATCTTTCTCCATCCATTCATTAATCCATCCACCTACTTAATCTGCCTATCTTTCTCATGTAAAATGGGGATAATTATACTTGCATTACCTACCTCACAGGGTTTTTGTAAGCTTTTTGGAATCATCTTGAAAAAATCATTAAAATAACATATTCTTTGATCTAGATATCTCATTCCTATGTTAAAGGAAGAAAGATTCCATACACACCAAAATATTTAAAGCAACATTTTTTTGTAGCAAGGTAATGGAAGCACATCAATTGGAAAATGGCCAAATGGAATGTGGTGCATGAGTATGATGGAATATTACTGCATCGTAAGGATTATGACTGATGAATTCAGAGAAACATGGGAAGACTTATATGAACTGATACAGAGTTAAAGTAAGCAACACCAGGAAAACAATATACACAATGACTGCAAGAATATAAATGGAAATGAGAAAAGAAACTGAACTTTGTATAATTATAATGATAAATCTTGATCCTGGAGAAAAATGGAGAAAATGCACTTCCTTTCCTTCTTTGCAGAAATGGAATACTAGGAGTAGAGAATAGCATGTATACTATCAGATTTGGTTGATGAATTGGTTGGTTTTGCTGAACTACTTTATTTCCTCTTTCCTTTAAAATCTTTGTTACAGGGGATGGCTCACTGGGTAAGACAAGAGGAGGGGGAAATCCAGAAGTGAGGATAATTTAAAACTACAGATAGGATAAGGAGAGAGACTGGACCTGTGATTTCAGTGGCCTGGGGAACTGCATCTTAACACCTTCTCTGCATCTTAAAACATCTCTGAACTCTTAGAACACTGAGTGAACATTAAATGACTTGTCCAGGGTCACACACAACTAGGATATAAATGAGGAAGGACTTGAATTCAGATCATCCTGATTTTGAGGATGACTTTATCATGACACTGATGTCAATAAAAAATAAGCTTAAAAATTAAAGTTAATAAAATCCTTAAGGACTATAGAAATGTGAATAATTTCAAGGAATTTGGTGAATGGGCTACAGGAAATTGGAGACAACATGTATTAGTCCTACTGCACCCTTAATGCATGTCTGTCAAATCCCTTCAGTCCCTCCATTTCTCAACATCCTCCTCTGTCCACTTGGACCCTGTTCCAGCCCTCCCATCACCAGCCGGTGTTTCAGGCCAATGTCACTAATTGTTTTCTCCACTGGCCAGTTTATTGGGAATGAGGGGTCATAAAGGAAGCAAGCAGCACATGCCTCCCATCCAGCAATTTTACTGTTGGCCATAGCAATCTGATACGGGAAAATAAAATGAATATAAAGCCACTGGGTCGATAGAGAGAAGTATATTTCCAAGTGATTTTACTCTTTACTGCAGAGCAGACAGGATTCCCACACTTGAACAATTCTATTGCAAGCAAGATACAGACATCATTGGCCCTGATGTGGCATTTGCAATGCAAGACCAGGCAGGTTAGGCCTGGAGAGAGCTGGTGAGTCATACCTTCTCTCAGAATTGTAAGGCACCTCAAAGGTCATAGAGTCCAACTTATCTAGCCCCTGCAGGACTGTCCTTTATAGTGCCCCTGACAAACAGTCTTCTGGCCTCTGCTTAAACAACTTCAGTGATGGGAAGGGGTTTATTTGGGACCTAGAGTCCAGGTACAGGGGACCAGAGTTTTTATCCCAGTACTGATACTTCATAGCTGTGTAACCATGGACAAATCATTTAACTTTACTGAGCTTTGGTTTCTTCATCTGTTAAATGGAGAAATAAATACTTGCATTATCTTCCTTAAGGGGCTTTTTATGAGTAAAATCCTTTGTAAGCCTTTAGACATAACAGAAATGTGAATTATTAATATTATTAGCTCATCAGGCAGCCCTTTTTCTTCTATCCTTCCCCTTGCTTCAAATGCACTGCCTCATATCTTAGAATTCTGAAGTTTCCTCAAGGTCTAGCTCATATACCACTTCTTCCATGAAACCTTCCCTAATCTCCTCCCCTCCCCCCAGCCCCTTTTAAATCACCTTGTAATTATACTTATTCGTGCACACATTGAATCTCTTTCTCACTCTACTCACCTCATGCTAGTAGAATGTAAGCTCCTCATGAGCAAATATTGTTTTGCTTTTGTCTTTGTACCCCCTAGACCTAGTCTACTGCCTTGCAAATAGTAGGCTCTTAATACATATTTGTTGAATTTAATTGAATTTCTATTGTTGGACAACCCTAATTGTTAGAATTCTTCCTTTTCTCAAGCTGAAATCTGCGTCTCTGTCATTTTTGGATCATAGAGTTAAAGCTCAGAAGGACTTTAGAGGTCATCTATCCCAAATTCCTCATTTTACAGATGAGGAAACTGAGGCCCAGTGAAGTTAAGCAACTTGACCAAGCTAACATTGGTAATTGTGCCTAATTCTGCTCTCCAGAGCTACCCATAAGTTCATCATTTGTCCATCTGATGACCCTTTAAATATTTGAGGACCCCAACATGTTCCCTGTGCCCCTCAAAATCTTCTCTTATTAATTAATTAATAACAATAAGTCATATATTGACATACCTCTTTACATTTTACAAAGTGCCTTGTTCCAAGCAACACTTTGGCCATCACTACTCAAACCCAAGCCTTCTAGCTTTGGGCTTATGGTTCATTCCCCCATGTGTCGCCACTTTTCTTCCCCAGGTGCCTCAACAATAAAACTGGAAAGGACCTCAAAGACCAGCCCATCCAAACCCTTTATGTGACCAACTGAGACTCCAAAGTCACATAGGGAACAATCATCAGAGATGAGATTTCAAGCCAGGTCTTCTGAATCCAGAACAAGTGCTCCTGTATCATTCCCCAGACTTGGCACTATGCTGATTGCCTTCCATCTCAAAGTCTAGAGGGCAAGAAAGGTCTTTCTCACTGAGTCTCTTGAGACTATCCTCTGGGGCATGGAGCATACAAAGGAAATAGGGGAGGCTACAGACTTGGAGAGGTAGTAGGGTAAAATGGAAAGATTAATGCAGTTAGAGCCAAGTATGCTTACTACATGCATGATCATAAGGGTAGAAATCACTGCCCTTCTGAGCCTTAGTTGCACCTCTATAATATTAGGACTCCATTCTGGATCACTGTCTTGTCATGTCAGAGGGTCTTGCATAGAGCAATGAAACTATGAGCTATACACTTCTAGGGCTATATCCCAAAGAGATCATACAAATGGGAAAAGGACCCACACGTACAAAAATATTCAAAGCAGCTCTTTTTGTGGTGGCAAAGAATTGGAAATTGAGAGGATGCCCATCAATTGGGGAAAGGCTGAACAAGTTGTGGTATATGAATGTAATGGAATACTATTGTGCTATAAGAAAGGATGGACAGGCTGACTTCAGAAGAACCTGGAAAGACTTATATGGTCTGATGCTGAGTGAAGTGAGCAGAACCAAGAGGACTTTGTACACAATAACAGCCGCATTATGCAATGACTAATATTGTTAAACTGAACCCTTCTCAGCATTACAAGGATCTAAGATATCTCCAGAGGCCTTGGGATGGAAAATGCTGTCCATATCCAAAGAAAGAACTATGGAAGTTGAATCACTATCACTTATTTTTACCTTCTGTTGAGTTTTGTTTCATCTTTCTGATGGTTCCTCCTATTGGTTTTAATTTTTACTTACAACTTCACTAATGTGAAAATATGTTTAATAGGAATGTAAATGTAAAGCCTATATCATATTGTGCGCCGTCTTGGGGAGGGTGGGGGGGAGGAAGGGGGAGAAAAACTTTCAACTCAAAAGCATATGGAAGTGATTGTTGATAAATCAAAATAAATTAATAAAATTAATAAAAAAAACTAAGCTCAAAAAAATTAAAAAAAAAAAGAAACTATGAGCTATACCGTGCAGGGTTTCCCAAGAGAGTTTTGACAAAAGGTGATCCACTAAAAGAGGAAATGGTGAACCATTCCAGTATCTTTGCCAAGAAAACCCCATGAACAGTATCAAAATGCTAAGAGTTATGACATAAGAAGCCCCTCAGGTCAGAAAGTGTCCAACATGTTCAACGAACATGAGGAGATAGTAAAGGACAGAAGAGCCTGATGTGCTATGGTCCACGGCATCATGAAGAGTCAGACATGACTGAACAACTGAACAACAATGACAACAAAATAAAGACAATATACAGCGCAGTACCTTCTTCACAAGGCTATTGTGAGAAAAAGGTTTTGTGCTCTATCAATTTGAGCCATCAGGAAATGGAATGCATTGGTTCTCTTTTCCCCTTTCCAATACAATTTTTGTGACTTCCTTGTTTATCCTCCCAATAATGCTGGAGGAAGGGAGAATCCAAGGGAAGAGAAATTCTCCTGACCCTTTTGTGTAAGTGTAATTTAGAATCAAACGACTCCTGAGCAAATACTTACTCTGGCCTTATTATTACTGTCTCTGTGACCTTGAGATGGTCATTTGCCCTTGAGGCTTCACTTGTCTATAAAATGTAAGGGCTGGACCAGATGGCCTGTTTGAGTTCCAAATCCTATGACCCATTCTCCCTGTCTCCCCCTCTCTGCTTCCAAATCCAACTTGTTGTTTCCCTATTTGAGGAATTCCATCCACTAACTGAATTTTACTATTCCTCTCAACCAGATCGAATTTGCACTTTATCAAAGCATCACAGAATTTAAAACTGGAAGGTTCCTCAGAGATCATTTCTGACCCCCTCATTATGCAAAGGAAGGAAGGAATGTCTAGGGAAAGAAAATAGCTTACCCAAGGTCACAAAGTAAATGGAAGAGTTGGTAGTCAAACCTAGGTTTTCTGATTCTAAAAGCAGTACTTTTCCCTCCAAACCATACATCTCTGGGAGGCAGAGCTCTAACTCCTTTGAGGACCGGCAAAATATGGGAAAGAACCATCCATACCAGCTCCCTCTTTATCCCCTCACCAAACATGTGGCAGGCCTACTTTGGGGCAGAGCCAAGTGTTACCCCAACAGCAGGAACCCTAAGGCAGCAGACAGCCTGGCAGGTGACATAACTGCCAGCCTTATTTTTCTGTGGTGAGGAAATGGATCTGAGTCATGGGGAGTCACTGGAATGAAGTCAGCAAGGGTGCCCTGTGGGCAGAATTTTGTTCTGGACACTGAAGGGAAAGATCCTGGGAACAAGAGGTATGTGCTGGCAGAGTGGAAGGGTGGGGAGAGTAGAGCAATCCAGCCCCCAGGACAATTAGAAGTAACACAAAAACAGGTGAGTGTTGCAAGAGGTAGAGTATTACTGCTTCATAGAACCAAAGATGAATATTACATAGACAGGTACATAGTGGGTGTGAATAGGCTACCACTTATAGCCAACAAGAAACTTAAAGGAAGAAGGTTGCAAAGAGCCTCATCAAAGAATTGTATGACAGGAAGAGAAGATGGGCTAGTTTCATGCTTTGATTTAGAGTTGACAGGTGAACGGTTAGAATCACTGGTACCCTCTTGATGTTAAGAGGAAGTGAGGAAGGCCTCAAGCACTCTGGTGGTTTCCCATGTTGGTCCTCTCATGGGAGGATATGATGGACAAGAATCAAACAGGATGGACAGGCATGATGGGCTGTGATGATCTGAGTCTTTAGAAAGTACTTCTGGATGGATGAAGTCACAGATTCATTTGAGTTTGAAAACCCATTGCAAACATACTGACACTGAGCAGTAAGGTTTCACAAACATCTGGGGCATAAATCAAAGGCCAGAGTCATATTGGATTAATCAAAGGAAGCTTCCTAGAGGAGGAGAGTTATGAACAGGATTTAGAAGGAGAAGTGGGGCAGCTAGGTGGCGCAGTGGATAGAGCACCAGCCCTGAAGTCAGGAGGACCTGAGTTCAAATCCAGCCTCAGACCAAACACTTGACACTTACGCTAATAGCTGTGTGACCCTGGGCAAGTCACTTAACCCCAATTGCCTTTAAAAAAAGGAGAGGATGATATGACATAGAAAGGGTCCTCTAGAAGCTGGGCCCCTAAGAGCTACCTTAGATTTTTCTACCAGAGAGGAAGCATAGAATGCTGTGCTCTTAAAGGGCTGTAATAATTTTTGGACAATTTCCTTGGCCACAGAGATGAACATAGTTCATAGATACTCTCTGCAGCCCCTCCTTAATTTCCCAAACAAGCAATTGGATCAAACTACTTCATCAGACTATCAAAGCCCGTCTTCCCATCCCAACCATTTTACTTTCCCTCTATCCCTTCTTCTCCCATCATACCATCTTTCTTTCTTATTACTCTCCTAAACAGAATTTTGGTTCTAGTTATCCTGCTCCCCACTCCAGCTGTACCTCTAAGCTAAAGTAGAGGTCATAACCCCACTCACCTATCCATCCATCCATCCATCCATCCATCCATCCATCCATCCATCCCAGGGATGTCCTCCAACTTCTCTATAAACTCGATTCTTCTCTTCCTTTCATACTCTGCCCTGAACTCAGCTCCTCTAGGAAGCTACCATTATACAACTGCTTGAATCTTCTACTTTTCTTGCACCCCTTTACTATTTCAATCAGCATTGAATTTATATAAGCATATATCGTTTACTGTGTGCTATTTATTAAATCTCCATGCTAAGTTCTAGGATGCAAAGAAAGACAAAAATATGGTCCCTGCCCTAAAGGAGCTCTCACTCAAATATTTTTGCACGAAGATTCCACTATGGTCTATTTTAGGTTATCATTTTAACCTCAGGACCTAACATAATGCCTTATATAGTTAGCATTTAAACACTTTTGTTGAATTAAATCTAAGCATAATGGAATTGTCACAGGGCATGACAGTCCTACTGTCTTCTACTCAGGCCAGATACACTTGGGGTCCTAACTCACATCTGGGCCTTATATTTTAGGAAGGATATTAAAAACCTGAAGCATGTCCAGAAGAGGGTAAATGGAGTGGTGAGGGGCCCAGAGATCATTGCCGCGTGAATGGGTTGCTCAATAAGGACTGAAGATATGAGAGCTGAAGGAAAAAACTTGGGGAAGGGAAGGTTAAGGGTAATATTATAGATGTCTTAAATTATTTGAAGAGTTGTCTTAGGCAATAGGTTTGTTCTTCCTTAATCCCAGAGGTCAGGATTAGGAAAAATGCATGGAAGTTGCAAAGAGGCAGATTTAGGCTCCATGTAAAGCCAAATTTCCCAACAAGCATCAGAATTTTCCAAAAGTAGAATAGGCTGGCCCAGGATATAGTGATCTTTAAACGAAGACTGGATGGCCATTTATTTAGAAGGTCACAGAAATGCCTGCACGGCTACACATTGGACTAGATGACCTTGGAGATTCAATCCAACTCTTCGATTCCTTGACTATAAGTAAAAAGAAACCCTTCCCCCAGCCCTCTTGTTAGCTTCTAAACTGCCCATCTTCATCTTCTTATACCTTTTCCATTGCAACCACCAGTCAATGTGCACTCTGGGAATGCAAATTCACTTCAATGTCACCCAGCAAACACACATAACATTAGAAGGTCAACAAGAAATAATTTTTAGATGGGAATGGAGAGGAATATTTTACTCTTGGTATTAATTGTAAACTGTTCCCCCGTATAGGATAGGAAATTAAGACCCAGTCTTAAATTCATTTGTATCTGTTCCTCTGTCATAAGGCAAATTTGTCTATACCCCAGCAGTCAGATGGAAAGTTCTAAATTCCAAGGTTCATTACTGGGTATTAAGACATTGGTTAGAATGCTGCCTGGGAGCCACCAAAACTTGATTCCATCAATCTCACATCTGATTCCATTGAAAGAAGGTTAATTTAATCTTTTCTAACCTGGGAACATGTTGGGGGAAAGGAGAGGAGGAAAGAGAAGTGCTCTCTGAGGACAAAGGCCATGCATTCCCTTCGCTCTAGATGCTCCCCACTTAGCTATCTACCCATGGTGCTCAGGAAGGGTAATCCTGTCTTTTCTCAGCTCATGCCTTTCTAACTCAAGAAGGTGAGAGAGAGAGAGAGAGAGAGAGAGAGAGAGAGAGAGAGAGAGAGAGAGAGAGAGAGAGAGAAGAAAAGAAAGAGGAGAGAGAAAAAGAGAGGAGAGAGAGATTGGCAGAAATGGGGCTGGGGGGGAGAGCTTCCTGCAGTCCTTGCTGTCAACATCTCAAGCATGGTCCTGATTGTGTATCGGCAACAGAACATCTGGACCTCCCTTCTCTGAGATTCTCACTGCCCGGGGCCCACATCCCTGGGGAGCTGTTCTGTGCAGGTTTCCTTGCAAAAGAAAAAAGGAACTGATGGATGGGAGGTAATTGATCCCTTGAAAGAGTCAGTAAGGAAGCCTGAGTAGCTAGCCAGAGGGAAGGGGAGGAGGTAAGCTCTTCCTAATTCTGGCTTCAACTTCCAGACTCTAGAAATAAGAGGCAAACCCAATGAAGCAGAAGAGGATGACAGGAAAAACAACAGAAAATATCCCCGCCTAACTGAGGGTCTTGTTAGACATTTAACTTAGCAGTACAAAGCTCAAATATTGGCCTCCTCCAGTGTGCTTTATTTCCCTTGTGAAAGATAAATACTCATCAATGTCTAGGGTTTGGGAGGCAATAACACATCCATAGCCTCTAATAACCAGAAAGTACAGTCCAATCTCAATTTTCTGTTTTATGAATTATCTACAGCGATCCTTGGTCTCTTTAACCCTGGTGTCCCATTGCTCAGGTCACTGACAATAGGACAGGGATGGGATGCATTCAGAGAGAGAGGAGCCAGAAGGGGAGCAAATGTTTTTTACTGCATTCTGAGGCCAAAGGCAAATGGTGCATGAATTCTATGGTTGGGGATTATCTGTGCCATGGCTTCCCTCTACTGGCATGTACATCCAAGGGTTAATAATCCTCTTATTCTTGGCACCACGTATGACTTCACTACACCTTGGATTCTCCACTGAGAAGAGTGTTGTGGGGACTGGATTCCTGACTGACCCCTCTCCTCTGCTCTCATCATTCCCACAGCACTCAGCATCTTGTTAAGCCATATCCTGCACTCACCAGACCTCTCATATTCACTTATGAATGCAATTAAACATCACATGCACTTCTATAGAGCTTTACATACATCATCTTGTTTTATGCAGTATCCTCATTTTTATTGACGGGAAAACTGAGGATTCTAGATATTACCCAACTTTCCCACAGCCCCATTTTGTTGTTATTTGTCATTCATTCATCTTATGATGAGGCAGAACCAAGATATGAACCCAGATTGTCTGCTTCTGGATTCTTCTGGTTGTTGTTTGCCCTACTCTGCTATCAGAGTGGGAGCTTCAGAAGCTTAGGGACTGAGCTTCTCCTTTCTAGGGCCCACAGGGGGCGCTCAGTACTAGGGGCTGAATGTCAGGCTGTAAGGCTCTGTAAAGAGAAATATTCCATTCCCCACTCCCCCCTCCTCTCCCCTCCCCCTTCCCCTTTGTGGCAGGGACATTCTGAGGGCAGCTGATGACTGTGATGACCTCATGGCTGAGCTCCAGGATGCCAGAGGAGAACCTTGTCCCGTTTAGAATACTGAACCTCCCTGCCATCCAGGAAGAAGGGAGGGAGAGAGAGAGAGAGAGAGAGAGAGAGAGAGAGGAGAGAGAGAGAGAGAGAGAGAGAGAGAGAGAGAGAGAGAGAGAGAAACAGGACAGAAAGGGAAGAGTGTGTGTGTGTGTGTGTGTGTGTGTGTGTGTGTGTGTGTAAGGGCCAGGGAGAAGGAGAAAGGGAGGGAGAGGAATATAAGGTGTTTGACACCTGAGAAGATGTACCGAAGCTGAAGGAAACCTCGCTGCTTATTATTCTGTATTAGGGAAGACAACCTACTGCTTGTTCCCCATTACTGCCTTCAATTCCCCTCTCATTCAGGGGACCTGAAGCACGGGGAGGGCTTGTTGATTGGGTCGCGTTTAATTCATCTGTGTAACATCCCTGTTCTGAACGATGTCTAATTAACACTTTTTGTTGAGGGAAGAAGGGAAGGGGGAAAAAAAAAAGAAAGAAAAGCAAACCCACCCGTAATCGTTAATGAATGGGGGTGGGGAAAGGAAGCTTTCCAAAGGAAGCAGACGAGTTCCTACCGTGCATTTTGTAGGCTCTGTCTTACAGATGTCTTAATGAGACATATCTTAATAATGGGATTATCATTCACATCGGGAATGGGGACGAAGCAGATGGGGCTTTGATGGGGTGACGTGATGCTCAGGGCTGTGTGAGTCAGCACTTGTATTGAATCCCTCTCCCACCTAGAGCTGGGGACCTAGAAGCCAGGGGACTTAAGAGAGGGCTTTCAGGAGGAGCCACACCGAACCACGTCCATCCGCCCAGCAGCAAGATGATAGGTCCAATCTATTATATGAAATTTCCAGAGACTCAGCCCACTCCTGCTATCCTGGGTCCCCTCCCCTCTCCTCCTCTCCTCAAGGGTAGTATGCATAAACAGGGCAGGTTACTCCACTCGCCTTATGGGTTACTGGCAAATGCCCTCGTGAGTGTCAAGTTGGAGGAAGAAGTCCTACGCTGGGTGATCATTAACCCCAAGAACCCTCTTAAGTACCGAGGGGAGCACTAGAATGCACTCTAGGGAGATGAGATTAAGAAGCCCCGGTTTCAATTCCTGATGGGAGCAAGATTCACACCAGGCCAGAAGAGTTTGATGGACAGATCTGTCTCCGAATCCCAACTCTACCTTTAACAATGCGCTCTTGGGTAAACTGGTTGGCCTCTCATCATGACCATTACCCTGCCTGCTTAACAATCTAGTTTTTCCTCCCTTCTTCTCAGGAATGTTGCAGGTATCCAAAGAAATGCTGCAAAGTATCCATACGGGAAAAGCTTTCTATTTATGGTCAGGATTACTCAGTCATTTCTTAGCTCAATTTTCCCCACCTATAAAATGGGGAGAATAAATTCTAATCCCTCCAGAGTAGAAGGATAATCGCTTCCCACCAACCCACCCTTTCTGGGCATGGACCTCTCATTCTATTTATAAACCTATCAAGAGTGAGCAATAAGGTATTTGCCCGCAGTATTTGTGGTATGCTTGATTTATGTTTTCACTTTAGGGAAGGGTGGGACTAACTAACAAAAGTAGTTTATTGAAAACTGCCTAAAAGCCTAGCATCATGGAATTTCACAAATACATAGAATTTCAGAGCTGAAAGACATGTCTGAGGTCATTTAGTCAAACCCTCCCCCCAAGCCCTCTCCACTCAATTTTGCAGATGAGGAAACTGAGTTTTGGAGAGGGGAAGTTATTTGCCAAAAATTAAACATCGAATGAAAGCCAGAGCTGGGCCCATAGCCCTGGTCTCCTAACACCTGTTGTAATGTTCTTTCCATAACACCATACATCTAATGGCCCTGTTCACAACTCTGACACATGTTTACCCTAGACCTATCCAGATCTGTGAATGCCCCATGTTTAGGTTACTGTTTTCATCCTGCTCTCTGTACATCCTAGAAATGTCATTTCATGTCCAATGCATTTAGTTCACACTGCAGCCCCATTGAGGGCAGGACCTACTTTTCCTTTATGCAGCATCAAAGCTGGATGGTAATGAAGATGAGCAAAATGATTTCCTTTAAGTCTAGCTTAAAGAAAAGTTGTCAGTTTTTTTAATTCAGCATTTATTAGACACCTACTATGTCATTCCTACCTCTAAATCTATGATTCTGTGATCTCATTTGCAAGACATAACAGCAGTCTCTGCTTCCAAGGAGCCTGTAATCTGGCAGAAGAGATAAGTCACGGCACACAGAGACAACTAATGCAAATCAAAATATAGGTCAGATGATTGTATATTTAGTTACCATGCAGGATATGCTTTCATTTTACAGACGAATAAACTGAGGGTCATAGAGTTTAAGTGACTCATTTGATATTTTACAGGTGTTAAATATCAGAATCATTATGCAAAACCAGGCCATCTGACTGTAAATTCAACACTCTCCCCAGGCGGTACAGTGGACGGAGTACTGGACTTGGAGTAAAGACGGTCTGAGTTCGAGTCCTGCCTCAGACAAGTAGTAGCTGTGTGACCCTGGGCAAGTCATTTTGCCTCTTTCAGGCATAGTTTCCTTATCTTTAAAATGGAAATAATACTAGTACTTGGTTCACAGGGCTTTTGTAAGGATCTTTGTAATGAGTGAATATTAATTAATAATTAAAGAATTAATAGTAAAGAATTGTATTATTTAAAATATTAAAAGGATACAGATTAAGTGTTTTGCATGCAAAATATTATATAAATGCTAGCTGTTATTATTATATCATTCTGTCTCTTCGGAGGAATCTATCTAGCAGGACAAATTCTAGGAGAGAACAATTAACTTCTTTCTGGAAGAGGTGGCATTTGAATTATCGAAGCATAGGGAACATAGAAACAGAAGAATATAGTTCCTGGGCAGGAGTCCATTTGTTTGGAGAACATAGAGGGAAATAATGTTAGGTAAACTAGAATGTAAGTAGGTGCCAGTTTGTGAGGCAGGTAGGTGGTGCAGAGGATGGAGCACTGATCCTGAAGTCAGGAAGATTCATCTTTCTGAGTTCAAATCCTGCCTTGGGAAACTTACTAGCTGTGTGTGACCCTGGGCAAGTCACTTAACCTTGTTTGCTTCAGTTCCTCCTCTGTAAAATGAGCTGGAGAAATAAATGGCAAACCAATCCAGTATCTTTGCCAAGAAAACCCCAAATGGGGTCATGAAAAGTCAGATATGACTGAACAACAACCAGATTGTAAAGAGATTTGAATGCCAAGTTAAGGAGTTTGATTTTTTTCTCCATAAGCAAAAGAGAGGTTTTGATTAGAGGAGTTACATTTTTTTTTAATATACAGGCACAAGGACAATAGTGCTAGCTACCATATAAAGGCATTTGGGAAGGGGAAAAAGCAAATAGGAAAATTTGTTATGAGGATATTGCAATAGTTGAGGCAAGTGGAGATAAAAGCCTGACTGAGGGTGGGAGTAATGAGAACAGATAAGTGGGGCTGAATCTAAGTGATATTGTGGAATCTGAATGCATATGATTTATTAAATTATTTAACTGAAGGGTGATAGGGAAGGTTCAAAGATAATCCCAAGGTTTCAATTATGGGAGAGAGGTTGTATAATGGTAGCAAGGGGAGAAAGAGGAAAAGAAAAAGGAAGAAGTTTGTAGGGAGAGCTAACAAGTTGTCTTAGGAATGTTGAGCCTGAAGTGTTGAGGGGGCATGCATGTAGAATTAGGTATCACAGGATTTTGATCTGTAAGGGTCTTTAAAAGTGATTTAATCCAATCCTCTTTTATAAATAAGGAAGCTAAGGCTAGGAAAATAGGGATTCACACACAATTATTTCTCCTTCCCCATGATACCTCTAAAGATGCAAGTGACACTCAGAAGGATCAGGCTCATGTTATAAATATGTAAGTCATTTGCATGTAGGTGGTAGTTAAAATCTTGGGAGTGAATGAAATTACAAATGGAGAATATAACAGACCCTTGGGGAGATCCCGCGTTAAGAGATCAGGAGGAAGAGGAATTGAGAGTGCAGGAGACAGAAGGAGAAATCAAGGATCATCTAAAGTCAAAGGAGAGTGGGTCAGGTAGGAAAGGGTAGTTGTTCTCTCCTCCTGTGTAAGGGGTAAAGAAGGATGAGGGCAGAATAAAGGTTCCTGGACTATGGAAATTCTTGTTGGGGTATGGGTTGAGGCAGACAGCCTCTGAGGTCCATTTGGGCCTCAGTAATTCTGTAACTTAGTGATTAGTTCATTGGTGGTCTTTAAAAAAAGTAATTCCAGAACGCTGGAGGCAGAAGCCCAGCTAAAAAACTTTAAGGAAAAAGATGAGTTAGTGAGGTTTCAAAGGCAACATTTTAGAGAAGTTTAGCAGCAAAAGGAACAAAGAAAAGATGAAATAGTAGTTGGGTAGAGTAGAAAGGTCAAGGGAAGCCTTTTTTTTTTTAATTTGGGGATACCAGACCATGTTTGCTAGGCAAATAGAAGAGGGAACAACTGAAGATTCACACGAAAGAGGGTGCCTGAGTACTCACTGTACCAAGATCCTGGAGAAGATAGGAGACTCAATAGAATCAAGTGTACACAAAGAAGAATTATCCTTGGTGAGAAATAGGAATACCTTTTCTATGATCAGAAAGTCAGTGTGGCATAGTGGATATGGTGCTGGACTTGGAGTCAGTGAGGCAGGTACAAATACAACCTCACGCATTTACTAAGTGATCCAGAGACAAGCCACTCAAACTCCCTGGGCCTCAGTTTCCCCACTCTATAAAAGGAGGGGATTGGGCTTGATGGTCTCTGAATTTCCTTCCAGTTGTAAATCTATGAGCCTTTGGAAGAAACGAGAGTAGGTAATAATGCTGGCATGTTTTGAGAAACTAAGCAGGGAAGTTGAAGAACTCAAGTTGCATGGTCTCAAGTTTCTCAGGAAAGTGAGGAAAATGGCTTTGGCTATTTAGTCTAAGAATGGGGGGCTAGGAATGAAGTTGGGAGGCAGAGGAGAGTATAAAAGACTTGGAACAGCTACTTGGGGAATGAGATAGCAAGTCAATAAATTGGATTGTGAAACAGCAAGGAAGGTCAAGCTGAGGTTATGTACCATAAATTTGTAGTGGGTAAAAATCAGATCAATTCTATACCTTTTTTTTTTTCCAGTAATGCTCAGCAACAAAAGTGAAGAGTAGTTTTAATGTGAATGGAGAATGGGAGAGAGATAGAAGGATAAGAAGTTGAAGAGTAGAATTCTGAAGTTCCCAGTTTTGGACATGTGATTCCAAAAGATGATGAGTTCTAATACATGATGCTTTTTGGTGGGTGGTCAAAGTGGGGTGGAAGAATTGTGTAGGCTAAGAAACTGTATTATCAGATTGTTAGAAGAGTTGATGACATAAATGTTGAAGTCTCTGTGAATAATGACAAGATGTGGCTGAAAGGACAGTAGAAAGGTCATTGAGAAAACGGGGGAGATGTTCCAGAGGTCAGTAAATGACAGCAACAAGAATAGGAAGAAGGTAGTACAGATAGTTTACATGGCTCTTGGAAAAAATGTCACTGAGAAATGGTTGGGATAGGAATGTTTGGGAAGCTGCAGTGGGAAATGGGTAGTATTATCTACCCCTCATCTTGGCCTTCTAATGCAGAGGGTTTCAAAAGGGTGCAGGGTGTGGCTGTCTCTATGTCCAGCTCTGATTACATCATGCCACTGCTCAAAAGCCTTCAATCCTCTCCCTTTGAGTCCAAATTCCTTGGCCTTGCATTCAAAGCCACAATCTGGTTCCAATGTATCTTCCTGGACTTAGCTCACGTTACTCCTCTTCCTGCACTCTATGCTGATTTAAACTGTTCACCTTTCCCAATTCCATCCTGCTTTCTTGGTCTATCTCTGCGCCTTTACTCAGGTCATCACCAATAACTAGAATCATCTTCCCCTCCCTCTGCTTCTCACCTTTCACCCCAACCCAAATATTTTAAATCTTTCTCTGCCTTTAAGGCTCAGCTCAGGCTGCATGTCTTTCATGAAGTTTTCCTCAATACCCTATTAATAAGATATTGACATTTATACAGTTATCCCTTACATATCTTGGGGGTTAGGGGCATGGTGCCCCCACAATCTAGAAAAACCACATAAAAATTTTTGGTGCTCCCTTTGTACCAAAGAAGAAGTCTAATTTTTTTTAATTTTTCTTTTATGGGGTGTTTACAGTACCTTATTGTAAAGTTTGGGTTAAGTATTATTTGGTCACAGGCCCTGTGTCGTCTGCTAGCCTTGGCGTGTTGTCGTGACTTCCACAAAACTCCAAAAACTTCCCATTTAATTTTTTATGCTGACCCGTGATATATCAAAACCACAATGGAGAAAGTTGTGGTGTGGAAGGGATAACTGTATAACATTCACAAAACCCTTTACATACATGTTCTGATAGGATTTTCACAACGACCCTACCCTGCGAGCAGCTGTGCGAAGTAGTGGATAGAGAATCGGCCTCAGTATCAGGGAGACATATATTGGCCATTTGACTGCAGGCACATCACTGAAATTCTCTGTTCTTGAGGCTACTGTCTAACACTGCAAGCTGCAGAGAAGGGGCCAACCTGCATTGGTAGAGGGGTTTCCTCACCCTGGAATTTCCTATATTGAAAAAATCATGTGTCCAGTTCCTATCCTTACCAACTTATGATATAAGTGCTATGGGGATCATCCTCCCTGGACTCATTTTGCAGATGAGGAAGCTCAAGATCAGAAAAAGGATTCATGACTTGCCCCTAGTCACACAGTAAGAGACAGGACAGGAATCCCAATATTCCTCTCTTCCAGGCCCAGGAATTCATCCGCTGTGCCATGTTGCCTCTCATGACTTCACATAGCACTTTGTAACTTTCTAGTGCACTTTTTACTTAATATTATTTATTATTATTGTCTGTTTTATGTCAGCTCCCTACCATACTATAAATTCCATGAGAATCGGGACTGTGTCCTATCTAAAGTCTTTATCTCTCCAGCACCTAGCATAATACTCTGAACATAATGGGTGTTTAATAGAACATTGCTGAATGAACCAAAGAATGAATGAGGAAAATGAGTCTGACAGCAATGTGTAGGATTGATTAGTGGGTGGATAGAGAGAGACTGAATGCAAAGAGACCAGTTAGGAGCCTGGGATAATAGTCTAGGTAAGAGATAACTAGGGTCTGAAGTATAGCAATGGCAGTGAGGGATTCACCATATAATACAACAAACATTTATTGATTACCTACTGTGTGCAGAGTGCTGCATTCTTCCAGCAAAATAATAAGAGGGGCAGCTGGAGGAATTGTTTTGCAAGAAGAATTAATAATATTTGGCAAATGGTTGAAATGTAGGGCTGAGAGGAAAGAATCAAAGATGAGCAGGGGATCAGACTGTCACTATTGTGTCTTCCCAGGGATAAAGTACAAAAAGGAGACTCCCTCTCAATTCACTAGAAAAATATTCCATTCTTCCCGTCCACCTAGCACATGCCTTCACACCAGTAACCACATCTTCCTTCCCAAGTGCCCAGGTATGAGACTGGATAGAGAGGTAAGAAAGAACTGGATTTTCCCCTCATTCTACTGAATCTGAATGAACTTTTTAGATGATAATATTTCTCTCCTGCTAATCTGGAGGGTGAGATATAAGCCTTAAAACAATTGAAGAACACTTCTACAAAGTAACTGATCAACATTTGCTAATTAACATACCAAAATACAAACTGAGAACGTGAGTATTGTAAATTTATATGAGTCTATAAAGGAGACATTCCAGGAGGAGCTGAATCCTGAACTAAACTTTGAATGAAGTGAAGGATATAAACTGATGGAAAGGAAGGGGTAGGTTGTTCATGGCAGAGAGAATGACATGAACCAAGGCAAGGGGGCAGAAACCATCAAGTCAATCAATCAATAATCATTTATTAAGTGCCTACTATGTGCCAGGCACCATGCTAAGTCCATGTGGAAAGGTTAGGAAACAGGTTATCCTGGCTGGAGAGGTGGGTCTCTTTAGGGGAAAATATGAGAAATAAGGACACAGAAGAGGGAAGGCAAAGTAGTGGAAAGCCTTAAATATTCATCTCTCTCTCCACTCAAAAGAGAAATGGAAATGGCTTCTGTATATATAAGAGGGTCATATATTAGAGTTGGAAGGGACCTTTGAAGTCAGTTCCAACCCCTACCTCACTGCTTCATTTTTATCTATTCCAATCCTAGCCATCCTGTAAGGTATAGTTCAAGTATCACTCAAAGCGCATATCTGACCAGGTCACCCCATCACTCAGTCACTCAATAAAGTCCAGTGACTCCCCCAGGATCAAATATATTGTCCTGTTTGGCATTTAAACTTCTTCACAATATGGTCCCTTCATACTTCTCCCCTCTTCTTATATTTTACTCCCCTCCTTGGATTCCATCAGCCTGAGAGACTGGACCATTTGCCATTCCTCAAAAACCACATTCCATTTCTCAACTCTGTGACTTTGCACTGGCTACCCACCCCCACCCCCTTTCATGACTTGAATACTCTGCCCCATTATCTCCACCTCTTAGCTACCCTGGCTTCCTGTTAGACTCCAATCAAAGGCTGCCTTTTCCTGGAGGCCTTTTCCAATCCTTTCCTGAGAATACCTTCCATTGAATTCTGTATATATTTTGCATGTACCTACTTACTTCCATGCTGTCTCTCCTCCCCCTCCCCCCATTAGAATGTAAGCTCCCTGAGGTCAGGGATTGCTTTTGCCTTTCTCTATATCTCTAGAATTTAGCACAGCACCTGGCACATAGTAAGCATAAATGCCTGTTGACTCACAGGCTCCATGAAGGTTTTGATCACCCCAGCTGGAAGAGAGAGAGCTTCTCCTCCCAGAACTCTTGCAGCACTTGATATAAAATCTCTGAATGCTATGTATAATTAGCATGGTGTAGTGAAAAGAGTCAGCAGACCTGGGCTCCGACACTTACTATATGAACACTGCTGGGTCATTTCATTTCTCCAGCTTTTAGTTTCCTCAGATGTAAAATGGGCTAATAATTCTTAAAATGCCTTTTGTCACAGAGGTTTTGTGAGGAATGCATTTAGTAAACTATAAAGGGACACAGAAATGTGAGCAAGTATTACCAGTGTAGCTCTATGCTTTTTTTTTCTTTCAAAGAGATCTCTGTATTCAGAATATTATTTCATTTTCGCATCACTGCTCTAGCCCTTATTTTATAGGATAATAAGGATTAGAGCTAGAAGGGACATTAGAGATCATCTGATCCAACTTCCTCATGTTATAGTTGAAGGCCCACAGATGTTACACAACTTGTCCAAGACCAAACACCAAAAGATTTTAGGCCAGGTCTCCTGACTCCAAATCCATTATTGTTGCCACCATACCAGACCCTATTTTTTGCCTTTGCTATATATGTATCCTACCTAGATTATGCTTAGCCCAGAGCTTCACACAGGTGTTCAATCCCTATTTGTTTAATGGAATAAAACTGAATTTGATATTTAAAGTGAAATTGTGCTTTGCTTTTGCCCAGGAATCCGGGTTGACCCTCCAGCTTCTGGAAACCACACGGTTGCCTAGTAGCTGAAAGGGTTAATTCAGCATCACAAAAGAATTCCAGAGTGGACTCCAGGGAGTAGCTCCCACCCTAGGCAGATGCCAGCTCAACATCTGTGAAGTAGCTTAAGCTCTCTGGGAGAAAGGTGCTATATAAATCCAGGGTGTTATTATTATATAATCCAATTCCCCAGTTAGCCAGCAAAACATGAGCTAAGGCAGATCAGGGGCTGGATGCTGAGACTTGAGACTCAGATATCCCCGGTTCTGTGTATGATAAAGGCACCATCAACCTCTCTGGACTTCCTGTGCCCTCCGGAAGGGACAAAGTCCTTGGTCTTTTGTCTGCTATAACAGCATCCTCAGCTGTTTAAATGGGCAGGCAAAGCACCAGTGTTGAGATGGTGCTGGGGCAGCTGTGGTAGAGACAAAAGGGTCAGAAGAACTGGGCTCAAATACAGCACTGGCTAGGCCACTTGCTAGCAGGGCAGTGAACCTCTCACTCTCTTGTCTTCCTCTTTTGTAAAATGAAGAAGTAGGACACAGAACAAAGAGTTTTGTTTTCTGATTCTGGAAGACCTGGGTTCAAGTCCCGCTGCTGACACACATTGGCTGTGTGACTCAATGCCAAATCCCTTAGCCTCTCTGTACCACAGACAACTCCCAAGATAATAAATTGCAGAGCAGCTGCTGAGCTGGTTTCCTCAGCAGGACTCTTCCTACACCAATGAAATCACAGGTTGGAACCAAAAAAAAAAAAGTGATAATAATAGCTGCACTACCTACCTTGTGGGGTAGTTGTGAGCATAAATGAGATAATATATGTAAAGTGCTTTGGAAAGTCTTATATAAATATCTTTTAGAATCATTATTAGGGCAAGGGAATAAAGAAACTCTGGCCCCTATGCCTTTGCCCCTTTAGCTCTTTCCTTCCTAATAATAATAGTTTGCTTTAATTTAACGGTCAAGGTAGGCAGGAGATATTAGCACCCCCATTTTACAGAGGAGGAAAACACTCAAGGTCTTACATCTCAGAGTGGCAGAACTGGGACTTAGGGCCACAGATCTAGAGCTGGAAGGGATGGCCCTCAGAGACCATCCAGGTTGACTCCCTCATTTTACAGATTGAGGTAAATGAGGCCCAGAGAACTTAAGTGACTTGCCTAAGGTTATACAATATAAGTTGGGATTTGAATCCAGGTTTTTTGATTCTAAGTCCAATGAACTGCTACTCTTTCCAGAGGGTCAATGTCTCAACTAAAACATTCTTATCCTTCCCCTCCCCCCAACCCGCCAGCCTTTCCATCTCCCTCATTCTTAAAGAAAAACAGAAGCAACCATCCTGGGAATGTGCTAGGAGATGCTTGGGAGAGGGCCCCATATGACATCCTGTTCAGTTCAGTGATCCGGGCCCCATCCCCCTTTCCCACTTCACTCCCTTCCTCCAGATTCTGCTCAATGAGGGCATTTCTTCTGACCCCCTGACCTCCTCCTGCCCGGGAGGATGGAGGGATAATTAGCAGCGCTTCTCCTGGGGAGTGGGAGAGAAGAGTGGCTCATTAAACCAACCAAGCGTGCCTTCTCTGCTTGCCTCTCCCTCCCTGTTTTTCTCTCCCTCCTTCCCTTCAACTCACTCTCTCTCTCTCTCTCTCTCTTCTCTCTCTCTCTCTCTCTCTCTCTCTTCTCTCTCTCTTTCTCTCTCTGTCTCTTTCTCTCTCTCTCCCTGGGTGTGTGTGTCTCTATGTATCTGCCTCTCTCCCCTCCTCTTTTGCTCCCAGTTCCCTCTTTCACCCTCTTATCTATTTTTTTTGTCACTTTATCATTTCCTTTCTTTCTCTCAATCTTCCCCTTTCTTGACTTGGCTCCTTCTCCATTATTGTCTCCTCCCGAAACCTGTCCCTTCTCTTCTCCCCTCACTCCACTAAATTTCCCTCCCCCATTTTAATCCTACTGCTGCTCTATCCTTTGTCTTTGCTGTTTTCTTCTTCCTTTCCTTCTCTACCCCTTTGGTATTTCCTCTCCCTTCCTCTCTTCCCATATCCCTTGATTCTTATTCTATCATGACTTTTCCTCTTTTCTAGCTCCATTCTTCTTTTTACATCTGAACTTGGATTATTTTATCATCTCTCCTTTTTTTTCCTTTTGTACCTTGGTCCTTTTTTTTTCCCTATCCCTGCCCTTTTTCTCCCCTCCTCATTTTAATTTCCCTTTTCCCTTTTCCTTCTTTCTTTTTAGTGTCTTGTTTTCTCTGTTCCTCTTCTTACCATTTTCTCCTTCCTCCCCTACTTCTCTTTTCTTCCTGCCCTGCCTTTATCTCTTTCCCTCTCCATCCCATGTGTCCTTTACACATTACTAAAAGAAATATATATATATATATATATTATATATTATATATATATATATATATATATATATATATGTATATATATATATATATATATATTATATAATATATATATATATAAGAAATTTTTGCATATTCCATCCTTTCCTGGATTCCAGTTTTGCAAGGAAGTCATGCTGGGGGAAAAAAAAAGAAGCATGTAGAGAAAGGATAGTTCTAAAATTTTCCCTTCTTGGGGCCCCTGCCACCTTCAAACCCATTAGCTAGAAAGTCCCCAGCATGAAATCCATTGACAATGAATGAAGGGTTGATGGGGCAATGACACAGAGAAAGAATGTGACTATATGAGAGCTAGCAGAAGCAAAGGGGATGCTATTTTGTGTGGGAGTCACCCAATGCCACAGTGCAAGTCACACACGGTGACTGAACCTCTGAAAACCCCACCTAGGTTGCCTGCAAATTCAAGCCTCCATGTTGAGATGTTCTGGGGTAAGATGTTTTTGCATGTGTGTAGGAGGTGGTAGTGGCATGCAGTGCTGTTGATCTAGAGAAATATGGGAAGGAAAGGAAGACCCAGAACTATGTGATATGGCTAGAAGTCAAGACATCACCACCCTGGTCCTGACTTTTGGAAATGATTCCCAGTTTTCTTGAGGTTCCATGTCTGACTTTACCATACTATTGCCTCTTATGAAACCATAGAGCAGTAGAGGTCAGAGTACAATTATCCTCATGTCCATTTTGCAGATGAGGAAATTGATGGTGTGCATACATTCCAGTTAAGGATTTCATTTTCTTCTGAGAGCATCACAGTATCTTTGAGATAACTGTGGACATCCTGATATATGACAAACTCAGGTTTGGGAAGCCCAGCCTCAAGTAGGAGTGTGGGATCTTCTATTAACTTCTTCCTTCTTCTGTAAAACAGAATGAATCTGAGTGGAATCCTATCCCTTTGGATTCTAAAGCCCTTCCCAAAATCCTTCTGTATCCCCCTCCTAATAAACCTCTTTGCAGTGATGGTTTGTCTCCATATGACAACTCTCATTTCCAAAGCATTTTACAGTTTACTAAATACTTCCTTCCTAACAATACTCTGATGTAGGTAATGTGAATATTATCGTGCCCACTTTTTAGATGACGGAACTGAGTCTCAGGAGGATTATTTGGCTTGCCCAGGGACGTACAATTACATAGTAAGTGCTGAAGTAAGGATCCTCTTGACTCCAGATCCCCCAGTATTCCCCCTACATTATGGCATTCATCCCTCTCCCACCTTCAAATCAATCAACTGACAAGAATTTATTAATCTTCTACTCTATGGCAAGACTGTGAATAATCCCTGGAGATTGAAATACAACAAAACAATTCCTTCCCCCCAGGAGTTTACAATCTAACGGGAAGAAGCGCATAAGAGAATATTTATATATTCAGTATTTAAGTACATACAGAGAATGTACTTAAATATAAATATAAATACAAAGAGAACAATAAATATAAAGATGTATATATAATATGTATTTATATTAAAATATATTAAATGTATATGATATGTAAAGTACATATTTCTATATAAAGTATAAATAAAATATAAAGCATAAGTATTAACATAAATATAAAGAGATTAAATACAAGATAGTTTAAGAGGGAGGGCACCAGTAGTCGAAGGGATCAAGAAAGTGTTCATGTGGGGCAGCTAGGTAGTGTAGGGGATACAGCACCAGCCCTGGAGTCAGGAGGACCTGAGTTCAAATCTGTCCCCTTGACCCTGGGCAAGTCGCTTAACCTGATTGCCTCTAAAAAAAAAAAGAGAGAGAGAGAGGAAAAAGAAAGTGTTCCTGTAGAAGGAAGTACTTGAGTTGTGTCAAAGAAAAAGATTCCAGGAGGCAGAGGTGAAGGGGTAATGCATTTCAGGCATGGAGAACAGAACTGCAAAGGCACAGAGACTGGACAATGGAGTATTGTGTCTGAGGAACAGAGAGAAGGTCAGTTTGACTGGATTGTAGAGTACGGAAGGGACAATAAAGTACAATGAGGTTGGAAAGATAAAAAGGGGACAGTTTGTGAAGGGCTTTAAACGCTAGAGTTTATCCTAGAGACAAAAGGAAAGCACTGGTGTTGACTGCTTAGCAGTCAGGCCTGTGTTTAAGGAAATCATTTTGACAGCTGAGCATAAGACGGACAGCAATGGTGGGAGGCTTAAGGCAGGGCGACTCATTACAAGGATGCTGCAATGATCCAGTGATGAGGTCCTGAATGAAAGTGGTAGCTCTGTGAGTGGAGAGAAGGGATCAGATGTGAGAGATGTTGTGATGATAGAACCAGCAAGATTTGGCAATTGGTTGGGTATATGGGAGAGGTACAATTCAAGGATGATGCCAAGAATAGGAACCTGGGAAACTAGAAGGGATGGTGGTGCTTCTGACAGAAATAAGGAAGTTTGGAAGACGGGAGAGCTCTGGAGGGGAAAATAATGAGTTCAGTTGTGATTGAGTTGAGTTTGAGATGTAGTGTTGTGCAAAGAACACTTGATCCAGAGTTAGAGAACAAAGGTCCAAATCCTGGCTCACTGACTTAACATTGTAACCTTGAGCAAATCAGTGCAGCTCAGACCAAAGTCATCCACTGCATCCTGGGCCCTCACCAGTCTCCTGACTTTTATCTTGCCACTGGACTTCACTGACTCTGGAGGAGGGCCTGATTCACGCAACTCTGCTTTGCTTCAATCCAATTCATGCACAAGCCAAGCCATCACCCTTGTTTCACTGGTTCTTCTTGAGAATGAAGGATGAACAGCAATAACCTCTCCATGACTCATTTGTAAGATGAGAGATTTGGACAAGATGATCCTCCAGCTTTGGTTCTGTGATCTCGTGTCTTCTCCCAGTTGATCATATCCTGTCTACCAAGCTACCTTCCTCTGATCATTCAAAATAGCTCCTGAAATATCCATTGTTTCTCCACACAGCTTTCATAGACTGATCACAGAATCTTAGAGCCTAAGAGCCGAAATAGATATTAAAGATGAACTAATACAACCTTATTCTGCAAATAAGGAAACTGAGACTGAGAACATAAATGACTCACCCAGGTCAAATAGCTGTTTCTAGGAAGAGCCAGGACTAGAATCCAAGACTTGGGGCTTCATCAGAGGAGATGGCTTCCTGTCTTCACTGGTCATGTACTTGCCGCAACTACTGCCCTCATTCTCAAATGAACACAATTGTATGTGTGTTTAACAGGAATGAGACAGCTAGGTAGTGACGTATATAGAATGCTGGACACTCATCTTCCTGAATTCAAATCCAGCCATAGACACTTCCTAACTGTGTGACCCTGGGCAAGTCACTTAACCTGCTTTGCCTCAGTTTCCTTATCTGTAAAATGAGCTGGAGAAGGAAATAGCAAACTAGTCTAGTATCTTTGCCAAGAAAACACCAAATGGGGTCACTAAGAGTTGGATACAACTGAAAAATGGATGAACAACATAATTGGAATATTCTACTGTTAGCCTATCTTAAAATTTGGTCAATAGGGAATCACAGATTCTTGAAGCTGGAAAGCACCTTGGAGCAGAGGCCTTCTAGTCTAAAGGGTCTTTTACATAACATCTTCAACATCTGACTTCTGCCTGAATAACTGCAATGACAGTGAACTCACTACCCATCCAGGCAAACTATTTTACTTTGGGATAGCTTTAACTATCAGGTCTTGATCCCATCTCAATCCAAGTATATCAGCCCCAAATCTGACCCTCTACAACTTCAACTAATCTTACTTTTCAGTCCCTCTGGCCTTTTTATAACTAAGGCTGTAATGGTGATGCCAATCTTTGACACGTTCCCCAGGGGCAAGGCTTGAGTGAATCCTGTACAGTTTCCAACCACAATAGGCAGCTCCTAAAGGCTTTCTGTTGATGATAAAAGGGATGATACATAACACTGGCCCATTTGGGACTGGGCTCCCCAAGGGGACAATAGGCCCTGGGCGATAACTTGAACTTTGTCCACTTTTCCAAGGCTTACAAAGGAAGCAGCAGTAGCTTGCCCCTAGAGCCTAAACAAAGCATTTATGGGCAATAGGCTAGGCTGGAAAATTGCATCTCACTGTGGGGTTACTGTGGACCAGGGCCTTTGTGCCTTCATTCTAGCACATATCACATCACAAAGTAAATACTCATAGGGCATGGTTAATGGAATTTTCTGATTTAAAGGAGACTTTATTAAAAAAAAAAAAGTAATATTCTTAAATGCCCTTCATGAGGTTCCCTGCAAGTTGAACCATAAGGAACTTCCAATCTCATTTATTAAACCTGGTCTTAATTCCGCTAAGTCCTTCCCTTCTCCAGCCCAACCTTGTATTTGGAGTTGGCTTGAGGTACTTGAGATGATAATGAAAACTCATGGAGGAGCCCTAGGGTGAGTGGCCTTGGGTAAATTTCATAATTTTGATGGCCTCAGTTTCCTCATCTATAAAGTGAGGAGGTTGGACTCTATGCCTAAGATTTCTCCAACGTTATAAAATCCTATGATTCCAGTGGTCCAAACTTTAGCCTGCCAAAGTTCATGATAATTCAGGGTAATCTCACTGTCTCTTCCTCCCACAGTCTTTGGGAAAACTGAGTGATTCCTCCCTCCCTCCCTCTGCTAGACTGGAGGATGAACAGAAAAGGAAAATGAAATTGCTGAGAAGAACGGGGCTGAGGACTTGGACACCAGCAGAAGGTTCACAGATGCCCTGACCATATTTAAAGGAATGCAGATGTGTAGGAGGATAAAGAAAAGCTGGATGAGAGCAGGGCTTGCCAGAACTCTGGGATGCTCTGCCCTTTGGGATGATGATTGAGCAATCTGCTCTTGAGTTTGTATGGGAAACGGCACCAGTCCCAGGCCCTTTGGTGGCTGGTCAGTAGGTCAGGGAGAGTGAAGGGTAGGGGAGCTGAGGCCAAAGTTTGTATTTGGACATAGGGCAACACAAGACAACAGGGGTCCTAGGACCTTTAAATGTCCCTGAATTCATTGGGGCTTTTGATAAATGTATCTCTGTTAAGCAGAAAACTTGGTGGCACAATGGATAGAGCACCAGACTTGAATTCAGGAAGATCAAATCTAGCCTCAGACACGTACTAGCTGTGTGACCCTGGGCAAGTCACTTAACCCTGTTTGCCTCTGTTTCCTCATCTGTAAAATGAGCTGGAGAAAGAAAATGGCAAACCATGCCAATATCTTTGCCAAGAAAACCCCAAATGGGGTCACAAAGAGTCAGACATGATTGAAAAACAACTGAACAACAAAATGTCTGCTAAACACTACCTACAGGGCATTTACTTGCCAAGGTTAGACTCTGATAGAAAGGAGCTCTGTGAGACAGCTGCAAAGATCCCAATTTAATACTGAGAGCCACACCTAATATATTCCTATTGCTGCCCCAATCCAGGACCAGGCTCCTGCCACCCACCAAACAACTGCATCAGCCCATCCATGTGAATCTTCCAATAGCTAATCTTCCCTTCCTTCTCCCCTATTTTTTTTTGTGAGAACTTTTCTTTTAAACATTGGGTGAAAACTTTCTCTACTGATGAAGCCAGAGCATTGGACCCAGAGTCAGGAAGACCTGAGTTCAAATCCTTCCTCAAATTCTTATTGGCTGGGCAAAAAACCTATTTGCCTTAGTTTCCTCATTTGTAAAAGAGGATGATAATAATAGAACCTACTTTCCACAAATGTTGTAAAGACCAAATTAGATAAAATTTGTAAAGCATTTTGCAAACCATGCTATAGAGATGCTAGCTAGTATTATTATTGCTATAGATCATAATTGGGCTGTAACTGATACTATTAGAGAGTTGCCAGGGACAGTGAGAAGTTAAGTGACTTGCCCTTGATCACAGTATTGGTATTTGTAACCTCTCATCCATAGTAGTAAGAATTAACTTCCTTCCAAAATAATCATGCTATTCTTCTCAGGACTCTGTTTGGGACAGCCTACCCATTCTCAGAGGTGGGAGGTCCATAAATGTCACACATTGCATATGTTTTAGGACATTTTTGATTTATCAATAGGTCGTAATGATTTTTTCTCTATGTTTAAAAAATTCTAATTGTTATATGGCATGGCTTTCAGGGAGGGGGAGAGAAAAGGAGAAGGATGCTGAGGAAAACTATGATGATGGAAAAACAAAGTCAATAATAAAAACATTTTTAAAATAATCTGTTGGGGCACAATATCCCTAGTGCTTATTATAATAACTCAGCACAGCCTTTTAAAGACTCTCCCTCCAGGTGTCCCTCTCTCCGTGCTCTGACCACCCTCACTTCTCAGTATTCCTCAAAATGCACTCTGCATTCCAGCCAGGTAAACCTGCTCATTCAAAACTTTGAACCTTCCCAAAGGTCCCTCCTCCCACTTAGAATATTCTCTTTCTTCCTCTCTACCCATATATTTCCTTTTCCTCCCTCTAAGTATAGTTCAAAGTTTGTCTGCTTTAGGAAACCCACTGAGGCTAGCCTTGCCCAGAACCACTTGACAGCATCCCAAAATGTTTGAACTGCAAGAGACATTAGAGTCTCTTTACTCTGACCCCATCATTTTATAGTGGAACAGTTTAAGGCCAGGTAGTTAGTGGCACTCCCTTCCTTGTCCATATCCCTTCAGTATTTCTGCCCTCAATTTATGCTGTATTTATCTGAACTCATTTATACCTTCTTTAAAGTCAATATCCCCTGAAAACCTCACAAGAAGAGATAGATATATCAGCACCTAATCAGACCATCCTGGCAGCAGGACTCCCCCAGGTAAGTTACTTTCCCCATCTTTAGCCCCTCACCCCAGTCACACAGGAATTAGGCCAGTCAATTCTATCCAACACCCCGGTTGACTGATTTCTTTTTTCACTGAGTTGACCAGCTGTTTGAATGAACAAAAACAACAAACTGTTTTGACACCAGGCAGCCATACCAGCAAATTCTCCCCCACTCTCTGGATAAGGGAGCTGCCCTGAATAGAAGGGAAACACCCAAAGAGAATTCTAATTTCACAAATATGTGTTGGGTGCCTACTATGTGCATAGCACTGTGCTGCATGTTGGGAAACCACAGAGATAAATTAGACAGGAGGATCAGACTTGCCTGCATACTGTGGTTGTAAGATCCCCATGAGAGATGCTGAATGTAGAAACCACTGAAGGTTTTAAGCAATCCCATTCCAAGAAAGGTCTTATTAGAGCCAAAAACAAATCAGGAAGAAAGCCTCTTGGAACAGGAATTCTTGAGGTTTCATTTCAGATTATATCTCCTTTCTTCTTGTCCATTTGCCTTACTTTAAAAGTTGCTGAGACTGGACCAACCTACGCTAAGTGACCGGGGCAAACGACCATGAGCCCCTTGTCACTAGGCTTTAGGGGGAGTCAGTCACTTCCAGCTTCTCAAAGTTTAAAAAAGGTAGGTCATCTATCATAAGGTTAAAGGTTGGACTGTCCCCTGGAGTAGCCATGCTGAGATGGTTGGTGCTTTCTGACCACTACACAATTATTATTAAAGCATTCAAGTCTCAATTAGCCAAACCAATGGAGTAGAGCGGTAGAGTAGAGAATACAAAAAGCAATTTCTCTTTGGCTTTGGAACACATTATAATGAATTTTTAGCAGCACCTTATTATGTTCTGCTGAAGGTAATATTAAAATGGGTCTGTGTTCCCTGAGAGTACACATTAACTGATGGTGAGAGAAAGATGTCTCTTGGCTACAGGGGAACTGGGGGGTGAGGGTGGGAATCCCTGAAGGAACCAGACCTGGGATTAAACATTTTCCTCAGATAATCCACCAAATGGATAAATCACATGCAAGCCAATCAAGAGAAAGAGGTAAATATCTGCCTGAAGCAAGATTCTATTTTCCTCAGTACAAAGTGTGTGTGTGTCCATGCATGTGTGTGTGTGTGTGTGTGTGTGTGTGTGTGTGTATGTGTGTATGAGGGGGTGATTCTAGCACTGGAGAGTCCATACAGAAATGGGAGTGGTGCAAGCTTACCTTTCTCTTAGGACCTAACAAACTCTTTGAGGCCGAGATGCCTTCCTTTTTTGACTCAGTATCCCCAATATCTATCACACTGCCAGGCACATAATAGGTACCCCACAAATGCTTGTTGAATGGAATTAAATGGCTGTAAACCCTCAAGCCCCATCCAACGGGACTCCCTGAACCACTACAATTCTTTAAACAAGACGGCTCTTGCTGTGGTTCTCATAAAGCAAGTTCCTTTCCACTGATTTACTCTATGGATCTAAAAAGTTCACCCTGGGAAAAATTCCTGTCCCAGCCCACAGCAGTCTATTTTGAATGATACTCTTCCTTATTTCAGGGCCAAGTTTTTTGAGATTCCCTGAGCTTGAGTTTTCATTATGAGGGGGCACTGTTATGCTTGAGACTTTTATCTTAGTCTTCATTCCCCCCCCTTTTTTTTTTTAAACTTTGCCTGCTGTTTTCAGTTGCAAAGGAAAAGATGGAGATGAGGCAGCTATCCCTCTCTCTGCGGTTAAGCTCAGCAATGATCCTACAAGCCTGGAATTTGAGGAATTTCCTGCCCCATGCTCCCTAGAAGAGCAGAGAGAGACCCAATAATTAGCCCTAAAGTTTCCACTCCTGCCTCCCTCCACCCAAGTTAAGTGTCCAAACTGTATAGTCCAGACTGAGAGGAACTAGAATGGTGGAAGAGCCAGGCCTGGGGTCTATTTGTGGACTTGATACCCAGGAGGATTTGCTTCCCCAGATCTCCCCCACCCCCTCCCAACTACCTAAGAAGCAAGGGCCTGCCAGCAGTCAGTTCCAAATGCTTCTCTCTGCTTGTCTTAAACTTCAGAAATAACAATAATCACACACACACACACACACACACACACACACACACAGAGGCAATCCCTCACTGAATTAATTTTGCCTTTTTTGCTTCTTGGGCTGGAAAGATTCAGTAATACCATTTGCCCCTCACTGCCTGGGATTTGTTCCTCAGAATTTGGTAAATTCTTCTGCCTTCACTACTCCATCCCCCAACAGTAGGACACCAAAAGAAAGCCCTTGGCCTTGAGTTTCTTTTCTTTTTCATTCTCTCTTGCCTCTTTCCCTTCTGTCTCTTCTCCTCCTGATACTTTATTCCTGTCCTAATTCATTCAGCTCATGTCCTTGTAATATGTCTGTCCTGTGATCTGTGAGTCCTTTCAGGTTTGTCCATGTCAGCATATCTGTCTCAGACTGGAAACCCCTGGACCTCAGGCACTGTGGCTTTTTTTTTCCTTTGCCTCAATTTGTTTGGTCAACTTTCAGTTACTTGGGTGGGGAGCAGCAGTGTAGATAATCCAAAGTCATTTCTATGTGGCTTTGAAATGCCTTATATAACTTTTTTGCAGCTGCAGCAGAAGCAGATTTCTTTTCCTAATTATGTTTTGCTCAGGCTAATATTAAAATGGGTTTGTATTCCCAGATCACACACCAACCAATGGCTGGAGGAGGGGGCCCAGGAGTTGTGCTGGCTGTCAGGGCAAAGCCAGTCTGGGATTAAACATTTGCCACAGAGAGTCCCCAGTGTATAATCCACAGGCAGATAATTGAGAGCTGACTGCAGAGTGGCCCATGAAGGTAGGCACTTAATATACGATTAATGATTGATTGGTTCCAGTCCCTATTCTTTCTTCTCTTTGCCCAGATTTCCTCTCCTGGGTCTGCCTGTGCAACTATCTCCTGCCTGCTATTTCTGCCTTTATCCACTCTTTTTTCTTCCCCCTACCACCAGCTTCATTATGCACCCAGTCTTTCTTTTCCTCTTGCCCTTCCCCAAGGAGAAAAGATATCCCTCTGCTTTTTTTCCTCCCATGGACTCCATGGGGGAGAAGGGGGAAGGAGGAGAAGGGTCAAGCATATAGAAATGAATAGAGCCGGGGAGATTGCTAGGCAGCAGGGTACACTGTAAAGAGTGATATACTGGGAATCAGAATACCTAAATTTGAGTCCTGGCTCTTTCACTGACTTGTTCAATGGCTCTGGATGCCACTTCCTTGGGCCTCAGATTTCTCATATGTAAAATGATGACACTGGACCAGATGATCCCTGATAAGTGTCCCTGCCCCCTGCCCTGATCAGCCCACATCCAGAGCACTGGCTTCAGGTCTGGGCACCATGGTGGAAGAAGGACACTGGTAAGCTAGAGAGAGTCCACGCAAGTGTGGCAGTGAAAGGCCTTGAGCCCATGTCATCTGTTGAAAACCCTGGGAATGTTTAGCCTGGAGAAGAGAAGACTCAGGGGAAATGAAAGCTGTGTTCAAGCGTTTAAAGGGCTGGCACACAGAGGAGGAATTAAAATTGTTCAGTTTGGCCCCAGAGGGTAGTACCAGAAGCCATAGGGGGAAGCTGCAAATTCAGGCTAGATGTCAAAAACAGGCTTCCTAACAATTTTTGTTGTTTAGTCATTTTCAGCAGAATCTGAATCCTCGTGACCCTATTTTGGCGTTTTCTTGGCAAAGATACTGGAGTGGTTTGCCATTTCCTTCTCCAGCTCATCTTACGGACAAGGAAACTAAGGCAAACAGGGTTAAGTGACTCACCCATGGTCACACAACTTGTAAGTGTCTGAGGCCAGATCTGAACTCAGGAAGATGAGTCTTCCTGACTCCAAGCCTAGCACTCTGTGTACTATGGTGCCACCTAGCTACCCCAAAAGGAGAAGTGGCCTGCCTTCAAAGAGGGGTGGGTTCCCCCTCACTGGAGGCCTCAGTGCGCAGTCTGGCTATTATAGTGGGGATTCCTTTGAGGCATGGATTAGGCAAGATGGGTCTAATTCTGTGATTCTGTGTGACCTCTATGGCCTTCTTTAGCTCAAAGGCTAAAAGTTAGGGGATGTCTTCTTTAAAAAAAAAATGCCTAGGCACAACAGGAAATGAAATATGATTTGACTAAGGTCCTTCTACCTGCCTTCCTACTCATCCACCCACGCACACTCCATTCTCTCCCGCCACCAATCAGACTCTCTCCTTTCCTCTCCCTTCCTGCTTCCCTTGGCTTTCCCGGTCCCCTTTCAGCCACTCTGTTTCCAAGGCAACACCACGAGGCCGCCTCCCACTTGCCCACAAGTCCCTTCTAAAGTTTCACCAGTTTCACCACCACAAGTTGGTTCCACAAGATGGGCTCCTGTCCTTCTCCCTCCTCAACCTCACTTTTCTCAGTAGAGAACTGAGGCAAGAGATATGTTGCTAAATGGACTCCAGTCTGTTTGAGGTCTCCTGGCAGAGTTATCATCTAAATTCACCTCCAACTCTTTTGGAAACAACCGCCCCCACCCCAAACAACTGAAAAATCAAAACAGTGGCTTCCTACTCCCCTCCTCTTGCCCCTCAATTCTCCCTCTTAAGACAGTCAGTGAACCTCAGAGAAGACGCTCTCAGAATATCCCTGGTTAAAAAGAAAATCAAAGTCATCCCAGTCACTTCAATGGGAATTTTCAAAATCTCTAGATTTTCTTCAACTCTCAAGATATTTTTGCTGTTTGAAGTTGAGAGTTGCCAGTCCCCATCCCCCCTGTCCTCCCCCTTCACATTCCCTTCAAACAAAGCTTTTCTGTCAGGTTTTTTACCCTGGTGGAGGATTTTAACTGGAATCTTTTTAAAAAAAAACTTTTTTTTCTCCCTTCTTCCTCTTTAATTCTGAAGGATCTTTTGTCTTTGAAAGTGAGAGGCCTAAAGAGATTGGGAAGACTGCCTTTTTTTTTTCCAGAAGGAACTGGGAGGGGGAAAAAAATCTCTAACAACAGAAGAGTAAGAGATACAGAGAGAAAAAGGGAGAGTTATTAAACACACACACACACACACACACACACACACACACAATATCTGTATCTGGAGCCCTAATTTATCCTTACGCAACCTTTGAAGGAAAATTGGTTTGGCTGGTGCTAGCTTTGCTTCTTTTATAAAAGGTAAGTGAGGGAAAGGGAAACATACACAGAGAAGGAAACAGAGATAGAGACAAACCTTGAGAAAAAAGACAGGAACCTTGAAAGCAGGAAGAGGAAATGAGAATAACAGGGAGAAAAATGAGGAGGAATAAGAGAAAAGACCTTGAAAGAATGAATGAGAAAACAGAAAGAAAAAAGGATTGTAAGAAAGTGAGAGAAAATAGGAAAGTTGAACAGGAAGACATATCACTCTCACACACACACACATACACACACACACACACACACAATTCTATAAGGGCATTTCTGACTTAAATCCCTCATGTCTGTATGGTGATTTGAAGCTTTCAAATATATTATCTGATTCAACTTTCAAAACAAGAGCATTGGTATTATTATCCCCATTTTACAGATGGGTAAAAGTAAGGCTCACAGAAGATAAATGATGTGCTACAGTCACACAAATAACTAAGAGAAGCAGTAAACCCAGGTCTCCTGACTTCTTTTCTTTCTACTCCACTAAGGTAAGAGAAAATGAATACGTCACCCAAGGAAGCAGAGAGCTACTAAGCTCAGGTTTTGTTGAGAGACCAAATCAAAAGAGGGTTGGCAATGAGTTAGAATCAAGAAGCCAGGCTGCAGGAACCAGATTACTCTTTGACAAAGGGAAGAGATGGCTGCAGGGACAGAGGGAATTTTTCTTTCTTAAACTTTTCCTGTCCTATCATTTTCCCCCCTAATCCTGGACTTCCTCTTTGTGTGACAAGGTGTCATCTGGTCTGACTGAACACTATTTTGTCACCTATTATCTTCATATGGATTCTCAATTTTGTGGATCATCCATGGCCAAATTTTAATCCCAGACAGATTGACTTCTCTCTGCTACCCAGCAGGTTCTGGCTGCCAGTCCGGGTGTGCACAGGGAATTACAAACTCATTTAAATATTGGCATAAACTAAACAATCAGCAAGGCAAATCTTACAGTTATTATTCATAATTAATAGTGATAATTATAATTTGTATTATTAATAGTGCATTCCAAAGCCAAGTGTGAAGAGATTGAGAGGGATACTTCCTTTCCCTAAAGGAATGGGGGAGAAGGAAAGGAAGGATAGAAAAGTCAAGGAAATAGGCATATCAAGAGAAATGCAGTAAATGAAAGGATTTAGGATTTTCCATGCCACCTCTCTATAGAAGGGAGGATGGAGTGAGATAGCCTTTGACCTGAAGGCCTAAAAGCCCCACCTTGCCTTTGGAAGGAGAATTGAGACTTGGCTGGAGCTAGCCTTCCATCTTTTATAAAGGTAAAGCAGTACTGTCTAGCAAAAAGATCTTGGATTTCACTGTAGAAGATATGTTGTTTGAGTCTCCACTTTGACAGCGTGTGACCTTGGGCAAGTAAACTGACATCTTCTTAGTCTGCAAAATGGGAATAACAGCATTTCTACTGTGCACATCAAAGAAAGTGCTTGGTTAATTGTAAACTTAGTAGTGGTATTATTCCAACTTGGCTACCCTAACTCTCAGTTGAAGGCTACACCCAGAGATGATTGGAGGAAAGATATATCACCACGCTCTAGGGCAATCAAGACTTCTGAGAAGGAATTTGGAGGCTAGAAGAGGCAGAGTCCAAAAGACTATTTCCCTGAGGAGATAGCAATTGAGGGAAATAGGGGCACTCTTCAAATGTCCTGGAGGAGAGTGGAACTATTGGCTCTGAGTCTCAGATGAAGGATAATTCTACTTTTCTGATTCCAGAGAATACTCCCAGCTTCTACAATCTGGTCTCAACTTCTGGCTATATTTTATATGAGGCTTGGTGAGAGCTAAGTCACTAGAGGCCAAGGGATATGCCATAGAGAAGTCTGAAATGGCAGATCCCTTGGCTAAGCAGAATAGAATCGAGCTGGAAGGTATTTTAAAGATCATCTAGTCCAACTCTATTTTTGCAGGTCAAGAAACTGAGGCCAAGGGAAGGGAAATGACTCTGTCAAGGTCACACAGCTGGTTAGCAGCAGAGGAGTCTCTAGCTCCAAAACCCTATCCTTTTATGGGTGTGTTATTATTGTTGTCATAGTCATCATCATCATCATCATCATCATCATCACCACATATTTTGCCACTCTGAGTCTCACAGAACTACAGCAATTTCCATTTTTAGAAGAAGAGTTTTACCTTTTCCAAGCTCACATTTATTTCAAGGAAACCTTGGATTTATCCAAACTCAACCAAGCATAATGCCTATCTATTATTCCTTAATGATCCCTGGTGTGGAGGAAATTTTACTACCTTTCTCAGTCTTCCATCTAAAAACTCAAGGTCAGAAAGTTCTTCTTTTTCTCTGACCTAAGCACCTCTTGCTGCAAAGTCACACCTTTTATTCATTTAATTCAATTTTATTTTACTTTCATTTCCAAATTTTCATCCCCAACCCCACCCTGAAACAACACATCTTTTCTTAAAAGCCAAAGACAAGCAGTGTTAGAAAGCCAGGCCCCAGCTTGAAGAAATTGGGAGGAGGGTCAGTGTTCATTCCCCACTACTTTGAAGGCCTCTTTAGGAGGAGAAGGAAGAAGGCAAAAGGTAGGAGTGGGGAGAGAGGTACAAGCAGCAGGCTGGAATGTGGGGGCAGGTCCCCTGACAATCAGAAGGAGTCTAGAACCTGCTGTCTGTTACTTAATTATCTCTGAATGGTTTTTGTTCCTGGCTTTAAACATTTACCCCTATTGGGTTTTCACGGCCTTACACTCTCTCTCTATCTCCTTTTCTTTGCCGTTGCCATAGTAACGACTCCAGGCATACAACTGCTCTCTGATTTTAAATAAAAGTTGAGGATCTCTCTCTCTCTCTCTCTCTCTCTCTCTCTCTCTCTCTCTCTCTCTCTCTCTCTCTCTCTCTCTCTCTCCCTCTCTCTCTCTTTCTCCCCCTCCCTCTCTCTCTCTCCCCATCCTCCTCTTTCTCCTCTTCCTCCCCTCTCCTTTCTCCCTCTCTGACTGAGATCTCTCTTTTATCCATCCCTATTCTCTTTACCTTCCTCTCGCTATCTCTCTTTCTCCCTTCCCTCCCCCTCTTCTTCCTTTTCCTCCTCTTGCATCCCCTTTCTCCTTGCTTTCCTCTTTCCCCTCCCTTCCCCCATCCCTTTATCATTTTCCCGCTCCTCCTTGTTCATTTCCGCCTTCCACCTGCCTCTCTAGCAAACCCCCTCCTCAAATCTTTGGGTTTCCAAGCTGGTCCTAATCCCCTGGTTGCTATGACAGCACCAGCGGGGGGCCACAGTAGGAGGGGTTCATGGAGTGAATGTGTGTATGTGTCGGTGTGAGGAGGGGATCTGTCTTTATTCCAAGAAGGAGCAGGATTTGGTGGTTATATCTCTAATATTCTCTATAGGTATTTACCCCCCTTCCATCAATAAAACTGAGAGCCAATTTATCATCTATCCACCCCCCACTGAACCCCCACACACCTATCAGAAAGGAGGAGTGATGCTCTGTAATGTGCTTTGAAGTCTTTAGGGTAAAGGGGAAATGGGGGAGGAAAAGACTGGGGGGGGGGCCAACAATGATTTCCAAGTAGGATTGGGGTTGGACTCTGAGTTGAAGTCCTGACTACTACTCACTATGTGACCTTGGGCAAATCACTTTCCTTTTCTGAGCCTCAGTTTCTTCCCTCTAAATGATCTTTAAGCCTCTAAGGTCCCTTACAGCTTTATCACTGTGTGGTTTTTGTTCTCTGTTAGACTGTAAGCTCCTTGAGAGTAAGAATTGTTCCATTCTTTGTATTGGCATCCCCAACACCTGACACAGTGCCTGGCACATTGTAACTGCTTAATACACGATTATCGACTGATTGATGAATATTCTATGATTTTGTAATGGTTTCACCTTCCCTCCTCTTCCCCCAGTTTCCAGGTAGCCAGGAAAGATCCTGACTTTTTTTTTTAAATTGCCAGTGGCATGGAAGGAAGGAAGCAGCATAGGCCAGAACCACTGGAAAAGTTTGTCCCGTGTCCTAGAATAACAGGGTAGACATCAAGGCTCCAGTGTTGAATTTGGAGTAATATCTGAGTTCATATCCCAGTTCCCATTTTTATTAGTTATATGATTGCAAGCCCATCAGTCAACCTCTCTAAGTCTCAATTTCCTCATCTGTAAAATACAGATTAACCTGTAGTACCTACCTGATATAGGGGTTGTTGTGAGGATCAAATGAAATAGTGTCTATCAAGCGCTTTGTAAACTTTATCTAAATATCAGCTATTATTACATCAGAGACAGTGGAGCAGCACATCCTTCCTGGAATGCTGTCATAGAATCAAAATTGTTAGAGATCATCAATAAATGATCTCTAATAATACTCTCCCTCTCCCCTCCCCCCCCCGCCCCCAGTTCAAATTACTCACCTCACCCAAATTCACACATTGAGTTAGTAGCAGAATTTGGACTAGAACCACATTTCCTAGCTGTCAGCCTCCTGTTTTTTTCATTGTAACATCCACTATCATTGAATCTTCCTAATCAAGGATGGTTCCTTTCCCCCATGTATCTCCATACTGACCCCTGCCTTCATTGTTTTCATTTGCTCAGCTCCTAATTCTCCTCCCTCATCTCCAGAATCAACTTTGGATAGAAAAGATGAGACAAAGATAAAAACCTTACAACCTCTAAAGTAGGACAAAGAACATATGTTACTACCATATTACTCCTACCTTCTCAGAATCATGAAAAAAAAACCCCAACACTTTTCCCCCCCTTTTGGTAGGAGTAGAGAGAATGATTTAACAGAGCAAAAAGAGACCATAGGGCTCATAGATTTAGAGGCGGAAGGGACCTCCGAGGCCATGTAGTCCATTACTCTCATTTTGTAAACTAGAGAAACTGAGGCCCAGTTAAGTAACATGCCCAGGGTCTCACAGGTAGCAGGCAGGAACACAAGATGGTAACTCAGAAGACCTAGATTCTGCTCTTGGTTTTGCCACTAACTGGCTCTATGACTATAGACAAGTCACTTATTCTCTCCAAACCCCACAAAGCGAGGAGTTGTTATTATACCGAGTACTAAATGAGTGTGAAAAGAAACTAGGAGACATCATTTACCCCGGTCCCTTTGTTTTGCCTATGAAGTCATTGAGGCTCAGAGTTAAAAGGTTTGCTGGGACTGGAATCCAAGTCTCCTGACTCTTTCTCTAAGGTTTCTTTTGGCTCCAAAACTCTTTTTCTATTGGGAGTGGAGGTGGGGGATGGGGATGGAGATGGACTTTGTGAATTGTAACATTTTGAGAAACATCAGAAAACAGTAAGACGTGTTTCCTAAACGGTAAAATGTGTATAGATGTGAGTTGTTATTATTATTATTATTATTATTATTATTATTATTATTATTATATTATTGTAGGGCATGTGGGAAATGGAGGGGCAGCTAGCTGGAGGTTGAGTAAAAGAGAAGGGTTGCAAAGCAGATGAGGAGGGCAAAGACAGAGGTTATGGGTTGGTAAGGAAATCGTGAGTAAAAGGCATAAGAAAGCAGAGACATAAGCAGAGAAGGAAGAAGAAGGAGAGGAAGGTCAAGGGGAGGGTACCCACATGAAGCAAAAGAGGCTTCTGGGGCATGATTTTTCATGATTGAACTAACTCTCTCTTACTCACCCCCTCCTGCTTCCTTCCTGAGCTCCTTGTGTCTCTTACCTCCTCAGCTAAAGAGCTCTGGGTCTTTCCACTTATCCCCTTATCTCTGCTTAGAAGATTTCAGGCTCCCTCCCTCACCTCATAGCTAAGAAAAGCTGGTCAAGGGGAAAACTAGCCAAGAAAAGCCAGAGGGAAAGAATGGAGGGAAAGAAAGTAAGGCCTCACCAACCTTGGGGTAAAGGAACTGAAAGAAAGTTCAAGACAGAGGAGTAACAGTCCAATGGTTCAGACAATTGGTGGTCCCTAAACCCCTTCTATATACCCTATGGCCTGGGTAAAGTTGGAAAGGTGCCAGTTCCCCCAGACTGTGTGTAGAATGCCCCAATGTTCCTTGGGGAAATCTTATCATACTCTCTTGGTTTAGTCCTTCAAACAATTGTCAACTGAGTTAAGGCCCAATTCAAGCCTACCTCTAAAATAAAGTCTTTCCTCTTTGGACTACTCCAACCCTTACTAATCTTCTCTCTCCCTGTTTCCCCAACCCTCTCAAATTCATCTTTCATATGGCAGCGAAATTTATCTTCCTAATACATTGATTATGTGATACATATGATTATATGATCATTTCGCTCCCCCACTCAAAAGCCATCATGACCCCTCTCTACTGGGTAAATAAAATAGAAATTTCTTACCTGGCATTCAAGGCCTCGATAATCCAATACTAAACTATCTTTTCAAATCTGATCACAGGAACACAGATTTAGAGCTGGAAGGAACTTTATCTCATCCAACTTTATTTTACCAACGGAAAGCTGGAACCAAGAGAAGTTAAGTGAATTTACCCAAGGAAACAAAGCAGCAGCAGTGGCAGTAGTCATAATTGAGCAAGGATTTCTCCTTTGTATACTCCACACTTCAGCCAAATTAGTTCATTTATAAGTTCTCGGGAACTTTGCCCCATGCCCCACATTGATCCCATCAACTTGAAATCAAAGGTGCTCCCCCTAGTAGGAACACCTATCCATCAATATGGATTCCTTTAGCCATCTATTCTATCCAGTAGGGACCCAATGTTTTTGTAAAAAAAAAAAAAATCCTACCATTCTGAGGACACATTTGAACTCAGGAAGATGAGTCTTCCAGCTCCAGGCCTGGAGCTCTATCCACAGTGCCACCTAGCTGCCTATACTTAACTTTATCTTGAATTTATATGTCTACATGTCTCCTTTACCAGACTGGAAGCTCCCTGGGGGCAGAACATTTGTATAACTCGACTTTGGATCCCCCACAGAGTCCAATTCAGTACTTTGACTATAGGTACTATTGAATAAATGATATTGAATCTCCCTTTCCAACAACCTTACAGTCAAATCAAGCTGAGAAGCCTTTATTAAGTACCTATTATATGCCAGGCTATGTGCTAAACACTGAGGATACAAATAAAAGCAGAAAACATCCCATCCTCTCAAGGAGCTGGTAGTCTAATGGTCAAGACAACATGGAAACAATTAAGTACAAACAATCTATTTTTGCTGTTGTTTTCTTGTTGTGGTTGTTGTTGTTAGGATAAATTGGAGATAATGCTAGAGGGAAAGCACTAACATTAAAGGGCAGGTAGATGGTGTAGTAGATAGTGCACCAGGCCTGGAGTCAGGAAGGCTCATCTTCCTGAGTTCAAAAATGGCTTCAAAATATGAGAGCTGGAAGAGGTTTCAGAGATCACCTCATCTAGCCCCCTCATTTTACAAATGCGGAAACCAAGGCTTTATGTAGAAGGCCACACAGCAATTGTGTGGAACCCGCAGTTTCTGGCTGCAAGCTCAGTGTTCTTTCCACTCCATTCTGTTGCCTTCTATGCCTTCTCTATCAGGAAGTATACCCCCTCCTTGGGGGAGCAGACTGGCAACTGATTTCAATTAGCTCCCAATGTCCTTGGTGTAAAAATGCTTAAAAATAAAAATAATCGTAAAAAGGAAAAAAAAAAAGCTGACCTCAAACACTTACTAGCTGTGTGACCCTAAGCAAGTCAACTAACACTGCTGGCCTCAGTTTCCTCATCTGTAAAATGACCTGGAGAAGAAAATGGGAAAGTGCTCCAGTATCTTTGCCAAGAAGAGTGGGACACAATTGAACAACAACAATTAATATTAAGAACGATTAGGAAAGGCTTCCTGTAGAAGGTGGGACTTGAGCTGTGCCTGGAAAGCTCAGTGACCAGAAGGTAGAAATTAGATGGGAGAAAATTCCTGCCTTGGCTGCGGGAGGGGGACAGTCAATGAAAATGCAGAGTCAGGAGATAGAGTATCTAGTGGGAGAAATAGCCAGGGGGCCACTGGTTGCCAGAGTTATTGAAGGGGAGTAAAAAGATTGAAAAGGTAGGAAGGGGGTGGGTTAAGAAGGGCTTTAAAAGCCAAACAGAGGATTTTATATTTGATCCTGGAGGTAAAAGGGAGCATGCTTACTGAATAGCAGGGGAAAGGGTAGTGAGGTTGACAGTCTATACCGCACAACTTATCACTTCAAAAATAAAACAACTGGTGTTTATGTCACTTTAAGTCTGCAAAGTGTTTTACATATATTATCTTATTTGAGCCTCAGAGCAATCCACTGAGCTAAGTGCTACAGGTAATATATCATATCATTCTCATTTTACAGATGGGGAAGGTGAGGCTCAGTCTGTGGCCACTCAACTAAGTAACAGAGGTGAGATGTGACCTCAGATCAAGGCCCAGCACTCTGTCAGACCACACTGCCTTCTTTAAGGATAGTTTCTTATATTGGTTTCTGACTGTTTTGTGTATCAGTCTCTTCTCCAAAACTAGAGCATAAGCTCCCTGTAGGCAAGCATCAACTAAACAACAAGCATTTTTAAGGACATTTACATAAGTCAAACTGAGTTGGGTAATGGGTATAAATAGACAAAAATAAAATAAAATAGTCTGTGCCCTCCCATAGCTAAGAAGATGTCTTTACCTTCTTTGCCTGGCACAGGAATGGGTGCGTAGCAAAACTAATGGACTAAGTAACTGATTGCTAACCAGGGATATCCTAGTTTAAAAACTTAAAATCTGAAAAGACCTGTCTCTGAAAATTAACTAGCTGTACGATCATTAATAATGCAATTAATCTCTCAGGGCCTCAGTTTTCTCATTTGAAAATTGAGATAATAACACATGAAGTACTGACCTTGTGTGGTTCTTGTGTGGATCAAATTAGACAGTCTGTGCAAAGGCCTTTGTCAACTTTAAAGTACTATATAAATGGCAGTTGTTATTATTTTATTATCATTAAGGAGCCTATGGGTCACTTATAAAAGGGTTGTAGCTTTGTTTCAGATCACTATGCAGAGTGAGTATTGGGAGGGAAACTCTGTACAACGGAAAGAATACCGGATTTGGAGTCAGGACTGGATTCAGATCCTGGCTTTGCCGTCTATGGCCAGTTCCTTAACCTCCCTGGGCCTCTATTTCCTTATTCAGAAAATGAAGGCATTGGACAAAATGAGCTCCAAGGCCCCTTCTCATGATCCTTAACCCAACTCTGCCTCTGTCTTGCTGGATTATCCTGGACAAAGTCTTTCATCCTCTCTGGGTCCCAGACTACTTGACCTCTCCTTTTCTATCCCTCTCTACCTCTCTGCCCTTATACATCCTGAATCTTCCTTCAGAGTGTTCTGGCAAGTTAAGACCCTTACATTGCCAGCACCATCCTCAGAGCAACTTTGGGGGTGCTCAAAGAGGGGCAAAGGGGGCCAGGTTTAGCAGACAACTCCAAGATAAGGTTCCCAGCCTTGGGAAATTGACTGTCTAATTGGGAAAAATGAACAGACACACCTATGTAAATGAGTGTAATGAAAAAGGATCTCATAAACTGGGGGATGAACACTGAAGAAAGAAGAGGTTGGAATCATAAAGGGTTAATCAAGAAAGGCTTAGGGGGGGGTGGGAATTGATGAGTTTAGAAGGAGTGGGGGTGGGGTATGGATTGATACCATACCAGGGAGTTTATATATGATAAACTCTTTGAGCCCTCTGGACAAACAGTGTAGGAGACATGCAAATTGTGATCATGGCTCTTTCTTTTAGGACACGGTACTGGTTTTCATTTCTTCCCTTCCCCCACACTCCTAGCCTGCCTCTGAGATGATTAAAACCAAAAGAATTTTAAATGTCTGGAATTCGCTGTTCACCACTGAAGCCATTTGCTTATTCTCTCTCCCTTGTAATTTCTCCTCTTGGGAGGACTGAACTGTTTGCTTCCCTTTCTACTTATGGCCCAGTTTGCTTTGAGATGATTCCCAGTACACTCCAGTTAGCTTTGTTTTGCTGTTTGAGAGGAGAGAGGTGGGTAGGGAGGCCTGGCTGTAAGAGGGGGCCCTAATCTTGCTGGGCAAAGTCTCCCTCACCCACCAAAAAAAAAAAAAAGTAGAAACAGCTTTCAGGGAAAGAAATCTGCCAAATGTTTATGTTCCCACAAGACTATGCAAAACCTTTTCATAGTCCAAAGCTAAAGTTCAAGACAAAACCAGAGAGCTTGCTTCTTTAGGGAGAAACCTTTATCAAAATATACACACAAATTCTCCCATACCCTTCCTGCAGGGTGGGCCAACCCAACCCAACCACACACACATACACACACACACACACACACACACACTTCACAAATTTCCAGGATGCCAGATCACTAAGTAGTCCCTGGAGACTTGGGCCCTACTGCCCCCTTCTCCCTAAAACACTCCCCCACTTCCTCTACCCCTTTGGAAAAGTAGAAAATGTATAAATTATCACAAAAGTCACTAATGGAGAGCTGCCAGGGACCTACAAGATGATATAATTCAACTCTCTTATTTTACAGATGAGGAAACCGGAACCCAGAGAGGTTGTCAGGCAGTAAGCAAGCATTTATTAAGTGCCTCCTATGTGCCAGGAACTGTGCTAAGCTCTGGGGACACAAATAAAGGCAGAATACATCTATTTTTCAAGGAGCTCATGGTCTAATGGGCTGACAAGATACAAACAACTACATAAAGGCTACATAAATAAGCTATATATAGAATAAATTGGAAATAATCAACAGAGAGAAGGTATTAGTATGGGAGTGGGTGGGAAATGTTTCTTGTAGTAGGCAAGATTTCAGCTAAGGCTAGAAGGAAGACAAGGGGCAGAGATGAAGAAGAGAAGTGCAGGAATGGGGGACAGTAGCCAGTGAAACTGCCCTGAGTTAAGAGATGGAGTATTGTGTGTTACAAATAAGGAGGCCCCAGTCACTGGGCATCAAAGTGTGTGTGGGATGAGTAAAGTGTAATAACGTTGGAAAACTAGGAGGGGGTCAGGTTGTAAAGGGCTCTGAATACCAAACAGAGGTTAAATAACTTTGCCTGGATCACAAAGGTAGTGTCAAAGGTGGGATTTGAACCCCAAGCCTCAGGCTCCAGATGGACTGCTCTTTCCATTGTACTGCTGAGCCTGATCTGTGTGTTGGGGGGAAAGGTGTGAGAAGAGGTGATGTGGAGGGGTGAAGCAGTGTTACCTTGGCTCTCCAGCCAATTAACTCTAGACTGGGTTCATCCTTAAATAAATTAGAACAACTCTTGTCTGGGGGAAATCCAGTCCCTTGGATAACCTCTCACACATGTCACAGAACTTTAGAGTTAGGAAGCAACATAGACATCATGTTATCCAAACTCCTCATGTTTTAGAAGAGGAAATTAAGGAGGTTCAGAGGGAAAGTGACATGCCCAAGGTCACATAGTTACTAGAGGAATCAAGATTCAAATTTAGACCCCCTACCTGGTAAGTCCAGTACTCTTTCTACTGTGCCTGGCACATAGTCAGTGCTTAATAAATGCTAGTTGACTGACTGGCTGGTGGGTAACTACTCTGGAAAATGTTTTCTTATTTGGGATGCTTAGGCAATTAAAGAAGGTACATTAAAATCATAAACAAAGCTGAGATCTGGTACAGTTAGCCCTCTCTGTGACAGACAACCCTCAACAAAACAAAAACAACTCTCAAACAAGAAAAGCAAATTATTCTTTTATTTTTAAAAAAATAGCACTTCATAGTGAACCACTAACATCAGGGGACTTGCCTCTGCCCGTGACTTCCTGCCCCAAGATGGCAACATCCAGGCAGACTGAGGCCTTGATGTCATCAAAGGAAAGATCAGTTTTGCCTAGGGTTGGATGCCTGCAGGCTCTGAGCTGGAATCACCAGTGGCCTGAGTAGACAACTTATTTGTAGCAGAGAAAAATTACGCTGAGGACTGGATGGCCCAGGCACGGGGTCCCTTGGCTACCCCTGCTCTTCTCAATGACACATCCCTGAAAGCACACACATTTTTGGTTGTCCTCTCACAAACCTTGGTGGTAACCTTGTGGCCTCCCCCTGCTAAGGAGAGAGGAGAGAAAGGCTGTTTTTTACCATAGTGCAGACAGAAAAAAATCAAGAATGGAGTACTTTCTAAGAGAGAAGCAAATTGTAGCCCCAACTCTACCTATTTCCACTTCAGAGGTCTGTAGTGGAAGAAGTATTGGAGAAGCATTATGGTAAAATGATAGGGAAAGGGGAGGAGGAGAACTGAGTTCTAGTCTTGACTCTTCCACAGACTAGCTCTGTGATCTTGGTCACCTAAATGTTGATTGATTGACTGGCTGATTAATTGGGCATGGTATCTTACCTCTTTGGAGTGAAGTGTCCTCAGCCCTAGAAGGAAGAAGGACTAATGACCTCTTAGGTCAATTAAGCAATCAATCAATAGATATTTATTAAGTTCCTCCAAGGGTAAAAGACAAAAGTGAAACAGGAGGAGACCTCAGGAGTCTGTGCACTCCTAGTGTAGTAGACATTCTGTATTCTACAATTCCTAACTGGTCTAGTGATTCCGGCTCAGAGCTTTTTGGCTGCAAAGTCGATCTTTGGGTAAAGGCCACTGATAGAAAAAACCACATGTTAGAGGTCCCCGTCAGAGAAGCTGGGATCCTCGTTGGACCTGTGGGTGCCCGTTTGTTTTCTCCAGCAGAAATATCTTGGTGGTCTCTTCTTCCTATGTTCCTCTAATGGGGAAGAAGGAATTTTAAGTGCTTGAGTATTAGAAACTCTGTATTAGAGGCCTCTAGGGAACTAACTTGGTTCACGATTTTCACCATCCTATCTCCAGGCCCATTCTCAAGGATGACCCAAATCCCCAAGACAGGCCTTTACCTTCTATTAGACTGAAGCTCTTCAAAAGCAGGCCCTATATCATTGCCACCTCTGTGTCCCTAGCACCATCTCTGAATGAACAGAAAGCCTTGATATAGTGGATTCCATTAGACTGTGAGCTCCTTGAAGGTATGGACTATCTTTTGCCTTTCTTTGTATACCTGGTGCTTACCACAGTACCTGGCACATGGTAGGGACTTAATGAATTTCTCTTAATAAATAATTAATTTAAATTAAATAAGTGACTGACTTAGTCTGTTTGTTGAATAAATAAATTGAATTGCATCAAATAAATGAGGTAATTACCCTTTGGGAGGGAGGAGAAAGGGAAAATCACAGTAGAGGATATGCCTTCCCCATATGACTACCCTAATTAAAAAAACGTTCAGGTACAGAATATATAGTAACTGATCTCCAAGGACAGTTGGGAAGAGAGAACATATACATTAAAGTATAATACTACCAGGAAGGGTATATACTAAGGCACTTATAACTAACATTGTTATTTAAGGTTTACAAAGTTTTTAACTGACATTATCTCAGTTAAATCTCACAACGCAATGTGGCAAGTACTATAGATATCATTATCCCCATTTTATTGGTGAGGAAACTAAGGTTCAGAGAGATTGACCTGCCCAGGGTTTACACAACTAGTTTGTGTCAGAGGCAGGATTCACACCCAGGTCTTCCCAACTTCAGATTGCCCAGAATCTGTCCAGAAGACCTCAATCCCCAAAAATGATATATACAATAAATGCCATAAGAGTTCTGAGTGTTTGATGTGGTTAAATATCATATGAACACAGTTAATGGTTCTCATATGGCTTTCAGGAGAGAGCTAGGAACTCCCTCTACTATTTCTAGTTTTGAGAAAAGAAAAGACTTAAAATTTGTCTAGTCCATTCCCCAGCCTCCAACCAAAACCTAACTCTAGATGACGGGAAGCTCTCCCCTTCTAGGAAAATGAGATTTTAGAGTCAGCCTATTTGACAACCCAGTGAAGAAGTTTTTACTATCAGATAACTTTATTCACTCACCCTGCAGTTTAAGTACAGTGTATTCCAAAAATCCTGGCTACTAAAGCTTAAAACTTCACTAATACTTTTGGAATGCCAGTATATTTCCATTCAATTCAACATTAAACATTTATTAAGTGTCTACTATGTGCAATTTCCTTACAATCTATTATTTGGAATCAAGAACTCTGACCTAATGCTTTGTTGACTGACAAGCCATTCTAAGATCATCCATAAATGACTTTCATCCCATTAATTCCACCTTATATGTCCTATTGTTCAACCTTTCACACTTCCAACCACTTGTTGAGCCATCATGAGACATTGTGTTGCCAACAGGTTGGAAGATCCACCAGCATCATGATGCCAACTGCCATCAGGTTGGTTTTGTCAGAGATGGACTTGGGCTGGTCATGGTAAGCAGTAGTGCAGGTAATTTCTAACTGCAGGAATGCAAGGCCAGAGACGCTGGATGAAGGATGGGAGCAAAAAGAAGACGTTCTGCTGGAGCCAGGCCCACATTATATAGGCTCACAGAGTTTTGAATTGCAAGGAAGGTTAAAGGTGATTTAGTCCGATCCTTCTTTTTTGCAGATGAAGAGATTAAAGCTGAGATAGCAGAAATTAGAGCTGGAAGAGACCTTAGAAATAAGCTAATCCAATTATGTCATTTTCAAAGAGAAGTAAATAGAGTCAGGATCTGAACCCAGGTACTCTGACTCTTAAATTCAGCTTTCTTTCTGCCACACCACAGACCACTGAATCACTGTGACCACAGCCCATTTGTGGTCACCAACAACTGTATGCTAAGGCCTCACAATGATAAATTTAAAGGAAGGCATCTGCTTTTGGAAATCTCCAGAGGATTTTAGATTCCATGTTAATCATCCCCTATTGCACTCTAGACTCATAGGCTAAATGGCCCTCCTAGATCCAGGCAAATTTTCTAGGTGAGAAAGAAGAGGCCTAATTTTTCTCATTTCAACCCTACCCCTTTCCCCACCCAGGGTAGCTCTAGGGGAAGGAAGAATGAATGAATAGACTAGTAGGAATGAAGCAGACAGGATAGGATGGGCCTGGGTAGGAGTACGAAAGAATGAGATTTCTGTGACCTTTGCTGGTTTGTTTTCTTTTTGCTTTGGGGATATTATCTATAAGCTATTTGATGCCCATATGTTCTGTGATATTCCCCTGGTGCAGCAATGATGAGCTATGAAGCACCGATGTGAGCCAGAGATCACAGGTGGTTGTGGGTGGAGGAACAATAAGGTATCCTAAGGTCTTATTGATTGGCTGAGGCTGTGATGAGGATTTTTAAGCAGACAAACCTACAGAAAAGTTATAGCCAGCACACTGAGTGGTGCCAAGGCTAGCACAAGGTGTGAGGAGGAAGAGGTGAGTAAGGCAGCAGCATAGACCAAGATGTATATGATGCTATGTACCAATACACATGGCATACCATCAAGCCTGATAATGGTTAGTGCTCTAAGCAGAGGAGGTGAAGGGGAGATAGCCAGGGAGAGATTTCACTTTGAGACTGTTCTAGAAATAATGATAATGATAATAATAGATGTTTATATTAAGGAAAAAAGGTTAACAAACCAGCTTACACATATTCATTTATAGTTGATATATTATCAATTTATATTACCATTTATATTTACACTTACTCATTTCTATTTGATATATTATCAATGACAAAATGGTCCTTGCCCACAAGGATCTTACATTCTATGGAGAAGGAATTGGGAACAGAGAAACCACATGAACACAAATGAAGTACAAAGTAATTTCAAGAGTTAGGCAAGCTAGGGGCAGCTAGATAGCTGGATGGATAAAGTGTCGGCCCAGATCTTCTTGAGTTCAAATCCAACCTCAAACACTCACTAGCTAGGTGAACCCAGGCAAGTCACTTAACCCCATTTTCCTCAATTCCCTCATCTGTAAAATGAGCTGGAGAAAGAAATGGTAAGCCACTTTAGTATCTCGACCAACAAAACCCCCAATGGGGTAATGAAGATTGAGACATGACTGAACAAAAGAGGTCATTAACACCTGGAGGAATCACTAAGGGACTTGTGTTCAGTGCCACCTGAACTGATCTTTGAAAGAAACTAGGCATTCTAAGATGTGAAAGGGAGGAGGGAGGGCATCCCAGTATGAGGTGGGCAGCTTGTGTAAACGCATGGAGATGGGGGAAATGAAAGGTCATACAAGAGGAGGAGCTAGTAGCTAGAGGATGTATGAAGGGGAGCAATATGAAATAACACTGGAAAGTTAGGGAGGCAGGTTGTGGGGGAGGGGTCTTTAAATGACAGGCTGATGGTTTTGTATATTCTCCTGGAGGAAATAAAGAGCTATTAAAGATTTTTAAACAGGTAGTGACACAGTGAGATGATGAGTGGGGCCAAACAGAACCGATCTAATCTCTTTTCCACAGGACAGCCATTCTAATACTTGAAGACAGCTATCATGTGCCCCTGAAGTTTTCTCTTCTACAGGTTAAATATCCGCAATTTCCTTCAAACAATCTCCTCTCTCTTCCAAGCCCCTCAGCCAATCAGTTGCAATAGCCCAGGGCACAGTGTTGTGGCTTGGCCAGGGGGCATTAAGGCCTGTGCCTGGTGGCCCTTCGGGTGGGTAATCAGAACTTTTTCATAGAGACTGGGAGGAAGCCGCAGTGTTAACTCTTGGCCACGCCGCCTTCACTGTCACCTGGCATTCTGGGCATTTTCCCTTCCACTCTCTGAACGAGTCACTTCGCCCAGACCTGGCAGGCATCCTAGGTTCACTGTTCAGGGTTTGACACTGCAAGTGTGACCCATTCTGCTCTCGATCAAGTTTTCTTCCCTCCCTTCTGTCCCCTACCCTACCTCCTCCCCTCTCCCTCCCCCTTCCCCCCCTTTCTCATCTCCCCCCCCACCCTCACCCCCCTCAGCTGCCTACTTGGAGCAGGAGGTTATGAAAATGAGCTGCGTGCCCAGGAGACTGTAATTATCTGCTAAGTGTGAAAGCCAGAGTGATTAATTAAGAGATAATAAAAAGAAAAGGAGGGCGAGAGGGGGGCCTAACGGCTTTGCTTTGATGATAGAACCTGAGGTGAGCCAAGCAATTAGGGGAATCTTTATCGAGAGTTAGCTATAATCCACAAATTATCAAGCGCCGAATGCTCCTGGAGCAGGCAGCGTTTTACTCCTGCAGAGTGACAGACCGACAGACGGGGAAGGACAGCGGGAGGGGAAAGGGCCTAGGGAGCCAGGCGGCTGGGAGGGAGGGGCGGAGGCCAGCAGGAGCCAGGAGCCCTGGAGAGGCCGGGGATTTCCAGGGTGGAAGGAGGGTGACCTCAGCCAAGCAGGCTGGGAGAGGCCCCTGGTGCCAGGGCACTAGGAAGAGGCCTCCAGCCACTGGACGCTGCTCCCTCTTCCCAGCTTTGGACAATGCCCTTAAAGCAGGCACTGGCTTGGAAGCCAGGAAACCTGGATCCTAGGCCCACCTCTGCTATTAGCTAGCTGGGTGACCTTGGGCAGGCAAGAGGCTTTGCCTCAGTTTCCTCATCTGTAAAATTAGGGAGTTGAGCTAGATGAGTCCTCCCTGCCCCCTTCTTCAGCTTCCTTTTGTAAGTGTTGTCTTCCCTGATTAGAATGGAAGATCCTGGAGGCAGGGACTATTTTCCTTTTGCTGGTATTTATATTCCCAGTGCTTAGCATAGTGCCTGGCATATAGTTAGTGCCTAATAGATGTTTGTTGACTGACTGACTTTCTGATTGACCTTTCTAGCTCTGATATTCTGTGAATCTAGTTATGGTATAGTGGAAAGATCACTGGACTGGGAGACCCCCAGTTTCTAATTCTGACAGACATAAATTCCCTGTGTTATCATAACCAAGTCACTGACCTTCCCTGGACTTCAGTCTCATCATCTGTGAAATGAAACGAATGGACTAGCTCTAAAACAGAGTTTCTTATCAGGGTTGTGTGTGTGTGTGTGTGTGTGTGTGTGTGTGTGTGTGTGTGTGTGTGTGTGTGTGTGTTGACCAATTTGGCATAGGTGGAGCCATGGAACCCCTTCTCAGATTAATGTTTTTCAGTCCACAAGATAAAACATATAAGCTTACAAGAAAACCAATTAATACTGAAATAATTATATATAGATGATTATATATGATTTATTGATAATTATATATGTATGTGTATACAAACATATATATTTAAGTTCATGGAGTCTACATTAGTACCCTTGGCATCTAAATCCTATGGATAAGTGCAGGTTTGGGCTAATACAATATTATGGGGGAAGAGGAAGGATGCTAACTTCCTCTTTCTATCAGAAGACTTCACTGAATAATCATGCATGAAGGGCAAAATCACCAAAGGTCATCTCATCCCTTCTCCAGCCTCAGGTCAGGATGGCACCTAGTTTAGACTTAGAAACCAGGGGCCATTTTATTCTGAAGATCTATGTGAATAAAGATTTCATTGCTTCCCCAACCAAATATAACCATGATTCCCCATCAGGAAAAGCCAGTCACTGGCTCAGCTTCAGTTTCCTCATCTGCAAAATGGGCATAATAGTAGTATCTACTTCACAGGTTGTTGGGAAGACCAGATGAGACAACATGGGAAATTCTTTCCAAACCTTAAAGCACTATGCAATACCTATTTTATTATTATCATTTATTATTGCTAGTACTATTATTAAATGCATCCTACTGTCTAACCTTATTTTCTATGCATTCTGTCTTTAAGTCTGGGTAAGAAACCTTCCAGAGGGCAAAACAGCAGGGCCACTTATACCTAACCATTTCCTCACTGTGGCCAGAATAAGGATTTATGTCCCTGGGTCATGGTGAAATCAAAGGCTCACACTTAATAAAGCATAGATATCGCTCACTTAGGAGCTGTGGACCCTGGGCAAGTCACTTAACCCTGCCTGCCTCAGTTTCCTCATCTGTAAAATGAGCTGAAAAAGGAAATGGCAAACCACTCCAATATCTTTGCCAAGAAAACCCCAAATGGGTCACAAAGAGTCGGATACTGACTGAAATGACTGAGAAACAACATATAGCTCTCCTCTCCTGAGACCACTCAAGCTGAACTCTGCCTCAGGAAGACAAATCTGATTCTTTATCCCTCAATCCCTCCACCTTCATGTCTTCATATTGGCCATTTTCTTCCATTTGAGATACCACTTCTACTTTTTGCCATCCAGGTTTGTCCCTACTCACTTTCCAAATTTTGGTCCCCATTCTTGTCCTCTAGCTAACCTCCCCAGGCAGACTCCTGATTCCACTTCCTCAGTCCTCAACAACCTCCCTTGCGGATGCCTCAAATTCAGAATTTGTAATTACTGATATATCCCCTTGTCTATGTCTATGTTGCCTCACCAGAATGGGAGCTCCCAAAGAGCAGAAACTCTGTTTCTTCTTTTGTCTGAATTCTCCTTTCACGCAGAATGGTTCTCCAATGAACATTTGACTGTGATGTTACATCACTCTGTGGCTTACAAACAGCTGCCTAATCCCAAAAGGCAATGCTGGACAGAGGGCATGACTACATGACCTCAAGGGGAGGGAATATGTGGAATCAATGATACTCAGGCAAGCACTTCCTACTGGGTACCACTCTTCTGGCCATCTCTTCCTTGCCTAAATTCCATCCCTGGAGGGATTTGAGCTTTAATTCCAGCTACCTGTGAGTATTCCTGTGTGGCCCAACCCATAGGAGGGAGAGAAATGAATGGAGTTGACATATACAATGTCAAATGGGGGGTGAAAAGGGATCCTCCAGCTGCTCCAGGCAGGATAACCCCGTGAGAAGGTAAATTATACTAAATAAAGGGACACGAGTTGTGGGGAAAGACCTTGTTGTTTGCTTAAAGCCAAACTGGATTTCTATTGTTACTTCCTCTTTCTGATCTTGAGTTGGAACTTCCCTATAAGACCTAAAAAGGGGTTAAATTCTTCCCTCCCTCCATCCCACACACACACACACACACATCAGAAATCCTCAACCATGGCTTTACCATACATAAGGCAATGAAAAAGACCTTGGAGGAGAGGGGATGGTTTAATCTAAAAGAGAGAAGGATGAACCAATGACAATCCTTAAGTCCCTGGAGAGGTTATCAGACAGAAAGAGGGGTACTCCCATTGTTCCCTAGGTGGATATTCAGGAAGAACTTTCTGAATGCTAGGGGGTTGTTAGAAGTAATAATGGATGAGTGAAGGAGATGAAGGAAATCTCCTTTCTAGACCTTCAGAGATAAAAAAGAGACACCCCCCCTTCTTTGAATGGGCTGAGATATACCTCCAGCCTTAAAAGAAAATTCTAGAAAGCTTTAGCATTAGAGAAGAAAAACCATTCTGCTTTTCCTTCCCCCAACCAAGACTCTAGGCTGACTGACCTTTTCTGCAGCCTTTCAGAACGTCTTGGTTAGCATTCCCAATTGCAGACACCTGGACTTATTGATGTAAGTCATGGGATTTAGAGCTAGAAGAGATTTTAGAGATAATCTAGTCCAATCCCTCCAGTTTATAGATAAAACCTAGGGGCAGAAAAAGGAAGTGACTTGTCCAAGGTCATAGCTTAGGTAGTGACATAGACTACTGATTAAGTAATTTTTAGTTAGGGTAGTCAGATGGGAAGGGGATAGCCTGTTTCCCTTATTTTGCTGAGGGCAAGGGAAATGTCTTCCTCACTCTATGCTTCCACCCTGCCTCCTATGCTGGGCTGGGCTTTGCCAGTGGAGAACACTCAGTCTTCATTGCCGACTGATTTACCAAAAGGCTGACCCACTCCCTGAACTCAGAACTCCCCCACCCCTCCTAAAGCCACTGCTCTTTATTGCCCATAAACTCAATAAACAATCCTTCCAAACTTTCTGAAGCTACAATTCCACTCCCACCCCACTCCCTTTTTGGCTATATTCTCCTGTCACTTTCCTCATTCCAAGTGTCATGGCCCTGATATGCAGCTGTCAAAGTGTTTTTTCCTTAAACCTCTCATAAAGAATTTCATTCTGGGGGCTTTAAAAAATTGTAAACAAACAAATTCCAGTGAAAATCATTGACATGGGTCCCAGCTGGGAGTAAAGGGAGGCATGAAGGAGGAGAAAAGAAGACAGCAGCTATTGAGAATAAGCTGTGTCCAAGGATTGACTGGAGGCATGAGAAAGAGGTGGCTGAGAAAGGTTTCCAGGACCAGGCCTGTGACTAGGTTTACAGATGCAAATAGAAAATTTCTTCTGGCAAGTAGATGCCCTCTCCTGGCACTTGGGGTGTGGTACTGTGGAAAGAACACTGGCCCTAAGGAGTCAGGAGATTTGGGTTCATGTCCCATTGCTACTCTTACTGGCCTCCTTACCAATAAACAGGTTGCTTCATCTTTCTTTATTTCTGTTTCCTCATCTGTAAAATGAGGCTGGAATATTTTCACCTGGCAGCTCCAAAGAGAGAGTGAAGCTGATGCCTTTGCTCAGCTCTGCCTCACCTCTGATTCATGCACGAGTCTAATGTCACCCTTATGATATCATCGGTCCTCTTCAAGAACCAAGGACCGACAAAGATAACAACAAAGTACAGTGTTTTGGAAACCTTCAATTATTACATGAATGAGTTGTTACTAATTTTTCTTCCCAGGTCCCCCTCCATATCTCAAACACATAGAACTCTAACCTCTGTATACAATGTAAAAAATATACTCATCATTTTATGGCATGGTGCATATGGAATACAACAAAGTTAGCTGACGTGAGTTTATAAGAAGTGACTCCAATGTTTCCTTTTGACTTTCACCATAAAATTGGAGATATAGTTCCCTAGGATAAAAATCCCCTGATATTCTGAGTTGAAATTTTTGGGAGAAAGAATTGCCAGTTGTATGACCTGCTAGATGTTGGTTTTTTGTGTCATGTTCCCTCCACCATCCCTTTGCCTGCCCTTCTCTGGAACACAGAAGTGATTTCTCCAGTCCTTGACTCCTAACATGGTTCTTCTCCTTATATCCTGTTGGTTAAAGTAACTCATCAGTGTCATACTTCACCAGTGGGTGGGTTGAGGGGAGGGTCACCATCAAACATGACCAAAAAGCTCAGCATTTGGAGCAAGAAGAAGTTCCATACTCTATCAATTCCCTATACTCCAAGTTCTGAAAGATGAATTGACTTCAAACAGAGAAGCTAACTCTCCATTATCTGTAGGGGACTTATGTAATTTTCAAATTGTACACAAAATGTTTTTGGTCTTTGACGAGCTTTCTTCTGCCACCTGCTACCTGCCACTTCCTTCCACCATGGGTTCCTGTGTTTTCAGGAATGAAACAAATACATTTTAATACTGGACTGAGCCAAGCATAATTAGGAAGGTGCATCTTCTGATTAAAAAAAAAAAGCATGCACATACTTTATTGCCTTGTAAATAACCATTTGGCTTTCCATCCTCAACCATCATCATCATCATTGCTGATATTCACATAGCACTTTAAGGTTTACAAAGCACTTTATATATGTTATCTCATTTGATCCTCACAACTCTGTGAAATACATGTTATTATTATCTCCATTTTTCACATGAGCAAACTGAAGCTAAGTGACTCATCCAGGGTCAAACAGCTATTAAGTGTCTGAGGCTGAATTGGAACTCAGGTCTTCCTGACTCCAGGTTGAATAGTCTAATCACTATGACACCTAGAGAGCCTTCCTTGATTTTCTCCCTACTCTATAACCCCCAAGATGATTCTTAGAACGTCCAGGCTATCAGATGCCTTCACTGGCATGGATAATAGAGAATTATTCTATTTCAATTTTTTCACTGCCTGGCTTTCTACATTTCTACCAACATTAGCTTGTCTCATTTAGACTTCAGGCTTTCAGAGCAGGGACAATGTCTTCAGAACTTGCTTTCCATAGTCTGCAGCAGGTATGAGAAGAGGATAATAAGGAAAGCAGTCATTACAATCTGATGACTACAGCTCATAATAATAAGCATTTATATAGTGCTTTAAGGATTACAAAGTATTTTATAAATATTGTATTTTATCCTCACAACAACTGGGAAAGCAAGTGTTGTTAATATCTCCATTTTACAAATGAGGAAACTGGAACATAGACAGGTTAAGTGACTTGCCCAGGGTCACACAACTAGTAAGTGCCTGAGGCTGAATTTGTCCTCACTAGAGGAAAAGTGCTTTATCCACTGTGCTACCAATTGATTATAAGTTCAGAGCTTTTTTCTCTGAACCATTCTGACCAATTGAGGAATTTCCCTGAGATCGTCCAGGAGAGTCCAAGGGGAAGGTCAGTCTTGATATGTAGACCACAGGATCACAGACCCAGAGCCAGATGGGATCTCAGAGGCCATGAAGTCTAATCCTGTAATGCTGCAGATGAGAAAACAGGCCCCAGGGAGGTCACACAGGCAGGAAGGTTCAGAGCCAGGGCTCTTTCCACAGTATATAACACACTGTTTTCACAAAGTTCATTTTTTAGATTCCATCACAGGATCCTGTGGTCCGGATGAACTAAAAATCATCTTGGGTAGCTGCGTGGTGCAGTGGATAAAGCGCCCAGCCTGGTGTCAGAAAGAGCTGAGCTCAAATATGGCCTCAGATACTCACTAGCTATGTGACCCTGGGCAAGTCACTTAACCCTGTTGGCCTCGGTTTCCTCATCTGTAAAATGAACTGGAGAAGGAAATGCAAACGACTTTAGAATCTTTGCCAAGAAAACCCCAAATGAGGTCACGGAGAGTCAGACATGACTGAAACAACTGAACAACAGAAAATCATCTTGGGGGCTATAAAGCAAAGAGAATATCAAGGCTGTCTCCACAGGTGGCTTTGTGATTAGAGTACTCAACGTGGGAGTCAAGAAGACCTGAGGTCCAATTCAGCCTCAGATATTACTAGCTGGTTTATTCTGATGAATCACTAGACTAAATCAGCATTGCTAGCCAGAAAATGAGCAAGTTAAGTAACATGGCAGGCTGGAAAGAACACTGGATTTGGAATCAGAGAAGATGGGTTCTGGTCCTTGCTCTGTTGTCTACTACCTGTGTGATCTTGGAGAAGTCACTTCTACTCTTAGGACCTCAGTTGTTTCTTCACGTGTAAAATGAGAAGGGTTAGACATGATGATTATGATGGTGATGTTGATAGAAAAGGGGGAGAGGGAAACTATGAGATAGAAAGGAACAAAGAGAAACAATTTCTCTTTCATAGGCTCTACTGTGCCTGTCTCTGCCTTCTGGCTTCTTGGAGTATGTCCTCCCCTGAAGGCCCCTGCTCCTCTACCCTTCTCAGCCCCTTTACTGTTAATAACCTCCCAGTTAAGGAAGGCACGGGAAGATGCAGTTAAAAGCATCTTGTGGCTTGACAATGATGGGTAATGGAGTGAGGAGAGCCCCAGGCCCTTCCTGGGAGAATTCAGGAAGGAGGCAGAGAGGGGGGAAAAAATCCTCAGCTAAGCTGATTACAAGGACAAAGTTAATTTAGAAATTGGAGCCATTGGCGCTCCACGGGTGAAGTCGGGGGATTTGTCGGGGAGGGGGGAGGTGTATGTAGAGACTGGACATAGGGGCTAGGAGATTTGGAAAGGAGAAGCTTTATCGGACCTGCCTTTGTTTCTAAAAAAATCAACTCTTTTGGAGCCTGACTTCCTGAGCTCCTTCATCTAGAGCATCTGGTGGGGCAAAGCTGGGCATTATCAGAAGGGGCCATTCATAAATAGGATTGCCCTTGTGAGCCCTCAGCCTTTGAGAATCCTGCCCCTGGAAAAGACATACTGTCACTCCACTCCCCAAACTTGGTTCCTCGACCTTGGCACGTAGCCTCTTCCTCTGTGGCACTTAGTGCCCCCATCCCTACAGATGAGTACAAAACCCTCTTGTACCTGGTCTCCCCATTCCTGGTACTTAGTTCCACCCCTCCCCCATATTTAATCCTTTCTCTCCCTTTACTTAGTCCCAGGCATCTTTGTATTCCCTCCCTCCACTGCTAATATTTAGTACCCCTCCTCTCCCTGACTTTAATCCCTTCATCCCAGACATCACCTCTTCCTCCCCATCCCATATCTGGCAGTTAGTGTTTCCATCCATGACATTCTCCTATGCCTTGAATTTAATCGCTTCCTTCACTTGTATGAAATGCAGTATGTTATAGTGGAGAGAGAGCTGGTCTCAAAACCAAGAAGACCTGAGTTCAAATTCTGTCTCTGATACATATATACCATAGATTATAAACTCCTAGGGGCAGTTAGGTGGTGAAGTGGATAGAGTGCAGGCCCTAGAGTCAGGAAGGCTTATCTTCCTGAGTTCAAATCCAGTCCCAGGCACGTACTAGCTGTGTGACCCTGAGCAAGTCAATTAACCCTGTTTGCGTCAGTTTCCTCATCTGTAAAATGAGCTGGAGAAGGAAATGGTAAAACCCTCCAGTATATCTCTGCCAAGAAAACCCCAAAGGGGTCACGAAGAGTCCGACATGACTAAAAGATGACGAAAAAAACAACAGAGGGCAGGGACTGTCTCTTTTCTCTTTTTATATCTTCAAAACTTAGCACAATGCCTGGAACATAGTATGTGCATAATAAATGTTTATTGATTGGTTGATACTAGCTGCATGATTCTGGGCAAGTTCCTTAACTTCTCAATTCTCTCTGACATTTAATAACTGTGACCACTGAGATGTCTCTGAGCTACACCTTACTCATCACAAGATTGTTTTGAGGATCAAAAGAGATCACATTGAACTTTGTGGTATATACTAATAATAACAACAATAATAAACAACAATCGCTAGCATTTATAGAGCACTTTAAGGTTTAGAAAGCACATTACACATATTATTTCATTAGATCCTCACAACAACCTTGGTGGTTAGGTGTTATTATCATCTCCTTTTTGCAGATGGGGAAACTGAGACAAACAGATTAAGGGACTTGTCCAGGTTCTCACAGACAGGATATGAGTTCAGATCTGAACTCAGATCTTCCTGATCCCAAGCCTAGCACTCAATCTACTCCACCACCTAGATGTATATATAAATGCCACTTATTCTTAATCTTGCCCAATGTCACACATCTAGTTAGTGATGATGGCAAGACCAAAGCTCAGAGTCTCAGGATTCCCACTGCTAACTACTTCCCACTCCATCAAACTCTGGGCATCTCTTTACCTCAGTCATTTCCTGAGCTTACTGGCAGGTGAAAGTTTTATGGTGGGGTGGGGAAAGGAACAAATCTTATCAAGAGCTTTCATTATGTCACACCCTTTGTCAAAAACCAGCCAAGGGTTCCCACTGCCTAAAGGATAAAGTCCAAACTCCTTAATGAGTTATTCAAGGCTCTCTACTATCTGGGTCCCACATATCTTCCAAACTAACCTCTTAGTAGTGATGTGCTTACTCCCTTATGCAGACTCTTTGCTCCAGCCAGATTGATCTATTCACTGTTCCCCAAGCATGCCAGAAATATATATAGCCCTGCCTCCTTAGCTTTATCAGTTCCCCCTTCAGGCGTGCTCTTCCCCTTTCCTCCAACTATTCAAATTCAAGTCATCCTTCAAAGCGGCAGAATCAATCAACCAATCAATCAACAAGTGTGAATAAACGCCACATGCCAGGCACTGTGCTAAATGCTGAGGATACAAACAAAGGCAAAAAACTCAAGTTCTTCCTCCAGGAAGTCTTCCAATAATTCCAAGACAGCAGGGAATGTCTTCTTCCTTTCAACTGCTGACTGGTGTTGACAGTAAGTGCTACTTCCTGCCTATAATAAGGCATTTATAAAAAGGCACCATAGTGTGTTAAAAAGAACATTGGGCTTGAATTCAGAAGTGATAGGTTTGAGTCCCAGTTCCCTTACTATATTATGTGACTTGTGGGCCTCAGTTTCCTCATCTGTAAAATGGAAGGGTTGGATTAGAGGACCTTTAAGGTTCCCAGTCCTATGAATTGTCATTTATATACCCTGCCTTACACTGTTGCCTATCTATTTTTTTCTTTTTTTGTTTTTGTTTGTGCCATTGCCCTAATAAGATTGTAAGCTCCTTGAGGGAAGGGACTCTGTTATATGCCATATTATCTCCTGATAGTATCATGATGTAATGCCTAGAACAATTCTAAGGCAAAGAATAAACAGTCAACTAATATGTCTTTTGCTTCCTATGCCCTTTTCTTTTTAGAGAAGAAGAAACTGAGGCTATTGAGAGCACCACCAGTCACTTCAGTATCATACTCAACTTTTCACTCTCACCCCAAGTATCCCCAAAGTTGCCGAATCTCATTTCAGTTTCCACAACATTTTTTTTTAGGCAATTGGGGTTAAGTGACTTGCCCAGGGTCACACAGCTAGTTAAGTGTCAAGTGTTTGCTCTGAGGCCAGATTTGAACTCAGGTCCTCCTGACTTCAGGGCCCGTGCTCACATAGATTCCCTTCTCTCCACTCCCATGGCCAATGCTGTGGTTTAGATCCTTATTACCTCTCATCTGGACAATTGCAGTGACATTCTATTTGGTCCCTCTACCTCAAGTCTCTTCCCACCCCATTGTATCCTTAACAGAGCTTCAGAAACCAGACCTGATTGAAGGTCTGACCACGTCACTGCCCCCACCTCTTTTCGATAAATTCTGCTGACCCCCTGTTATCTCTAGGATTAAATATAAACTCCTCTGCTTGGCGTTTCAAGTCCTTTATAACCTGGTCCCTTCCTACCTTTCCAGTTTTCTTACCCATTCTTCTTCTTTATGCATTTTGTAATCTGTTGTTAACAGCCTTTCACATGTGACATCTCATCTTCCACCTCTGTGTCTTGGCACTGGCTATCCCCCATGCTTTGAATGTACCTTTCCTCACCTCTAAGACCCAACTGAACTGCTACCTTCTACATAAAACTTTTCCCAATTCCACCAACTGCTAGGGTCCTCCCTTCCAAAACTACCTTGTATCACTTGTGTATATTCTGTATTTACTTGTTTATGTGTGGTCTTTTCCACTGGAATGGAAGCTTTCTGAAGGCAGAGATTGTTTTGACTTTGTCTTTTCTCTTCCCAGTACTTGACAAAGTGACTAGAATATAGTAGATCCTATTAACTGATTAACTGATTAAGTGATTTGTCCCCAAAGGATACATCAGGTTAAGAACAGGGACTGAAACTGAGTCAAAGGGCCATAGAATGACAGTCCAAAAGTCTGATTTTAAAGGTGAGGAAACTGAGGCCCAGAGAGATGACATCATTAGCCCAAGAAAATATAGCTAGCAGGTATATAGCTCTTTAAAGTTTGAAAAGTGCTTTACATATGTTATCTCATCTGACTCTCACAGCAATTTTGTGAGGTAGGTGCTATTATCATCTCCACTTTGCAGATAAAGAAACAGAGGCACAGAGCAGTGAAGTGACTTGTCCAAGGTCACACAACTAATATGTGTCTGAGACCAGATTTGATCTGAGGTCTTCCTAACTCCAAGTCCAACACTCCATGCACAGTTACACTGCTTATTATCCCACCAGTGGCCAGTGGCCCTCCCATTTTGCATCCTCTCTAGGCTTCTGCTCTCCCATGCCAGAGGAGAGAAATGAAAAAGCTTAGAGGAAAAACCTCAAGAATAAACAACATTAAAAAGAATCCTGGCATTCTCTCTCTGAGCTGGGTGGGACAACTTCTCAGGAGCAACCAAGGCAAATGCTTTTAGGACCAGGTCACTGGGCTCATCGAACACGGCTTCTATACCTCACCACCTACTTTTCAAAGGTAACACAGATTTCTCTACAAGCATTTAAGTAAATGCCCGATGACCTTCTGGGGTATGCTTTATACCTGCCCCTCACTAAAGGACTCTCCTACCCCACTGTCTTTTCCCAAAGCCATTCCCACCCAAACCTAACTTCCCATCCTTACCCAAGATGAATGAAGAAGCAGCAGTAGTCTCTACAGAGAAACTAACTGAATTTGCCAGGAATAGCTCAAGATTTCCACCCCTGGATTTAAGACCTTTAATCCCAGAGAGGCGGGCTGGCTGGAAGACACATTTATTTCAATACGATCACAATTTTGTTAAATGGGCTTGAAGGGAGCAGAGAGGGATGAAGCTCTAGCCCCTGGAGATGACAGAGGTTAATAAAAGTCGTTGGAGAAATTAAATGTGGAGGAAGGGAAAAAGTCGGGAGGTTGGAGGGTTGGGGGCCAGGAGAGAGAACACGAATGTGATCTTCAGCCCCATCTGGCACAGATAGAGCAGCCTTCCTCCCAAGAGCTCAAAGCACTTAACGATAGCTCACTGTCTTGTGTATCTGGGGTGGGAAGCTATCACAGCTGGAAAACAGAGGCATCCAGCTGAGAAGGGACCAGGGTCACACAGTGGGAGATCTGAATGTAACCCAGGAATGGTATCATGCTTAGATGGGAAGGGCCCCCGAAAGGGACAGGAGCCCCGGGTTCTAGTCTCATCTCTGTTGCTGGATCACTTTGGGAAAAACATATAGTCCTCTCTGGGCCTCAGTTTCTTCCTCTTTCAAATAAGAGGGTTGGCTAGAAAGATGCAAGGCCTCCTACAGTTCTGAATCACTGCCTTGAGCCCTAAGGCTGGTCCAATAGGCCCTCGCTATGGTTTACTATTAACATACAACCTACGGTTTCCGTTATATTGTTGGAGCGTGTCGAGTATCCACTGTAGAGCCTAGAGCCTGTGATCTCCATTGTCATCCCCTGGGTATAGTTCTACCCTCCCACTGCATTTGCATCCCCTTCTTGTGCATGAAGACCATTTAGAGAGACTAAGTAAGACAAAGGCTGGTCCCTTAAAGAGCTTCTGGTGCCCACTGATGCCAAAAGAGAAACAGGTAGTACTCTACGGGTGTACAAGTGGATAAACCATGGGAGTTGCATGTCCACAGGTGTAGACACTGGAGTACAGTCTATAATAGGGTACATAACGGACTTGTAGTAAGGACAACATGTGCATGTGTTCATGAGTGGGCCTGGATACATTGCTGATGTAGAAAAAAAAAAGCATTGGCCCTAGGTACCTTTCTCTCCACTCATACAACCACTACCCATGGTCTTGTCCCACCCTGAAAAAGGACAGGTCCCTGGAATCCTTTTGGATGGCTGAGTTGTCACCATTAGAAGAACTGCATTCACATCTCAGTTCTTCTATTCATTAGCTGTGTGAACATTGATAACTTCACCTATCTGACCTCAAGCTCCTTATCTGTAAAATGGAGAGCATGACCTCCAAAGTACCTCCCAGTTCTGATATTCTATGATTCTTTGATGCTAAACATGCTCATGTTTACATGTGTGTGTGGGCTCAAATATGTATTAAGGGGTAGGGATAGCAGTCTTAATGACTTCCATCTAGGCTCCTTAAAGTCCCTGAATTAGGGAATGGAGGAAAAATAGCTAATGTTATTATAGTGCCTACTATGGACCAGGCACTGTGCTCAGATCTTTTTAAAATTTTACCTCAACTGATCCTCACAACAACCTCACAACAACCCTGGGAGGTAGGTGCTATTATTTTCCCCATTTTACATATGAGGAAACTGAGGCAGATGCTGCTTACCCAAGGTCACATAGTTAGTATCTGAGGAAGGATTTGAACTCAAGTCTTCTTGACTCTAGACACCTAAGTCTATCTACTGTATCACCTAGCTGCCCCAGAAGCAGCACCTCCGTATATTCTCCATCTGACCCTGGCTCTGTATACTGACCGGTCCCTTTGTTTTGGGATTCCCAGCAGATTGGATAGGCACTGGGGAGGGAGGCCTTGGGGCAATGAGAGAACAAAGAAGCTGGGAAAAGAGGAGTTTTTGATCTGTACTCTGTATTCAAGTTTCTTCTTTCTCATTTATTCCTAGATGCCCCATTTCCCTTCCCAATGCCAGGTCTTAGGGCAAAGAAGGCAGGCTTTTATTCCTCCTACTGTAATTCTTCCTTCTCTTTCTCCCTGCCCCCATCCAACTTCAAGACCTATAAAGATATTCTTTATCAAACCCTGATTTATAGCCGGGGAATTCCTAAGAGAGTGGAAAGGCTTTTCTCCCCAGGGACTTATGCCACAGGATATTGTCAGGAAGCAAAGTATTTGGGAAGAAATCTATCCCATGGCTTCTGGTTGGGACTGGGGTAGCAGGACCTGGAAGAAGAGGAGCACATAAGGGGAGCATAATTTCTGTCTGCTCTAGAGGGGATTGGTGAGAACTGTGCATCCCAGTCCACTGGCCACAGATAGAACCAGGCCCTGGAAAAAATGCTCCAATTATAGGCGACTGAAAAACATGGAAGGTTAAAGTTCTCACCCCCACCCTGTGCCCAAAGGTTGTTTTCAGGCGCTTTGTATCTCGTAGCAATTTAGCACCTGGGAGAGAAAGTGACTGGCACTGGGCAGGGGGCTGAGGTGACAGGGGGAGTGAGAGTTGGAGCACGCTGGGGGAAAGAGGTAAGGACTAGGAAGACATTCTGGGGAAGAGCAGAGACAAAGGGGAAACTGAGGGAGAGGGATGGAGTCTGGGGAGCAGGGAAAGGTCTGGGGGGGATACAGTAGGAGGACAGAACTGAAGGGAGGAAGGACACTAGCAGAAATAGCCACTGGCTCAGGAAAGTCCAAACTAGACTGCCCTGCATGCCAGTTGTGGGGTGTGTAAGGCAAAGAATAGGAGACCGTTGGCCTTCCCCATTCCCTTCCTACAGCTGGCACAATAACTTTAAATTCAGCAGTAATATTCTACATGGGGCACAGAAGTCAGTCTCTCATAAATATTACTCCCAGTCTTTACCCAGCCAAGACCAGGCTAGCTTAGAAGTTGATCATTAGATGGGGTGAGTTGGGGTGGGTTGAGAAGGAGATAGGGGTTGACCCTGTTCTGGGAGTCCTCCCAGATGCTCAGGGATCTACATCAGGGCAGGCAGTGAGTTACCTGATCCCTACCTCTGCCAGAAGCTAAACTTTTACCAAGACACTGAAATGCAAACATTTGTAAAGCACTTTGTAAACCTTAAAGCACTATATAATTGCTATTATAATTATTATAAAATTATAATAAAATTATTATAAAGCCAACAGATGAAAAGAAACAAGTTCTAGCAGCCTTAGCCTCCTTCACTTTGCCATCCTTGAGCCCCTTCCAGAGATCCCTTCAACTTCAGAATCTATGATCCTTTGACCTTTCAAGAACCATTTTCTGAGAGGCCATCCCCTTCCCTTTCTGTGTCAGTTAAAACCTGAAGCATCATTCCCAGCTGCACAGTGCCTGGCACATTGTAGATGCTAAATAAATGGCAACAAATCTGCAGTGACTGATCATCCCAAGTGGTAGCAGGGTGGGAAGGGTACTTTGGCACAAAGCTGAGGAAGTGGCAGTGGGAGGTGAGAGAGAGAAGAATGGAACCCTACAGAGGAACTGTAGGAAGGGTCCAGTCACCTCAATGTCCAGTTGTTATCTCCAGGGGCTTTAATGGAAAGGCAAGAGAATTCTGTTACCAAAAGGAGGCAGGCAGTGATGCCAATGATCAAATCAATTAATTGTCAACTAACAAATATTGTGGTGGGCCCAATTCAGTGCTGTGGGCTATAAGGATACGTATCCAAGGAATAAAAGACATGGTCCCTACTTACATTGGGCACTTAATTCAGTCACCTACAACTGGAGCCAAGGGTGAGAATCTGAGGCCCTTGGAAGATTGAGGCCCCCCCTACCCCTAATGAGAGCAGGCCTCAGAGTAATGGTTGATATTCATCCAAAAGGAGGGGAGAGAAGAGATTTTCCCAACTCCCCCCCCCCGGCAACAAAAAACCAAAAGCAGCCCTCCAGGAGAATAGAAATCCAAAGCCTTCTATGCCAAGCTGAAAAAAATGACTACCAGGGTTGGGAGTTGGGGTAAGGGGCACATCTTCTCCTACTTCTTTGCCCACACATGCCTAGGACCAGTTCGATGAATGACCGAAAGATTAGCCTCTAAATGCCTCATCAGCAAAGGGTGGAAGGGGGAAGGTAAAGAATTAAGATCAGGAATAGAAACCAGGAGAGTCCTAATTATCAAATGTGCCTCTTTTGTGTTTCTTTTCTGTCTCCCTCCAACCTCATCTCAGAGTCTGGGACGGTCAGGGTGGGCTGTGTTGGGGGAAGAGGGTCACCAAACCCCTCTTGCCTTTCTCCCTGTGGATGCTACAGCACATAAAGGGTTGAATTCTAGGATTCCAGAATGGCCTCCCCCTCCTCCCCCACAGCAAGCACCCTAAAGCATCAGTCCAAAGAGCCCTTGGAAGCCGGGGGGGCTACCTTTGGAGGTAGCTCTGGCCCCCAGCGAGCCTGTCATCCCACATTGCTCTGATTAGCTCTAATCTTTCTTTTTCAATTTCTCCTCCCTGAGACCGGGGAGTGAGAAAATCTCCCAGAAAATGAATAAATATTTCAATTTTCAGTGCAATCAGTCTGAGGAGCCGGCACATGATGGAAATGGGGGGAAGGATAATGGTTTTCATTTAGATAAGATACAGAAAATTATTTAGTGAAAAATGAAGATTGATGAAGCCCATTGAAATTTTTTAAATGCGAATTTTATTTCTCCCCAGTTGTGTGCCCCCTTCTCCTCTCCCCTTCCCTCTTATACCCTTCTCCTACTGTCTCCTCTTCTCTCCCCATCCCCCCTACCCCCACCATGGGGACCCCCTGGCAACCCACCATTCATTTTCCCTCCCACTGCCCAACCCCCCACCAGAGATTGAGGAATCTGAAGATTGCTCTGAATTCTAAACCCACCCAAGGTATCCCAGTCATCCCACTGCCTCCTTCCCTTCCTGATGCCTTATCACCCCTTACAAACACACACACACACACACACACACACACACACACACACACACACACCCCAAAAACTTCCCAGCAATCCACAGCCCCCCCATACTTCTTCCTTAATTGTAGTTGGTTTCCCCCCTCATCAAAAAAGAACGATTCTTCCCAATACTACAATAAAACATAACACATTTATATGGTGTTGCCTTTGCCTCCTGTTTGGTGGGTAGTAGTGGTGGAGCCCACACACACAGAAACATATACACACCTTCCAGGAAGAGAGAGAGAGAGAGAGAGAGAGAGAGAGAGAGAGAGAGAGAGAGAGAGAGAGAGAGAGAGAGAACATGCTTTTTCTCTTTCTGACCATTTCCGTCCTCGATGCAATCCACATGTCTCTCCTATTTGCAAGCTGTGCTTTTGTTCCTAGAGGCTCAGGCACATCCATGTTGCTGGTATGTGTGGGGGGGGGGGGAGAATGGACATGGCACATAAACCCCTCCCCCACAACCCCTATCCACAGACCCAAGCAGCAATTCCTCCCAAGCCTGTCCCCTCCCTCTTCAGCAGCCTGGCTGAGGAAAGTCAGAACTTAAGTCATCTTTCCAACTTTTTGCTAACTGGCCAGGCTGGGCCCTGGCTCTGGCCTTGGTCTCCCTCTCTGCCTCAGCACCAGCCCCACCCCCACCCATGTGCTGCCTCTCCCCTCCAGAGGGGGGGTGGGGAGAGAGGGACTGATGCCCTTTGGAAGGAGAACAGGGAATCGGGCCTCCCCTAGCCCAACCCTAGCCAATTTTTGTTTTCAGAAGTAGGAAGGAGGAACACTCCACTCCACAAACATATAAACACTCATAGAGATAACTCAGTGGGCAGAGCAAACCCCCAGTCCAGCATCCTAACCTCGACTACCTTCCCCTCCTCTCCCAACTCCATCACCAGAAATAAATAAATAATAAATAAATAAATAAATAAATAAATAAATAAAAGATCAGCCCCTCCATTTTGCAGTGTATTACATGTCTCTGTAGGTATATGCATGAATGTCTATAGGTCTGAATCTCTTTGTCTCTCTCTCTCTCTCTTAAGGGAGTATCCATAGATGTCTCTGTGTATATATATGTGTAAGCCCATATCTGTTGATGTGTTCATTTGTATCTGTTTCATGGAGTATGTGTGGCTTGGGAGGGAGAATCAGAATGTGACTGTGTATTGGTATGTATGAGTGTTAATGAGTGGGTATCTCTGTGCATGTGTGTATCTTTGTGTGACTGTGTATCTCAGTATGTATCTATGTCACTCTCTGTGTGGGTCCATGTCTTAAGTTCATGTGTCATTCTACATCTCATTCTAGCCCCGTGGATATATGTACCTTGGTAGGACTCTGTATCTGCTTCTTAGGAGTCTGTCTGCTCGACTGAGTATGTGTCTCAGTGTGTCTGTATGTCTCAGTGTCTATGTGTGTGACTCATTGTCTGTCTCAGTGTGTCCAGATCTGTGTATCTGTTTTGTCCCTTACAACCAGACCCATCGGGCCAGGCCCCCTACTCCACAGGTCCTTGTCCCAAGTTACACATTCTACCTGAAGAAGGGTCACTATGACACCCTTCCCCTCTTCCCACATCCAACCCTTATGACCAGAGAATCGATTCAAGTCATAAGCATCTTCCTGTGCCCTCTAGTGAGGACCACAGACTCCAGGGTAACCCCCCCCCTCACCTCTCACTCATTTTCTAAGTCAGGTTTAAGCAAACGGAAGCCACCAACACATGCTGAAACTGCAAAATTGGGTGGGTGGGGGGCTGGCAACCCCCCTCAACAAAATAAATAAATACCCAATTTCTGTGCCAGAGATAATAACCAGAGCTTCCTCAACAACTCTACCCACCATGGTCAAGTCAGCTCTAGGGCTGTGGCTACAGATTCTCCCTACCCCCATTCTCATCCTCACCCCCAGAGCCCCAGCTGGAGTAGAGAGGGGGCAGCCCTACATCTAAGGGGGTTTCCAGAGTTAATTACCCCCACAAAGGGCAAGACCCCTCCCATACTCTAATAACCCCAGACAACAGAAAATCCTTGTGCCTTAGCTAAGACCCAGGCATCCAGGATTTTGGCCACATTCAGGACCGGTTTCCAGGTGCATGGAGTGTGAGTCCTCCAACCCTGGGGGATGTAGGGATCACTTTGTCCTATCCGCTCTTTACTCCCACCCCCATCATCATCCCCAAACCTTCTGGTCCTCCTGGCCCCATCCCTCCGCATAGCCAGAGAAAGCAACTTGGAGAAATCAAAAGGGAAACTCATCCCCTGCCTCTGCACTCTGATCGCCCCCTCCCCCGTTGCTCCACGACCTCCACCTCGCCCACCTCGTGGCCTCCCCTCTCCCACCACCACCTCCATCCTCAAGCTGGGCGCAAAGTGGGGAGGGTGTAACCGTACTATTCCCCCATCGTTCCCGAGAACCCCGTCTTGCGTGCTGCCCCTCGCCCCCAGCAGGAGGAGGACAGGGGGTCCCAAGGCGTAGGGTCAAGGGACTAGGGATCGAGTGTGGGGGAAGTCGGGGGTCCTTACCTTGGGAGAAAGTGTCGGAGAGAGTGAGGAGCCAGACAAGGAGGCTCAGCATGCTGTCCGTCCGCCGTCTGCCCGCCCGCCCGCCCGCGGCTGGGGCCCGGAGTTGGCGAGTGAGAGAGGGAGAGAGAGAGGAGAGGGCTGGGGGGAGGAGGGGGAGCCCTGGGGCCCGCCCCCCGCCCGCCCCCGCCCCCTCCACACACACACACACACACACACACACACACACACACACACACACACACACACACACTCTTCCCTCTGTCCTGTTTCTCTCTCTCTCTCTCTCTCTCTCTCTCTCTCTCTCTCTCTCTCTCTCTCTCTCTCTCTCTCTCTCTCTCTCTTTCTCTCTCTCTCTCCTCCCTGCTTCTCTCTAATCCCCCTTTCTGTCTGACTTTGTCTCTCGATATCTCTGTCTCTCTGAGTCTCTATGTCTCTTTCCCTCTCTTTCCTCTTCCCCTCCCTCCTTCCCTCTTCCTGACGTCTACTTTTCCTCCGACGGCACCTCCCACATTACCCTCCTCCCCCTCCCCTTCAAAAAGAAAAAAAAACACCAAAACCTTACAACCTCGCAGAAACAGGGATCGAGGGAGAGAGAGCGCGAGAGAGAGGAGGGGAGCAAAAGAAGGAGAAAGAAAAGGAGAAGGCGGGACCATTGAAGGCGCTGGGCGGGGGTGGGGTGGGGTACGGACCCTTCCCCCTACCCACTCAGTGTGCCTTGGGGCTCCTGTGAGGGCGTGAGAGGGTTCCAGAGAAGGGAGCTGGGTTGCCTGTTCTTCCTGGAGTGGGGCAGGGAGTCTAGACAGAGTGAATATGATAAGAGGAAGCAAATTCTGTAAAGGAGTTGGGAAGCTTGGGAATACTTTCTCACCCCATCCCTGCTCTAACCTCTGGGGGAAAGAAGAACCCTGGAGTCCAGATATCCACTGCCCGGTAAATGCTCTTGAAATCTAGGATGTATGCGCCCCCTCTCCCGAATTCCCATACCCAAAGATAACGGGGCTCAGATACGAGTCCAAGCGTCTTCCCGTCCCAAACTCGAGGGGCTGCTTCACCCCCGTCAGCTGCATTGCAGAGCAAGTTAAATGTTGTTGGTGCCACTAGGACGAGGAAGAGTGGCACCCAGTTCAGAGTGACCCTTGTCTTCGGACACCCTTGCCTTTCTTCTGCTGATCCCCTACTCCAGCCTTCCCCTAAGAGAAGCAAACTGGAACCTTTTTTTTTAAAGGCCAAGCATGAAAGGCTTTTTATGATGAATAGGAGGAAACGCGAGGATCTCTAAGCACCCATGAATCTGAGTCCCCTTCAGAGCAGAGATAAAGAAACTGTGCGGGGAGGGGATTCCCAGAAAGAAAAGAGAGGGAGCTGCACTCCCGAACCCAGGCGCCCAGTGCCCTCTTTCTATTACGAACCATGTGACACCATCCGCCTTTCTCTCCCCACCCCCCTGCTCAGCTCGCAGCCCCGTGCGCTAGCAGAGAGAGGCTCCCGGGGACCCCGGACGCCTGGGTTCCAAGGATCTCCTGATCGAGGAAGGCAGAAGCGAAGTGGGGGGAGGGGCGGTGTAGAGAAGTCGCGGAGATTGCACAACTTTGCAAATGCTTATGTGATCCAGAGAGGCGTAGGCCTCCTTTCTTCTCGTCTGTTTCCAACACTCCAAGCCCCCCACCCCCGCCCTGGCCTCATCTTTTCAATCCAAGTCCTTTTAGGAATGGCCGTCTGCTTTTCCGTTCATACGAGTGGCTATCGGCTGCCCTCTGCTGACCGACGGTCGCCACTGCCTCCAGTTTACCTTCAGGCCCATCGCTACCCCCTGAGCTTCATGTTCATTTCCCCCACAGAATTAGAACCGTGCCTCCTTCTTTCCAGCCCTGGGAAGGAGCATGGACGTGGAGGTGGGGGCCGAGAAGAGCTATATTATTTTCAGTAAGTTATGAAAGTGTTCAGGGAAAGATTGGGCAGGAGAAGTCCCCCAGCCAAGGTCCACCAACTTGGTTTATGGTTTTAATATTAGCCCCAAATTCATTCATTCCTTATGAGAGAAGAGATCTAAGGGTCATATATACTACACATCTCCCACCCTGAAAACAAATTAGGGAGATTCCCTAGTTTGCTGCTAATAGCTAAAGTGGTTTACCTCCTGTCTTGCACACCCCCCCCCCAACTCCTACACCTCTCCTCCAATGTCTTCCCAGGTTCCTTCACCCTCTCTTACAGTACCACCCTAGATCCAGCCTCTTTTCCCCTTGATTTCAACTCCTTTTCCCTTCATCTCACAGTATTCATTTATCCTAACTCCCTCTAGCCAGCAGGGCTGAACTACATAAGTAAGCAAATCTAACATTCCATCTCTCGTGGATGCCCAGTGGTTGAACCATTGGGGTTCCCTTCCTTCCCTTCTCTACTTCAAGCTTTCTTCTCTAGTTCTTCCCAAGCCCTATCTACATTTTCCTGTCTTATGAATCTTTCCTTGCCCTTTGGGAAAAAAACAAACCCCTACCCACCTTTGCAGTCCTGGTGTTTAGAGTTCTGGATTACTGAATTATCTGTGCTGTCCCTGAGCCCTAGGGATATATCCTGTGTTACCCATCACATTGAGAGCTTCCTAAGGGGTGGGGTCATATCTTCTTCCCTCTTCAACACCCAGAACAGAAGTACATTGAATAGTGGGGTATGGTATTGATAGAGACTGAATAAGTGAACTCTAAGAAACCACTGCTCCTAGATAAAAGGAGAGGCAGTAGGATTGCGTATAGAGTCAGGATAAATATTAAGACATTTTTTGAGCACAAAAGGAACAAGAGGTCAGGGAGGAACCTAGCTGGGCAATTTATGTCCGTCAGTGGGAGAAGTCATTGCAAGAGATGGGAATGAATTCCTTTCCCTGATGTAGGCTGAGGACAGCAGAACAATTCTATAAATTGTACTCTTCCCCCCACTAAGATGCCAGAGGATCGTGTCCCTGCTGCCTGTAGAAGAGAGAGGAGGAAAAGATGGGATGCAATCTAGATTTCAGCTTGGGAGGAGTCAGGGATCCAAGAACTTTAGGTTCCTGGAGATTGACAGAGCACATTTTATCCACCCCCTTCCCTCTGGGCAAGGCTTCCAGGGACTCCAGCCCAGAGTAGTGAGGGATTCACCTTCATTATCTTTGGGAAAGGGACATCCCTGTTCCTCCCCTCTGCCATTTTCATATTTCATAGCTCTGACTGCTCCAAAGTCCTCATCTTGATCCTCTCTCATCTTGATCCTCTCTTCAACCTGCTCATCCCAAAGGTGCTTAGTATTTGATGTGCACTAGAAGAAAGATAGGGATTAGGAGACAACTCTCAATGGTGTCAAAGTCCCATAGAACTTTCAAGGAACTAGCAATCAGTGTACTTTTATAGGGAGAAGGGAAAGGAGCAGTAGGCTGACCCCCACACCCCCATACCCCTACCTCAACCTCCCTAACAGCCTGGCCTAACTTGCTTGGTGGAGAGGTGCCTTGCTTTTCAAAGGAAGGAAAGAGAGATGGTTCTGATCTGGGAAAAGTCCCACCTAGCAAGGTTGCAAGCTGAGTGTCACCCTGCTTTCTCCTCCAGCCTGAAAAGTGAAGGCTCTCCCAGCTATGCTCAAATCTCATTGAAGGGCCAGCTGCCCCAGTGGTAACACTCAGAACAACATTCATCTAGTTCCTCTTCAAGGTTGAAAGGAGCAATCCCAAGGAAGCCTTAGCTCCTTTAGCCTTAAGGTCTGGATAAAGATTTCAATACATGCCAATTACTGTCACTCCAGAAGTGGGGAATCACTGTTCTCTGCCTTCCATAGATGGGGAGTCTGGGATCAAGAAGAGATGGGAGCTGGGTGGGGGGGGGCAGAGTACTGGATAAGGCTGTTAGTGACAGAGAGCAGGGATCTTTTGCAGCAGGATCCAGGGAATTTAGAACTTAGAGGGGGTCTTACTACCGGGCAGAAGATCCTAGATAAGAAGAGCAATGGGGTCCTGGAGATCTAGGAAGTAGGGTTTGGCTTGGCTGAGAGGAGGAGGGAGGCTGTAGAGGAGTGATGTGAGCCCTGGAGTGAAAGGACCTGTGTGACCACTGGCTGACCACAACCTTTCTGGGCCTGAGGTTCCTCATCTGAGAAACGAGGGGGTTGACTCAAGTGACCTCTAAGCTCTGCCTCTGGCTTTCCAGGACTCAGATGATCTACCTCCTACAGATTATCTGCCAGGAGTCTGGTGTGTTTAGTAGCAAGGGACTGAAGGCACTTTAGAGATAAGTCCACCTAGGGAATTGAGAACTCCTCATATTACCATCTCCCTGAAGTGACTGAACTCCAATGCTGTCCATTTATGGTGCTTCCTCTTTAATGCTTCATATTACGACTGCAATGTGGGGAGACAATTTGCACTAAATGGGCCAGTTACCGCTTATTAAGCTTAATTAGGATTTCATTGCTTGAGCACACAGGGATGGGAAGATCTCTACTCTGAACCGACCAGCCAACCAAGGAGGTACACCCTGGGGAGAGGAGGATGCAGAAATGGGGTATCAGGGTAAATAATAAAGTGGGGGCTATGGGGTGAAACTTCAGCAAGGGATACAATCAGAGAATCAGAAAGAGGGGGAAGAGGATGGTAGGGACACATAATGACTCAAACATTTCGACTTACTCTTTTCTTATCCCCATCTCCCTTGCCCCCCTCTATGTATCCCTCACCCAACATATGTGGCAGGTGCCATCACCATTGAATAAGTGTCACAAGTTCTGCAGCTCTAGTCTCCTTCAAGTCAAATATTTATAAAGAGGCTAACATGTGCAGGGTGCTGGCTCTGGGGTCAGGGAACTTTGGTTCAGATGATGAAAACTAATAATTCCTATGTCATTGGAGAAGTCATTTAATTTCTCTGGGCCTCAGTCTTCTCTGCTGTAAAATGGATCTCTTATGGCTCTTTCCAGCTGTAGAGGTATGACTCTATGTAAAGAATTATCACTGATAGCTGGAGGCAGGGAAAGTTGATGAGTGGGACTGGAAGAGGGTCATTCCTATTTATTCTTTAGCCCCACTGTCAAACAGTTGGGGGCTTAGTACCTTGTAGCTTCAATATTTTGGAAATTTTAAAAATAATTCCCAAATTCCTTGAGGTCCCAACTACATCATCACAAGAATCACTGGGATAGGATTGGGGTCACAGGGACAAGATTAACCCCTAGTTTAGATTAGAAGTTATGACTGGAGTTTAGAGTTAGATTAGGGTCAGAAAGCCTCAGAGTTAAGTGGCTAGGGCTGCTGGTTAGATTAGTAGTAAGATTCCTCTAAATGGTAATATTAGGGTTGTTGGGTTCAAATTAGGAATAACCATTAAGCATAACTTTAAATAATACAAACACTAATGTTTAATGCTGTAACAATAACCATGCCCTAAACCCAGGGTGGGGACTGAATCCAAATTCAAAGGACTGCACTTGAGGACCTAGAGGGCCACATGTGGCCTCAAGCCCACAGGGTCAGAAAGCCCTGCCCTAAACTCTCAACATTACACTTTTGGGTCAGGGGTTAAGTGTTAGATTTAGGACAAAGATCAGTAACCTGGGAAGGCAGAAGAGCTTTTCTTGGTTATTCTCTAAAGAAACATATTCTTGGGCAGCTAGGTGGCACGGTGGATAGAGCACTGGCCCTGGTGTCAGGAGGACCTGAGTTCAAATCCAGCCTCAGGTGTTTACTAGCTGTGTAACCCTTGACAAGATACTTAACCCCAATTACCTCGAAAAGAAAGAAAGAAAGAAAGAAAGAAAGAAAGAAAGAAAGAAAGAAAAGAAAGAAAGAAAGAAAGAAAGAAAGAAAGAAAGAAACATGTTCGTAAAGAGTTGAATTATATGGTATATAATGCCAACAACAAAAATGTATATATTGTTTAAAGAATAGGTAATATGAGCTAGTGGACGGAAGGAAGGCAGGAAGGCTAGAACTCAGATCCCACTTCTGACACTTACTAGCTGTGTGATTCTGGACAAGTCCCTTGACCTCTATGTGCTTCAGACTTCCCTAAGGTTTTCTGTGATGGCGAAGGGACTTCCCTAAAACAAAAGTTCTTTATTTTGACAAAATTTTAGATTCATGTATATTCTCATGAAATATTTATAAAGCATTTTGCTCATAATAGACTTGTCTGGTTATGAAAGTATTACTAGTACCATTTTACAGATAAAGAAACTGAGGCTTATAGAGTACAACCCTATGTATTCAATATCATTGATTCATTCCAGAGAGATTTTACACCAACCTCAAATGTACTAGTTTATAAAATTTACTCTATCATTCTCCTACTATTTTATTTATAGCAGATAATGCAATAAAATTGTCCAACCAATACTTATTGTTGCTAGAAGACCCTTATCATAATGCACATATATGGCACAGGAACTGAAGAGGTCATTAGAGGCTCATATAACCTTTTCCCTTTGGCACATTAGTACAATGAGTTTAACAGATTAGCTAATTGCCCCCATTAGATGACAAGGAGAACCTGGTCCTGAGGGGATGAGATAGAGGGTAGGAGAGAAGCATAAGATCTGGAACTAAAAGAAACCTTAGAGATTATCCAGCTTCACTCTATTATTTTACAGGTAAGTAAACTCTGTCTCAGAGAAGTTAAGTGACTAGGCCTGACACCATTCATGTTGTCAGTGGCAGAGCTTGGATTTGAACCTAAGTCTTCTGACTCCGGTGCTCTTTCCACCACAATGAATGAAGTATGACAACAGCAGGGGAGAGCAGGGATTGCCTAAAAAACATGGGGGTGGACAACCTTTGGCCTTGAGGCCACATGTGGCCCTCTAGCTCTCAATGCAGTCCTTTGACTGAATCCAAACTTTATAAAACAAATCCCCTTAATAAAAGGATTTGTTCTGTAAAACTTGGACTCAGTCAAAAGGCCACACCCAAGGACCTAGAAGGCCACATGTGGCCTGGAGGTCAAAGGTTCCCCATGCCTGGCCCAGTAGAAGCAAGGAGAAGTAAGTGAAAGTGTAAATGGGACAGCCCATTGTAGCTCAGTTTTAGGGAGGGGTGTTGGAAACAGGGAAAGAACCCTAAACTTGAGCTCCATTCATTCCCAAGGCTAGTGAGTAATTAGTGTACAGCACACTGTTCATAGCACCTAAGGTCTTTGCTGGTTAATGAGATGAGTCAACACACAGGTACAGACACATTCCTTTATTTTGGCTAAAGGGTTAAATACAAAATATGTGTTTAAGTAGCACTGTGCTACTGCAGATCGTGAGGGCTAGGATAACCAGCCAGAGAGAGAGGAGCCACCCTGGGCGGGTGGGTGGAGGTGTCTGTCACAGTGCCTGTGTTCTGACTGGGACAGTGCAGGTGGGGACCATTCCCTATAGAGCCCTACTATGATAACAATTATTGTTAAAATGAGATGACAATAATAAACCATAACAACAAGAAGTAGTAAGGGAAGCACTTTGTAAACCTTAAACTGCTATATAAATGTGATATTATTATTATGTCATTACTTTAGGGATTCCTGGTTGTATTTGTTCTTTTAACAGACATGCTCTGTGCACCCACTGTTTGTGGTCCACCTTGCTAGCCACTGGGAGAGGTATGGAGCCTTGATGAAATACTGTTTCTGCCTTTATGGTGTTTATAATTTAACAGCAGAAGAAATACATATTTATAAGCCCTTTCCTTTTATATGCAAGACAGAGAAAGCTCTGGCTTGGAGGTAGGAGGACCCAGGTTCAAATCCTGCCTCTGACATTAGCTATATGACTCATAGCAAGTCTCTTAACTTCTTTCTGTGTGTTTCAGGGAATTTCCTGTGTAGTTGTTGTCATTCAGTTGTATCTGACTTTTCATGAGTGACTCCATTTGGGATCTTTTTGGCAAAGATACAGGACTGGTTTGTCATTTCTTTCTCTAGCTCATTTTACAGATGAGAAAACTGAGGCAAACAAGGTAAAGTGACTTGCCCAGGGTCACACAGCTAGTAAGTGATAAGGGCAGATTTGAACTCAGGTCCTCTTGAATCCAGGCCCAGCACCCTATCCATTCTGCCACTTAGCTGCTCTGAAAATGAATAAAAAAATGTAACCTCAGCCCTCAAGGATTTTACACTCTAATGGGAGTAGGGGTAGTGTATAATATAACAAAAGATAAATATAATATGACACAGGGCATGGTGAAGACATGAGAAATGCAGACAAAGCGCTGTGGGAAAATTTGAGGGGGGAGAGATCATTTTCAGCTAGGGGATTACCCAAGGGCCTTTTTAGAGCCGGTCCTCAGACAGTGTTTCCCCAAGGCTGAGAGGCAAGGATACATGTTTTCCTGCCTCCCAGAGCCTGGTCTTTGCCACAGCTGACCACAGTCACCTAAAACAACCAGATGCCCTGTGCCAGGGGCACTGGATGACTGCTGTGCATCCCATCCCCACCAGCTGCCTAATCTTATGCCAGGGGATATATCTGGCAGTGCCAGCAAGATCCAGCTGATGGCCATGGTGGCATCTTCAGTATGGACAGATGGGAGAAACTAGTTTAATATCCCTCTGGGCCCCCCCTTCCATCAGGGACTCAATCAGGGCCAATCTCTAAGGCATGGTCAGCGATTAGCCCCTGGCACTGACCTACCACTTTCAGTCCATTGGCATTCTCCTTCCCCCTCCAGCACTGAAAGCCAGCCCCACTTCTTCCCCAACTCTGGCAAACTCCGTCCTAGTACTAGGGGCAGATGCAAATGGAAGAAGAAGACCAGGTTTTACTCTTCTTTGCGGCTCACCTTCCACAGTGCCTCTTAGCAGAGTGATGGGACCAGAGTAGAGGCACAACTAGGTCTGAAGACCGGGGCTCAAGTCCTGAACCCAAGGACACACAGACTCAGCTGGTGACCTTGGGAAGTTGTTTCATATTTCAAATCATATTCAGGTCATATGTGATGAGCATTATCAAGCGTGTAATATGCTAGTTACCATGCTAGGCACTAGGGACACAAAGACAAGAACAAAGCAACCCCTGTCCTTAAGGAGCTTACAATCCAATGGGGAGAACAACAGTGATGTTGATAAGAAAATAGAAAATATTCACAAAATAAATACAAAGTCATTGGTGGGAATGGGGCACTAAGAACTGGGGGAACTAGGAAAGGCTTCTTGTAAAAGATGGGACTTAAGCTGAGCCCTGAGAGGAGCTGAGGCACCCTTCACATGTTAAAACAGCTGAAGCATATGCGAGATGGGGCTAATAATATCTGCCCTGCCTACCTCACAGGCTTGTTGGGAAGAATGAACATTTTAAACTTTGAAGCACTCAGTATGATATATTCCCTTACAGATTGTGAAAATCAAATGAGCCAATTCATGTGACAGTGCTTTGTGAGCCTGAAACACAACACAAATATAAGCTGTTATTATCAGCGCTTACTTATTTATTTATTTTTTGGTGAATGAATGAATAATACGGTTAGTAGACTATTTAGGGAGTGCCTAATCTGATGAAAGTGATAGGACACCTGCCTTTTCTTCTCCCACCTATAATCATCCCAGGGTTATAAGCTGTCAATAGAAATATGGCTGTTTATATATTGAGAAAATGTGGAGGACTTTGGGTAGAGAAGGGTGAAGGCAACCTGAGAGAGTAAAGGCTGGAAGAGGGACCTGTAAAGTTCTGAAGGAGAACCAGCTTTGACAGTAGAGGACCTGGGTTCAGATCTAGTTTCACCAGTTGTTAGTAGCTGTGTGACTTCAATGGGTCTCAGTTTCCTCATCTATAAAATGGAACAGCTGAACTGGAGAGTTTCTAAGATCCCTTCTAAATGGAAAGCCTATGAAGAAACAAGGAAAACTTGTTTTGCTTATCTAGAATGAAGAACAGGAGTATTGAGGTGCTGGAAGGTAAGGGAGTAATTGGATCCAGGTGGGTTTTATCCTGGAAGGTTTCCTAGAGAAGGTCATTGTGAAGCAGAATTAATAAGGAACAGGAAAAAGGACAGGCCTTGGGGGAAATGATGATAGAAGGGACAATGCAGATGGGAGCTGGTATTCAGACTCATCCATCTGGAACACCCTAGTCTTAGCTCCAGGGGGAGAAGTCGTCCAGAAAATGAAATATTTATATAGGAGGAAGGGATGAGGGAATTAGGGAAGGAGCAGTAGGTGGAAAGGCCTTAAAGACCAGGAAATACTATTTGGGGAAAATAACCCTTTTACTGAGAAAGAGTATTATCAGTTAGGAAGGCAGGACAATCAATCTGTAGGACAAGACAGACAACAGGAGGGCAGCAGCCTCTTGTCTTCTAAGGCTGCCTGTAGCCTGCTTATAAATGCTCAGGCATCTGAGTCTGTGCTCCTTTACTGGCCCATCTACTGCGTTTCTGTTGTTCAGTCATTGTCTGTCATGTCAACTTTTCAGTACCCCATTTGTGGCTTTCTTGGCAAAGATACTGGAGTGGTTTCCATTTCCTTCTGCAGCTCATTTTACAGATGAGGAAATAGAAGCAAACAGGGTTAAGTGACTTGCTCAAGGTCACACAGCTAGTAAGCGTCTGAGGCTGGATTTGAATTCAGGAAAATGAGTCTTCCTGACTCCAGGCCTGGCACTCTTTGCACTATGGCGCCACCTAGCTGCCCCATCTAGCGCATTCTGGCTTTGTTAATAGGAGGGAGAGCAAAGAGACAGGTGAAGCTTCTTTGAAGTAGATTAGTAAAACTTTTTGGGTATTGATTAGCTGGTGTTGACTGGGTATTGATTTTTTTTCTTGGACGTGGGGTGGGGTCTGTGCTACTGTTCCACTATGTCATGTGTATTCCTAGGGAGGCTTTTGCATTGGATTGTAATGCGTGATCCTGAGATCTAAGGACACAGCGAACACCAAAAGGTTGAGCAGTGATAGCTGTGTCCCAAGGTTATCGACAGCTGTGATCTTGACAGTCCTGAATTCCTCCCTAGTCCATCAGGACTGGGGACCCTTGCACCCAGAGGCTGTAGGGCCCTGACATACCACTCACTTACTTTATAATGTTAGGTAAGTCATTTCCCTTTTCTGAGCCCTAAATTTCCCCATCTATAAAACTGGCATTTAATAGAGAAACATGTAATATACATTAAAAGATCAGCTTCAGATACACAAAAGAGGGAGGCTTAGCTATACAATGTTTTGTCTGAGGAAAGACCTAGGACAATTAATTGTATCATATGGCAACTATCACTGAGGAAGGGCTGGGCTTAGGAGGGGGAAGAGAAGGGAAGATGCATTTATCATTTATATAGCACCTACTATGTGCAAACAATTTTTTTTTTACAAATATCAGTGCATTTGATCCTTACTATGATACCGTGAGGCGGGATTTTATGGCCTCTGAGGTCCTGCCCCTCTAGAGCTATGATCTAAGTATGAGATGAAAAAGTCTGATGAGAGAAGGTGGCCTGGGATTTAAGGCTCTGAAGGGGGATTCTTCCCAAATAGGAAAGGGTACTGGGAACCATCTCAATGCTGCAACAGGCAAGAAAGGTTAGATAGCAGGAAGTACTGAGGGGCTGGAGAAGTTGATGAATTCACCCTTCTGGGAGAGCTTGAGGAAGAGAAGAAGCAGAGGAAAGAAGCAGTGACTGAAGAGTTTATCTTCCATTGTTCAGGGAGTTGGGGGTGGGGGTGGGGGGAACGGGACACACATATTATCTTGAACTTGGAAAAAAAAATCCTGGGGAACAGTGAACAAAGCTATAAATACAGGCCTGCATCGGGTGACATCACCTGAGCAGAGCCCGAGATTTATGGTCGAGTCACACGGCCCTAAAGTGTATTTATAATGGTGTAACTCACTGGTACTTCTCGCCTGCCTGCCTGCCTGCCCTCTCTCCTCCCCTCCCTCCATTGCTACGCTCCTATCTTTCCTGGGGAAACATCACAGCTGGGCTGAGGTGGCCTGGTTTGAGTCTCTTGGGTGAAGTGGGATAGCCTAAAGAACCATGAACACAGGACAGGGAGCGATGGTGAGGAGCTCAGATACCTAAGTCCTGTCCATCACCGAGCTGGAGCAGAGTTCTTTACCCCTGGAGTTCTTCAATCAGAAGCTGGGGCCCAGAGCCGGTTCTTCTCCGTGCCATCCCTCGGCCTTGGCAGCTCTGGGACCATCAAAAGCAAACCCACGCGGAAGCTTCTGGGGGAATTCAAGTTTGAAAGCAGAAGCCGTAGGGCCCGTGTGTGTTCTGGGCACTACCAGTCCCAGGCCTGATATCCATGGGAAAAGCAAACGCCCAGCTAGCCAATGGAAAGGCTAGGGAGAGAAGTCACCTCACAGGAATTCCAGCTGAGATGGGGCAAAGCTGGCATTCTATCTTTCCCACATCTTTTGCTCCCCCATTACCTCTCTTGATATTGCCTTTGTTTTTGACAGCCCAGCAGGAGACAGAAGGAAAGAATTAAAGTTTCCTCTACTAAGGGCAAAATATTTAATCTTTTCTTTCCCACCAAGGAGATAATAATAATAATAGCTGGCATGGATGTAACACTTTAAGGTTTGCAAAGCATTTTGCATAAATTATCAAATTTGATCCTTACAATAAACCTGTTAGAGAGGTGCTACTAATAGCTCCATTTTGCATATAAGCCAAGAGAAGCTCAGAGTGGTTGTGACTTGTCTATGGACACACAGCAGTATATGTCAGAGAACGGATTTGAAAGGAGATCTCAGCCAGAGAAGTTATGAACTGGAAAGAAAAACAGAGGGAGAGGGGCGGGTCTGCTTAAACTGGGATTGTATATCCACTTGGAGAAGTGAGGCCATTTATCTCCTGTATAGACTAGGGAATGGGGAACCAAAAGGATGAGAGAATGCAGTTTGGGGGAAAATGAGTAGCTTACCATGTGCTAACTCTTCACCTTGAAACTTACCTGTTGGCCCGCGGCCAGCCACAATTTCTCTGAGCCTCAGTTTTCTCATCTGTAAAACGAGGATAATAATACCTATATTACTTACCTTACAGGATGTTTGTATAAAATGAAATGCATTTTGTAAGCATAAAGTGCTTAATAATTGTGTCAGCTATTATTGTGAGATCCCAGCATTCCTCCATTTTGGGTATTAAGGGGGAAAGACACACTCCAAAGACAAAGAGAAATGATTGTTGGTTTTGTTTTTTTCTTTTTAATCTCCTTTCTCTCCTCATCTCTATTAGTGCAGAAAATTGAGAATTGATTGCAAGATTATGCACAGAATCACAGGATTTAGACTTGGAAGAATGATAGATTTAGAGCTGGAAAAGGCCTTAGAAGTCATTAGGGTCAAGGGCTTCTTCTCACAGATGAGCTAAATCAGGATCACAGAGGGGCTGTGCCCTGCCCAAGGTCACAGAGCCAGGCCTGTGACCCATTCCTAATCCATGCTCTTTTCACACCCCTTCTGACAGGGACAGTCAAAGGCTATCTAGTCCAAGGTTTACCGGAAGCAGGAAATCTTCTGTTATGGTCCAGCTTCTGGACAAGTGGCCAGCCACCTCTAGGGGCTTGGTGTCCCAGTGGATAGAGCGCTCAGCCTAGAATCAAGGAAGACTTGAGTTCAAATCTGGCCTCAAGACACTAGCACAACCCTGGACAAGTCAATTTAGCCTGTTTCCTCATCTGTAAAGTGAGGATAATAATAATAATAATAATAATAATAATAATAATAATAATAATAATAATAATAATAATAGTGATAATAATATTAATAATAAAGTGAGGATAATAATAACTTCCTGGGGTTGTTGTGAGGATAAAAAGATGATATTTGTAAACCGCAAACTGCAAAGCACTGTATAAATGCTAGCTGTTATTCTTGTTATTATTATCCAGGATCAGCTCTAAGATCAGGCAAAGATCATGCATTTCATAAGCGTTTTCTGAGATCTCAATGCACAATGATTTCTGTGGCCAAAACCAGGTCCAAAAGCTTAATTTGCTATGGAGATGTGTTTTACATGGCACATATATAAGCTATTTAAAATTCTTACCTTTTCAGGGAGGTGGCAGGGGAGGGAGGGAGCGAGGGAGAAAATTTGAAACTCAAAAATTTTTAAACGAATGTTAAAATTTGTCTTTATGTGTAATTGAAAAAATAAAATACTATGAAAAACTTAATTTGCCTTTAACTCTCCCCGTCTTCAACCCAAGACTCTGCCTTCCCCTCACCCCCATCATCCTATGCCTTAGAGTGAGAGGGATCCTGTACTTCTGATTTCCTTCTCTATTCTACTCCCTTCTTTCTTCCTGGAGCCATAGTCCTTGTTCACTGACCCATACTCTTCAGCATGATCCATTCAGGAGTCTTGTAGGAGAGACCAGAGGTATGGGAATATGGGGGGAGAAGGGAAAGAATGGGATGAGATGGGAAAACACCATGGGAGAGGGGAGGCAACTGAGAGGATACTAGGGGAAAGAGCAAAGAGACAGGGAAGAGGAATGAGGGATGGGGGCACTAGGGAAGAATAGCAGAGATCTGTAAGACATGGAAGGCAATATGGTGGACAGCATACTAGATGTGGCATCGGAGTATCTGGGTTTGAATACCACCTGAGTGGAAACTAGCACAGGGATAAAGGACTTTTTACACACAGGATATGATGTTCAGAAGGGATGTGCTTATTCCGTGGGGCCCTGGTTTCATCCCCTTTCTATCTCTTTGGGACCTCCACCACTTTGTAGAGCAACTGCTGCCCCAGGTCATTCCCCTTCATCTCTTCAATGCCCCTTTTCTGGGGTTATCCCCATTCCAACCTTCATTGGGAGTGAAGTTTGGACCTCCCTTTCTCTCACTGCAAGTGGACCTCTGGTTAGACTGTCTTCCTGTCCATCCCCTCTTCCATCTCTGCCCTGACCTCCCCTCATCTCTCTTACTCTGGGCTCAGTTTTCTCGTTACCCCTTCTAGTTCCCTGTCTTTTTTCTTAAACTTTTGTTTGATTTCTCATGTTGATGTGGAGGTTACTGCAAAACCTCCAAACTGAAAGGGACTTCAGAGACCATCTAGTTCAACTGATACTTGAATAATGATCCTCTCTTAAACAGCTTTTCCTTGAAGACCCTCCAGTGGGCAGAAGCATGCTATCTTCTGATGTAACCCATTCCACTTAGAAGCATCTCTTAAATGTTAGGAGGTTCTTCACATCAGGCCTAAAGCTCTCTCTCTCTCTCTTCGGTGTCTACCCATTGCTTGTAGGCCAAGTAGGGGCAGAGATAGGAACTGAACCTATGATTTCATTGGCATAGGAAACTCTCAGGTGAGGAAACTCTTTCCACCAATACAGTCTGGCACCTTTTCTGCATTTGATAATCTTAGGGAATTGCCTAGAACACTGAGAGGTAAAGTAATTTTTTCAGAGTCCCAGAACCAGTGTGTCAGAGGCAAGACTTGAACTCAGGTCTTCCAGGCTCTAAAGCCAGATCTCTTTCCACTACACTACTGTATCAAGTAGAACAAGCCTACTCCCTCTTCCACAGGCCAGCTCTTCAAATATTGGAAGACAGCTGTCATACTGGCATTGTCACTTTCTAGCTATATATGTGTCCCTGGGCAAATCGCTTCATTTTTCTGAGGCAACTTTTGGATTCTGTAAATAAAACAATTTGGTAAAGTAAAAAATAAGAACTCAGAGGAGGTGGGTTCAAATCTCAGCTCTCTCTGCAGCTGTGTGACCTTCAACAAGTCACAATCTATCCCTAAAAAAAAAAAATGAAAAAAACAACAGTTGTTTGCTTAAGGGGAAAATATGTTTCAACTTGGGGGCTCCAAATATCATTTTTGTTACTACTCCTTGTAATCTTGGGTAAATCACTTGCCCCCTTGGGGCCTCAGTTTCCCCATCACTAAAATGAGTGGGTTTAAGGTCCCTTTCAGTTTTAAAACCCCTGATTAATCAGGGTACACTGGGAAAGAAGAGAGGAGAATGGGGAGGGAGGGAGGAACTGAAGGTGGGGAGCCCTGGAGGAGAGTGGTGACTGCTTGGTGTATCAGAATGGCAGTTTTTAGAGTGGTGTGTGTGGTAAGTGGACAAAAAGGGGAAAGAGCTAGAATGGGGCAGTGGGGAAAAGATGCCATCAGAAGGGAAATGTTTCCCCAAGTAGTGCAATGATTTCCACATACCCCCCCCCCATTTTATTAACTGGAAAATAAACTGGAACCACAAAAGGGGAGAGGAGGGGCCAGCCCAGCTGCTGCCCCTGAGGGAATGGGGGTTGGGAGGGGAAGAGGTGACCAGCTGCGCCGGGTGATAAATCTATTGGCCAAGGACAGACTGCAGCTCAGAAATTGGGTCTCCACTCCCCTCCAGAGCCTCCTCCCCCTGATCCCACCATCAACCCAGAGCAGCAGAGGAGCCAGGACATGGAAGGAGGGGGAGAAGGGGGGTTCCTTCCCCTTGGAATCACCCCACAAAGGTCGAAGCCACAATGGGGCTGTCAGATGGCAGGGAGGAGAGGAAGGGGAGGGAGTGGGGAATGCCACACAATCCTCTCCTCAGAGCCAAACCTTCTGCTCCCAGAACAGAACAGAGGGACATTGAAAATGTAGCCCTGGGGTAGGGTGAGCCCAGGAGAAATGGAATTTTGAGAGAGATGAGTTAAAAGATCAGCTGCCTCCCTTTTCTAGTTCCTCACCAGACTCTCCCTAGCTCTGGATCCTCTCACCTACAGTCCCTTCAGACCCTTCCAATACACTAGTCATTTAACAAACCTATTTCCTTCGGCCTCTGACTCCATTCTAATCGCTCCTTCCTTTCCCTACCCCCATCCTATTTATCACTCAGTTTTTTTCTGGGGCTCTCACCACAATATTCCCTGGTCCTGTCCCAAACTCTCATTTTGCTTTGGATTTCCCAAATGAGGAAAAGAACCTTTGGATTGAAAAGGGCATAACAAAAAGAGTAGAAGGAGAAAAAAAAAGTGTTAGGAGACAGTACAGTGGACTTGAGAGTGTGGAGTCAAAGCATCAGGTTTCAAATCCTCATTGCTACTTACTTCTTGTGTGATCTAAGGCATCCACTTAGCTTCTGTGCCTCAGTTTCCTTTTTGTAAAATGAAAGGATAGGGTTAAATGACTTGTAAGGTCACTTTGAGCTCTAAATCCTAGGGTCCTAGGCATTGTAATGATGGTGAAGGGACCAGAAAGTATGCCATAACTGGAAACATTTATCCTGGAGAAGAGATTTAAGGGGTGATAAGATAGTTAACTTCAAATATTGAAAGGGTTGTCACTTGAAAGATGGATTAGATATTTTCTGACTGAACCCAGAAACAGTAGCAAGGAACAACAGGGGGAAGTTTAGAAAAGCAGATTTCAACTCAACATAGGGAAACTTCCTAACAATTAGAACTATTCCAAAACAGAATGAAATACCTTGACTGGTAGGGATTTCTCCATCAATTGAAGTCTTCAAGTAAAAACTGGCTGACCATTTGTTGGATATTTTGTAGGCAGGATTCTTTCATTGAGAAGGGGTCAGATTAAATAATTTCTGAGGTCCCTTCTAGCTTCAAGATTCTATGAATCTAATATACATACAGTATATCTTGATCAGTAACTAGGGAGGATGAGTTGGAACTTTCTCGCGGTACGTAAGGTATGTACTGCCTTTTCTGTGTTGTTGTCTGAAGACCGTTTATCAAAGCACCTAGTACTTCACAGTCCTCTCCCAGCTGTGTTAGGGGGTGGGGGAGGCAGCCCCAAGAGAGGGAAAGGGAGTGATGTCAATGACTATAGAAATTAAGAGAGAGGGCAGAGGCCACCAACTCCACCTGCCTAGATTGCACCTAACCTCAGATTGAAGATTAAGCTCTCTCTCCTGCCTACCGGCCTCCTCCATACCCTGAATCTCTTTCCTCTCCTCTTTCCACACACTCATCTCTATTCATCTCAGCCTTAGCCATCCTTAGTTCCTAGCCTACTCTACTCAACCTTTTCATTGTGCTCTCTGAAATAGTTTTTTTTAACAAATTCCTTCACCAAGATCAAGTCTTCCTTTAGCATTTTTTCCATCTTCTCTTATTCACTGAAACCTAGCTTTTCTCCTGAAGATAACACATGACTTCAAAACTTCCCAAAGGCTGGATACTTCTCTTCCCACTTCCACAACAGAGGGAGGGAGGGAGGAAGGGGGAGAGAGAGAGAGAGAGAGAGAGAGAGAGAGAGAGAGAGAGAGAGAGAGAGAGAGAGAGAGAGAGAGAGAGAGAGAACTAGAAGGAGTTAACTGCTTCCATTGCTATGTTCAGACTTCTGCCACCATTGTATTCATAGTTCCTCTTTCAAAGTTTACTATATCCTGTTTAGACCTTTGCTGTTGTCCTTTCTGGATCCCCAGATCACCCTTCCACCTCCCAAATAAGCTCAATACCTGACTAACATTCTTCTCTACCCAATCTCCTCCCTGCTTTGAACTCATTCCACAACTTCTGTGAGCTCTGTCTCCAATCCACCTCAACTACACCCAGGAGTTATCATACCTTAGACATCCTCACCACATCTCCCCACTCCTCTAACACACACTGACTGTTAAAGTTATGATTTATAATACACATGTCTGAGGCTCCTTTTCACTTGAGGGAAAAGCCAACTGCACAAATATTGGATGAGAAGATGAAAAAAGAAATTAGGATTTTAATGGACTACAAACCCAATGTGAGTCAACAGTGTGAAGTGGCAGCCAACCCACTTCCCCAAACCTTTACATTTTATTCATTTTTAAACTATATTAATTGAAGCAAAGTGTCGATCAATCCACAAGCATTTATCAAGTATCTACCATATGCTAAACACTGTTTTGGATACTGGAGATACTAGTCAAACTGGAAACAATTCCTGCCCTCGAGAAGCATATAGCACTTATATAAGAGGATAGGGATAGGACCGCCCTCTACCAATGCAGGTGGGCACTTTCTCTGCAACTTGTAAGTATATGCAAAATAAATACAAGGCAATTGTGGGGTGGGACAGGAAAGGCTTTATGTAGGAGGTAGCCTTTGCACTGATCTTTGAAGACACTAGGGATTCTAAGAAGCAACAGCTCAGGAGGGCATTCTCATTCTCAGTGACGAAAAGACAGAGACAGGAATTGGAGTGACATATGTGTGCAATAGAAAGAAGGCCAATTTGGCTGGATTGTAGAATGTGTGAGGGAGGAATATACAATGAGGTTTGGAAGGTAGGTTGGAGCTAAGTTGTAAAGAGTTTTAATGCAATGCAGAGGAGTTTAAATTTGAATGTAGAGGTAATAAGAAGCAGAGGCATAGTCAGGCTCCAGCTTTAGCTGTTTGGAGGACAGGCTGAGGGACCTATTAGGGGGCTATTGTAATAGACCAGGCAAGAAGTGATGAGGGCCTGAATTAACATGGCGGCCTTGTGAGTGGAAAAAAGTAGTTGGTTAGGAAAGATCCATAAGATTTGTCAACTGATTGGATAGGTGGGATGAGGAAGAGGGGAAGGAGTCAAGGATGAAGCTGAAGTTGTAAACCTGAGTGACAGGAAGGGGAGTAGTTCCCTCAACAGAAATAAGAAAATCCAGAAGATGGATGGGTTTGTGGAGGGAAGAACATAGTGTCTCTGGGGCATACAGTTAAAATGTGACACAGGTCTGGAACTCTGGAGAGAGGCCTTGGAAGCATCTGCATAGAGATGCTAATTGAATGCTTGGAAGTGAATGAAGTCACTGAGAAAGTGCATAAAAAGAGAAGAAGGCCTAGGACAGATCTTTGAGGGCACTCCCACAGTTAGAAGGTAGGATATGGGTGATTATCCAACAAAAGAGACTGAAAAGGAGCAGTCAGATTGATGGAGGGAGAACTAAGACAGAGCAGTGTACAAAAGCCCAGAGAGGAGAGATTATCCAAGAGGAGAGAATAGTCAACAATGTTAAATTCTGCAGGGTAATCATTCTGAAGGAGGAGGATTCCAAAAAAACCAATGAATCTGGCCATTGAGAGGTCATTGGTAGCTTTGGACAGAGCAGTTTTCATTCCAGTGATGAGGTCTAAAGACAAATTGCAAAGGGTTGAGAAGTGAATAAGAGAGAGTATTGTAGACAGTAGGAAGGGATAGCTTTTTTTCTAAGAGTTTGGTGGTGAAATGGAGGAGTAATTTTGGATGATAGCTTTAGGGGATGTTGAGGGTGAGGGTTTTTGGTTTTTTTTTTTTTTTAAAGAATCAGGGAGATCTGGGCATGTTAATAGCCAGCCAGGAAGGAGCCAGTAGAAAGGAAGAGACTGAAGATTAGAGAGAGGAAAAAGGCCAGTAGAGTATACGTTCCTTAGGGCAGGGACTATTTCACTTTTGTCTTTATATCTCCTGGGCCTTCAATAGCACAACCTTGGACAAGGATGTTACATTTACAGTTTTAACAGCCAAGGTAATGTTTTGTAACAGGGTCATTGAGCAGGCTTGGATTTGCCTTTCTGATAGTTGTACAGAGCATGCATAGATAAGTAGAGGGGAAAATCTATGGAAGCATTGGCAGGGGTAGCAGGGTGCTTACTTCCAGCCCTACATGACTCACTGCTGAGTGATTTATACTGTGTAATGATGAAGAATCTCCAAATGCCTGCTGATCCATAATTCAATGGATATCCAAAAGGGGCAACCTACTCAGTAGCCTCTCTCTGTTTCTCTAACTCTCTCCTCTTCTCTGTCTCTGTCTCTGTCTCTATGTCTCTCTCTGTCTCTATGTCTTTCTCTGTCTCTCTCATTCTCTCTCTCTTGCTCTGTCTCTTTCTGTCTGTCTCTCTGTGTGTCTCTCTCTCCCTTTCCCTGAGAGTTGTGTGGGGAGAAGGGTGGCTGCCCTATGAGGCCACGAGCACATGTCATGCCTAGGCAAGTTTATACCTAGGTTTCTATACCCTTACATCTTTTGTTTATTTTTCCCTGAATAGGTGACCTTATAAATTCTGAAAGGTTTGGAAATCTGCCATTGTGGGACAACATTGACCTCCCGCAAAGAAGGGCAGTGGTTTCCACCATAGGGGTAGTAGCTGACAGCAAGGAAAGCACCTCTATCTGATAGAATGGCCACCAGAAAGCAAGGACTGGCCCAGTATGGTCAATTCACAAGTGGCTATCATTGCTTTACGTGTAGACAATATATACTCAATACCCAATACCCTCTATCCAATATATATACATTTTGTTCCTCTTTTTTTCTGCTCCTCTTTTTGAGAGGGCTATAGACTTGAGACAAAGAGCAATACTGTACCCCAGGTTGGGGCTTAATATGCCAATGAGTGTAAAGGAAGCTTAATGCCTCTAACTAGAGGTAGGGTCCCTCTGCAATGAACAGAGACAAATGCTAGTGACCAAGTGCAGAAGATAATGGTGTAGGTTGTTACCCATGTGTGATTCTTAACACCCTCTCCATTACCACCATCAATGCAGAAGTGGAAGCAGGGCACAACATATAACAAATAAGGAATGATGAAGGACAGGAGTAAAGGATGTCATTGAAGAAATGTATGGTTGGAAAAAAAATAGGCTGGCCAAGTGGCAAGAGAAAGGTTAGCCAACAGATAGCTTGTGTGTTCTGCTACTATCTTCTCTATGCCAAGAGAAACCTCCAGCAGGTTGGGGGGAACTCCCTGTGGCAAACATGGGAGTCTACAGATAAGAGCTATACAAGATGAGCTGCTATCAGCACTGTGAGAGGGAATACCCACACCAACGACATCACAGATCCATTTGAATATTTGATTATCTCTAGTGCCTAACTGTATTTCAACGTATAATATTGGCTTTTTAAATGTTTACTGAATTTTTAAATTTGTTGAGCAAAAGAGTTAAGAATCCTACTATACTTTGCTTTGGACAGACTACCTTTGGGGTGTTTTGTTTAGCTCTGAATGCCACATTTTAGGAAGGATATTAACAGTGTGCACCACGTCCACAGGAGAGTGACCATCCTGAGTGAGAGAGACTTAAAACCATGTTACATAAGGTTCTTTTATTATTAACAGGAAAGTAGGTGGCACAGTGGATAGAGTGCCTGGTCTGGAGTCAGGAAGAAGACCTGAGCTCAAATCTATCTTCAGACACTTACTAGTTGTATGACCCTGGGCAAGTCACTTAACCCTGGGCAAGCCTCAGTTTCCTCTTTCATAAAATTAAGATGGAGAAGGAAATGGCAAACCACTCCAGTATCTTTGCCAAGAAAGCCCCCAAAAGAGATCACAAAGAGTCAGACATGACTGAAAATGACTAAGCAATAAGTATTATTAACTAATAATAATGATATTTAGACCACCAGGTCCTTTGCACATGAATTGCTATCCAGCCATGAGTTGCTCTCTCAGCCCCCTTTTCTTCATCTATAAAGTGGGAATAATAATATTTTTTACTATCTAACTCATAGGATTATTGCAAGGAAAGTGTTTCCTAAATGTTACAGTGCTATGGAAATAATAATAAAATAACTGACATTTACATAGCACTTGAAAATTTACAAACTGATTACATTTTCTCATTGAAGGTTCAACACAACCCTATGATGTAAGCAATACAAGTGCTATTATTCTCATTTTACCAATAAGAAAATTAAGTCCCCAAGAAGTTAACTGGCTTGGGGCAGCTAGTTGGCATAATTGATAGAGCACCAGCCCTGAGGTCAGGAGGACTTGAGTTCAGATCTGGCCTCAGACCAAACACTTGACACTCACTAACTGTGTGACCCTGGGCAAGTCACTTAACCCCAATTGCCTAAAAAAAAAAGAAAGTTAACTGGCTTGCCCATATCTCACAGTTAGTTAGTGTCAAAGGCAATATTTAAACCAAGTCTTCCTGACTCCAAGCTATCACTGCATTCACTACTCCAAAATGTAGCAAGGACTAATAACTATTGCTGATAAGCAGACTTTTTATTTTTTGTGTCTAGAGCTTAGCAACAGTGCCTGGCACACAGTAGGTGTTAATTAATGCTTACTGATTACTAACTGTTGATAAGTAAAGTCTCCTTAAAAGTTCAGTTCAACGACTCTCTTCCACATTAAACCTTTTCCTGATCCCTCAAGCAGCTAGCATCCCTCTCAATTACCTAGCATTTATTTTGTGTATACTTATACAGGGTGTCCCAAAAGCCTGGTGCAGTTTTAAGCTTGAAAAGGATATAAACTCCTTAATGGCAGAAACTACTTTATTTCCTTCTCTGCATCCTTAGCACCTGGCACAGTGCCCGGCACAGAGTAAGCACTAATAAATACCTGTTGATTGACAGATAATTATCAATAATAATTGCTAATAATAAGGCCCTAGTCATAAGGAGGCATGCTGTGTGGCCCACTGTTGCATATAATAGTAGCTGGGGCACATCAAGGAGAGAGGCTGTTTGTGGATATGTGTGTACGCGCGTATTTGTATGTATGATTGCCTACGTGCATTTGTGGACGATGCTGAGGGGAACTGGGAGAGGAGAAGCTAACTCAGCTCAAGAGGATAGACTATGAAGCCAATAGTTGAGTTGCCAAGGTGACAAATGACCGAACCCAGCAACCCTGTCTTGTGACCTCACACCTGGATCCTGATTTAAGCCAAAGCTGAATGTTTTCTGCCAGAGATCGAACTGCCTCCTAGCCTGATTTGTCAGCACTTTTGACCTACGCCCACCCTTCCCCTTACGCAGTGCACCCTGAGGCCAACCCCACCATGAAGTAGCAGTGGACATCCCCTCCTCCTACCTCCATACCTTACTCCCCCTCACCTCATACTGTGGAATAGGTGAGACAAGACAGGAACCCCCATAGCTATATAAATTCAGTTTAACTAGGCTTCTAGACAAAACAGACAAAAGCAACAGAACTTTTCCTAAAGAACCTTACATTATATTCGAGCTGCAGTACAATGGAGAATGACACACTCGACTACATCTGGGCTAGTTCCAGTCATGCTTCATTTCCGTCCTTGGTCATCTTCTTTCCAGTTGCCTTCTTGGCCTCCCACTAACCCTGTGTCCCCTTCCCTCCCCCGACCACAATATGGTTCTAATCAAAATCAGTACAGCCATTGCTACTGTAAAGGGTGAGTCAATCTACTCCCCTATGGCTTCACTCACAATCCTGGTAACTTTCCAAATGAAAATATTCCACTGTCCTGTATGTTGCGGTTTCCTCCCCACCTCCCATTTAGATGTAAGTACCTTGCATGATTTTTATATTTTGTTTTCCTAGTGCTTAGCACAATGCTTGGCACATGGCACTTAGTAAATATGTTTTTCATTCATTTCTACGAGCAAGGAAACCTGTCCTGATTGTAAAATTGTACTGAAGTAGGGGTTGGGGTGGGGAGGAAGATGTGGAAGGTGATATGGAAAAGAGGGGTCTCAAGATGATCCTTGAAGATTTTAACAAATTGAATTGTAGAGGAAGTCACTGTAGAAGGACAATGTGAGAAAAGACACAAGGGCTATATTATCCGTTTTTTAGGAGGAGCTGCCCATGCCCACTCATCAGAGAACCTGGGTTCAAATTCTGGTTCTACTACTTGCTCTATGACCTTAGGCAAGTTATTTAACCTCTCTGGACCTCACTTTGCTCATCTGTAAAATGAAAGGAGTAGATTAGATGCTCTCTGAAGTCCCTGCTGGCTCTGAATCTTTGATCCTATGGACCTAGGGTAAATTAGCCCAAATAGCAAAGCTACCTTTCTACTCTTTATAAAAGTGTGTTTGCCTTGGGTTATGCCTTCAGTTGCTGTCAAAGTTGTAGGGGATCCTATAAGACTCCCTCTGCCACCCAATACCCACAGTACCAGGCAGATTGGACCCAGCAGCCAAGTTAGGTCTAAATAGCACTTTCCTGCTAAGCTTTCCATGGGGAGGTGTGATGGGTTTCCATTTAAAATTAATTTTTCAGAATTGGAAACACTGCTCCAAATGGCATTGTTCCATGCCTCTGTTGGCTCCTGGCAATATGAGAGAGTCATCAGTTTGGGGAGAAACATAATAAACCAATGATTTCCCCCCAGGGAGCAAGAAACTGGCTCTTCTTCCTCCTTCTACCTGAAACCCTTTTTCCAGGCCTTGGCTCAGCTAAATGGCAATTTTCAAGTCATTTTTTCCTACTTATGGGTGAACTACAGTTCAGTTAACTTTCCATTCTTCATGCCAATTGAGAGGAGAGAAAGAATAGATGAATAAAAAAATGAAAAAAAATCTTTCTTTGTCTTGGGAATCAATCTTCTTACCTGTAAAAATGGAGACTTCAAGTATTTTGGGAATTCATAGCATTTCACAAATAATGAAGCTATAGAGTAGAGACCCTACCTAAAAGAAGAAGGAAGGCCATACAACTTCCTCGTACTAGTAGCAATGGCAGCTGGCATTTTTATAATGTTTTACAAAGGTGCTTTCATGTACGTCATTTCATTTGATCTTCATAACAGCCCTACAAGTTAGGAAGTACAGGTATTATTGTAACCTTTCAAGGTGAAAAGGATGGCTAGTGAACATTTAGAAAAGGAAGCCACAATAATAAAAAGCTAGTATGGCTTCATTAAGAATCCTTCAGGCCAAACTAGCTTCATTTTCTCTCTTAGGAGGAAAAAAAATGGTACTGAGGTGTCACAGGGAGTAAGAATTATGGTCTTAGAGTCAGGAAGACTTGAATTCAAACCCCACTTCATTTATTTACTATCTGTATGACCCTGGGCAAGTTACTTAATCTTCGTCTGCCTCAGTTTCCTCATTTGTAAGTAGAGATAATAATAGCACCCATCTCCCAGGCTTGTTGTGAGGATCAAACGAGATAACATATATAACAGCTCTTTGCAAACCTTAACGCACTATGTACATGCTATCATCATCATTATCATTATTATTATTTTGATAGGATTTCTAGATAGTAATTATACTTCGCCCCAGATTTCAAAAAAGCAATGGACAAAATCTGTCAACCTATTCTTGTTGAGAATCTGGAGAGATGTGGACTAGATTACAGCTACAATAGGGTGGATTTGGACTTGAATGAACGGCCAGACCCAAAGAGTAGTCATTATTTGTATGACATCACCTTGGAAGAGAGTCTCCACTGGGTTATCTTCCTGCCATATCATGGGAATGCATTGGTCCTGTGCTGTTTGACTTTTTAAAAAAATGACTTGAATAAAGGCAATTTATGCCCACTAGATGACAGAGTCAGCATTCTGAAAGGTTTTGATGCTCTTGAATATTGGACCAAATCTCACTAGATGAAATTTAATAGGTACATTTAAAATCTTACATTTAGGTTACAAAAATCAATTTTACAAATATAAGATGGAGGGGAGGTATGGCTAGATACTATTTCATTTGAAAAAAGTCCAGAAATTTTAGTGGCTGCAAGTTAAATATGAGTCAATAGTGTGCAATATGGCAGACAAAAATGGCAGTACAATCTTAGCTATGTTAAAAGAGGCATGGCATCTAGTATTAAGGTGACAGAACACTGTGCCCTGCCTTTGTAAGACCACCTGCCTCTGGAATATTGAATTAGGTTCTCCAGATTGTAGTTTAAGAGTCACGGTTGGGCTGGGCATGGTGGTGTATGCCCATAATCTCTACTGCCAGGGAGGCTAAGGTTGGTGGATTGCTTGAGTTCAGAAGTTCTGGGCTACAGTAGGGCTAAAGTCAATTGGGTGTCTGCACTAAGGGAGCAAAAATATACGGAGATCCTCTGAGAGCAATGGACCATCAGGATGTTTAAGAAGGAGCAAACCAGTTTACGTTGGAAACAAAGCAGGTCAAAACTTCTATACCAGTTAGCAGTGGGATTGGCCCAATGAGTGGCCATTGCATTTCCAGCCTGGGTGAGATAGAATACACATACACACACACACACACACACACACACACACACACACACACACCACACCACACAATGACAGTGGTTATCTGGCAAGTGTCCAAAGAGTCTTGAGTCCAGGCATATAAAAATCAATTGAAGAAACCGGAGAGGGAAATGATTATTGTCTTCAAGTATTTGAAAAGTTGTCGCTGTGGAAGAGGGATTAGATTTGTTCTGTTTGACCCCCAGAGAAAAGAGTAGGAACAATGTGTTGAAGTTGCAAAGAGGAAAATGTAATCTTGATGTGAAGAAAAACTTCTTTCTTAGGAAGCTCTATCTACCCAAAAATGTAATTCAGTCATTACATCATTGAGAATTGTCTTTCTTATGTGTGTATGAATATACATGTGTGTATAAATGTACATATATATATCTCTATACACATATGGATTATGTAAGTACATATGTGTATTGTAGATATGTGTGTATATATGTATATATATACATATATCATATCATATCACTCCCCTTCTAAAAAAAAATTTCCGTGGCTCCCCACTGTATGTGAATAAAGTTCAAATTCTTTGACCCTGCATCCAAGGCCAACCTAGAGTTAGCTCCAGTCTGACTTGCCAGCCTTGCCACCTACTCCTGCCACACTCACCATGCCATACGGTGAGTTCAGTTCCCTTAGCCATCAGTATTGTTTTCCCCCTCTGTGCTCTCACTGCCTCACTCCAACCCTTCCCTACCTTTGTTGCATCCTATCTGGTATTATAGCTGTAATAAGACAAGCCAGAGAAGACATTCAGCATTTCTTCACCATGTCGGTGCCTCCATCTTAGGTGATCTGGCTATGTTCCAAAGCTTTGTTACATAGTTATTTGTGTATTAGGCTTATCTTCCCCACTGAATTGTAAGTTCTTGTAAGAGACATGTCTAATTAATCTTTGTACTTCTTAAATAATAATAACAGGTACTTAATAGATGCCTTATTAAATGGAATTTGTTGGAATTCACTTATTTGTTCAGCAAGGATTATTGACTATCTACTAGTGTCCTCCACTAATATCCTGTTCTGATGTCTCATTGTGCAGCAGAAGATCTTGGGTCCTTGAAGGCCATTAAGCTGGACCATAATCTCTGCTAGGTCTTGCAAAACTAGAGGTCATTTTTTTTTTTTGAGTAAAGGCCTGATGATGGACAGTAGCCTGCTTCAGTTTGGAGAGAATCATCCCCAGGTTGGCCACATGATGATGAAATATTGGATCACAGCATCTATCAAAGACTTACTGAGGCAAATAAAGACCACGAAATGGGTCAGTGGGAGCCCCTAGATTGATAACATCACAGATTCCTAGAGTATTCATGCTTATAGTGTTCTGGGTGCTGTAGAGGATACACACCTACCTTCTGAGAGCTTAGTCTAATGGGAAGATTAGATAAATACATTAATGTGTACCATGGTTAAATCCTATGCAACTTAGAAACATACATATCACTCCAAAGGAGTATGATAAAGGCTAAATGGAGGCACTAACAATGTGAGTTATGGGATTCTGGTTCCATTCAACAAACCTTTATTATGCATCTTTATTAAGTATTTACTATAAATAATAAATGTTTATTATACTTGAATTCATTGCACTAGGCCCTAGAGATACAGTTTAGAGAGGATGCTCATAGTACTGTGTGAGGTAGGCATGGTGATCAAGGATGACTTCATGGAAAAGGCAACCAGAATTCAATAGTGGAAGATGGGAAAAGTTCACTTCAGACTATCAGACAAAGAATCATACCTTACTCCCCAACACATATTCTTCTATCCAGTGACACAGGCCTCCTGGATGTTCCACTCCATCTCTTGGCTCTGGGCATTTTCTCTGGCTATCCCCATACCTAGAATGCTTTTGTTCCTCCACTCTAACTACTGACCTCCCTGGCTTCCTTTAAGTCCTCAAATCCCACCTTCTGCAGGAAGCCTTCCCCAACCCCCTTAATCAGTGTCTTCCCTCTTTTGATTCTTTCCTATTTATCCTGTATATACCGTGCTTTGTATATATTTGTTTACATGCTGTCTCCCCCATTAGATTATAAACTCCTTGAGGACAGGGAATGCCTTTGCCCCTTCTTGTATCCCTTGGGCTTAGCAGAATGCTTGGCATATAGTAGGCATTTAATATATGTCTATTGATTGATTTATCTAAAGTTTGAAGGGACCTTAAAAGACCATCCAATGTGAATGAACAAAAGCACTAAGAAAGGAAAGGCCCTGCAGGGTCTATGGTTTGGGGATCCAGCAGTCCATAATTTCATAGTCCAGTTTGGTCAGAATGTGGAGTGCGTTCAGGGAAGTGATATCATAAGGATTACAGGAACAAATATTTAGCTCTAGAAGGAGCCTAAAAGGTCATCATGTCCAACCTCTTCATTTTACACATGAGGAAACTAAGGCCCAGAGGCGTTGTTAAGTGTCTGGGGTCACACCGTTGGTAAGTGCCAGGTCATCAAGTTTGAACTTTAGTCAGTACTCCATCAATCAATTGATCAATAAACAAATACGTACCTGGCAATATGCTAGGTACTGCAAATGCATAGACAAAAAAAATGAAACAATCTCTGCTCTCAGGGAGTTTATATTCTATCAGGAGAGGTAGTACGTGCATAAGTTATGTCTATGCAGAATAAATACAGGATACCTGGAGCAATGAGCTATTGGGAGTATAAGAAAAGGCTTTGGGTAGAAGATGGTAGATAAAGCTTTCTGAAAATTTTTGTGCAGAAGAGGGAAATGACCAGCTTTGTGGATTAAAAACAAACAAAAACATAACAAAACAAAAATCAGCCTACAAGTCTGGAATTCAGCTAAGCAGCAGGTGAGAGGTGGTTACATTATAGAAGATGGAAAAGCATTTCCTCTTTCTCAAGTGGGAGATAAAGCCTCCTGGCTGCTTTAAGGCTGCCTGGATAGCACAGGCCATGACCTTCCTCTTCTTAATTGTGCCCTCTTTCAGCTAAAGAGACAATCAGTTCATTAAGCCCCATAACCCTTGGTGGAAGCAGAGGGAGGAGGAAGGGAGGGAGAGAGGGAGCTAGCCTCAGGAGTGGGTGGCTGTCCAGGGCCCTCCTCCTGTTACACGGGTGATGCCTTTATGAGCAAGCATAAAATGATGGTACAAAATGAGCCAATTTATATGATTTCCTTTCTCTGTTCCCTCTGAGCAGGTTTAGTGCCCATGTTGTGATGCCCATAAGAACAGATGTCTCCCTGTCCTCAGGGGAGACAGGGGAGCCCAAATCATATCTGCTTGGCATCTCCTTCTTCTCCTAGGGCCCGCTGGCACATAGCCTGATATTGAGAGGGCTACAGGCCCCAAGGAGAAAAAAAAGCATGGCAACACACTAGAGATAGCCCAGAATTTAATCAAAGGAAGATCACAAAATAGTGCACATGGGGGAGGGGAGGAAGGTGATAGTAACTGGAGAATGGAATCATAGATCCTAAAGCCAGAAGGGACATTCAGCGATCTCCTACCATCATAAACCTAAACAATTATTATTCCCATTTTACAACTGAGGCAAATAAAGCCCAGGGAGATGAAGTCTTATTTGGGGTCTCCTGCTTCCCAGGACAGCATTCCTCCCACTACAATTATAGGCAGCAGGAAGGATCAGGAGCCTGGAATGTGAGTCTGTGCATTTGACCCTACTTTCCTGGTGATGTCACACAAGATGGCACAATTCCTGGGAAGCTGCACCTCAAGCTGTGGTCTGCTTAGAAGCCTGCCAGACTGGGAATTTGCCAAGCATACTGGGCAGAAGTTGTCCCACCTGGCTGAAGGCATCAGCCACAAATCATCCTGGTGTGAGGAATTTACCCCAGAGAGCAATCCCACCCCACCACGGCACAAATGAGTAATTTACAGAGCCCATTAAGGAGGCCTAGAATTACTTATTTATGAGAACTTTTTGACAGATCTGTGGCTTAATCATTTATTCCACTGAACACTTAGCCAGGGTCATTGGTAAATAATTCACTTATTACACACTCTGGAGTGGTTTATGATGCTGTGACTTATGATCTCACACCAGATCTGGACTGGGAAATTGGAAAGTGAAGGCCAGGGAAGGGAGGAAGGTATCAGGGGATCCTTTTCTTGGCTACAGGCTGGGAGGAGCTAGGAACACTGGCATTCTGGAGGCATTAAAATGTTCCTTAGGTCCTCAAGATGAAGGTATTCTGCCCTAAGAGAGATGCACAAGTCAGGGAGTGGAAAGCAAATGAAGCGATAGCACAGGGAGGGTTTTTTTTTTCTTTTAAGTTCTAAGCTTTGGCTAGCCTACATCCACCCATAGGTCTCACTGTAGAGCTCCATTGCCATCTCACCTCTGACCTTATTCTATTGTGAACCCATCATTTTTAAACAACATAACTGCTCAGACTGGCATTCAAGGTCCTCCATAGTCTAGCTCTAACCTACTTCTAGGGTAGCTAGGTGGCACAATGGATGAAGTGCCAAGCCTGGAGTCAGGAAGACCCATCTTCTTGAGTTCAAATCTGGCTTCAGACACCTACCAGCTGTGTGACCTTAGGCAAGTCACTTAACTCTGCCTCAATTCCTCATCTGTAAAATTAAGCTGGAGAAGGAAATGGCAAACAACTCCATCATCTCCGTTAAGAAAACTCCAAATGGGGTCACTGAACACACCTGAACAATAATACAACCTGCCTCTCAAACTTTCTCTTTTCATTGCTTCCACTAATTTAAATCTTGGTGATTTAGGACCGGAAAGAAAGGACCTTAGTCAAGCTGAACACTTTGCTCATCCAGTCAGATCTAATCACAAACATGCCATGTGCTTTCCCACCTCCCCATCTCCCCACTTCCTGAAGAATGAATGGGCTTTGAAGAGGCTGGAGAAGTAGTAACTGTCCTATGCAGGGGAGAGCTGGAGGAACGGGGAAAGGTTCATTATTCACACAGCTTGGAATAGACTCCCTTTCCACTTCAGGCAGTCAGTCAAAAAACATTGATTAAATGTTTCTATGTGTCAGACACTATACTAAGTCCTGGAACTATAAAGAAAGGCAAAAACAGTCCTTGCCCTCGAGGAGCTCATGTTCTAATAAGGACGGTAGTATATTTTTCTGGTCATCAGGTCCTACTGTGACTTACTCCTTCCAAACATATTCTTTGTTCTCACTATGATCTCCAATCCCTGGATCCCTCAGCATTTTGCCAGACCATCACCCCCTTCTCTAGCTATATGTTCTTCTCTTCCCAGTCTCAACCTCCTAGCTAACCACCTTCTCTCTAGAGTTGAATCACGCCAGCCTCCTTGCTGTTCCTTCCACATGATGCCCTGTCTCCCATTTTCCTGCTTTTGCATTGAGTGTCTGTCATCCTTGGAATGCTCTCCATCCCAACTTCCACTTTGGAGAATCCCTGGCTTCCTTTAAGACTCAGCTCAAATGACAGCTCCTTCTGGGGGCCTTCTCTAGTTCTTCCAGCTTCTAGCCTTCCCTTTCAGATTGCCTTCTATCTACTCCGTTTGTATTTTGACTATACCTATTTATGTAGATGTTGTCTCCCTGTTCAAATGTAAGCTCCTTGAGGGCAGAGATTAGTTTTGCTTTTTCCTTGTATCCCCAGTGCTTCCCCAGTAGCTGATACATAGTAATTGTTTAATAACTGCTTGTTAATTGATTCATTCATTGACCACTCTCTTCTACTCTCACATTCTATTTCCTTTGGCCTATCACAGCTTGTATGTTGCTAAACCCCAGTTCTGGTTTACTCTTGACATCTGCCTTCTGCAGTCCTACTCATGTGCTTGTGAACAGAGCTGGTGAAAGTCGTGTGACTGTTACGACTAGGTTCTCTACAATATTTTCTCTAATAACAAGCAGGCCTTTACTACACTAAGGCAATCTTACTACCCACACCACTAACTGATTCTTTATCACACTCCCCACAGTAGCTGTTCCAATTTTTTTTTCTTTACTTAACCTCCTTCCACCCACTCTCTCTCATCTGAGAAACTTGCCTCTTGCTTATAATGGTGAGGGTTGATTGAGTCAATCAATCATCCCACCCCACTTAAAGTTATTGTACCTCTACTGCATCAGTCAATCAAAGGTGTTTCAAGAGGTGTGACAGGAGATATATTTGGATTGGTTGAGGATACTTTATCATACCTTATGGGACTTATATAAAACTATCAAGCTAGTTCAAATTTGGGGATTCTAATCTCTGGCCAGTGAATGGTGGGAGCAATCTCAGCCAAACCCTTGAGAGGAAATTGCTTGGGGAGAGGGGGAAGGGAGGTAAGTACCTCTTTCTCCTCCCCCGCTTTGACCAGAGGAAGACCTTGTGAATTTCAAAGGTTTGGAAGGTCTGGACTTCCCATCTGTACCCTACCAGTGTCCCCAGAACAGTAGCGACTGGGGCATCATCTTTTTCAGGAGCTTAGGACAAACTACCCGTGCTCAGGATAAGCAGCTTCAGGCCTCTACAAGGAGCCTAGTAGAAAATTATGTAGCACTTAAAAGGAACTTGATGAAGGGGAAAAGAGGAGAACCAGGAGCTATGAGTTACTCTTTTACCACACTCTATATGTACTGGTGGGTTGTATCATAGAATTATGGGGGGAATACTTTGTACCGATTCTTACCAAACCGCCTTAGTAAACACCTATATCTAAAAGCTAATTCATTTTGGCTGGCCAGTTGATATTATTTGATAATGGAAGAAGTTCACTGGTGGGGGCTCATAAGCTATCATGTTAGAAAACCACCTCTTCAGGGTTACCTCTTAGAGCCCTGAGGAGACATAGAGAAAACATCCTATGGGGACCCTACTACAGTTGTAAGTGGGAGTTGGGAAAGTAGCTCTGGAGTACACGCCACCCCAAAAGCAAAGTAATTCATGATGAGCTCCCCCTCCTCTTGTTTTCTACATCTCCCTTGAGATCATCCCTCATTCATTCCTCCTATACGCCAATCTATGATGAAGAAGAGGCCTGTCTCTTAGACAAGGTCAACAACTCTATATGTATCCCTGATCCCATCCATGCCCTTTCATGGTGTAGTGGGTAAGTCATTGGGATTATTCTCACAAAGACCTGCCTCGGATACTGAACTGGTTGTGTAAACACATACAAGTCACTTAACTTCTCTGTGCCTCAGTTTCCTCATATGTAAAAGAAAGAGATTGGGTTTGATGACCTCTAAGATCTCTTCAGCTCTAAAGCTATGATACTATGATTCTCCTCTGGCAATTTGCACCCATTATCATCGCCTTTCTCTAGCTAATCTTTAATTTCTTTGAAGCTACTGGTTCCTTTCCTGCTACCTGTAGACATCCCCCTATTTTCCCTTTAAGCTGTTGTCCTATATATCTCTTCCCTTTCTCAGCTAACCTCCAAGAAAAAGCTACTTGTTCTCATTGCTTCTACTTCCCCTCTAAACCCTTTTGCAATCTGACTTTTGAATTTATCATTACAGCTCAACTGAAACCTCTCTCTGCAAAATTACTAGCTATTTTTTAATTGCCAAATCCAATGACCTTTCTCAATCCTAATCTTCCTTGATCTCTCTGCAGCTATTGAACACCTTCTTCTGGATACTCTCTTTTCACCAGGTGTTGACGGAATCATAAAGAGGTAGAGGAAATCTTAAAGGTGATTGAGGCCTATCCTCTCATTTAAAAAAGGAGGAAATTTAGGCACAGAAGAATTGTTACTTGCCCAGCTTCACACAACTAAGAAGTATTTGAGATGAGACTTGAACCCATATTTTCCTGACTCTAAGTCCAACTCTCTATTCTCTGTATCGTACTGTACTGCTCTCTCCCTTTTCATGACACTGCTATACCCTGGTTCTCTTATTTGACTGCCCACTCTTTCTCTGTCTCCTTTGCTCAATCGTGATCCTTATCATTACCTCTAATTGTTATCCTTTTTTAATTTAATTTTTTTTTTGTGAGGCAATTGGGGTTAAGTGACTTGCCCAGGGTCACACAGATAGTAAATGCCAAGTGTCTGGGACCAGGATTGGGTAGCGTGCCTCCTGGAGATTTCCTGCTCACCCAAGCTTTTCCTTCCTTTTGCTTTCTTCAGCTCCTTTCAGATGGATGTTGTAGGGTGTTTATCCACCTGGGGCCCCTTGGAGCTCTGCTTCCTTTAGTTTTCTTGAGGCACTGGGAGAGCCAGTTGCTGTAGAATGCCGAGGCACCTGGTAGTTTTCTGAGCTGGTTTCTACCAGTTCCCCCACCCTCAATGAGGCACTCAGGGGTCCAAGTGTTGGTGTTTGCCTGCTCCACCACCTAGGCTTCAGGATCTCTTCCTGGTATGCTGAGGTGGGGCTTTCCACTAACTTGTTGGGATGCCTCCCATTCTGTACTGCTCCCCTTCCCCCAAGGTAAGAGGGGACTGTCCAGTTAATTCCTCAAGCTACCTGGGCTACTGGACTGCTGCACCCCATCTTTCTTCTTCTTCAGCTGTTCCAGGGTTTTTACTGGGGTGATATTTTCTGGGCTTTCAGGATTAATAGGGGAGGATAAGAGAGACTCACCTCTTACTGTGCCGTCTTGGCTCTGGGAAGTGGAAGTCTCTCCCCATCCTTCATTTTCGAAGAGGACCAATGACATCATGAGGTAATGTCTTAACTCATGTATGAAATGGATATAAGTGAGGCAGAGTTGTACTTGAACAAAATTGTCAGCATCACCCTCTCTTCAAGAGTAATTGAAGTCCAGTGGTAGGACAAAAACCAAGATGACTGGTGATGGCCAGAAATGCAATGAATGACATTGGTGTCTTTGATAACTAATAAGAGTTCTAAGTGCTCCACAGTGCCTGCTTTAGCTGCCTTTATAACTTTGGAACAAATTGTTCTCATCTACCCATTCCACTGGGAGAAAGTCTTCACTTGCTTGAGGCAGACAGCCCCCTAACTCATCGATGAGTTTGAGGCCCGTCAGTTACCTTCAATCTGGTGTAGCCTGTCTGCTGAGACAGTTTACCAGGTTGTGGCCATTGTGCACACTATGGCTTCCTGGAACCACAGGTGAGAGTTGAGTGCCAGGTAGACACCAAAGGTGAATGAACAAATCCTGACTGTAGGTATGACTCAAAGCTCTGCCCTGGGCTCTTTTCTCTTCTTTCTACACTTTCTTCAGCTCCCACAGGCTTAATTATCATAAGATTTCTCTTTTCTGAGTTCCAGTCCCTCATCAACAACTGCCTATTGTATATTTCCAACTGGGTGTCCCAAAGGTGCCTCAAACTCAAATCAACAATGTCCAAAATGGAATTTCATTCCAAGAGCCAATTTAGTCAAAATGGAATAATCCCTCCAAGCCCACTCCTCTTTAAAACTTCCCTCTTTCTGGTAGCAGGTACCACCATTCTTCCAGGTACCCGGGTTTCTTGTCAATTCGATTTTTGCAATATCTTTTTCATTCTTCCTCTTTTCTCTACACACACAGTCACCACCATAGTTCAGTACTACATAGCTTTCCACTAAGAGTGCTGTAAAAAGCCTGCCAACTGTTCTGGCTTTCAGTCCCTCCCCTCTCCAGTCTATTCTTCATGCAGTTGCCAAAGAGAGTTTTCTAATATGAAAGTCAGAGTTATAAGCATTTATTAAATGCCTGCTATGTGCTAAACACTGGGGTACAAAGGAAGACATAAGACAATTCCTGCCTTCAAGAAGCTCATAATATAATCGGGGGAGACAGCAATGAAAGGGAGCTGAAAAGCAGGGATTTAGGGGCACAGGAGTATTTGACTGTCACTCTCCTACTCAATAAGCTCCCATGGCTCCCTATTACTTCTAGGAATAAATACTTGCTTCTTTGTTTGTTATTTACAATCCTTCACAATCTGGCTCTGATCTACCTTGCCAACATTATTATACATTCCTCCCCTTAGTATATTCTGCAGTCCAGTCAAATTAGCCCTCTTCCTCTTGCTTACACATTACATTCCATGTCTGTGCCTTTGCTCAGGTGTTCCATGCCTGGAATGCATTCCTTCTTCACCTTAGAATACTCTTGGAATTTCCTTCAAAACTCCTTTCAAGAGCCAGGTTAGCCTTTCCTCATTCCCCCTAGCTGTTAGTGCCATCCTGCTTATGAATGACCTTGTATTTGTTTTGAATATGCCTATGTGTGTACATGCCTCTGTATAAAGCACGTAAGCTCCTTTACAGCAGGAACTATTTCTGTTTTGTCTTTGTATTCTCAGAAACTACCTCAGAACCTGGAACATAGTACACGGTCAAATCTATAAGAGCTTTGAGATCCTAGATGGTAGAGGATGGAGGGAAATAGATAATAGACTGGAAAGATTCATGCTGGAACAGAGGATTTAGGGGGTCAGCTCTTGGGATCCAATTGTTGGATATAATTCATATGAATCTGAATACAATTTTCCCACATGATCACCTCCATGCATGGTTCTCTTATTCCAGCTTGAGCTCTGTCTAAATTCTAATCTTGAGCCCTAATACTGAAGTGTCAAACATGTGGACCTGGCATCCCACCACCCTCTCATGTGGCCCAAACCACATTAAACTGTCATTGAAAAATATTTAATAAAATAAATTTTAATAAAATAAAATAAGCAAAAATACAATAAAACATAGATAATATTAATGTGATTTTCTAAGCCAATATGCAGCCCTTATGTATCAAATTGCTTGCCTTCTCAATGAGGGGGGAGGGGAGGAAGGCAGAAAATTTAGAACTCAAAATTAAAAAACAAACACTAAAAATTGTTTTTACATGCAATTAAAAAAAAGACATTCAACCTGGATGTTCCAACAACTTTATGTATATATACATACATATATATATATAGATATATATATATATATATACACACACACACACACATACATATATACGTGTGTGTGTGTGTGTGTGTATATATATATATATATATATATATATACACACACACACACACACATACATATATACGTGTGTGTGTGTGTGTGTATGTGTATTATATATACACATATGCATATATGTCCCTTAATACGCAGGACTGCTTATGTGTGGTTTAGTGGCCACCATTTCTCATTGAATTTGATATCACTGACCTAGTAAAACTCACAGAGAACCTAGATAATTCTTAACAATGTGGTCCCACCCACAGCACAGGGCTTGGTTAGCATCCCAAGGATTCACTTTGCCTTTTTGAATAGAGATCCCTTACCCTGTACCTCTTCCTTCTAATCAGGAAGATAACTCCTACAGCACCTTAAAGTTCATAAGGAGCTTTCTTCATAACCTTATGAGGTAGATTGTATAAGCATCACTCTGTCTTTCTTACAGATCCAGAAACAAATATAGAAATAGAGATGACATGAAGCAACAAAATTAGTAAATGGCAGAGGCAGGGTTTGAATTTCGGCCTCTCCTCTCCTGATTCCAGGTTCTGCACTCTTCAGGTGACTTGTTGCCAGCTCACTTTAGTGAAGTCAAGACAATGTGTTATAGTGAAGAGAATGGTAGCTTTTGGGTCAGAGGAACTGGATTGTGCTCTTTGCTGCTCTGCTAGGAATAACTTGGCTATTCACTACTTCCACCACGTCAGGCAAATCACTTTACCCTTCAAAGCTTCGGTTGCTCATCTGTATAAGGCAAGGATTGGACTAGATGGTCTCTAAGGGTCTCTCCTAGCTCCAAATCCATGCTTCTGTGACATGTTCATGCCTGGAACACACACCCTCTTCAGCTCTGCCTCTTAAGTAGCTTGGATTCTTTCAAAGCTCAACCCAGACACTGCAGAATCATAGATTTGGAACTGGAGCAGACCTTGGAGGTCATCAGGTTCAATCCCCTCATTTTATAGATGAGGAAATAGATCCAGAGAGGTTAAATGACTTGCCTAGGGTCACACAGCTAGAAAGAAAGAAAGAAAGAAAGAAAGGAAGGAAGGAAGGAAGGAAGGAAGGAAGGAAGGAAGGAAGGAAATTTGTGCATTTATTAACTACTTACTGTGTTCCAAGTTCTGTCCTAAGTCCTGCTGATGAAAATACAAGCAAAAGAAAATCAGTTTCTAACCTCAAGGAACTTTCATTCTAATGAGGCAAAGAAAAATATAAAGGAGAGCTAGAAGGAAGTGTGGAGAAGTGGGGTGGAAGGTTGGGGAAGCTGCTGGCAAGGAGGTGGAGGAGAAGTCTGGTGAATGAAGAGGAGGGCCGGAAGTAGAATGAGCATGGTGTGCAGGGCACGTCATAGAATGGTGGTCTGAGCCAGGGACTTACCAATCAGAGGAGATACAGAAAGGAAGAGGAATCTATAGGATGAGATGGTTGATATGGAAGAGGTGAAAAAGTCCAGAGAGTATGGAGTAAGTTAGTAAGGACCTGAGGTAAGATTTGAACCCAAATCTTCCTGACTCCAGGTCCTAAATCTTACCCACTGGATCATGCTACCACTTCTTAGTTATCCTCCTTCATAATCCCCCTAGTTGTTACTGTGCTAGTGTTCTTTCTGTCTCCGTCTCTCTCTGTTTCTCTCTCCCCCCATCCCTGTCTCTTTCCTTTCTCTCTCTCTTTGTCTCTCTCTTTTCTCTCTCTCCTTCCCTCTTCTCTCTGCTTCTGTCTGTCTGTCTGTCTCCTCTTTCTTTGTCTATCTCTGTGTGTGTGTCTCTCCTGTCTCTGTCACACACACTCTTTTCCTCTCTCTTCTCTCCATCTCTCCTGTCTCTCTCTGTCAGTCTCTCTTTCTCCTTTCTCTTTTTTCTCTATCTCTCCTCTCTCTGTATTTTTGCCTCTGTCTCCATCTCTGTTTTATAGACTTCCTGAATATTTCAGAACTGGGAGAAACCTTCTGGATCAGCTAGTATGATGGTGTCATTATATAATTGAGAATACTGAGACTCAGGCAGAGGAAACGATTCATCAAAGTCCAGGGCTCCAAAGAACCAGACTCCAACCTCGATTAGTAAATTCCAAGACCAATGCTCTTCCTGTTGAACTCTACTGCTTCTTCTCTCTTCTCGCCAGCCTTGATCTCTAAGGCACCACCTCCTTGACTCTGCCAAGGCAGCTCCTGCCTTCCCCAGCCATTGTAACATTCCTGACTCTCTTCAAGTTTCAGTGGTTTTGTGCTGCCCTCTGCTGTTGGCTTTTTGACATAAAGAGAGCCGGGATATTCACGACTTTTCCCCAACTGCCTCCCAGCAACCAGCCCCTTCCCCAATACTTTATCCCCCTTCTTGTCACAATACCAGTAACTTTCTCCTACACACAAATGGATAGCATGACAACTTACTGTCCAAATGCTTCCTGGGATAGAATAATTTCTAATGACTGATCCTACAGGGGCTGTCTTGGATCTTAGCGGCGTTTGAACAGACCAGCTCCCTCCAGGTTCACCCAGGCCCTTAAAAAATGAGCTCCTATCCAATTTGTTTTTCTTGCTTTCTAAACTGGGGTTGGGGTGGGGGGAGGGAAGAAGAGGTGGAAGGAAAAGAATAAAGATTTGGAAATAAAATTTAAATTTATGACAGAGAAAAGAAAAAAAAAAAGAAATTAGTCCTTACCCCAGTAACCTTTTCTGGATCCTGTCCACTGGACCCCATCTAGCAGTAATGATGAGAACTGAAGATGTAGGGTGTGCTGCCTGAATGGACCCCAAGAGACAATTACAGTCCTTTAGCTTTACAAAGAAAATACACTGTGGCTGGGCTTCTATGGACTGAGGGAGAAGAATTATCCCTATCTAGGTTACTTGGGGGGTGCACTTGTCTTCAAGATGATTGTTAAATTTTCAATGTGAGAATTTATAACTTGCAAATTGGCAAATACTATATTCTGAGGCTTATTTTATTGTTTTGTTGATTGTCTAGACTTCAGAAAGTGATGTAGAGTATATCAGTAATGCAATTAAACAAAAAAGTGTGTTGTGCATACATTTTCCCCCCAGAGAGATGGTTGTTAAACACTTACCAGTACATCCCTTGTTATGGCACAGTATGTTTGGAATTTTTCAGAGTCACCATGGACATCATGAAAAGATGGGATCTGTGTCAATAAAGGGACTTCTCAATCCATTGAATCACAGAATATCAAAGTTGGAAGAGATCTCAAAAACCATGTAGTCCAACCCCTAAAATCTCACTATAATATACCCCACAAGTAGTCATCTTGCCTCTGCTTAAAGCCGTCCAGGAAACAGGAACCAGGGATGCACTTATAAATGTTTAACAACCCACTCTCTGAAAAAAAAAATATGCGCAACACAAGTTTAATTTGCATTCTTAACATTTCATCACTTACTTAAGTCTAAGGAATTAACAAAACAATAAATCAAGTCTGGATTTGTAGGGTTTGCTGATTTTGTAGGTATAAATACTCACAGTGAAAATTTAACAATTGGCTCTCAACTCACGAACACCCAGGAATGTTATGGATGGGATGGGGCTCTGTAAAGCATTGGACGTTGTTTGGAAGCATAAGTCCTAGAATCATGGGTTCTGAGTCAGAAGGTACTTCAGAAATGCTCTAGTCTAAGTCATGGGGGCCACCTCCAGTCATCCTGACCTGTATCTTACCACCGGACCCAGATGGCTCTGGAGAAGAAAGTGAGGCTGGTGACTTTGCACAGCATCGTCTCGCTTCAATCTAATTCACTTGCAAGTCATGGCGTCATCTTCCTGATGTCATGGTCCTCTTTGAGAATGAAGGGCAAACAACAACAGTCCAAGCCATACCTGATTAGGAAACCCTTCCTCATCCCTGACAAATGGTTGAAGAACTGTTTGAAGAACTTTAGTGATGGGCAACTCATTACTTACAGAGGAAACCCACCCAACTTTTGAATGACCATTAAAGGTGGGAGTTGGGCATGGCCAGTCTATGGGCACAGACTAGGAATAGAATCTGGTCTTCTATGGCAGGAGGAAATTCTACCCACCCACCCTCACCATTTGGGTTCTAGCTGGTCTGCTGGAATGGGAGTCCTGAACTGCCAGAGACCAGCTTCAAGGTGGGTCCTGAGGCCAGGGCTGCTGAAAGGAAAAGAGTGGGAAGCCCTGAAGAATAGTTTGGGTTTTTTAATTGATACTTGCTTTTGACACAGCAGGCCCATCCCAATGCACAAACTCCCACAAAGGAAGACTGTTAAACCCAAAGAACTAAAAAAGTTTTGCTTTCTGTTTTTGTCCTTATTTACCCTTTTGGTAGTTTAAAAAAAAACAGAAAAGAAAACTGGGTGCTTTAACTTGAAGAATGCAGCACTAATTTGCTCCTTGTATTTGAAATGAGTTTTGTTGTTCTTGACTTTTGGGAAAACTAGAGTTATCCTTTCTACATCATGGGGCTTAGGGGTGCAGTGCCTCTGTGATCTGGAAAATCTGCATAAAATTTTTGTCCCTCCCTTCAGACCAGAGAAGAAGTCTGAATTTTTTCTTTTTCTTTTATGGGGTGTTTATAGTACCTTATTGTAAAATTTCGGTTGATGTTTTATAATAATATACATATATTTTATGCATTTCTGAGTTTCTAAATTTTTTCTGTGTTTTCTGCTGGCTGTTGCATGTTGTCTGTGGCTTCTGCAAAACTCCCCCCAAAAATTTCCATTTAATTTCTCACACTGACACGAGATATGTCAAAACCCACGATGGAGAAAGTTGTGATGGGAACAGGATTATTGTAGGTGGTCCCTTTCACAGTTTTCTTCAGGTATCTGTTCCTTAAGACATATGTGCAGGAGTATTTTGAGGAGTGTGTGGTGCTGCTGCTGGTAGGGGTTAGGGGTTGGGGGTTGGAGGAGGGCACTGTCAAAATCTGTCAAAGTCTATGAAAGGTATCTTGTCCACGATATTATAATCTCAGCAGAATTCAGGAAAACCTAACTCTGAACTCATTCCTTCAACCCCTAGACTTTGCTGTTGTTGTTTGTCCTTCCTTCTAGAAGAGGACCATGACATCAGGAAGGTGATGGCATGACTTGCAAATTAATTGGATGTAAGCGAGGGAGGGCTGTGCAAAGTCACCAGCCTCATTTTCTCCTCTGGAGCCATCTAGGTCCAATGGCAAGACATAGATCAGGACGACTGGAGATGGCCCCAGATGCATCAAAGACCTTGGCCTTTTTTTCCCCCTAGACTTTAGAGAGCCTTTGAAAGAAGTGCTTTCTGCCTCCAGGAACCTGGCCACCCAAGTCGTGGGACTATAGCCACTAGAGCTGGAATGGATCTTAGAGATTGCCTGGTCTGATAGGCCACTCTTGTCCTATTCCCCTCCTCCTCCCCCAATACACACACACACACACACACACACACACACACACACACACACACATCTTGACAGATGAGGAAATTAAGGGCCAGAGAGAACTGATTGCCAGAGGTCATGCAGTTAATTAGTAGTTAATTCTAAACCAGGTCCTCTGACTCCAAATGTAATACTTTTTCCACCATGTAGAATTATAGATTTTTTTTAATTGGAAGGGATCTTAGTGCTAATTTAGTCCAAACCCCTCATTGAAGCCCAGAAAGGTGAAGCTGACATTTACATAGCATTTTATTATTTACAAAATATTTTAAATACATGATCTCATTTTCCCTTCACAAACAACTCTGTAAGATTGACGCATGCCTTCTGGATCTAAAACTCCATGATTCTACCTGTTTTTACAAATGAAGAAACTGAGACTTAGCGAGTCTGTGAGTCAGTGCTTTTTGTTATTATATGCTGTTGTATTTCTAGTTCTCACAAGGATTGCAGGAAGAATGCCAACTGTAAAGTTCCCCAGGTCTTGTACCTTGAAAACATAGATGGGGCAGAACAAGAGCAAACGAACTGAAGGTAAATTGGGTAAGGCTCCCAAGTTGAACAGAAGAGTTGACTAGCTGTATGTCATTGGGTAAGTCACATCCTCTCTAAACCTCACTTTTCGTATCTGTAAAATGGACATTTTACCACATATTTCACAAAATTATCATGAGGATCAAATGAGATGATATATGTAAAGCACTTCACAAACCTCTAAGCCCTGTGTAGTTGTCAGTTTTTATTGTTGTGTTGTTATTGCTATCTATAGAAAGCACTATTATGTATTATTAGTAGTAGTACTTAACAGAAATCTCTTTGGAGAGTGTACGGCACTGTACAGATTTAAGCCACTATTATTATGAGGCTGAATGCAGAACGAACCAGACCCTCCTCCCCTTGAAAATGTCTCTAATCTTTTATCTCTCTCCATTGGCAGGGCCTGCATTGCACTGGGTCACTCCAGCTGTGAAAGGTCACTCAATGGCAGCTAAGATTTGGGGTTCTCACGGCTTCTCTGCCTAGTCCCACATCCCCCTCCAGCCTATTTCTGCCTCCTCTTTCTGTCTTCTTTTCTCCTCCCTGCAAACACGCTTACCTCATCTCCCTTGACCCAAATGAGCAGAGGGCACAACCAATGGGAAACTCTTGACATTTTGTCACTCAGACTCAATGACCCCTTATCCCTTATCCCTTGTTCCCTCCTCTCCATGAACCAGACACCAAGATGGGGGTGGTCAGTCATTAGCTGAGTAAATCAGACAGCAGAGCTGGGCTCTCAGAGAAAAGGTAGTGGCTGTCTTGGTCTCTGCTGCTGGTCCTCTTTGTACAAGCTCCTTCCCTCGCTTCACGACCCATTTCTGCCTCCCTGATGAAAAGGCCACAAAGGAATTGGGGTTGGGATTTTGTTGCAGAAACAAGTTGGTTTTTGTTTTTGTTTTCTGGAGAAGAAAAAATTCTTTAGCTGCATTTGGAATCAAAGAACCTGGGTCCAAATCCTGCTTTATACCTACATGAACCAGAGCAAATTGCCTCATTTCTGTAGGTTTCAGTTTCCTCCTTGATTAAAATGAAGGGTTCTGGGGCAGCTAGGTGGCACAGTGGATAAAGCATTGGCCCTGGAGTCAGGAGGACCTGAATTCAAATCTAGCCTCAGACCAGACCCTTGACACTTACTAGCTGTGTGACCTTGGGCATATCACTTAACCACGATTGCCTAAAAAAAAAAAATGAAGGGGGTCTAACTATATTGCCTATTGCAACTGGAATCCCTAAGACTTGATGAACTGTTTTTCAGCAATAGCCTTTACAAAGAAAAAGGCAGATTGTTTGGAGTGCAAAATTTTATGATCCTCTGAATGTGGATGAACTTGGTTTGGAGGCTCCAAGGTCAGATGTATTTCAATCCTCTCAACTCAGTTTCTCCTCTTTAGGAGCTGAATAACTCAAAATTGTATAAACTTTGCAGTTAACAAAGTGTTTTACCTTCATTATCTAGTCTGATCTTAATAACTCTGCTGGGGAAAGTATGTGATTATCATTATCCCTATTCTGCATATGAGAAAACCAAGGAGAAATTCAAGCAGAGCAGAGCAGGAGCAGAAGGAAGAAAGGGAAGTTAATAAGATGAGAAAAAAAAATTGGGTGCAGCTGTCAAGGCCTAACCAGGTGAGAAACTGCAAATGAAGTGAGAGAAGTACTGAGAGAGATTTGGCTACATTTAGAGTTACTAGTAAGAGTGGTGAAAGACTGAGGATTATGCTTCCAGGATTTATAGAAAGCAGAGAGGATTTTGCAATAGGTTGCTAGAGCATATGATTTTCTTTCTACTATACCTAAGTAATTTTACTCTATGTTCAAAGTGCAGGTTGGTCTTCTTAGAAGAAACAAGAAAGGGACTCACAAATGTGTCTTGGTTTCCAGCCTAAGAGAAAAGAAATGGAGGAAGGTTTATCATGTGAGAACAAAGAAGTGGAAATGTCTGCTGAGGCAAAGGGGAATCCTGTCCTGTGTCAGGAAGTTGGTGGTCAGAAGAATCTGACACAGAGGAGGAAGGAGAGAAGAGGGGCCCTTGAATAAATGGAACTAAGAAATATGTAGCACCCAGGGTCCTCTTCACATGTGGGTCCCCAGGTTTAAGGCACTTTGGGGGTCAGTAGCCACTCAAAATCATAGCTAAATGAGCTTTTGACAAAATGTTTAATTTTCTAGGCTAGCTAAAGGTTGCATTAATTCAATGATAACATCAAGCATTTATTAAGCGCCTAGTATATGCAAAGTAAATGACAAGAAAGGCCCTTTGCATACACCGTATTGTCATTCGCCACTTTACTTTCCATTGTGCCAAAGGGACACGCAGAGTGAACTCTCATGACCAGAAGATACACACACACAGAGAGCCTACATGTAGAGGACAGTCATAGGGAACATGGGTCTAACACTGCAGAGACACTGATGTCCTCTGGTGACATCATTTTTCTGCTTTCTTCTGACCATTTTTTTCTGAATTGCTGTCCCTCTTCTCTGACTGGTGGTGGTGATTCTGCTTTGCTGAGCTACTGTTTTCCGCTGTCATCTATAAATCTTTAATTACAATGTAGTTTCTTTGTTGAGCTCCTACTGATCTCTGCTTTGACAAACCAATCTTCAGTTGTGGTATAGCTTCTTCTCCATAAGGAGAAGTTTCTTCCAGCTCTTTAGTTTGGGCTGTTTTTAGTTCTCTTGTGATGCAAACCCCAGGTGACGGCTCATAGCCAGCTTGTTGTTGTTGTTCAGTCATGTCCAACTCTACATGACCCCTACGTGTGCTTTTTCCCCATGGAGTTTTCTTGGCAAAGATGCTAGAGTAGTTTGCCACTTTCTTCTTTGGTGTGTCCTCATTTTTACAGATGAAGAACTGCGGCAAATAGGGGTTAAGTGATTTGCCCAGGGTCACATAGCTAGTAAGTGCCTGAAGGTGGGTTTGAACTCAGATCTTCCTAGCTCCAAGCCTGGTGATCTAATTGCTGCACCACCTAGCTACTCCATAGCCAGCTAACTAGGCTTAAATTTGTCCCTTGAAGACCTCTTTCTCTTACTATTCTTGTCTGAGTTGCAATTCCAAATTCCCTTTACCTCTTACAATTACAATTTCCCAGTCAAATCATCCCAGGAACTCCATTTAATTAAATTTCAAAGGAACTAGGTAGAGCTGGGATGAAGAAATTCTATCTAACATCCCCCAGCCTTAGTCCCCAAGTGCCCCAAATTGCCGTGCATAGCAGCTTGGGAGCTAGACCAAAATGGGCCAAGTGAAATCATTAGAGCTGGCAAACTTTTGCTCTTTTCCCCACTAGCAACAAAAACCATTGTGCTTCCTACAATGCCTTTTCCCAAAGAGGGGATTGTTGGGCCCTCTGAGGAAGAAGCAACTGCTTGTCCTCCAAAGAAGGATTGATATGGATCCATGTGGGTGTCTTCAGGTAGTCCAGTCAGAGGAAAAGAAAGTATAATGGTGATTGATAACTCTGTTGAGAAGTTCTGAGGAAGCCTTTTATCTACCTTATAACAACATTAGAGAGGTCTGTAGCCTTGCCCGTGCTGGGAATGCATTGCTTCTCACTGCTGCCTCTTAGAATCCTTTCATTCCTTCCAAGCCAAGCTTAGGAGCTGCCTCCTCTTTGATGCCTTCTCCAACTCCCCTATTAGTTCTCATTCTCTGAATTTATCTAGTCTTACTTTAACCCATTTGTAATTTATATCCTTACTAGTAAAATACAAGCTCTTTAAAGGCAATGATGATTTTGGTTTTGCCTTTCTCCATCTCCCCCAGTGCCTAGCAGAGTACCTTCCTGTGGGTCATTGTACAGCTGTTCCCCCATTGAAGGCCATCTGAGCTGCAAAGATTGGGGAGATCACGGGTTCATAAATGTAGAGCTAGAATGGACCTCAGACACCATATACTCCAGCCCCCCCCATTTTACAAATGAGGAGACTTACAAATGAGGCCCAAGGACTTGCAGGGACTCAACCAAGGGAATGCAGATACATTCTTCTTTCCCATTCCCCACTGATACAGAACAAGAAATGGAGGACCTAGAAACTGTCAGTCCCTGTATTAAAGTAAAATTCATTGAAACTCTCAGTGTCTGTAAATGGGAAATGGTTGGAAGACACAGCAGGAGAAGACTACCCCTATAGCTGCCATTTGGAAAGCTGAGCGGGCCAGCCTAAGCAAGATAGACAGTTGATGTGACATTACTGTGGATAACTAGGCCATCAGAGCAGTGGGGAAGTCATGCAGTCATTGGAGACAAAATGGCTTTTTGTTTGAACGAGATCTTGGCGATGCTTGGAGAGCAGAGACTGAGTCACTGGCCATCTTCAGTGTTCAATAGCAGCAGTGGTCCCAGCTGATGCAATGCAGAATAATGGATGGAGTATTCCATCTGTGCTCCAAGCACAACAAGGTGCCATTCGGGGCAAGAACTACTCTCCCACCTTCCTTTATAAGACCAGTTTTTCAGTTCTTGGCTTAGGCAGTGTCGTCAAATGTTGTATTTTCTGAAGTAGGAAAAAAACAGGTTTCCCAGAAGGATGAAGGACTGGTTTCCTTAGAGGCAATGATCAAGAGGGGTAAAACATCAGAAATAGAGGGTTGGTTCTTTAAAAAATGCTTTGTCTCTTTCCTCCCTGTAAATCAGTTGGCCACAACTTCTTGGTCCCATAATAATAACAGGATTAGGCATCCCTTAGCGTCTTACTTGTACTGTTAGGGTTAGTAAGTCAGGAGGACTTGGAGAATGAAGCCTACTCCCAGCAAGATGAGAAGTGTTGGAGAAAGTAAGTCAGGGTTAACAGCTGCTTCAGAAACCAGCAGACTATGGCAAGAGGTCAAACTCTATGAAATGACTCATGGAATATCATGGTTCCAACTGTTGATAGTTCCAGGCAGGTTGTGTGGGACATGAAACCAATTCATTCTCATTCTCTCCCAACCGCTAGGTCAGACTAATCGAGATGACCTTTGGACAGCTGCCCAGGCACTTTCTGGGTGGCTGGCACCTTCCAGGGAAAGTAGCTTTACAAGCCTCTCTGACTAGCCACTAGCCTCAATCCCAGGACCATAGGATCACAGATATATAGCTGCAGGTTGTCTAGTTTAACATTCTCAGTGTACTGCTAAGGAAATTGAGGTCCAGAAAGATTAAATGATTTGCCCAAGGTTACTCAGCTTGTTAGTGGCAGAGTCAGGATTCAAATGTAGGTCCTTTGATGTCAAATTCAGCTCTTTCTGTGGCATCCCTGGAAGCCTCTCCAGCATGACAAACTGACCTAGTGTGATGGCGGAGGTTGTTTGGTCTTATTTATCCCTCTTCCTTTGCATAATTCTTACACTTTCCTTCTCTTATAAAGTTCTTCAATGTTATAAACTCTCTCTCTCAACAAAATATCCTCATATCCCATATTTCCATTTCCCAGTATAAGCCAGAGAGTGGCTTATTTTTACTGGAAATAATAGGAGAAAGAACTTGATCTTAAGGAATTAGTAGAACCTGGGATGGGTAGAGGGACCTGAGAGAAATCACCTTATCGTCTCTGGGCCAAGCCCTAAAATCCCTGCCCAATGAGGAGAACATTACCATTTTGCAGCTACACCAAGGAAGGTGCAATCTGCATTGTCAGATTCTTGGGGACTTGGATGAAATGGCTCCTGTGAGACATAGAAACACATGGTGAATACTGATAATGAGTGAGATAGTCATGGAGGGTGGGAGGAAGGTGTGATGGTCCTGGGCAGTTAGAGTGGGAAGAGCATAAGGATTTTAGGGAAATCAGCAGCCAGCAACACACAGAGAGCTCTGAGTGTTTCATGGGGTGATAACTCCTTCTACATACACTCATGACATCACTGGAACAAATATGAACAGGAAAGGTGATGGGTAAGTTATGTAGAATGAGTGAGGATAACAGATGGATAGCCTGAGGACTGCACTGGTATCCACAAAATATTAAAAGAATAAAAGGAAAGCTCCCAGCATGGGCATAGATCCTCTAATTAGGCTCTATAGTAAGACATGGCAAGCAATTACACAGAACAAAGTGCTAGGGTTGGGAAGAAAGGATAAAAGGATGCCCACATGGATGAGAACACATTCTGAAGTTGAACCTTTCATGGCCCACACTCACGCTGATTGTGTAGGCTCTTTCAAGGGAAACACCAGAGAGTAAGATGATTTAAAGCTGGAGTTCATAACCTATTTTGTGTCACGCATCCCTGGTGAAGCCTAGGGACCTCCTATTAAGGTTTTTAAATGCATAAAATAGATCATGTAGGATTTAGAAAAATTGTGTTAAAATACAGTCAACAAAATTAAAAAAAAAAAAGCTCAATGACTCCAGGTTAAAAGACCCCTCCCTGTAAAGGATACCAAAGATGCCTTCCTCACCCACCCCCATATGCTCTTTCCTCCAGTACCACTGGTCTTCTTGCTGTTCTTTGCAGACGACACTCCATCACTGGACTTTGGATATTTTCACTGGCCGACCCCCATGGCTGGGATGCTCACTCTCCTCACCTCCACCTCCTGGCTTGCTTCTAGTCTCAACTAAAGTCTCACTTTCAACAAGAAACCTTTCCTGATAGTCCTTAATTCTAGTGCCTTCTCTCTGTTATTTATCTACTACTTATTTTAATGGTACACAGTTGTTTGCATTTGGTCTCACACATTAGACTGAGCTCCTTGAGAGGAGAGACTGTCTTTTTCCTTTCTTTGTATCCCCACAGCTTAGTACAGCACCTAGCCAAAGGATTTTGGGCAGCCTGAGAAAAATACAGAGGAAAACATCCTTTGTATGTAGAGGAAATTCTTTGGCACACCACAGATTGTGCAGGCCTGCTCTATACTTTATTTTCCTCTCCTAGTTTTGCTTTCCTCATTTATAAAATGAGGCAGTTAGACCAATATATCATTTTAAAAAAAAATTAATGTAGTATTTTATTTTCCCCATTACATGTTAAAACAATTTTTTTTAACATTTTTTAAGTTTTGAGTTTCAAATTCTATCCTTCTCTCCCTCCTCCCTGAGACAGTAAGCAATCAGATATAGGTTACACACATGTAATCATTTAAAACATTTCCATATTGTGGTTTTGTACAAGAAGATGACAGAAAGAGAAAGAAAGAAGGAAAGAAGGAATGAAAGAAGGAAAGAAGGAAGGAAGGAAAAAGAAAGAAAGAAAGAAAGAAAGAAAGAAAGAAAGAAAGAAAGAAAGAAAGAAAGAAAGAAAGTAAGGAAGGCAGGAAGGCAGGAAAGAGAAAAATAGCATGCTACTTTCTTTATCAGACAATATCAGTTCTTTCTCTGGAGGTAGATAGCATGTTTTATCATGAGTCCTTTGGGATTGTCTTGGATCATTGTATTGCTGAGAGGTTAAGTCATTTACAATTCATTATACAATATTGCTGTTACTGTGGACAGCATTCCAGACCAATGTATCTTTAAGGACCCTTCTAGCTCTGAGAAGATATGGGAACAGTAAGAGGTGCCCAGTTCATAGAGCCCAAGGACAGCAACTGGGCCTAATTCTGTTTTCCCAGCGCTTAATGTATTGTGGGAAATCAGGAAACAGGAATATCAGTGGCAAGTTAGGGACTTCACCTGTGAGTACACTTTCTGCAAAGGAGAGGAGAATTCTGGACAGAAGAGGGAGCCCTTAGCCATGATATTGTCCAGCCTTTCACATAGCCTCTACCAAAGTCACTCCCTTTCTATGTAGGTGGAAAATGTAGTATTATTTGAAGGCAACCAAACATCTTACTAGGCCCAACAGTGTTCTACAGTGGAAAAACCCTAAGTTGGGAGTCTAGAGGCCTGGGTCCTAGTGCTAGGTCTAATCCTAGCTTTGTTAAAATTTGCTGGATGATTTTAGAGAAGACCCTTAGGGCCTCTTAGGGTGGTATGGTGGAGAGAATGCTAGGCCTGGAGTCAGGAAGACTCATCTTCCTCAGTTCAAATCTGGCCTCAGCACTCAGTTCAAATCTGGCCTCAGATACTTACTAACTGTGTGACCCTGGGCAAGTTACTTAAACTCTGTTTGCCTTAATCTACTAGAGAAGGAAATGATAAACTACTAAAGTATCTTTGTCAAGAAAACCCCATGGACAGTATTAGCATGCTATAGTCCATGGGGTCATGAAGAGTTAGACACATCTGAATGACTGAACAATAACATGGTGTCCTATCCTAAGAACTCAGTGGTATTTATTCTAAGAGACAGCTTGCTGGTTCCTTATAACCGGACCCTTTTAACTTTAGAAGGCTGTTTATTATTTTTTATGTGGGTAGACAATCAATTAAATATTTTTTTCAGCCAAAGACAAGGTTTATTAGAACATCCATCATATTGCGCAGACTCTCAAGGAGTCTGAACATTAGTAAACTATTGGCTTATTGGCTAGATTATAAGAATCTAAGCAGTGGCTAGATTTTAGGGATCTGAGCAGTGGCTAGATTATAAGAATCTAAGCATCTTAATGGAGACAAGATGGACCTTATATACAGAAAGACTGTGGGAGGGATCTAGGTGTGGCCAAGTAGTTTGGGGTGACTGGAGGAGGGGTCTAAGGAAGATCTGGATGGGAGCAATCAGTAAGCTGGGGTGAACAGAACTCCTGGGACCTGGACAATAGAGCCTAGCTAGGATTAAGTGTGGGAAATGGCTGGGGGCCATAGGGAGGGCTAGGCTAGGTTAAAGAGAATTGGGAGATTGGGTGTAGCCACAATGAAAGGCCAGCTGATGGGATTATAGCCTCAGGTGAAAGCCAGAGACTTGGCCATGTGGGAAAGTCCCGGACTTTTCCTTTTTGGGATTTGGCTCCCATGCTCATCATTCCCACCTCAAACAAATGGGACCCAAATTCTCTTGGGGTAAGGGGCAAAGGTCTTGGCTTCTGAAACTGCTTCCTGCTGGCAAGGGGTATAGAGCTTTCCCTGCCTCACGGGGGTCTCAAAGAGGTTGACTGGAATCGAGCACAGGCTGCATCCAGGGAATGATGGGGGAACATTGGCTGGTACCTGCTGTTTGCTACCAATTGTAGATGAATGACCTGTGGTCTGGAAAACACAAATCTGACAGAAAAAAAAACTTCAGGGCCCAAATGACAGGATAAAACATCCTTAGCTCTGTTTAGATTCAGATAATTCAGTTTTCTAACCATGCAGTACCAAATTCACCTCATAGCCAGACTCAGGAATAGCCAGATGGGTAATATTCCCTTTCAAAGGAACATAATGGGGAAACTGAGCCAGGAGGATCCCATCTTAGACTGAGGCTAAAATTGTCCTCTCAGCTTTTCCCAATGCTGACTTCCCACCAGTATCACCTTCTCTGAATAGCTTGTGGCATTTCTCTCAGATGGTGGATTATTGATTATTGATGGGTTATGACCCATCAGACAACTCAAAATAAAATCCTATGAGCTTTTACCTCAAACAGCAAGTTATACTAATCCCAGTTTAAGAAAAACTTTTCCAGGATTTACATCTCAAACTTAAATTTGTCCTGGTGTAAAAAACCAATCATTATAGATTTCTATACACTAGACTTTTTGGGCTAGTTTACATGTTAAAACAATAACCAACAATAGCTAAATTATTTCAGTGGTAACCAAATTATGAAAAGTTGCTTGACATAGCTGATATGGAAAGTTCACCAATTTAAAAAGTGAAACAAACCCATTACCAATCAGGTGACTTCAGTTTTGTTAAATGCACTTCCAAATTACTTTACACAGAGAATCAACATCTCATTGATAGGGTGCTTGGGTGCTTGTGCTTGTACTTGGACCCCAGTTTCACCTTGGTCTCCGACGCACTGTCTCTGACAATCACTCTCCAGACCAAGGATACTGTGCCTAGCAATTACTCATGCATGGGCCCCAGCAAGACCCTTATCTCTCTCCCTGGTGCAGCTACACAAAGCTGGGTGAGAGAGTACTGGGCTGCTCAGGCCCTAGCCCTCAGATCATGTCTCTGGAAACCTCCCAATTCCTTAATAAGTTCTTGTCTTGTGAGAAAGCTTTCCCTTGTTGCAGAGTATTCTCTCATCAAGACAGAGGGAGAGGGGTGCCTTGTCCAGCCCGAGGAGTTTTGTCCTTGGCCAACCCAAGGACTCTTCCTCCTGCCAGACTCCCAAGTCCCATACTCCTGTCATCTCTCTCCCTGTTTGGTATACTCACTGTACTTTCTCATCCATAGCTCCCAAAGACACCTGGACCTTTAGATTACCTCATCAGTGTCTCTGGCATTCCTTTCCCATGCCCTTTTCCATGTAAACCCTAGCTCCATCCTCAGTCTCTCACAGGTTCCTTAAGAATCCTTGCCTGCTGAAAAGTGTAACAATAAATCTTTGCCACCTTGACTTAAAGAATGCTTGAGCCTGTGAATTCATTCTAGATGACCCATCCTGTACTCCAGTCTTTGAGGGGTCTCAACCTCTCAGACCGCAACATCATCATTAATAGTTAAAACTACAAATTTAAAAGAGCATGCTTACCCAAGTTCAGAGGCCAGCTTCTTTACCTTGAGCAGGATGTGCTGAACCTGGGTGATGCTTCCAGGCAAAGGTTGCCCTAGGCCATTGCCAGGGGGGCCTCACATTGTAGCTGCTGCCCCTCCACCCTCCTTCCTTTCCCAGGTGGGGGAGGGCAAAATCAAAGGTGAGGGGTAAAGGGTGAAACTCTCTTCTCTTATGAGAGGGGTTAACAGATACCCTCTTGACTCAAGTGAAGGGAGTGACCAGGTTGTACAGGTGTTTCAACACTCCTTAATGATAAATCACAAAACCTCCAGAATATGCCAAGATATTTTTAGCTGTTCAAACTTTCCCTGTAACCTCCATGAAGGAGGATTCAGAGGTGCAGAGGGAAGGGAGTAAGTAAGCCTCAGAGAACCAAAAAGCAACTGCAGTTTTCCCTAATTCCCTAGCACTGAGGGAATTAACAGAATTGAGCATACACTTCTGGATAGGGTGTCAGTCCTTGTCCTCTATTCTGCGGAAGGTGTACCCAGGTCCATGGCTTTGAACCGGCCCACTGGTCTGAGAGCCTGAGAGCATCAGGCCAAGTGAGAGACAGCCTCATAACTGTCTGCCCAAAAAGCACCTCCAAGCCTTGGTGCTTGGAGAGCAAACCCAACTGCAAAGCAAGAAAGGAGGGGAGCAGGGAGGCTTACATACCTTCCAGTCTTGGCTGGAGAAGAACTTGGGGTTAGGCAGTTTCCCCACATGGGCTACCAAAATGGTGCAGTTTAGGGGCTCAAGGGACCTGGGACCCAAAATCACAACACGGGGGTCCTGTCTGAAAGAATTCGACCCAAGCCTTCTTTCAGCCAAAGACAAGGTTTATTAGAACATCCATCATATTGGGGAGACTCTTAAGGAGTCTGAACACTAGAAAGCTATTGGCTTATGGGCTAGTTTATAAGGATCTAAGCCTAGACCATCTATTGAAAACTCATCTTCATGAGTTCAAATCCAGCCTCAGACATCTAGTAGTTGTGTGACCCTGAGCAAGTCACTTAACCCTGTCTACTTCAGTTTCCTTATCTGTAAAATGAGCTGGACAAGGAAATAGCAAACCACTCCAGTATTTTGGGCAGCTAGGTGGCACAGGGAATAGAGTGCTGGCCTTGGAATCAGGAAGACTCATACTCCTGAGTTCAAATCTGGCTTTAGACACTTAGTTACTAGTGACCTAGGACAAGTCAATTAGCCCAGTTTGCCTGTTTTCTTCACCTGTAAAATGAGCTGGAGAAGAAAATGACAAACCACTCCAGTATCCCTGCCAAGAAAACCTTAAATGGGGTCATGAAGAGTTGGACATGACTGAAAAATGACTGAACAACAGCAAAAGACAAACTATGGAGAAAACTTAGAGAAAACAGAGTATGAAAGAGAGGAGAATGATTTACAATGTCAGTCTGTAGAGTAGTTAAGATGAATGAGGACTGAGAAAAGCTGATTGGATTTGGTAATTAAGAAATCATTGGTGACTTCGGATTTTAAGATTCATGTTAAGGTAATATAGTAGTATATACATAAAGCTGGCAGGGACCTCAGAGATAATCCAATCCAATCCACTCATTTTATAAATGAGGAAACTAAGGCCCAGGGAGGTTAAATCATTTGACTAAGTTTACACAAGTATTGCACATCAGGAGATGTATTTGAACACTGGTCCCCTGCCTCCAGAGCCAATGTGCTTTCTATCGTACCAGGCTTCTCCTAAGTGGATGAGTTCTCTGGGTGGATGGTTTTTACATCATGAAGAATCAATATGGCATAACTGAATGAGTGCTGACCACTTTTTATGGGGGGCAAAAAAAATGAAAACAAAGCAAGTCCTTATTGTTTGGGGAATGGCAGAATAAATTATGGAATATACAGGCATACCTCATTTTATAGCACTTCCCAGATAGTGTGTGTGTGGGGGGGGATTTGTTTTGTTTTGTTTTTACAAATTGAAGGTTTGTGGTGACCCTGCACAGAGCACCATTTTTCCAATAGCATGTGCACACATTGTGTCTCTATGTCATTTTGGTAATTCTCACAGTATTTAAAACTTTTTGTTATCATTATATCTGTCATGGCAATCTTTGATGTTACTGTTATAATTGTTTTGGGGCACCACAAACCACACCCATATAAGATGGGAACCTAATTGATAAATGCTGTATGTGTTCTGACTGCTCCACCAATTGCTCTCTCCCTCTCTTCAGGTCTCCCTATTTCCTGAGGCACAACAATATTGAAAAGGGCCCAAATAATAATCCTACAATGACCTCTAAGTGTTCAAGTGAAGTGGAGAGTCAATAGATGCAGCAAACTTCATTGTCGTCTTATTTTAAGAAATTGTCACAGCCACCCCAACCCTCAACAATCACCATCCTGATCAATCAGAAGCCATCAACATCAAGGCAAGACCTTCCACTGGCAAAAAGATTACAACTCGCTGAAGGCTCAGATGATAGTCAGTATTTTTTAGTAATGAAGTATTTTTCAGTTAAGGTACATACTTTTTTAAGACATATACAATTACACACTTAATAGACTACTATTTGGTGTAAACATAACTTCTATATGTACTGGGACACCAAAAATTTTTGTATCTCATTTATTGCACTATTTACTTTGTTGAGGTGGTCCAGAACTAAACTCGCAATGTCCCACAGGTGTGCCTGTAAATATAATGGAATCCATAAGAAACAATCAATATGAGGAATTCAGAGAAACATGTATGAACTTATATGAACTAATGCAGAGTGAAGTAAGCTAAAGCAGGAAGAAATAACATGCACAGAGACTATAATAGGGTAAACAACCTCCCGCCCAATGAAATCAAAGTCATGATCAAAGTCAATTAACATGATTATGATTGGCTCTGGAGAAGAGAAAAGGAAATGTTCCTCCTTACTTTCACTGGAGGACTAGGTATGGAATGTCACCCCTTTTAGGAAGCATGGCCCATTAGCTTAGCTTAACTGTTCTTTGTTGCAAGCGTAACGGGGGTCTCCAAAGTCCACTTGATAGAATTGCAGGATATAAGATGCAAGAAACAGAGTTGCTGAGGCATAAGGCTTTCCCCTTTCAGAATTCAAGTAGTTGCATTGGCAGGAACTAAGGGACAAGACCTTAAGCCTCATTATCTCTGTTATCTGTCCCTTATAGCCGGTAAGAAAGGCTTATCAAGTGGATTGGGGGGACTCATTTGATCAGGAGTCCCCTGATAAATCCCTGGCTACACAAGAAAAGCATGTCATGAAGAAGAGGGAGGAGGAGACTATCTGGAAATGACTATGAGATTGAAACAAAAGATGTCAAATCAGTAAAGCATACTTTGTCTCTTTATCTGTATGTATATTATGTATGTTATATATATATATATATATATGTATATATATATGTATATATATGTATACACATGTAGAATTGTGTACATAGAAAAAAGAATATATAATAACATATAATACTGTATAATAACATTTCTGTGTATTATTATTTGTCCTTCATTTTCAAAGAGGACCAATGACATCACAGAGTGATGTCTTGACTTGTGTGTTAACCGGATTTAGGTGAGGCAGAGTTGCACAAAGTCATCTGCCTCACTCTCTCTTCCAGTCATTAAAGTGGTTTTTTTGGTGCCTTCAACTCTTCTTTCTATGCCTTTTTAAAAAATACCTTGATGGCATTCCCTATCCCATTTCCTGCTTGGCTTAAAGTACTCTAAAACTCTCTCTTTCTGTCAACCTTCCAAATAGACTAGGAAAGTTTAATGAGTTCTCTCAGTAGGGGAAGGGGGAGGGGAAATACTTAGAAATAGCTGTGTGAAAACAAAAGATATCACTTTTTTTTAACCCATTGGTATGGGACTTTCTCTTTATTGGTGGTCCCCTTCAAGTTCCCCTTTGGTACTCTTCAAGGATGGAGTTGCTTTGAGTGCTTCTGGCTTCCAACCTTGAGAGAGAAGATGGAAGAGGCCAATCCTGCTTCAGATTGTTAAAGAAAAACATAATGGGGGCAGGTAGTCTCCATCATGTCCCTATTCCCAGCTTACTACACTACAGACTCCAGGGAATTTCCGTTTGGGTGAGTTTCAGGACACTCTTGGTTGAGCTGAGTTACTTAACTCCCAATTGGAGAGCACCTTCACTTTGTACTGTCTGTTTTTGCTACCAATTTGAACAAATAAGTTTTCTTTGCTATTTCACTATGTGGATTTGTTGTGGAACTGGTATTTGGTGAGAAAGGGGTCAAGCCTTGGATATAGATCTTGGGGTCCTCCTTCTCTCCCAAAATGACAAAGTGGTCAGAAGTTCAAGGAAACCTGATAATGTCCCCTAGATCAATATTTAAGGAAGGCTGATAGATATACTTCTAGCCTGGTACCCTATCTCTCTCTGGGGAGAGTAGAGTGGTGGTCTCAGGCCCAACTTCTTACTTTCCCCTCCTGGCAGGAATTAACACCTCCCTTGGAGAAGAGGCTAGAGATGTCTGTTCTGCTTGCTTTCAAGCCACACAATGGTAGCTCTCACCTCTCCTCTATGTGTGGGACTCTTCCCTACATTAAAAAAAAAAATTCATTAAACCACAACTTTCTGCTCTGTAATTTCTGAATCCTAAGTCACCCACCCTTTGCCCACCCCCCTTCCTTCTTTTATTACTTCCTTCCCTAGCCCTGCAACTGAACCAGTTCTTTCCCAAACAAATTAGGTAAAGCTAAGGAAATTGATGATTCTGAAGTACTGTCCCAGGCAAAATCTAATCTCATCACTGCTCCTTTTTCTGTCCCTGTAGGTATTCAGTCAGTTAATATATTGTTGCATTATTCCTATCCAGTAGGTAGGGCTCAATCCACAGCAGCCTTGGCCTTCCCCAGTTCAGCCTTCCCTCAAGCAGTCACTACTCTTGGTCTACTAGCTCTTGATGAACCATCCAGTCCCTCAACACCATCTTCTATGGCCCTGCTGCCTAGATCACCTTGGCACTGTCCTCTCAAACACTGGGTCCTGCCTTATACAAAAGTCATCTACTCTTCATTCCTCTCTTTCCTCCTCCACCCAGTCATTTTGATTGTACTCCTAACACTAATTTTCCTTCCCTGTGCTGACCTTTCTTTACCACACTCTGGGTAGTTTTCAACCATTCTTGACTAGAGACAGGTCTGAAGGCTACTTCCTTATAGCCTTAAATAACCCGGAGGCTTGCAGACTTTCCTCTCAGGGTCCATAGATGCTGTCTTCTCCCAAGTCCAGACAAAAAAGGATCTGAAACTCACTGGCAATGGCATAAATGAGTGATAATAGCATGTATTCCAAGAGGATCCAGAGCCTCAAGCTAAAGGGATGACAACGGTGGGGTTTCAGGCTTTAGTCACAGGATTATGGATGATTTGTAGAGTGGGTGCAGTATTTCCCACCAAATCACATGCTGTGGAATCAATTTCATCATTTTTACCCCTGAACTTTCATGTTTTTACAAGAGTCCAGTTGTTATACTGTATCATCTATGAAATATATCTAGGAGTATACTGGAAGTTATCAAAATAACATAACAGAGAATTTCAATACTGGAATCTCATTAACTGGCTTTTTAGATGAACACACTCACACACACACTTTTAAAGTTTAATCTGCATTATTAATATTTTCTCTATCACTTTTGTTAGTCTAGAAAATCAGCAAAACAATAAATTGAGACCTGATTTGTAGTGTCTGTCATCTTCAGAAATTATTACCTGCATGACCCTGAGCAAGTTATCTAGCTTTTGTCTATCTGTTTCTTCCACTGTACAAAAAGAAATAATGATTGCATCCACCCCACAGAGTTGTTATGAGGTTCAAATGAGACAACATTTGTAAAAGTGCCTAGAACAGTGCCTGGCATGTGTGTTGTTGTTGTTTTGGTGAGGCAATTGTGGTTAATGACTTGCCCAAAGTCACACAACTAGTGAGTGTTATGTGCCTAAGGCTGCGTTTGAACTCAGGTCCTCCTGACTCCAGGGCCAGTCCTTTATCCACTTCACCACCTAGATGCCCCTATGTGTTGTTATTGAGTCATTTCAATTATGTCCAACTCTTCATGACCCCATTTGGGGTTTTCTTGGCAAAGATACTGGAGTGGTTTTCCATTTCCTTCTCCAGCTCATTTTACATATAGGGAAACGGAGGCAAACAGGGTTAAGTAACTTGCACACAGCTATTTAAGTGTCTGAGGTGAGATTTGAATGTAGGAAGATGAGTCTTCCTGACTCCAGGCTTGGCATTCTGTCTATCGTGCCACTTCTTTATAAAGATAAATTCATTTTCTTTCCACCCAAACCTTTGTCTCTACCAAACTTAACACCTTCCATTTTTTCCAGTCTCTTAGGTTGTAACTATGGTATTTTCTAAACTACTCCTTCCTCTCCCTGTATCCAACTAACCATTAAATTCTGCTGTTCCTACCTCCACAGTATCTCTCATTTCTGATCTCTTCTCTCTATTCACAGCGTTACCACGTTGGTTCAGGATCTTTTTATTTCTTGCCTAGATGCCTTCCTTATTGGTTTCCTTGCCTTAAGTCTCTCCCCACTCCAATCCATCCTCCACACAGCTGCCAAAGTGATAAAGTGATCTTCTGTAAGCACAGATATGACAATGCCCCTTTCTTAATAAGTTCTAATGGTTCCCTGTTGCCTCTAGGGTAATACCAAACAGGCTTGGCCTTCTCAGATCTCAAAAGGAACTCTAAAGGCCCTTCCAGATATAAAGCTATGAGTATTATTGAATGATAACTATTATGATTGAAAGAGGAACTTAGTTTTCTTTTCTGATTTTCTCCCAGTGCCTAGCACAGTGGCAACAACTAAGTATTTGTGAATATTTCAAAGTATTTATGAAAGAATAAGAATGAAACGGAAGGGAAGGTAGGGCATAGATAGGCAGAAAGTGAAGAATACTTCAGGGAGGAAGACTAGCTTAGGCAAAACTGTAGAGATTAGTCTGACAAAAGCAGAGGTTTTATACTGGGGATAAATGGGGATAAAGCTGAAAAGGTAGATTAGGTCCATACTTTCCTCACTAAGGATTTTATCCTATAGGTAATGGAGCCACTGAAGGTTTTTTTGAGCTAAGGAGTTAGTAGTGAATACTGTTTGGGGGAGATTAACCTGATATTAGTGTATAGGGTGGATTGGAGGAGGAAGAGATTAGAAAGGCAGAAAGACCATTTAGGAATCTATTACAGTAAAACAGGCATGGAGTTATTAGATGCTCACCTGGGGTGAGAATAGTGAAAAAGAGAGGGAAGATAAGACATGTGGTGAAAGACTAGTTGACTGGCTATGTGAGTTCTGGAAGAAACAGTCATCCACGATGATTAAAAATCTGAGGCCTGAAGTTACTGAACAAATGATGACAGCATTAGCAGAAATCAAGTAGAGAAGATACCTTTGTGTGCAAAGATGATTAATTCAGTATGTACCAAAGCTCAAAACAGACAAGTCACCAACCTGACTTACTCCAAGGTCCAAAGCAAAATAGAAGAGCAGAAACAGAGAGGCCAACCAAAATGAACTGAGGCACAATTAGTCCAAGGGCCAAGTGACCAACATTTTCACTTGAGTTGAATTGGGAGGAGAGATCTCTACCTGAAGGATCAGAACAGAGAAATTTGGGGATGGAGCTGTTGCGTCAGCTGGTGGCACTAGAGATAATAGAGTCAACCTAGCCTAATTTACTCCTGGGTGTAGGTGGTTTAGCTTTGAGTTTATGTATGCAAGCTGATGACTCATATCTTCTTTCAAAAAAAAAATACCCTGTGAGGGTGTCAAAAGAAGATACCACCACATCCCACACTGCAGCCTGAGAATAAGGAAAGGAATTTTGAGAAACTGTCAGATTAGCAGACATAAAACAGTGACCCAGAGCAGGCTCAATTTGGAATAACTATTCTGTATCTTTCTGGTCTCCATAATCTCTTTAGTCACTAATTCATTTAATAGACAATTATTAGGTACCTGCTGTGTACGAATAACTTTCTAGCTTTAACAGACATGTTTCCTCAGAGATGTCTGATAATTTTTAATTAACATTTCCCTGGATATCTATAAGAGAAATAATACTCAATTTAAAAAAATCTTTCTTTCCTTTCACAGGATTATCACCCTGGATAGCTGAGCTCTCTCAGATCCCTTTGGAACAATCTATAAGGACCCCTTCCTGGTGGACAAAGGCTGGCTGAGACAAACGGGGGTGGAACTCACTTCTCACAGTGACACTAGCCGTCTGGCTGCTGATGGTGTTGATGCCATTGTTAGCAGTACAGTAATACTTCCCTGCATCAGTCTCACTCACAGCAGAGAGCACAAACTTCTCCTTCAGAGAATGTCGAGTCTTCTCTCCCAGACGTGCCTTAATGCCTTCTCTGTACCAGGAGAATGTGATGTTCCCTGTGCCCTGAGCTACTGAGCAGATGAGGACCAGCTTCTCTCCTTCAGTCACCTGCCCCCCAGAGGGCTGGGTCTCCATGAGGATGCCAGAGATGAGGGTTCCTGGGTGAACACAAAGTGATACATGAGGGCCCTCCCTGACTTTGGGGGATGTCAAAGGTAGCAGAGAAAGCTGCACCCAACTTGTGCATGTCTGTACAACGGGAATGTAGGGAAACATTTAGTAAGGAAAGACAAAATGGGTCCCTGGTATATTAAAACTAAACATGGGAAATTATCCTGAATATATTAATAGGGAGGAGTCATCTTTCCCAGTTTAGCACAGTGTTTATTCCCCACCTATAAGATTCTGAACCACAGCTTTGGCTTTGGGCCATTCCAAGGCAGGACCTAGAGGGGGAATTAAGACATTTGAGTGATGCCTCACTGCGTAGACCTTTTTGTCAGATAGCATAGAGAGGCTACTGAAAAGTGTCAGCTCTATCCTAAAGTGGCATTGTTCAAGTTATTCTGACCACATTTGCCTTCAAGGCCCAGATGAAAACCTTCTTTTATTCCTCTGGTCCTTAACTATCTCTCTTCTGTCACCTCCTCTTCTAGAATTAGATGATGAGTACAGTTCACCATTAATCTGTTCTCTGATTGTTTCCTGGGAATGTCTTGTATCTCCTAATGCCATTGTCAGCTCCTTGCATTTAGAAGCCATGCTTGAAGCTGCTTTGTATATACCATTTCTTCCTGCCCCCACCCAAGAGAGTGATATTGGCAAATGTTCAATAAATGCTTTTTTTTTGGAGGTGGCTGGATTGGCATGAAGAACAATGGTGTAGGGTTGCAAAAATAATATTAACTAATCCTACAATTCTGGGACTCCTTTGTTCATTTTAATCTTGATGACACAAGAAGCATAAAAAGGTAAACATAAAAGAGAAATCATAAAGGACTTAATAAAGTTAAACTGTTTACAATCCTATATGGGAAGATGATACATGTATTTCCTGAGACTTTTATCATTATTAGGGTAGTTAGAAAGAGTCTACATAGACAGAAGGCATAGGTGTGAATCAATTATGTCAGGATTATCTAAAAAAATGGAGAAGAGAGAAAGAGGGATACACTAGGAAAAGGAGAAAGGGAGAGGAAGAATGGAGAAAGTTATCTCACATAAAAGAGGAGTGAAAGGAAGAGGTTTTTTTGTTTTTGTTTTTTGTTGGGTTTTTTTTTTGCAGTGGAAGGGAAAATGGGGATGGGGTGGGAACAGGCAATGCTTGAACTTAACTCTTATTGGAACTGGTTTAAAGAGGGAAGAATATGTATGCACACTCAGGTATAGAAATACATCTTCCCTAACAGGGAAGTAGGAGGGGGGGAGACTAAGAGAAAGTGGGGGAAGGGACATGATAAGAGGAAAGATGGATCAAAGGAAACATTGGTCAGAAGCAATACAAACCTTTGAGGAAGGATGGGGTTAAAAAAGAGAAGAGAGAGAAAGGTAAACAGAAGAAAATAGGATGGAGGGAAATACACAGTTAGTAATCCTAGCTGTGAATGTGAATGGGATGAACTCACCCATAAAATAGAAGCAGATAGCAGAATGGATTAGAAACCAGAGTCCTACAATATGTTGTCCACACAAGATGCAATTGAAATGGAAAGACATGCATATAGAGTTAAAATAAGGGGTTGGAGCAGAATCTATTATGTTTAAATTGAAGTAAAATGACAGGGGTAGCAATCATGGTCTCAGACAAAGCAAAAGCAAAAGTAGACTAAAAGAGATGACCAGGGAAATGACATTTTCCTAAAAAGGTACCAGAGACAATGGAGTAGCATCAATACTAAAAATGTATACAATAAATGGCATAGTAAGTTATAGGAAGAAATAGACAGTAAAACTATACTAATGGGAGACCTCAATTTATTTTTCTCAGAACTGGATAAATTTAACCGTAAAATAAATAAGAACAATGTTAAGGAGATGAATAGAATTTTAGAAAAGTTGGAGATGTCAGACCTCTGGAGAAAATTGAATAGGAAAAGAAAGGAATATATATTTCTTCTAAGCTGTAAATGGCATCTTTGCAAAAATTGACCATGTATTATGTCATAAAAACCTCACAAAGAAATGCAGAAAGGCAGAAATATTAAACATACCCTTTTAGGACCATAATGAAATAAAAATTACATTCAATAAAGGGCCTTGGATGCATAGATTAAAAATTAATCAGCAACTAAATAATCCAGTCCTAAAGAATGAATGAGTCAAAGAACAAATCATAGAAACAACTAACAATTTCATTAAAGATAATGAAAACAATGAAGCAACATGCCAAAATTTGTGGGATGTAGCCAAAGCAGTACTAGGAAAAAAATTTTTTCTCTAAGTGCTTACATCAATAAAAGAGACAAAAAACACACCAATGAATTGAGCATGCAACTATAAAAAAAAAACTAGAAAAAGAACAAATTTTAAATGCCCAATTTAGCACCAAAATAGAAATCTTGAAAATCAGAAATTAATAAAATTGAAAGTTAAAAATTGAACTAATACAACTAGGATCTGGTTTTATGAAAAAGCCAATAAAATATATAAACCATTGGTTAATTTGATTTTAAAAAAAGAAAACCAAATTACTAGTATCAAAAATGAAAAGAATGAATGCACCATTAATGAAAATGAAATTAAATCAATTATGAGGAGCTATTTTGCTCAATTATATACCAACAAAACTGTCAATCTAAGTGAAATGTATGAATATTTACAAAAACGTGAATTGCCCAGATTAATAGAAGAGAAAAGAGAATAGGTAAATAACACTATCTTAGAAAGAGTAATTGAACAAGCCATAAATGATCTCCCTAAGAAAAAAAATATCCAGGACCAGATGGATTTGCAAGTGAATTCTACCAAACATTTAAGGAACAATGAATCCCAACACTATATAATCTATTTGAAAAATTAGGCAAAGAACAAACCCTACCAAATTCCTTATGTGACACAAATATAGTGCTGACACCTAAACCAGCAAAAGCAAAAACAGAAAAAGAAAGCTATAAACTAATTTCCTTAATGAATATTGATAACAAAAATTTTAAATAAAAGAGAGAGACTACGAAGAGACGACAGCAATAAAGATCACAAAGATCATAAACAATGACCAGGTAGTTTTTATACAAGGAATACAGGACTGGCTCAACATTAGGAAAACTATCAGTATAACTGACCATGTCAATTACAAAAATAACAAAAATTCTATGGTTATAACAATAGATACATGAAAAGCTTTTGACAAAATATAACACCCAGTCTTATTAAAATCCTAGCTAGCACAGGAATAAATGGAATTTTCCTTGAAATGTTAAGTATTATCTATCTAAAGCCAAGAGCATTATCTGTAATGTGGATAAATTCTCAATAAGATCAGGGGTGAAGCAAAGACTATCACAATTATTATTCCATATTGTACTAGAAATGTTGGCTATAGCAATAATACAAGAAAAATAAATTGAAGGACTAAGAAAAGGCAACCAGGAAATAAAACTATCACTCTTTGCAGATGATATAATGGTATACTTAAAGAGTCTTGGAGAATCAACTAAAAAAAGGAGTTGAAACAATTATCAACTTTAGCAAAGTCACAGGATATGAAATAAACCCATATAAATCATCAATGTTTGTAAAAATTACCAATAAAACCCAGCAGGAAGAGATGGAAAGAGAAATTCCATCGAAAATAACTGCAAATAGTACAAATATGTATGTGTATATCTATCTATCTATCTATCTATCTATCTATCTATGTATATATGCATATATAATATGATATACAATAGTAGAATATATAAAATATAGTATAAAATAAAAAATAAAACTATAAAAATAAAGAGTCTACCTGCTAAGACACCCAGGAACACAATTACAAAATATTTTCACACAAATAAATCAGATCTGAACAGCTGGAGAAATATTAATTGTTCATAGATAGGCTGAGCCAATAGAATAAGAATGGCAATTCTACCTAAATTAATTTACTTATTAAGTGCTGTACTAGCCAAACTACCAAACAATTCTTTTATAGAGCCACGAACAAATAAAAATAAAATTCATCTAGAAGAACAAAAGGTCAAGAATGCCAAAGGAATCAATAAAAACAATGTGAAGGAAGGAAGTCTAGCAGTACCAGATTTCAAACTGTTACCAAATGGTAATCACCAAAATAAACTGTTGCTGTCTAAGAAATAGAGTGGTGGATCAGTACAATAGATTAGGTACACAAAACACAGAAGTAAATGACCATAGTAATCGAGTGTTTGATAAACCCCAAAATCCAAGCTTTGGGGGCAAGAACTCATTATATGACAAAAATTGCTGGGAAAATTGGAAAGCAGTCTGGCAGAAACTAGGCACAGAACAACATCAAACAACATATACCAATATAAAGTCAAAATGGGTAAATGATTTAGACATAAATGGTGATATCATAAGCAAATAGGAAAACATGGAAAAATTACCTGTCAGGTCTATGGATAAGGGAAGATTTTATTACCAAATAAAAGGTAGAGAGGATAATGGGAAGTTAAATAGATAATTTTGGTTATATGAAATTAAAAAAATTTTATGCAGCCAAAATTATAAGAAAAGCAGGAAATGGGGGTAGGGGGATTTATAGCAAATTTCTCTTATAAAGGCTTCGTTTTCAAATATATAAGAGATTGAGTCAAATTTGTAAAAGAGAGCAATTCTCCAATTGATCAGTTACCAAAGGGTATGAATGGGCAGTTTTCAGTGGAAGAAATTTAAAAAACTATCAATAGTCACATAAAAAAATGCTCTAAATCACTAAGAATTAGAGAAATGCAAATTAAAACAACTCAGACATACTACCTCACACTTGTCAATCACATCAGCTAACATGACAGAAAAGGAAATGATAAATGCTAGAGACGATGTGGAAAAGCAAGACTGTTTATGCATTGTTGGTGGAGTTGTGAACTAGTCTAACCATTCTGGAGAACTATACACACACACACACACACATATACATATATATATATATATATACATACATATATATATATACATACATACACACATATACGTATACACACACGTACATATATGTATATGTGTGTGTGTATGTATATATTTGGAACTATACCCAAAGGGCTGTAAACAGTGCATACCCTTTGACCCAGCACTACCATACAATACGTATCCCAAAGACATCAAAGAAAAAGGGAAAGGACATATATATATATATATATATATATATATATATACGCACACACACATACACACATATATATTTCTGTGTCTCTGTGTGTATACATCCACATATATCCACATGTACATATACATACATACATATACACACATACATCTATATATATTTTTATTTATTTGTAGCACTTTTTTGTGATGGCAAGGAATTGGAAATTGAGGGGTTGCATATCAGTTGGGAAATGACAACAAGTTGTGGTGTAAGATTATGATGGAATACTATTGTCATATAAGACATGACAAGAGGAATGATTTTAGGAAAAACCTGGGAAAACTTACATGAGCTGATACAAATGGCAGTGAACAGAACCAGGAGAACATCATATATAGTAACAGCAATATTGTAATGATGATCACTGGTGAAAGACTTAGCTACTCTGACTAGACAATGATCCACAGCAATTCCAAAGGACTTATAACGAAAAATGCTATCCACCTCCAGAGAGAACTAATGAGCTATGAGCACAGCCTGAAGCATACTTTTTAACTTTCTTTTATTTTGCTTGCTTTTTTTTTTTTGCAACATGGCTGATATGGAGATATGTTCTGCATAATTTTACATGTGTTATGGGTATCATATTTCTCTCATTCTCAATTTCCTTCCCAGTGGGGAAGGGGCTGGAGGGAAGGAAAGAATTCAAAAGTCAAAATTCTGAAAAAATACTGTTAAAATTGATTTGAGGGTGCTTGCTCAGGATAGGATTCACACCACTTGCTTAGAGCAAATTTCCGTTGCTTGACCCCAGCAAGTTATCTACTTATAACTCTATCGATATCCTAATGCAAGAGAAGACCCACAGGAAAGCTAGCTGTCTGTCTCCAATACCACTTTGATTCCCAGAGGAAGAGGAAAAGCACATTATGAAGTATCCCCAATGTCTAAACTAATGCCAGTGCCCTTTCCTAACTTCTCAATCCCAGCCCTGTATTACTGAGACTCACTTTTCACACTGATCTTCACATGGTTGCTCTGTTTCTGAATATTCTGAGTCACAGCTCTTGCCTCACACCAGTATGACCCTGAGTCTTCCCTCCAGATGGCTGGGATCTGGAGCACCTGAGACTTCTTCCAGCCTGACATGATGACTCTGCTATTTCTGAAGAAGGAGAAGTGCAGCTGTGTGTCTGACCTCTGTGGAGGGAGCTGGGTCTCACAGCTCAGAGTCACTGAGGTTCCCTCACTGGGCTGGGAGGTTGTGGTTTTCAGCTCAGGAGATGGAAACAGTTCTAGAGAGAGGAGGCAAACACAGTGCCCAGGAGAGTGTGTCAGAGCTTCTGGGGTGACATGTCTTGTGTTCTCAGCTGAACAGATGAAGAGACACACAGATGACTCGAGCTCATTTCCTTTCTATGCTCCAGCCACGAGCTCTCCCTCCTGTTATGTGCCTACCCAGCCCTTAAATAGCCCTTCCCCTTCCTCTTTCTGTCCCCCAGGATTGAAGCTCATACCTTGGACTTGGAGCTCTACTTTTCTCGAACTTCTTTTCTGAGACAAAAAAGCATTCCTAAAAACTCCTGTGCAGTGATATTTGCCACTGTAACTTAAGCCAACTCGCGGAATGGAGAAATTAGAGTACTTAAGGAAATAAGAAGATATCTTTTCATCCTTATAGTATGTCACATCTGTGGCTCTCCAAGCACCATCACTTCCTTGGCATCTCAAGACCAATGTATCTCCTTCAAATACAGAATATGGGACCTGCAGGATCAGCAGATCTGTAAGAGAACCCAGAAGACCTTGGAGACTCAACTCCCGGCTTTGTGCCTTGTCCTCCTTCCAATTGTCTCTAAAGGGACATGCGCCTGGAGAATATCTGGTGTGTGATGGGGTAACCAGGTTCCCCATATGCTTCCCACTTGACCCAGATGTCTCCTTTCCCTTTCCTAGATGATGGCCTCTCAGATAAATCCCAACATATCTGCTTGGGGAAGGGAGTCCCATCCTTTACTGTACTACTCTCAGTGGGCAGGGTTAGCTCCTAGCTGCCAGGGGATCTCAGGGTACCCAACTGCTTTCTGAATGACTTATTGAAGATTAGTGAAGGTTGTTACCCCCAGCTCTGCTGCTGCCCCAGTGATATCATGTGGCATTCTAGAGCTCCCAGTGCCTCTCCTCTTATCCCTCCTTCCCTGTGGGAGACTACACTTAGAAACTCTGCCCTGAGGCTTGATGAGGCTCTCTGTCCTCACCAGAAGAAACAACCAGATTCACAGGGTCACTGAGGGCTGAGTTCTGGGTCTGGCATCTGTATTCTCCAGTCTGATTAGCCTCAATGCTGATTGTAGACCAATTTTCTTGCAATTGTTGGTTTTGATACCACCGTGTGGTCCTTGGTTTGGAGGAGTTGAATCCATGGCAAGTCAGAGTCACTTTCTCCCCTTTGAAGATAGTGGTCCATGGAGGGCTCAGATGCACTACGGCTTTCTTTGCAATGGCTGGGTGGGAGAGAAAGAACAGCATAAGATGAAGGTGTCTGTACGTAATTCCTGGAGTAGGGGAGAGGTAGGAGAGAAGCAGGGGAGTCCTGCCCCCACATTACCCAGGGGTGAAACCCTGAAGCTTAGGGTTCCAGATTTAGGTCCCCTGTCTCTGGCTCCCAACACATACACAGTCCACTTACCAACTTGAAATCTAATAAAAACCAGAGACTAGCACCTTGGCTTCCTGAAATGTCGAGCTTCCATCTGATTCCAGTCCAAACTGACAGGAGAGGCTAGATATTGAATAAAGATTGGTTGGGGGCGGGGGAGAAATCAAAATGCCAAAATGAACCCAGGAGATCAGGACTTGTATTGCTTAAATGGCAGGCCAGGTCTCCAGGAGACTGGGTTGGTTCTGAAGCCTCCTTGGAAACTGACATCCAATCAAATTAGACACTCAAGATGTAGTTTATTTCCACTTGAGTGTTTCCGATGCCATCTGTACATGTTATCATATTTCATCCTCACATGTGTGATGGAGGCAGTGTGACTATTATTATCACCATTTTACAGATGAGAAAATTTGGCTCAGAAGTGAAGTGACTGGTCTAAGGTCACACTGGTAGGTAGTGTCAGAGCCTAGACTTGAGCCCAAGTCTCTTGATCCATACTCTTTCCATTGCACCGTTGTCAGAGGACCTAAGTTTGAATTTTGGTTTAAAACTGTGTGATTCTGGACACACTATTTCACCTAATTGGGCCTCAGTTCCCTTTTCTATAAAATGAGGTTAAATTAGATCATCTGCAAGGTTTTTTTCCAGCTCTAAAATGTGAGAGCTTGTGATTCAAGGGGATGGTCCTTTGTGCATCGGATGCCCCAGGGTCAACCCCCAAATCCTCAAAATAGCAATAATTATCAGTGTTCACATCTGGTGGGCAGAAGAATCCTGAGCAAAAACCATCTTGGGACTCAGAGTAGCCTGAGCCTGACCCATGGGATCAGTCAGGGAAGAGAGTTGTGGCACCTCAGACCTCAGCCAAGAGGTGCAGGGCAGGCAGGGCCACCTCAGACAGGCTTCTGTGGGTATTCCGTGGTGCTGAAGGAGACTGCATTACCCAGAGACCCCAGAGAACAAAGAAAAGGGTAACTCACAAGCTTGTGTGCTGACCAAACCTGAGGAAGAGATAAAAGCCAGAGGTTAAACTGAGTGGAGATTCCCAAAACTTTTCAACTTTTCCAACTTCTCAGAAATTCTTCAAATCCCTCTAAGATATTATCTATTTTCTTCAATCCCTTTGCTACACTTCGCCTAAAAGATCACATCTCTTTTTAAAAACGTCTTCACAACCAGCCTCACCATATATTATGCTGTTTCCTAGGCTTTGTGAGCCTCCTAAAATGTTAGCCTGTATGCTCTTTCCCCATGCACTTCATCTCTGGACTCTCTCCTTTGCACTGTCTGTCCCCCATGCTTGCATTTCATGTCCTCTTCACATCCACTCATAAAATCCTTCTCTTCCTAAGGATACACCTCAAGCACCCCCCTTCAGCATGACCCCCTTTCCCGATCCCTCAACTACTACTGCCCTCATTACTTAACTACCTTGATTCTAACAATTTGTATCGATTCTATCTATACCTATGTCTGTGTACTTTGTCTCTACTGATAGAATGCAAGGTTCTTGAGAGTAGAAATTATTTTATTCTTTGTATTTGTGATAAGCCTTTAATAGGTGTTTGTTGATCAGCCAGTTTATTCATCTTTCAACACTGAACACTGAACAGCTGTATGGATTCAATCCGATTCAATAAACATTTATCAAGTGCCAGTCACTGTGCTCAGCATTGGGTATGCAAAAACAGGCAAAAGACATTCAGTCACTACCTTCAAGGAGCTTATAATACAATGATGCCTTTAAAGGTTTGGACTGTCAAGTCTAATAAACTATAGAATCAGACAGCAAAGAATCATGGAAGGGCAGTGTATAAAGGGTTCAAATTATTTTTTCCTTATACTCACAGGAGCCCTGACCCAAAGGCAGTGGAGTAGAATGAAAGGAACTTGACTCTAAGAATCAAGAGACCTGGGTTCTAGTCTTGATTCTCTGATAGTTAAGTGACTTGGCCAAGTTTTCCAAGGATTAATTAGGCTCTTTTGCATCAATAATTTGTCTTAGTATCATTTTGCATTTTTCACTTCACTTTTCCTTGGTGTGACTAATCCTCATTTATTGTAGCCTTGAGTGATACTTGAAATGTTTGCCTTCTCCACATTAATAGCCACTGCAATAATTCTAATGGTAAGCGGAGTGTGCTCTTCATGAACTACAACTTCTGTTTGTTTCCTTGGAGTAATATCTATTGTTTAAAGTCACAAAATTGAAAACATGACAAAAGAGATATCTGGCTCTAGAAAGACAGTTGTATGACATGAAATCCAGTACTCAGCTACCAGAGAACTGAGTCTGGGAAGCAGTTTCAGTCTGGTTTTATCTGGTGAAAGTCAAATGAACCTGTGTCAGCTTAGTGTCAATAGAAGCATATATATATATATATGACCCCTGCTGTCACAAAATGAAACCTTATCTTAATTCTTGCTTGTCCCACATAATTGACCTATTTCCATAGTCTAGCCCATATATGAAAAGGAATTTTCTCTACAAATACCTGATGTGGTCGTCAAATCTTTGCCTAAAGAACTTATAATGAGGGGAAATCCATTAATCCTTGAGTCTGGTCAGTCCCCCCTCAGCTCAAATTATTAAGACAAGGAAGCCAAGAAAACAAGCACAGGAGGGACGAGTGAGGAGGGAGAGCATGCCAGTCGTGGGGGACAGCCACGGAAAATGCCCAGCGTTAGGAGATATAGCGTCTTGTTTGAAGAACAGCAAGAAAGCCAAAGTCACTGTATCAAAGGGCAAGTGGGACAAGGTTGGGGTGCAAATGACACATAAAGGGTTAGGAGAATGGATATGTGTGTGCATGCATGTGTGCACATGCATGTGCGCATGTGTGTGTGAGGTTAGGAAGGGCTTTCAACAACCACATGAACTAAAACAAAATGGAGTGAGAAAAAACAGGACACAATTTGTACAAGTACAGAAACAATGTGAAGAAAAACAACCTTGAAAGATGTAAGAATTCTAATTAATGCAATGACCAGCTATATCTCCAAAGGAAATGATGAAATATGCTACCATCATCCTGACAGAGATAACAGACAAAAGGTACAGAGAGGGAAATGCACTTTGGCCATGTCCACTGTGTGTATTCATTTTGCTTGACTATGCTTATTTGTTATAGAGTTTTTTCTTTATTTCTTTAATGTTTTAATTGGGGATGGAGTTAGGCAGATAGGATTAGAAATAATGATGACAAAAAAACAAGAGTGCCATTGAAACATTTTTTGATGCTAAGAAAAGGAACTTCAGAAAGGAGCACAGACAAGCAAGACAGTTTTAAAAATAGCATGTAAGATTTATTACATACTTTCTTTTTTAAAAAAAAACAAGCAATATAAAAGGGTGATTCATCAGCTCATACAGAATAATCTTTTTGTGTTCTACTATGCATATGGGAATGATCTTTTTTTGATGTTTTAGTTTAGAATTTTGATTAAACTCTTGCCCCCCCCCAAATATCCAGTAGTTAATCTGTGAAGGCACATTCAAGACCTATATTTATACAATGACAAAGTACTCCTTAAAGAAATAGAGAATAGTTTAAGTTATCTTGAGGCATATTTAGTGCTCCTGGATGGGCAGTGCCAAAATCATAAAAATTGTGATACTCCCTAAATGAATGTACAAATGTATTGCTATACCAGTTAAACGACCAAAGGAATACTCTATACTCAAAATAATAACACAATTCATTCAGAAGAATAAAAAATATACTCTCTCAAGGAAAGTGATGAGTAGAAGTAAGCATGATGGGGGGATAGTACTTCCAGACCTATAAAGAAGTATAATAATCAAATCTGTTTGGTAATGGTCCCCTCCCTAATATACCCACTATCCCATTCACCATGACAGTTTTTTTTAAACCTTTTCATTTGTCCTCATGCCTCTCATAGTTCCCCCCTCCTTCTCCTCTCTCAGTTGAGAACCTTGCCTCGTATTTAAAAGTTGAGGCTATTCACTAAGAATTCCCTCTTCTCTCCTCTTTATGTCAAATCACTCAGATGCCTTCTGCTACCTTCTCTTCCTTCACCTCATATGACATGAAGAAGTGGCCCTTCTTGCCAAAGGAAACTCCTCTTTATCCGCAAGTGATCCCATTCCTTCCTATCTTCTCCAGTAGATTATCTCCTCTATCATCCCCACTCTCACTGATCTTTGGCTGCTTCCCTACAGGTTACAGACATGCCCATTTCTCTCTATTCTTCAAAAAACCCTCAATTGGTCCATCCATCCCAAGAAGCTCTTGTCCTCTATCTCTCCTCCTTTTCATGACTAAGCTCCTTGAGAAGGCTCTCTTCAGTTGATGCCTCCACTTCCTTTCCTCTCACTTCCTTCTTAACTCTCTACAGTTTGGCTTCAGATTTTATCTTTTAATGAAACTGCTTTCTCCAAAGTAAATAATGTTCTCTTAATTGCCAAATTTAATGGCCTTTTCTCAGTCCTCATCCTTCTTGACATCTCTGTAGCCATTTACATGGTCAGTTACCCTTTTTCTCCTTGATACTCTCTTATGTCTATGTTTTTGTGACACCACTCTCTTCTGGTTCTCCTTATACTATCTGACCACTCCTTTTACCTATTTGACTACTCCTCAGTCCCCTTTGCTGGATTTTCATTCATCTTGCACCTACTAACAATGGTGTTCTACAGGACTCTGTCATTGGCCCTCTTTTCTCCTTCTTTATTATTTTGCTTTGTGGTTTCATCAACTTTCATGTATTCAATTGTCTTCTTTATTCAGAAGACTTTAAAATCTCATCATCCAGCCCCAAGATCTCTCCTGACCTCATGTCTCATACTTCCAGCAGCCTATTAGACATCTCACACTCATCATGTCCAAAACTGAACTTGTTATCTTTCTACCCAATCCCTTTCCTATTCTTAACTTTTCTAGTGCTGTTGAGGATACCTCCCATCCTCCCAGTCATGTAGGTTTACAATCCAGTGTCATCCTCAGCTACTCACCCTCTCTCACTGCTCATATCTAATCTGTTGCCAAGGCCAGTTGTTTTTACCTTCCTAACATCTCTCATGTATATCATTTTCTGTCACCTGATGCTGCCACCACCATAGTACACGCCCTCATTGCCCCATACATGGACTATTGTAATAATTTGCTGGTTGGTCTCCCTGCCACAAGTTTCTCTCCACTTGAATCCATCCTCCAGTCAGCTGACAAGACGATCTTCCTAAAAGCACAGATCTGTCCACATCATACCCCAACTCAATAAATTCCAATGGTTCTTTATTACTTCTGGGATCAAATATAAAACTTCGATCGTTCAAAGCCCTTCATAACTTGACCCCTCAGATTTTCATTCTTCCTACCCCTTACATTCCCCTCCTCCCAAACACACTTTGCGATCTTGTCTCACTGACCTCTTTGCTGTTCCTTGCACAAGGGACTCCATCTCCCAACCCTGGGCACTTTCACTCACTGTCCCCCATATGTGGAGTTCTCTTCCTCTTCATCACCACCTCTTGGTTTCCCTGGCTTTCTTCAAGTCCTAATTAAAATCCTTCCTCTTACAGGGAGCCTGTTCTGATCTCCCTTAATGCTGGTGCCTTGCCTATCTTGCTTGTACCTAGTCATTTGCACGTTGTCTCCCCCATTAGACTGTGAGCTCCCTGAGAGCAGGGACTATCATTTGCCTTTCTTTCTATCTCTAGTGCTTAGCACAGTCTCTGGCACATATTAGACTATATCTGCTTAATGACTGGCTGACTACACTACTTTAGGCCCTAATTATCTCTGTTAGAGATTACTGCAATAATTTCCTACTTAGTTTCTCTTCTTTCAGTCTCCTTTCTAATCCGTCTATTCCATAGCACCAAGTTAATTTTTCTCAAACACAAATGAGACCGTGTCACTTTCCAACTCAAGGATTCTTAATCACTCTTACTCTTCTAAGATAAAATGAAGAATATTCCACCTGGCATTTATGTCCCTCACTAATTTGCCTCCCACTTACCAATCTGAATTTGTTTCCTATTGGTAGCTTTGGTGTACTTTCCATTTCAATAAAACTGATGTGGTAGTTGCTGCACCAGGACAGAAATGCAGACAGAAATACACACTATTTCTAGAGAATATGCACCATTTCTATATCTCCTGCCTCCGTACCTTGGCACAAATGGCCCTCTCCATCTATAATGGGTCCTTTCCTCTTGGAATCTCTAGGTCTTTGTAAGACACAGCTCAAGTTTTGTTCCCCATAGCAGGTCTTTCCTTAGCCCAGTTGTCAACAGATGCACCCTCTTGAAAATACTATCCATTATTATAAATATATTTTGAATTTAGTTATCTGTGAAACCTGAAAACAGGCCCCATTCCATTTTTGTTTTGCAACCCAAGTGCCCTCATTCAGTGCCTTGCTTCAGGAAAAAAAAAAGTCTTTTGAATTAAATTGGTTCCTTTGCAAAAGAACACAGATCAATTATTCTTTAAAATCTATATCCAGGCAATTTTCTGGAGCTTTTAAAATTAAAAATGACATACTGGGCACCTAGAAGCTGATGTCAGTATTTTTTTTTCCACAATATCAAGGTTGTCCATTTTCCCATTTTCCTAGCATCCCAGATTTTCCTTGTCCTCCCTCTCTTCAGCTTCGCCCTGGTCCTGTGGTCCTGACCTTAAAGAAGAAACTAAGCTTTCCATCTTCTTGAAGAAACTAAACTTTCCATCTTCTTGAAAAGATAGATTATCTTTCTATCCTTGCTTCCTCAGGACAGGAACTTTTGTTCCAGGAGGAAATATGTTCTCAGAAAACCAGAGTTCTATCTGCCCCCATTCCATGTCCTCCTCCAAGTCATTGTACTCACCAAGGATCAATAGCAATGCCCACAGCAGCATGAGGGGTAGCAGGAGGGAGATTCTCCAAGCAATAGAAAATGACTACTTGTAGATCAGACCTGGGGAGTTTCCAACATGTTCTTCAAAACAGAGCTGTTGAAATTAGAAATCAGGAAGTCAAAGAGACCTCCCTCCACTATTAACTAACATTTCCTCCCCTGTAGACACTGAAAATCACAAGACATTCTCTTTGGTAGAATAGCTCCAGTAGACATTCTATCCTCCCCCTACTTGCCTTGGCCTGTGACAATCCTTAACTTCTTCATCTGCTACACCCCAACAGAATGTGTTTCTTCAGGTCCAGTTTCCCTAGGAGAAATTGCTTCAACTTACTCTCCCTGATGTCAGGGAGAATTTCAGACTGTGTTCCTTTTTGAATCGCAAGATGCTTTGCATCTTTCATGGGACATCTCCTTCCACTACTTTGAGACACAGAGTGTTTCCTTCCTCATTTGTGGTCATCCCTGTGAAAATCTGATCACTCACTTGTGTGATGATTAAAAAGTTCACGAGACATAGTTTCTGGATAATTTAATCATTTTATCAATAAGTCCAGGAGGTTATTAGGATGGTCAATTTGGCCATCTCTCTTAGACCAAAGACCCCTCATGGCAGTATGACCTTCAAAGAGGAGGTGTTCCCAGGGGGTTCCTACTCAGCTCTGATTGGTTAAGCAAATGGGAGTTGGGCTGTCTTGGGGTATGTGACTTAGGTCACTCAAAACATTGTCAAAGAGACACCAATTTCGATATCACCTGTCTTGATAATAGGGAGCAAAAACAATGAACAGGAATACACCCATTAGCCCAAACTTAGAATTTATTTTATTGTCTGATTAAATCTTGGCCTGGGCAAATCATTAAGAGAGATTTCCCACACTGGTTGGTTTCTGGACAAGAAAGGAGAAAAGGGGAAAAAATTTACTTCTAATATAATAATTAGTTATTAAATATAAATGAGAAATATTCTTTTCTCACACTTGAGGGTCACAGTATAATGGGTCCCTCATTCTGATGTCAAGTCAATGAATTTTCATTTTCATCATTTTTTCTCTTTCTCCTCATCCTCCTCTAACATTCCAGTTAGTCACCTAACCATCACCCTCCTGATGTCATTGGTCCTCTTCAAGAGAAAAGGACAAACAACAATCTATGCGTAGTAGTAGCTGCCCCCCTGGGGACCCAACCAACTAGTTCCAGTCAGGCAATGCTGCTATTTTCTCCTCCTCCACCTCTTCCTCCTGCTCCTTCTCCTTTTCCTCTTCTCCCTCTGTCCTTATGGGGGAGTCATACCCTTACATGTGGATGCTCTGTCTAAAAGAATATAAATTTTGATCCTTTATACTTTGCCAAGTATCTTGGTGTCTGGGGGCAAGATTTTTTTTTCCTTTCCTATTCTATTTTTTCTTTAGAGGCTGAAATTTTCTGACCTACTCTATCATCTTCCCAGAATCCTCTCCTCATGTAGTTTTCATTTATGATTTCTTGAAATATAGCTCTGGAAAACCAGTCTTTGATAAAGCCCATTGGGATTCAAATAGACCTACTTGAGTATGCCTTTAAACACAAATTACTCTGGCTGTCATTGAATGACCAATAATAGATCCTAGCCCAAGCTTCACTTCCTCATTGTTTGGGTTTTGATGACTCAATGAGTTTAAATAGCAATTGTTCTGGCCAGAAACTCTGCGGGTCTTACTCTCCCAGACTGATTTTTTTGTGAAGGCCCACTAGGCCATCTTTCACCTCCATTCTCACCTAGCCCTTAACTATTGAATGGCTGTTGCCTCAGATAAACTGAGACCTGGGAAAGACCTTAGCTTAAAAAGGCCAAGGTCTCCCACTGCATCCTGTACCATCACCAATCGTCCTGACCTCTATCTGGCTACTGGATTCTGATGACTCTGGAGGCAAGAGTGAGGCTGATGAGTTTGCACAGCTCTGTCTTTCTCCAATCTCATTCACTTGCAAGTCAAGCCATCACCCTCCTCATGTCATTGGTACTCTTCAAGAACAAAAGATAAGCAACAATCTGCTGTGCTATTGAAGTGACATCTTTCCAAAGCAGATGTATATTTCGGGCCAGGAAATAGGAAAGAGGTAATGGAGCTCCATGACTAGAGAAGTCAGGAGAATCTATGAGGTTTTTTTTTTCAATCAATCCAAGAAGGCTTCTTGAAGAAGATAGGATTTCAGGAGCTTTGAAAGTAAAGAGAGGTTCTGGCTTGCCAGGCTAAGGAATGTGTTTTATGTATATAGTTCAGATAGTAAGGATGCTTAGGATAGGGAGGAAAACAAGATATGAACAGGGAACCATATTTTGGCCTGCTATCTATCCCCTCAAAGGCAATGGTATGCCTATGTGAGGTATGACCCTTCAAGAGGACTCCCACAATAGTACTCTTCTCATAGGATGTGTGGGCACCAACTCATTTTTCTAAGTTGGATCACTTGTTCCAATTCTTGCTCCCCCTGCCATGTCTAGATTCCCAGTGATAGAATTGTTGTTTTTGAGTCATTTTTAGTTATATGTAACTCTTAATGACTGACCCCGCTATCTTGGCAAAGATACTAGAAGTCATCATTCCTTCTCTGGCTCATTTTATAGATGAGAAAACTAAGGCAAATAGGGTTAAGTGACTTAGCCAGGGTCACATAGATAGTAAGTATGTGAGGCTGGATTTGAATTCAGTACTTTCTGACTCCAGGCCTGACACTCTATCCACTGCCACCTAGCTGCCCTAGATTTGCAGTAATAGAATACTACCATACAATTACACTCAAACTCTCTGGCTCTTGGCGGTATTCCTGTTACATTCTACCTATTCACCATCATAGCTCTTATGTTCTTGTCAGTACATGTCTGTTTACACAATTTGCAGTACATCCACACAAGTACATGAGATAATAATGATGTGGCAGTAATAATCATAACAGTTAGCATTGACATAGCCCTTTAAAGATTGCAATGCTTCCCATAGGTTATCTTATTTGATAAAACAACCCTGTGAGTTAGATGTTATTACTACCCCCATTTTACATACAAGGAAACCAAGGCAAAGAAAGGTTAAGTGACTTGTCCAGGGTCCCACAAGTATTAAGTGTCTGAGGCTTGCTTTGAACTGATTTCTTCCTGACTAATATTCTATCCACTGTGCCACATATATCAGAGGACAGCACCTTGACTCCCTCACATGCATAACCCGTACCTAATTCCATCCCAGATTGGTAGAAGAGACAAGATACAAGGCAGAGATTGGTGGTGGAGACCAAACTGTGACAAAGTGAACCCAGGGGATCAGGAATGATTTTGTCACAACAACAGAATGTCCCCAAGAGGCTGAGTTTGTTCTGAAGCTGCAGTCTCCAGGGCAACAGATAACGATGCTGATGTTCATATCTGATAGAAAGGACCATCTTCAGCAACCAGTCCATGGGATCAGAAGTAGTGAGACTGCAGCCCTCAGCCAAAAGGTCTAACAGAGATAGATTTCAGCCAGAACACCATGGGCATCCAATGGTCAGGGAAATGACGCTACCCAGAGAACTTAAAAAGTCTCATAAAGGGTAATTTTCAACCTCGTCCACTGATTAAGTACTATGAAAGAGATAAGAGTCAGAGATTAACCAGATCAGAAATTCCTAAGCCCTTTCAAATTCCAGTCTTCTTAAAATTTCCTCAGCTTTCCATATAAATAATGTTATCCTTCTTTTGAGTCACTTCCCTTCCCCTGGCCTAAAAGAAAGGTCTTGGGTCATGATTCCCCTGTTTAGGTTTTAAACCCTTCCCAATCTGGCCCCAACCTCTTTCCAGTCTAACTGTATGTTACTTTCTTTTCCATACTCTATCATCCAAGCAAACTGACTTCTTTGTGACACATGACACTACCTTTCTCGATTCTGAGCCTTTACCCAGTGTTTGTCCCCCATGCCTGGAATGTACTCCCTCCTTAACTGCAACTTATAAAAACATTCTCTTTCTTTAATATGCAATCTGAGCAATGTCTTTTGTAAGAAACTATATCTGATTTCCTCAAGTGCTAGTTCCTTCCTTCTCTACCTTAAAAAAACCTATCTTATATTTATGTAACCCAACTTCCAAAGCCCTTTGGTATGGGACTTTCTCCTCACTAGTGGAGATCACTGCCCTGTGCCTGGGTGAGAGGTGAGCTGGAGTTGGTGAGAGCAGAGAAGAGGAGAGATTTGGTCTCTTCATGCTCTTTGAATCTCTATAACTTTCTTTGGATTCTTCAGGCTTTCTGGGCTTTGAGCACTTGTGGCTTCCAGCTTCCAGAAAGAAGATGGACAATGCCAACCCCACTTCAGGTTGCTGGAGAAAAAGACTCTGGAAAGACAAGAGGGAAGCTGGGGGTCTCCATCTTGTCTCTATTCCCATGATCTGTGGCTAAGACAACTTCCTTTGGTTAACACTCAGGTGGTCTATGGGTGTCTCAATACCTTTGGGGAAGTATCTCTGTACCCTGTGAATCCTTGTAGCTAATGTGCTAGGAAAGAAAGGTATTGTCTTTGCATTCAGCCCTCTCTCTTCAGCTAAACTTGTTAGTGGTTGCCACTGTAGAAACCCTCTGGAGGCCCAACCTACCAATTCAAGCAGAAATAGGAGAAAGAATTATATGCTCCAGCACATAGTAGTAGTAGGGAATATGGGTAGAAGGAAATTTGGGCTATAGTCTTTGAGGGAGTCATACACTATGGGGTTGATAGTTATAGCCCTCTTGTGCCTGCACAGGATAAGGCTAGGGCTATTGTAATGAATTTAACCTACTTTATCAGTGATGCCCTGCCTCCAATGTCTGATGGTGGGAATATCCATGGATGGGGATTGGGTTCCTTGATGAAAGAAGTTCCTGACAAAGAAGTTGTTCCCATCAACTACAGTAGCTGGTAACTGATAAAATGTTGGATTCAAAGTCAGGAAAACCTCAATTTGCTTACCTATAAAATGGATAATTGTACCATTAGTACCTATGCTAATATATTTTGTGAACTTTAAAATGCCAGGTGTCAATTGTTGTGGTAGTCATGGTTGTGGTTGTTATAGAACCACTGAATTTTCCCAGGCTCAGGGGAGTAGAGCCCACAGCATGTCAGGACTCATGAGGTCATTAGCTTCCATGGAGGACTGGGCAACAATATAGTTTTCTGTGTAGTAGTTGAACTTGAGAATGGACAAAGGACTAAGATGAAGGTGTCTGCAGCCCCATCCCTAGAATTGGGGTGGTTCAAGAGAAAGGCAGTCCTGGATTCACATTTCTTGAGGGTGGAACATAGTAGCATGGAAGAGTTTTTTTCCTCCTTGAACACAAATCCCAGTCATTCCTTAAAAAAGAAATTGTATAGAAAATGAATGAAAGAACACTACTATTAATAATGTCACATTCATATGACATCTCAAGGCCTATGAAGTGCTTTCCTCGTATTAATCAGTGAAATACTTGGATGTATAATATAGAGTCTTAAATTGGAGGATCCTGGCTCTACCCTTTACTTATTTTGTAATCTTGATCATGTTGCTTCCTGCCACTGTGAGATCTCTGGCTCTCAGTATTTTTCTATGTAAAATGAGATGTGTGTGTGTGTGTGTGTGTGTGTGTGTGTGTGTGTGTGTATACACATACTCACATACAGATATATGATTTTATATAATGTAATATGTTTATATAATTTTTATTTTATATATATTATGTGTGTGTGTTACATAGTGTATATCAAATGTATTTCACCCTTTCAGGTGAAAACAAATGGCCAAAACCAAAAGGCCTTATAGATATGTGGTTGGAGGAAAAAAAATTTCCATCTGCATACTTTGCTCTTCCTTTGCAGGTGTCTTGACAGCAAAAAGCTCCTTATCATAGATTCGTAGAGGTGGAGCTTGAAGGGAGTTTAGTGACCCTCTCTGGTCCAGTACCTTCATTTTGTAAATTTTTTAAAAAAATTGGCAGAGAGAGAGAAAACTATTTACACAGAGTCACACGAGTAGTAAAAGGCAGAGCTGTTATTCAAACCCAGGTTTTCTGTCTCCAACTCCAGTGGTATTTCCAGTTTATCATTCTGACACCCCCAGAAATGCCTTGAGAAAAAGAAGGTAAGTTCTATTCATCAAGTGTAAGATGTGGGTCTCGTGAATGAGTGTGACCACAGACATAGGTGTGCATTGATCTCAGCTGGGTATGTCCAAATGCTGTGGTTCAGGTATTACCACTGGCACTTCTCCTTCTAGGGGGAGGCTGACTCTGTAGAAGGGCCAATGGCAACATTCTCCCTAGATTATGTTGACATATTCAGCACCTGGTCTACCCCAACCCCAGGAACAGGGGACAGACGTGACACATCCCCACAACATTATACAGAATGGACTGGACAAGCAGAGGGACCCTTTAGATGGGGGCCTCTGTGGGCATCCTGTGGGTTTCACTGTAAGTGTAAGTCTCAGTGAGAAACTCTAAAGAGCAAGCAAACAAGGGACTCATGGGTTTGACCAATGTCCACAGCTGAAAGAGTCAAGAGACATAAGTTAACACAAAGCAGAAATTCTCCAACCTTTTTGACTTTTAGACTTCTCAGCACTTTCTAAAGTTCTCACCTTATCATCCTATTTAGTTGAACTATCTTTCCATCTCAGAAATGAGCTGAGGAGTCCCTTTACTACTCTGTGGCCAAGTTTGCTTGTTTTTTTTAATCTACAAAATAATGTAATTTTTGAATGCTAGAGTTGAAGAGATCTCAGAGGTCATATGTTTCAACCTCTAGATTTCATGGAAAGGAAAACTGAGGTTCAGAAAAGTGAGGTGACTTGTCTAAGGTCATACAGAGTCAAGCCCCAAGCCCCTGTCTCCTGATTCTTAATTCAGTCCTGTCCAGTATGCCATTACACTTATACAACTCAAATCTAGGGGCAGGTTTCTCAAATCCAGAAAGAAATGTGAAATATATGAGAAAGGGCAAGGGATTTTGAAAGTAAATAGGAAAAGATGAAAATGATAATTGGATTGGATTAGAACTCTCCTTATAACCTTTAAATGGTCACCTTTCTTAGAATTTTAATAGTGAGACTGCTTATGCCTTACGGTGTGGAAAAGATCCAGGTGAAGAAAACCAATATCTCAAGATGAGTGAGAAGCAGGCAGGTATTGGGAACTATAGAAGCAAGCATAGTGGAGCCAGACTGAGAGCAGAAATGGATTGCCAACCACCGGAAAGAGAGTTTACATAATAAGATGTGATATAATTGCCAGACCACGGAGATACTATGTATTCTTCAAAGACGGGGCAACTAAGTGTCTTAGGCTCTAGCTACACTCACTTCCTATTGTCTACGCTTGAGGGATTTGGTGGAACAATGGACAGCGTAAGTTGGGAGGTTAAAGGTTATTTATGGTTATATGAATGATGATGACCCTCATTTATACTTTTGTTTTACAAGGTTTTTAACATTTTGACTAAACATAAATTCTACTATTCACGGAGTCTTGAGTAATTAGGTAACATAAAGGGTAATACTGAGGTGAAGGGGAGTTTTCCTAGGGTAGGACGCAAGCCCTGTGATTTGACTAGATAATTCACATGTAGCAATCAGTCATTCAGTCAATAAACATTTGTTAAACATGTAGTGTATGCCAAGTACTGACTATGTTCCAAGGTCAGCATTTATAGGTTTGTGGGTTGCAGGGAACTGATTACTCTACCAAGTGGGTCCATACCTCATGAGCAGTAACCAATAAGTTTACCTTTAATGGTTAGACAATGGACAAAATTACTGAAAAATAAAGGTATTTACTAAGATGGCATAGTAAGATCAGTAGCTACAAATTGCTCACACACACATCATAATCCTGGGGCATATTCTCTCACAAGTGTGAACAGGGTCAGTAGGAATAGTGGGAATTAATTTAGAGGACACTGTTAATGAGGCATTCATCTAGGGAATAAATGCGACTAAGGCAACTCAATGCCTCTGATATAGCAGTGCTCCTGGCTTTGTTTTGTTTTGGTTTTTTTCTCTTCTCATGGAGCCGTTGTGCTGCTCACCCTGGGCACGGCATCTCTGATGGATGGGTCACTCAGTTGCGTTCTGTACTTGCTCCTTTCTGTAATTCAATGCTCCAATTCCAGAATTAGTTCTCTTTTGAATACCGAGTCAACTCTCTTCTTTGCTGCCAGAAGACTCAATCTTTGCAGTTGCTTCCTGTCTTGAATGCTACTTCTGTGTCTGAGTCTGTTTCGAGAGCCTATGCCTGTGTTCTCTGCTTCTGACCATGAGAATCTATTACTACATTGCTAGATGTGGTGACTCCTACTGGGTGCAGAGCTCTTCTGCTAGATTCCAAGACCAGTTCAGGAGTGAGAAAATTCTATCTCCTCACCCTGTTGCCCTGTGGTAGAAACAAAACTGCTTTCTGCCTCAAAGCACCTTGATCTCTAAGACTGCACTGGCTTTTAGGCCCATACGCTTAGCTTTTTAAAGATCTCCAGGGGTGAGTGGCCAATCTTTTCTCAATTCATGACCAGCTGCCCTTCCAATACACTTCACAAAGGGGTAGCAGGGCTTAGATACATCTTTGTATTTTGTTATCATATTACTTCCTCTCTTATCTTACCTGTGACTTTCTGTGATTCCATCAACCTGGCAGTGGAAAAATAAATGTGTTTTCCTCACCCCACCAGACTTGCATCCATATCTACACAAGGGAAACTTTTGTTGTGCATGTCATGGCCTTATTTGTCAGCCTGATAAAGCCTATGGGTTCCTCAGAATAATATTTTTAAGTGTATAAATTAAAAAACATGGGATTACAAAGAAAACCAATTATACTGAAGTATGGTTATCAGCATTTTTTGAAAAACAAATTAATGGACCCTGACATAGTACCCCTTGTCCTAGACCACTGAAAAAAATGATGCCACTCACAAAAGGATAGCATTAATCAATCAATCAATAAACATTTACTGTGCTGAAATGGACCAGGTAATGCATTGGAAAGCAAGGCTAAGAACTTAAAAAGGAAACACTCCCTGCTCTCAAGAATCTTGCACCCTATTGGAGGAAACAACATACAGACATACTTCTTTTTTTATTGCACTTCACTTTATTATACTTCACAGATACTGCATTTTTTACAGATTGAAGGTTTGTTGCAACCCTGCATTGAACAAGTCTGTTGGTGCCATTTTTCCAACAGTATGTAGTCACATCACGTCTTTGTGGCACATTTCGGTAATTTTCATAGTATTTCAAACTTTTTATTATTATTATATCTGTTATGGTGATCTGTAATGAGTAATATTTGATGTTACTATTGTAATTGTTTTGGGATACCACAAACCATGCCATATAAGACAGTGAACTAAATTGATTAATGTTTTTCCGACTGCTCCACCAACTAGCCATTCCCTTGTCTCTCTCCTTCTCCTAAGGCCTCCCTATTCCCTGAGACACAACATTATTGAAATTAGGCCAATTAATAACCCTACAATGGGCTCTGAATGTTCAAGTGAAAGGAAGAGTTGAATGTCTCTCAATTTAAATCAAAGGCTAGAAATAATTAAGCTTAATGAGAAAGGCATGTCAAAAGCTGAGATAGGCTGAAGGCTAGGTCACTACCCTGATCAGTCAGCAGCCATCAGCATCAAGGCAAGACCCTTCACCAGAAAAAGATTACAGCTCACTGAAGACTTAGATGATGGTTCACATCTTTTAACAATAAATTATTTTATAATTAAGGGATGTACATTTTTTAGATATAATACTATACTATACTTAATAGACTATAGTATAGTATAAACATAACTTTTATATGCACTGAGAAACTGAAAAATGTGTGTGTCTTGCTTTATTGTGATAGTCACTTTATTGTGGTGGTCTGGACCAATATCTCCTAGGTGTGCTTGTATACACATGGAAGTACACACAAAACATACACAAAGTAAATACAAGGAAATTCAAAGTAGGGGAAAGCAATAGTAAATGGAATTGGAGGATGGGGACTGCAAAAAGCTTCATGGAGGAGGTGGCATGTGAGCTGAGCTTTGAATGAAGACAGGCGTGCTAGAAGATGGAGGTGAAATGAGTAATCAGGGACAGACAGATTGCTCCAAGGCAAGGAGACTGAACATAGCATGTGATGTCGAAAGAACAGCAAGAAGACTGAATGTAGAGTGTGTGAGATGGAAGAACATGTCAGAAGACAGAAAAGCCAGACTGGACTGAGTTGAAAAGGGCTTTCACTATTGCACACAGAAGTTTGCCTTTGATCCTGCCTCAGGAAGCTGATTGAGTAGGAGAGTGGCTTATTTAGACCTGTGCTGGAGGGACATCATTTTGGCAGCAGTAGGGAGGATAGGTTAGAAAAAGGAGGTACTCTAGGCAGAGCAACCAATCAAAAGGCTATTTTTATGGTCCAGGGAAGAGGTGATGAGGGCCTGAACAAGAGTGGAGGCTAAGAGAAAACAGAGAAGGGGATGAACAGGAGATATGTGTGAAGGTAGAACTGGCAATACTTACCAAGTGATCGGATTGAGTAGGTAAGGAAAAGCAAGGGGACAGTGTCTTGGAGACTGTAAACTTGATTGACTGGAAGGATAATCCTGATAAGCAGAGACTTATAACCCACTGAAATCCAAAGAGAACATGGTGGTTATCCAGAGTGTTTCCTGGTGCTGGGTACTGCATATGACAGGCATGTATAACTACATTGACAGCGGCTGGTCTTTACTGGTCCTTCCTAAGGAGAAGAGTTCACTGGGCATGGCTCCCCCCCTTTCCCCAGCTTCTACAGATAACTCAGGCAAGGTTAAAAAAAATAAACAATCACTGCCTGGGGGATTAAACAGGGATATGCTGGAGCCAGCTTGTCCTAGCTCAGAAGAGACAATTGTTAAATTTTCAGCATGACCATTTAAACCTTAAAATCTGCAAATACTACAGGTTCGATTTATTGTTTTGTTGATCATCTAGACTTAAGAAATTGATGGAGAAATGCTTAATAAGGCAGACTAAAATTGCAAGTGTGTCTTGCATACATTCCCCCACCCCAGACCTGGTTGTTATACATTTACAAGCAGGCCCCATAACTAAGAGATGTAGATTCTAGTCCTGGTTCTGTTGTGAGCCAGTTGTGTAACTTTCAAGTGTCTTTATCTCTTTAGCATTGTTTCCTCATCTGTTAATTGGGAGCATTGTTTTTGTTCTTGTTTTTACCTTTCTTTATCTCCCCAGCACTTAGCATAGTGCCTGACATATAGTAGGCAGTTAATAAATGCTAGTTGACTGGCTGACTTCCAGCTCTAGCACTGTATGACTTTATGATTCTAGGTACTGGGGGGGCTAGGTAGTTCTGTGCACTTTTGCTGGGTTATATGGATTCTTTGACTCCCAGTAGCAGCAGCCAGGGTTCAGGATTGAACTCAGTGCCTCCATTTTATTTTTCCCTTCCCTATGTTCAGTTTCTGACTGGTTCACAGAATCATAGACCACATTACCTCACAATTAGTAGGGGCCTCAGAGATTACCTAGTCACACCCATCTTTCACCAAGAATTCCTCCCGTCATTGACAGCCTCTTTCCTTGGAGATATCTAGAGTAGGGGAACCTACCACATCCTGAGCCAGCACATTCGGCCTTGGCAAGGCTCTAATCATTTTTTTTAATGGTGTTTTCTTTTTCCCAATTACAAGTCAAAACAATTTTTAGCATTCATTTTTACAAGATTTTGAGCTCCAAATTTTTCTCCCTTCCTTCCTCCCCTGTCCTCTTCTTAAAAAGGTAGGCAATTTTAAATAGGTTATACATGTGCTATCATGTAAAACATTTCCATACTAGTCACAATGGTGAAAGAAGAAACAGATCAAAAGGGGAAAAAAACACATAAAAGAATAAAGTAAAGGAATATACTTCAATCTGCATTCAGAGTCAATCAGTTCTTTGTCTGGATATGGATGGCATTTTTCTTTTTCTTTTGTTTTTTTTTAACATTTTTTTTGAGGGTTGGGCAATGGGGTTAAGTGACTTGCCCAGGGTCACATAGCTAGTAAGTGTTATGTGTCTGAGACTGGCTTTGAACTCAGGTCCTCCTGAATCCAGGGCCAGTGCTCTATCCACTGCACCACCTAGCTGCCCCAAAATGGCAGTTTTCTTTGTGAGTCCTTTGTATTTGTCTTGGATCATTGTGTTGCTGAGAGGTTGCCTGTTTCACTGGGGCTATGCTGAAGTATGTGGTGCTTCTCCGAACTGGAGTCTGATGTTTCCCCACCTATGCTGAGGCACTGGGGGGTCCTGGTGTTGGTACTTGCCTGCTCCACTACACTGGGGCTCCAGATCTACTGCTGATTTGCTGAGGTGGGGCTTGCAGGGATGCTTCCTGTGCTGGACTTCACTCCTCTTTTACCTGAGTGAGACAGACCTTCCCTTTCAATCTTCCAAGTTTCTTGAGTTCAATGATTATTTTACACTGTCTTTTTGCTGATTCTGGTGTTCCAGGATTTGTCTTGAGGCATTACTTTGTGGTTGTTTAGAGGTGACTATGGGAGAATTATGGAGATTTACTGCTTACTTCACCATTTTGGCTCTTACAAGTCCTGCAAGGCACTAACTGTTAAGAAGTTTTACCTCATATTGATCTGAAATCTGCTTCTCTCTGCAACTTTAGTTAATGACTGAAGGTTCTTTGGTCTACAATGAATAAAAAAATGATTTCCAGATGTCAGCACCCTGAATACCTTTTAGTGTGTTGAAACCTCTCATGGTATCTATTTCTTGGAAACAGATGTTGACACAGATGACACTATCCCAAACATTTCCTCTTTATGATTCTATTTGTTATGGTACTCTTATTACAACAGAGGGGAAAGGAAGTGACAGCAAATGATGGAGAAATTTGGGCAGAGTTCTTTAGCCTTGACTGGTTAGCAGGTTCCCTATTGTCATTTATGGATAGAGTCTGGGCCTCCTGGGGTGTCTGCCCCTTGGAAAGGTCACTATGGTCCCAGGGTTTGGTTCTCAGGTTTATAGCATTTTACGCATTCCCTCAGGGAAAAATTAGGTCTTAAGAGTTACAGTACTATTCACAAACTCATAGAAGGCTCATCTATAAACCAGAATAACAACATTTAAAATTACCATAGTTTTGTAAAGAAATACTCTAGGCTGAAGATGGGATAGTTCTCAAAGTTGTATCCTGGAGCTACCTGATGTTTCCCCATATTCACTAACAGACTTCCACCCTAGAATTTTCGGAGAGGCAGGCCCTTTGTCTCTATCACTGGAACCAGTCCCACCATTGCCTCTATAATAACCCGGTTTCCCCAGTTCTCCAGGTCTAGATGTGAATGTGTTAAGACCAGCTAACACATGCTATCTTTGTAGATAAAATAGAGATATGTTGGCTAGCCCAAATAGATAGGTGGATTTATAACAGACTGAGTAAGCCTAAGAGCAGTGATTAATGTATCAGTGCCAGTTTGGAGGGAGGTCTCTAGTATTATGTCCTTGGGATCTTTTTTTGGCTCTTGGTTGATCAGCATTTTTATCATTGAATTATAAGATGACCTCAAGGTTGTACTTACCACATGTGCAGATGACATGAAGCTGGGAATGATAGCTAATGCTTAAAATAAGTCTAGAAGAATCTAACGCAATGAGTAGATTCTAATGAAATGAAATTGAATAAGAATAAATGTAAAATCTGACACAGGCTGAAAAAGTCAGATCTACAAGTATAGCATAGGGCAGCTAGGTGGCACAGTGGATAGAGCACTGGGCCTAGAGTCAAGAGAACCTGAGTTCAAATTCAGCCTCAGACTCTTACTAGTGTCAAGTCACTTGACTCTGTTTGCCTCAGTTTCTTCATCTGTAAAATGAGCTGGAGAAGGAAATGACAAAACCACTCTAGTATCTTTGCCAAGAAAACCCTAGAGTGGGTCATGAAGAGTTGGATGTGCTAAAGCAAAAACAAGGGGAAAGAAGGAAGCACATAGAAGAGGAATTGTAAAGGTAGAAATTATAAGACTTAGAAAAAGATGATGTATGTGTTGAGAGTGAGAATGAGGAGTCAATGATTGCTGACACAAAGTTGTGAACTTATGGGATGGGAGGATGGTGGGATAGGTTTGGGGGGGAAATAATGAGTTCGGTTTTGACTGTGTTAAGTTTGAGATGTCAGCAGAACATCTAGTTGCACATGTTCAATAGGTAGTTGTGATGCTAGACTGGAAATCAAGAGAGAGGAGATTTTTAATAAGACACACACTATACTAAAAAACAATAATATATACAATAATTTAATACAGTATATGTTATATTAAAAACAACATGAGATAAAAATTAAAAATAGATCAGTGGAAGGGGTTAGACAATAAATAGAACCACAGTGGTGTGAAGTTCAACAAAAATGGGATCAGAAAATACTAGGGAATGCTAGGAAAATTATTTATTATTTGATAACTATTGCTGTTTTAAAAATGGATTACAGTCTGGTAAAATGGCAAATAAAAACCAACATTTCACTCTATACATAATAATAAATTTCAAATGTGTCCACATGCTAATTCTAAAAACAAACTAACTAAATGACATATGTTTTCTGTGTTTTTCACAACTTTCAAGCAGGGATAAATTTTTAAGTTGTAATTGGGAAATTTCTAAGAGGAAAAATAGATGGATTTGTTTGTTTTAAATTAAGGATCATTTTTCCAAAAAGACAAATGTGTCATAAAAAATCAATGCATCATAAAAATTAGTTTGGAATAAAAAGGATAGGGGCTTTTTTTGCATTAAACACTTCCAGCAAACATTGGATATCCAAAATGTATTAACATAAAAGTGTATGAGTTAAAGCCAGCTCCATAATAAATAAATGGTCAAAAGATATGAGCAATCACTTCTCCAAAGAAGAAATAGAAATTTTTCAATTTACTTTAATGCTTTGACAAGATCTATAATCTGAGGTTTCATAAAAGTGTCTACTACCCTCTGTCGATATAGATAAGACCCATTCAGGCTGGAGTGTTGGTAAATGTTTAACAACCTGCTCTCAGAAAAAAAAAGGTCTTACAAAATCCATTTAAATTTAATTTGCCTTATTAACATATTTTCCATCACTTTATTAAGTCCATTCAATCAGCAAAATAATAGATCAAGTCCTGATTGGTACTGTTTGCTGATTTCCAAGGTACAAATGTTCACACAAAACTTCACAATTGACTCTTACCAATCAGTGTGAGTTGGCTCCAGTACCCCCCTGCTTCATATTCTCTTATTATGTCAGACTTGTTCATATCCTCTCACATATTTATCACGGTGGATCCACTCACTATATTGGGACCTTCTTCTAGCTCTCTTGATATGATGTGTATATCACTGGTGCCCATGGGTTTATTCTTCCTCAGAATGCATTGCCACCCTACATTCTTTTTCCAGACATGCATTTTGGTGACAACTTTTACATCTCTTCCCTTGCACAATCCTTGTGTAAGGCATCTATAGTACCATTGCCCTTCCAGAGGCTAAGAAGGATCAGATCTAGCTTGACAGCTAGACAGAGACTAGAGGCTTTCAAATGGAGTATTTTCTGGTTCTCATTGGTTTGGGGAGTGATGGTGTCTTCTACTCCTCTAAGCACTGGTGTCGAGAATTTGATGTTGAAAACTAAGAAGAGGAGAGATTTGGAACTTTCTGGGGAACCCTAACTAGGATGCTTATGCTTAATAGCATTGGATTGAGTGACAGATAAATTATCTTTTATCAAATGAGATAATAATAGTAAAGTGCTTAGCTGGGTGCCTGGCATATAACGCTATATGCAAGTTAACAGTGGTAATCATTAGTATTACAATAATAATTATTGCCCTTCCCCAACTTTTGGATAAGCAAACACTAAAACAAAACAAAATAAAAATAAACCAGATACATGGAACGTAGAGAGACACTTCAGAGAATGCTATAGCCAACGTGTTATGAAATCATTATGTTATGAAATCTCATGGGTCTATCAGTAAGATTAGCTTTGGTGAAGGTTGGGGAGTGAATCTCTCTCTAGGAGTGGAAACCCACTCCTCCCCTTTATCTCGCATAATTCATGTTTTTTTTTAAAATCTGTATCAACTTAGAATAGAAAGAAGGGAGAGAAAGACCTTCCTAGCTGCATAATGAGCAGTTCACACTATACTTTTTTTAGACAATTTAAAAATATCAATACTACATTTTCATACACTCAATTACATACAGTTAGTTTTTTAGCATATTAGTTCTTAAAGGAAAATCTAATTGAACTACAGGAAGAAATAGGTAACAAGACAATAATTATCAAAGACTTCAATATATGCCTTTCAGAGCTAGATAAATTTGACAGAAGGATAACTAGAGAATAAGTTAAAGACTCAAATAGAATTATTAGAAAGTTGAATAGTTTAACATTCTGGTGATTATTGAATGGGAGTCATATAAAATATACATGTTTCTGTGCTTTGAATGACACTTTTACAAAAATCAACCTTATATGGTGTGCAAATCCCATAAATAACTGCAAAAAAGCAATTTGAAAAAAGAATTTAAAAACTATTGTTTTTCATACACATTCAATTGGGTATGGAAATCTGTCTTACCCTACAGGAAAATAGGGGGAGAAGGGGGCAAGACAGCAGGGGGATGATAGAGAGGAGGGCAGATTGGGAAAGGGGGTAATCAGAAGCAAATACTTCTGAGAACAGACAGGGTCAAAAGAAAGAATAGAATAAATGGGAGGGCAGGATAAGATTAAGGGAAATAGAGTTAGTTTTTCACAACATATCTAATATGGAAGTGTTTTGCATAACTGCACATATATAACCTATAATGAGTTGCTTGCCTTTTCAATGAAGGTGGGTGGGGAGGGAGGAAGGGAGAAAATTTGAAACCTAAACTTTTAAAAACATATGCTTAAAAAAATGTTTTCATGTGCTACTGGGGAATAAGAAATACAGGAAATGGGGTACAGAAGTCTATCCTGCCCTACAGGAAAATAGAAGGGGAAGGGAATAAGAGAAGCGGGGGGAGAGAGATAGAAGAGAGGGCAGACTAGGGGAAGGGATATTCAGGATGCATGCCATCTGGGGTGGGGGGAAGGGTGAGATGGGGTGAAAAATTGGAACTCAAAATCTTGTGGAAGTAAATGTTGAAAACTAAAAATAAATAAATTTATATTTCAAAAAAAAAAAGAAAGAAAATTCCAGAAGGGGAAAAAAAAATAAATCTATTGTTTTTAAATCACCTACATTTCCTGACATGTCCCTCCCTTACCAAGAGAGCCGTATCTTATAGTTTTGATTATTTGTTGTTATTCTGATTTATGCTCTTGTAGTAATTTGTTATTGTCTTTCTAATTCTCATTACTCAATTTTTTAAATCATCTGTATGTCTTCCCATGCTTCTCCACATTCATTATATTCATCATTTATTACAGCACAGTGATATTCCATTACATTCTGTGACCATTCCCTAATTACTGGGGAGCTAGGTAGAGCAGTAGATAGAGTGCCAGATTTGTGGTCAAGAAGAACCATCTTCCTAAGTTCAAATCTAGCTTCAAACACTTACTAGTTGTGTGACCATGGGCAAGTCACTTAACTCTGTTTGCCTCAATTTCCTCCCCTGTAAAGTGAGCTAGAAAAGGAAATGACAAACTACTCCAGCATCTTTGCCAAAAAATCCTAAATGGGTTCACAAAGCATCAGCCACAACTGAAACAACTGAACAACAACAAAAGTCACTGGGCATCCATTTCGTTTCCAGTTCTTTGTTACTAAAAATAAAAAAGTACCACTACAAATATTCTAGCATGTATGAGGTTCTTTCTCATTGAACATTGACTTCCTTTGACCTTATATTGCTGTTCCTAGGTCTATATTCCCAAAAGGTCAAAGATGAGGGAAAAGACTCATACATATAAATATACTTACAACAGAACATTTTGTTGTTGTAACAAAAAGAATACTTATCAGTTTGGTAGTGGCTGAACAAATTGTGGCATATGAATGTAATAGAATATTATTGTCCCATAAGAAGTGAGACATGAAAATTTCAGAGAAACCTGGGAGCACTTTTGTGATGAGGCAGAGTGAAATGAACACAAGCAGGAAAATAATCTATTCAATAGCTACCATTATATAAGGGAAATTAACTTTGATAGGCTAAAGAATTCTGATACGCTGTTACCAACCATGATTTCAGAGCACTGAGGATGAGGCACGCCACTCAACTCTTAGCAGAGAGGTGATGGACCAGACTTTTCCAATTGGACACACATTTTAAAATGTGGCCATTATCTAGAATTGTTTTGTTTAACTATACTTACATTTTACAATGGAAGGATTCTGGAGGTAGGGAAGCTCAAGAGATAGTGAGAGAAAGTCAGAAGAAAGGAACATCACTAAAACTTTTAAAATAAGTACAATATGGGGAAGGGGAGTTCATAAGGAGCACGGACAGGGAAGTTTTGTTCCAACTGTATTAAATGCAATATACTTTAAAAATGTACCTAACAGAAGCTCCCAGTTTCATTTTCAATCCCTTTTGTTCTTTGCATAATGGACTGTTCATGTTTGTTGATGATTACATGCATAATTTCGAGAAAATTAGAAGGGGAGAAGTAGTTGCAAGAAGACCTACTACCTCATCATGAAAGGTGATCCAGGCTCTGAAGACTCCTTCTGGCTTCCCCCAGCAACTTTGGGAGCATCCTTATTTCAGCCAATAATATAGACAATCTGTCTTCCTCATCCCACCACCCCCACTAATAGTTAAAGAGACACTTCAGCAAAGGAGAAGGTGGAGTGACATAACCAGCTGGTTGAAAGGCTGTCAAAAAAGAGAATATAGAACGGGTTCCACAGGGTGAGTTGAGGAGCCCCAGGAGTTGGGGCATGAAATTGAGGGGCTTCAGGAGGCTCACATTTGAGGTTCCTAGCTCCCACAGTCTGGCTACCATACAAACCTGAGGAGACTCCTCTTCTGGTTGATGATGCAACTGCACCAATAGTGCTTTCTTTCAGCCAGCTTTTACAAAATCACCTGGGAGAAGTGAAAACAAAAAATAATGATGTCAAGCTTGTTCTCCAAAGCAGTGACTCCAACCTGGAGGCCCAAGGTTTCTCAGAGGGGTAGTTCTTCACCATTTATACCAGACCTACATCACCTTCATCTTCCTTCCCTTGAGGCCCTGAATCAGGGCAAAGGCAAAGAAAAGGAAAACGATGATAAGAGCTCCAGGTCAATGCATATATCAGATGGGAAAGGAAGAGAATGAGAGAAGAGACAAAAACAAGTGAGATGGAGGAGAAGGGAAGATATTACTTCCTGTACACATAGTAAGCATTGAGTTGAATAAAATACAACTGAATGCTTTACAGAAAGAACCAGATGGAAGAGAAAACATTAATTTGTCCATTTCCTTTTTGAAAAAAATACATCCAGTTGGATGCCAAATAAGAAGGTTCATTGTTGGGACTTAAAGAGGGCTTCGCAGAAGAATTAAATGGAGAAGTGCTAAAAAAGGAGTAAGCTTTTTATTTACTATGTTTTGGAGAAGAATATGGTGACTTAACTGAAGATATCCAAGGTCATAGGGACAAGAATGCAACCTGGGTGCAGGGAGGTCAAGAAATCAATCAATCCAAAAGTAATATTAATTTTACACTGTGTGTTAGGTACTTGCTACTGTGGCAGAAACTGAGGGTACAAAAATGAAAATGATGCAAATAACAATTCCTGCTCTCCAGAAGCTTACAATCAACTGGGGAAATACATACACAAATAAGTGAAAAATAAAGTGATGGGGTTGGGAGGAGGAGGCTAAGAGCACCTGTGGTGGATCAGGAAAGGTCTGGTGTTAGAGGTGACATTTGATTTGAGCTCTGAAGGAAGTTAGGGATTCCAAAATGTGGAAGAATTCATTTTGGGTGTGGAGGTTACCTCCCAATAAAGGTGGGATGATAGAATTTTTTTTTTGTGGGAAATAGCAAGAAAGTCAATTTGTCTAGAGTCTGTGAATGAAAGTAATGGGAGTGATATTAATAAGTTCTGTATAGGATATATTGACTTTGAGATACCTACAGGAATGGAGCTTGAGAGAAATGAAAGCTTGATATGCAGATTAGGGAGTAATCTGTATAGACATGCTGTCTGAACCTTGGGGGTTGATGAGGTCACTGAACAGAGAGAGAATGTAGAGAAGAAGGCCCAGACAGAGCCATAACATATGCTCAGATACATCTGGATATGAAAAATGAGTCAGCAAAGGAAAAGAAGAAGCGGTAGCTTGACAGGTAGAAGGAAAACCAAGAGACATCAATGTAATCGCAGAAACTCTGTGAGGAGAGATTATTCAGAAGGAAAGGCTGCTCAGCAATGTAATGCTGCAGGAGGTTCAAGAATGACGTCCTTGGATTTGACAATTAGATGAAGTCTTTCTTAACTTTTAGAAAAGTTTTAGTTGAATCATCACTCAGAAGCTAAACTACAAGAAGGTGAGAAGAGAAGCAATGCGCACAGCTTCCCCTCCCCCAAAGGAGTTTTGGCTTATAAAATGGGTTAGTACATGACAAAACAGGAAAATGATCAATGTTGGAGAAAATGTGGGAAAATTGGAACACAAATGCATTGTTGGTGGAATTGTGAACTGATCCAATCATTTTGAAGAGCAATTTGGGGAATTTAAAGCCCAAAGGGCTATAAAAATATGCATACCCTTTGACTTAGCAATAGTACTTCTAGGACTATATCTCAAAGAGATCATACAAATGAGAAAAGTACCAACATATACAAAGATATTTATAGCAGCTCTTTCTGTGGTGGCAAAGAATTGGAAATTGATGCGTATCAATTGAGGAATGGCTGCACAAGTTGTGGCATATGAATGTAATGGAATACTATTGTGCTATAAGAAATGATGAGCAGGCTGATTTCAGAAAAACCTGGAAAGACTCATATGAACTCATGCTGAGTGAAGTGAGTAGAACCGGGAGAACATTGTACACAGTAACAGCCACACTGTGTGATGACTAAGTTTGATAGACTTAGCCCTTCTCAGCAATGCAAGGATCTCAGACATCTCCCAGGGTCTCATGGTGAAAAGTGCTATCCACATCCAGAGAGGGAACTGTGGAATCTAGGTGCAGATTGAAGTATACTATTTGCTCTTTTTTTTCCTTCTGTTTTGTTTTGTTTCTTCTTTCCTGTGGTTCCTCCTATTGGTTCTAATTCTTCTTTATAGCACAACTAATGTGAAAATATCTTTAATAGGAATGTATATGTAGAGCCTATATCAGATTGCATGCCGTCTTGGAGGGGGGAAAAAATTTGGAACTCGAAAGCTTATGGAGGTTAATATTGAAAACTAAAAATTAATTAATTAATTAAAAAAGGTTAGTAGATATAAAAAAAGCTATTCTACTGAAAGGGCATGAGGAGATGATGGTTTGGAAGAGGAACAACAGAGTTGTAAGTTAACATCTATTCCTGCTCTCTGTGCAGCATCGGGTCTCTAAGTTCTGGATAGAAGAACTTTTTTTGCCCTAGTTCACAAAAGCATGTCCCAGTTCAGGCCCTATGTTGGAAGACTGTGTGCAACATCCTCCCGCCTAAACCTTGCCCTCGGGTTTCACAAACATCTGTCTGTTTATCTATGCAGAGCCAGACTGTGGGAAAAATTATTCATTGTGATTTTCCCTTGGATTTCCCAATCAGAACTCATTCTGGTGCCTTTTTTAGGCCTAACCGCTTCTTCCTACTTCTGAGTTCAATTATTTAACATTATCTCGCATTGATCTATTTTCCAGATCAGTTGTTTTTTTGATATCAGATATCCAATCCATTAATCCAATCCAATACACATTTATTAAGTACTTACTATGTGCCAGGCACTATGCTAAGCACTGAGGATACAATTAATAAAAAGAAAGACTGTCCCTGCCCTCACGGAGCTTACAATCTAAAGGGGGAGACAACACACACACACCACACACACACACACACACACACACACAAAAGACAGGAAAGCAAGAGTAAGGGGAATGTGACACCAGGTGGTACCTGTTGCAGCAGCATCTTGTTCTGTGGAGCTGAAACCAGACTGAGCAGGAGATGCAAAGTGGAATGAGCTGAGAGTCCAGTTTGGGTCCTCTATAAAGGAAGGCATTGGGAAGAATTTAGTACTCTGACCTCCAGCCCTCCAATCAGAAGGGAGAGGAGGCTGGTATCAATCAAGGTCTACTTAGCAGCTTGGTAGTGAGTTTAGAAGTGATGAGGTTATCCTGAGATGGACATCTTGTTCCATGGAGTTGAAACCAGGTGGGGCAGCAGATGCAAAGTGCTAATCTCTTAAATTTTCCTCTCTTTTTTTTTTTCAGTCTTTTGAATCTTGCCAGCTGGATGGCTCAGTTGATAGAACACTGGATCTGGAATCAGAACAGAAAGAATTCCCTGGTCACCTCCAGAAAGAAATGCACAAAATAAGAACTCCCAGGACTCCCATATCCAAAATCAAGAGCTTTCAGGTCAATGAAAAAAATAAAACAAGCACCTAAGAAGGAATTTAAGTATCAAGGAGCTGTAATAAGAATCACATAAAATTTAGCAGTTGCCGTTAAAAAAAAGATAATTTAAGAATGCAATATTCTAGAAGACAAGATATGATGTTTTAGAAGCAAGGATAAGCTCTCTGGCAAAACATTTATATTTCTGGGGGCAGCTAGCTGGTGCAGTGGATAGAGTACCGGCCCTGGATTCAGGAGGACCTGAGTTCAAATCCAGCTTCAGACACATAACACTTACTAGCTGTGTGACCCTGGGCAAGTCACTTAACCCCATTGCCTAAAATAAGAACAAAAAAACCACATTTATATTTCTAAATACTTTTACTGACAAAGAGAGAAAAGAAGAATAAATGAATTAGGAATTAAATTTACAACAAAAACCTAAACAAAATCAAATTAAAAGTCTCCAACTAAATAATAAAGGAAACCTAATGAAAATTAAAGGAGAGATTGCAATTTTGAAAGTAAAAAGACTACCAAATTGATAAAGAAAACTAGGAGCTCAAAAAAATTATCAAATAAATGGGTAATCTGATATTTAAAAAAAGAGAAGAAAGCCAAAATTTAACAAAAAAGAAAAGGAAAACAAGAACTCACTACAATTGAAAAGGAAATAAATTATCACAAAACATTTTGCCCAAATAATACACTAACAAAACTAAAATTTTAGAAAAAAAATGAATACATACAAAAAATAAAATACGCAGATTAGCAAAAGAAGAAATAGATTATTTAAGTAGCCATATATCAGAAAAGTAAATTGAACAAGTCACAAATTGACTCCTAAAGAATAAAAACTTTAGTATCAGACAGATCAACAAGTGAATTACAGAAAACATACAAATAACAATTCATTTCAGTACTATATAAACTATTTTTAATAATAAGAAAAAAAGGTATTCTTCCAGCTTCTTTCTATGATACAAGCATGGTCTTCATAACTAAACCAAATAGAGACAAAGCCAAGAAGGAAAATTACAGACCAATATTCCTAGTGAACATTGATACAAAAAAATTTAATAAAATTTTAGCTAGTAAGTTACAATAATATACTAGACAGTTTACATGCCATGATCGTATTGGGTTTATACAAGGAATACAAATTTGGTTCAATATAAGGAAGACTACTAATGTAGTCTTCTAACTAATGTATTATTAACATAATACATTGTAATAATGTGATTATAAACAATAAAAGCCTATAATTGTATCAATAAATGCTGAAAATACTGTTGAGAAACCCAACACCTATTTCTATTAAAAACTCTAGAGATCATAAGAATAAATGGAATTTTCATTAATATAGCAAATAATATCTATCTAAATCTAAGAGAGAAAACATTTTATATAAAGGAAAAAAGCTTGAAATTTTTCCAATAAGATCATAAGTATGTTCTTTATTGCCATTGTTATTTAATGTATTATTAGAAATGCTAGCTATGGCAATAAAGCAAATAAAGAAATTAAGGAAATATACATAGACAAGAAAAAATTATTGCTTTTAGCAAATAGTATAATGGTATATTTAGAAAACCATAGATAGTCAATCAAAAATTAACTGAAACAGTAACTTCAATGCAGGATATAAAACAGATCCATATACATCATCAGCATGCCTGTATGTTAACAATAAAACCCAACAAAAAGAGTTAGAAAGAGAAATTTCAATCAAAATAACCACAGAAGTTGTTAAATATTTGGGGAGTGTATCTATGATGATTCATGCAGGAAATACATAAATCCAAATATTAAACATTCTTTGCAGAAATAAATATAGGCAAATAAAGAATAATTATTTGCTCATGGGTAGGCCAAGCCAATGTCATGAAAATTACATAACCACCTAAAATAATATACTTTATTTAGTACTGTACCAATCAAACTGCCAAAGTAACATTTTATGGAATTAGAAAAAAATAATAAAATTCACCTGGAGGAATCAGAGGTCAAAAATCTCAGGGATAATAATAAAGTAGAAAGGAAGGGAATCTGTCAGTACTAGATTTCAAACAGAGAAGTAATCATTAAAATTATTTGGTACTGGTTAAAAAAAAAAAGTAAAGATCATTAAGCAGAACAGATTACATACTCAATGTATAAAAGCAAAAAAACATAATATCCAATAAATCCAAAGACCGCAAATTACTTGGGCACAAGGATTCACTAACATAAACTTTTTGGAAAACCTTTCAAAAGTCTGGCATGAACGTGTTTTAAACCAACATGTTATATACAATGTGTCCATTTGGATATATGACCTACATATAAAAAGTTGCATTATAAAGAAATTAGAGAAATAAGGAAAAAAATACCTTTTGAATCTATGGATAGCGGAACTGTTTATGACTAAACATGCTTTAGAAAAGATCAGACATTAAAATTGACATTTTGGAATATACAATTTTTAAAGCTTTTGCACAAATTGAATGTAATTAAAACTGAAATGAAAACAGGTAACTGGGGAAAAATCTTCCTAGCAAGTTTCTCTGATAAAGTTCTCAGATATATAAGAAACCAATTCAAATTTCTAAAAACAAGAGCCATTCCCCAACAGAAAAAAAATGGTCAAAGGATATGACTAGGCAGTTTTCAAAGGAAGAAATGCAAACTAACAGCAGTGATACATAAAAAATTCTCCCAATCATTTATAATTAGAGAAATATAAATTAAAGCATACCTCACACTATCAGACAGGCAAAGATGACAAGAGAGAATAATGGTAAATATTGGAGGGGCTGTGGGAAACATGCCTACTGATGGTGGAGCTATGCATTATTTTAACATTCTCAAAAGCAATTTGGAACAATGCCTCAAAAGTTACTAAACTGTGTATACGCTTTGACCAGCTATTCCACTGCTAGGGCTATCCCTACAAGCAATGAAAGAAAGAGGGGAAGGACGTATATACACAAAAATACTTAAAGCAGCTTTTTTTATGGTAACCCAAAAGTGGAAACTAAGGAGGTATCTTCCTAATGGGGAATGGCTAAACAAATTGTGGTATATGAATGTAATGGAATATTATTGAATCACAGGAAACAATTTCAAATGGAACTAGGATAAATTGATGCAAAGGGATGTGAGCAGAAATAAGAGAGCAATTTATTTATCAGAAGGAAAAGGAGAACAATTTATACAATGAAAACCACATTATAGCAAAAAACTTTAGAACTGTAATCAACTCAATAAGAAATCATGAGTTTAAAAGGATGAAGATGAAACATACTACTCACCTATTGTCAGAGAGGCAATGAACTTAAAATGCAGAAGTAGCAATGTGGGAACTTATTTTGCTGGACTAGTACGTGTATACACACACACACACACACACACACACACACACACATATATATATATACACATATATAAATTTTTTGCTATTGAAAACCCTAATACATAAGGATAAATGAAACTTTCTGTAATATAGTAAGTACTATCTGTCTAAGTAGAAGCATGGTGGATAGAGCACTGAGCTTGAAGTCAAGAAGATCCCTTCCTGAGTTCAAATCTGGCCTCAGACACTTAGTAGATATGTGACCCTGGGCAATTCACTTAACCTCCTTTGCCACAGTTCCTCATCTGTAAAATGAGCTAGAGAAGGAAATGGCAAACCACTCCAGTATCTCTGCCAAGAAAACCCCAAATGGAGTCACAAAGAGTTGACAAGACTGAATAACAAAAACGACATCTGTCTAAACCAGCCAAAATTTCATTGTCATCAACACTAACTGACATAATGTTAGAAATTCTAGCTATAGCAATAAGAAAAGAAAAAAGAAAATGGAGAAATAAGCACAGGCAAAGAAAAACCATAATTATCACTTTTTGCAGAAGATGTGATGGTTTGCTTATAGAATCCTAGAGTCACCTAGAATTAGTTGAAATAATGAATAACTTTGGCAAAGTGTCAGGACATAAAATACATCCACATAGGTCATCAGCATTTCTGCATATTACTAACAAAATCCAGCAGGAAAAGAAAGAGAAATTCCATTTAAATTCACTATAGAATATATATAGTATTTGGTATTCTCCCTACCAAATTATACATAGGAACTATATGGATACAATGACGGAATATTAATTATCCATGGGTTGTTTGAGGCAACATCATAAAAATTGTAGTACCACCTAAATTAACTCACTTCACATACTACTGAAGAATTACTTTTAAAGCCATAAATAACTGTATGATCTGATAGCCATTCCCTTGAACTTTCTAGGATCCAGACCCAGATTTGGGTCTAGGTGAAACAACTGAACATTTGTCCTCTGAGTGGAGATACAGCACACAGTTGTTAATCCTGGTTCTTGTCAAGGAGTTAGAAGACTCTGTAAATTCAAAGTGACATCAGTTCTGGTCTGAGCCTGGAGACTAAATCTGAGAACTCAAGAAGCCACTCTGGGATTAGTTATAAAACAGTTGGCTTGGCCTTGGTCTGATGCCAAGATTTTAATCCTCACTTTCACTGTATCGTTAGAAGTACTGGCCCACTTTTGTTCCACAGTTCCATTGAACAAATAGCTTCTTTGTTTCCAGTTCTTTGCCTTACGTAAAGGTAGATATCGTTCTTATCAATCTTTAACCATGACTTATATGCCTGGGAGTGGTATCTCTGGGTCAAAATGTGTGGATATTTCAGTAACTTTTTTTTCACTATGATTCTAAATTGCCTTCCTGAATGGTTGGATCAATTCTTAAGCAATACTTTGGTTCACCTACCCTGTCACAGCTCTTCTAGCACTGACCATTTGTATGTTTTGTCACCTTTGCCAATTTATTGGGTATGAGGTCAACCTTCAAAATTATTTTGATGTTCATTTCTCTTATTATTAGTGATCTGGAGTATTCTTTAATATGATTATTAAAAGTTTATAGTTCTTTTAGAAACTGATTGTTCATATTTGATTATTCAGGATATTAGCTCTTGGTCTTTTACGTTTGAGTTAGTTCTCAATATACATTCAATATCAAACTTCCATTAGTGATATTTAATATGAAGATTTTTCCTCAACCAATAGTTTTGATTTTGTTTATTCAAAAATATTAAAATTTTAGCCAATCAAGATTACCTATTTTATCTTTTATGATTACTTCTATCCCTAATTAAGCTCAGAATTTTCTTCTAGATATAAATGTGAAAGGCTTCTGATCTGGTTCTCTTCGAGATCTTTTTTTTCATTGGCATGAGGATTAGATGGTTGGACACAATTCTTCCATAGTAGCTCTGAAAATACATAGTGAACTTTTCCATAGTATGTGATTCTCACTGCACTAGGAGGTCAGGAAAAAAAAAATCCTACACAGGTTTGATAGCACAAGATAATAGCACATGAACCATTGCTATATGTATTACCAGTAGCTTTTGGATATTTGTATGCAGTTCTTTAATATCTAAATTATATGTTTTTAGGAGGAAATCCTCCCCAGCTTATCACCTTCCTAATGGCCATCTGGACATCCTTGTTCCTGAGACTGTAAACCAAAGGATTTAATAGGGGAGTGATAATGGTATACGTCACTGTCACCAGCCGATCCTTGCCAGATGTGTACCTGGATGAAGGCCTCAAGTAGACAAAAGATGCACATCCATAGTGGACCACAACCACTGTGAGGTGGGAAGCACAGGTAGAAAAAGCTTTCTTTTTCCCTTCAGTTGATGGTATCCTTAAGATAGTTCTAACAATGAAGCCATAGGTGATACAGATGAAACTCAAGGGGACCATGAGTATCACAACCCCACCAATGAATATGATCACCTCATTGTTGTAGGGGTCCCCACAGGCAAGATGAATAACAGGCGCAATGTCACAGAAGTAGTGATTGACCCTGTTGGAGTTGCAAAAGGGTAGGCTGAAGACTAAAAAAGTACCCACCATTGAAATCAGAAAGCCACTCACACCACAAGTGGCTGCCATCAACTTGCATAACCACCAGCTCATGAGAACTGGGTAGCGCAGAGGGTGACAGATGGCAGTGAAGCAGTCATACCCCATCACACCCAACAACAGGCAGTTGGTGATTGCAAAACCAAGAAAGAAGAACATTTGGCTGGCACAACTGATGAATGATATTGTCCTGAGCACAGATAGGAGGTTGAGGAGCATCTTGGGTAAGATGACCAAGGTGTAGCAGGTCTCAGAGACAGAAAGGACACCCAAGAAGAAGTACATGGGGGTGTGGAGGCTGTGTTCTAGGCAGACTGTGTTGATAATGGTGATGTTTCCTCCCAGTATGACCATGTAGAGGCAGAGAATGACAGCAAAGAGAACAAACTGCATTTCCTGAAGGTCAGAAAAGCCCAGCAACAAGAACTCAGTGACCATAGTGAGGTTCTCTAAAGGAAGCTGCCTCCAGGGAATGACCTAGAGTGAGGAAGGGGAAAAAGAATCTCGATTCTATGCACTGAGGAAATTGGGGGTCATTCATTCATTCTGAATAGTCTAGGCAATTGTTTCTATCCCAGATTTCTTCAATGAATATTTTGTTAGAAGGTGAAGAAGGAGGAATGGTTAAGGGAGAGTGGCTCAGAGGTCAGGGTAACATAAACTGTATTTATGGCAGAAATTATTAGGGCTATCAGTCAGAAGGATTCTAGTAAACTTGTGGAGCATATTCACAAGAAATGGGCCAAGATTCTGAGAAAGCTTAAGCCATGCCATCAGAACATCAATTGAAGCAACCAAGGATGTTTTATCTTGAAAGGAGAAGGAGGCTTGTTTGTTATATAGCCTTTGAGGAGCTAATATGCATCTGGAACCATAGAGGGCATCTAATCTATGCTCTTACAACCCACAGGGATACTTCCTCTAGTATTTCTAACTGGCAGCTGTCCAATCTTTTCACAGTTCCAAAGATCAATATTTCAATACCTCCCTCAACCCCCAAGGTAGCCCATTCAATTTTTACACAGGTCTAAGTTTTAGGAAATTCAATCTTAACTATTCTAAAAAAAATTCTTCCCATAACCTCCAACTACTGGTAATAGTTCTCTCTATGTACTCTCTGGGCTGTGTTTTTTTCCTACCTTTCCTACCTTTGTCAAATGTTTTAGCATCTGACTTGTAAATCGAGTCCTTAAATCTCCTGCTTCATATGAAACACATCTGCCATTTTCCTTAGCACACCACAGATATATGAAGTTATTCTAGGAAAACACAGCCTACCTCAACTTGGAGATTTCAGTATATTTTCCTTCCAATCACTGATGAAAATATTCATTTACAACCATCTCTGTATGAATCCCTGTGGAGCCTCACTCTTCCTACCAGATAAGAGTCTGTTAAATCCTAACTACTGTTTCTTATTTTCAGTTAAGATATCTCCCCATCCTCAACAAAACATCCCTCTCATTTCCTTTGGAGTTTTTTCTTTTAATTATCTTTGACATAGAATCGTGTCAAATCATTTTCAAAAGTTCAAACAAATAATATTCATGAGCTCTCCCTAGAAATACGCTTACAAATTCCTAAGAACAATCATAGATTTTTTTTTCAGCTAGATGGTGCAATGCATAGAGTACTAGACCTGGAGTCGGGAAGGCCTAAATTCAAATCCAGCCTCAGATTCATAATAGCTGTGTGACCCTGAGTATGTCACTTAAATTCTGTTTGCCTCAGTTTCCTCAACAATAAAATAGAAATCATAACAGTATCTATCTCACAAGGTCTGTAAAACATTTAGCACAGTGCTTGACATATAGTAGGTGCTAAATGCTTGTTCTTTTCTCTTCCCCACGCATTAACCATGTTGACTTTTCCCCAACACATTATACTTCAGTATACAATGATCATATATGTTTATCAATTCCTGACTTGTATCATAGTTTACTACAGCCTATAATTCCCAAGGTCTCCACTGAATCTTTATCTTGGATGAGGGCAAGGAGAAGTCCTAGATGTTGTCTGAATGTCCTGCAATAAAATGGAGACTGGTAACAGCGGGTTACTCATTTTAGGCAGTGGTTTCACAGTTTTACCCTGACTTCATATTGATACCATCTTGTCCAGGGTAGTTTTCCACATCTGCCCTATGGTTGAAGTTTGGGATATTCTTTTGACTGTTGTGATTTCAAAAGGAATTTAGGACTCCTAAGAAGACAACAAAATTAAAGAAAAGGAATTAGGCTCCCATAACCAGTGCTAAAAAAATTAAAACAAAACCAAGAAAAATTACAAAAAGAAAGAAAATTGTGCCCAACATCACACAGGCAATAAGTGGCAGAGATGAAATTGAAACCTAAGACCTCTGACTCCAAATCCAGCAATCTTTCCTCTATACCAAGGCTTCTTAAACTTTTTCCATCATAACCTTTTTTGCATTTTCTCAGTGTTTCATTGGCATTGTGTGGCCTGAGGGCACACACAGTGCAAAGTGTGTATGTTGTGTATTCAGAACCAAGACTGCAGTAAAGTTGCAATATGCAACACAGATAAGTGCTCCCAGAAACACTTTGGATTCATTGTGCGTTTGATTTTGAATTAATTTTTGGTTGTTGCATATCCAGAAACCTTTCACGGTTGCCAAAATTTTTGCGACCCCATATGGGGTCATGGTCCACTGTTTAAGAAGCGCTGCTCCATACCATGCCAGCACCAAATTATTGAGGTTTAGAAAAATGTAAAATAGAAAAGAATTGAATGATCATATTTCAATTATTCAAGAAAACTTCCCAGGATATTATAAAAGTTAAACAACAAATATGCATCTTTCACTTAACTGCCAAAATTATTTTTCATAAAGTATAGGTATGTCCATGACCATTTACTTAGAATAAAATCTATGCTCCTCTATTGTGGGTGTGGTTTGTCCTTCATTCTAGAAGAAGACCATGACATCAGGGAGATCATGACACGACTTGCAATTTATTGCCTCTATTGCCTCCAAGATTAAACACAATGTCCTCTATTTGGCATTTAAAGCCCTTCATAACCTAGCCCCTTCCTACTTTTCAAGTCTCCTTATACATTCCTCTTCTTCATACATCTATAACCGGCTACAGTGGCCTCTTTGCTGTTCTTCAGACAAAACACTGCCTTAGCCCTGCTTTTCCTCATGGCTAGGATGTACTCCTTCTTCATCTCCACCTCACTTTTCTAACTTTCTTCAAGAGTCAACTCAAATCCTCTCTTTTGCAGGAGGCCTTTCCAGTGCTCCTCCCTGCTAGTGCCTTCCCCTCTGAGAATCTTTTTCATGTAACCTGTATACATCTTGTTATCCACCCAGTTATTTGCATGTTGCTTTCCCCATTAGAATATGAACTCTTTGAAGGCAAAGACTATTTTATTTTGTTTTCCTTTTACTTTCTTTGTATCTCCAGCATTTGGCACAGTGCCTAACATATAATAAACACTTAATGGATACTTGTTCACTGAAAAACAAATGCAATCCACAAAACTCTAACCACTGAACTTCACAGAAACTTAAAATTCAATTCACTGCAGTAAATCATCAGATTTCAGAACTATATGAACTACAACGAGAAAGAAAATTCTTAAAGCCACTATAAATAAGAGATTTTTATATATATATATATGTGTGTGTGTGTGTGTGTACACATAGATGCACATATATAATCTACATATCTTATATATCATTTATGTTATATATCTAATCTATGTTATATTGAGCAATTTTATTTGTATAGTACACATAGACACATATATAAGCTGTCTATATACTTAGATATAATCGATATATATTATATATCCAATCTATATATGTATATAGATCATATATAGTATATAGGTATTCTTGTTATATACTACCTATATACACACATAGGCATGTAAGCCATGTATATTATATATTTTCTATATCATCTATCTATATTACATATCTAATCTATCTATATAGATTGTATGTAATATATGTCTATAGATTATATATTAATATATGTATATAGAACATATATAATATATAGGTATTCTTATTTATATGCTATATATACACATAGGCATGTAAGCTATCTATATATTTTATATATCCTCTATCTATATTACATATCTAATCTATCTATATATAGATTATATGCAATATATGTGCATATATACATAGATTATATGTGATATATAGATTTTATTTACATACTACATATACACACATAGTCATGTACATATAAACTATCTATATATCTTACATATCATCTATCTATATTACATATCCAATCTATCTAAATTATATATATATACTATATGTAATATACAGAGAGATTATTATCTGTATACTATATATATACACATAGACACATTTATAATATATAAACTGTCTATGTGTCTTATATATCATCTGTGTTACATATCTAATCTATCTATAAATGCATATAGACTATATATAATATAAAAAGAAATTTTACTTATATACAATAAAAAATCAAATTTCAACAGACTTTTTTCTGAAAAAATAGAAATACCTGCTGATAACATAATATAAAATATATAAACATTTTAAATGTGGGTCCACTAAACCCACCCCTCTCTTAACCTTCCCTTTTCTGTCATGACCAGGTTTGTAACCATGGAACTGCTGCTCTCCTACACTCTTCATTCTCCTTCACTCCACATAACCAATCATTTGCCAAGTTCTGTCGATTGTAATCCACAGCCCCTCTCCCTGTCTTCCCTTTCTCTCTACTCACAGTCGTCACTGTAGTTTAGACCCTTATCACCTTTCATCTGGACTATTACAATAACCTCTTAATTGGTCTTCCTTCCTCAAGTATTTTCATGTTCAATCCATTCTCTCCATGGTTTTCCAATTGCTAATCCTAAAGCACGGCCCTGACTACATTGTTACCCTGCTCACAAAACCTCAGTGGTTTTGTATTGCCTTAACAATAAAATACATGCTTCTCTTTGGCAGTTAAAGCCCTTCACAATCTGATTCCAACTATCTTCTTACGTTGATGTCACATGTACTCTATACACCAAATATATATAGGAAATCAGTGTTTCATCAGCTAAAGATTATAAGGCTTTCAAAACAAAGGAATAAAAACTCTTGTAAAAGTTATATAGGCATTTGACAAAAAAAAATGGATTTAGAGCCACAACTCATAATATATGCTTCTGATAACATTAATAATATAAGCATAACACAAATTATTAAAATGGAAGAAAAATAATAGCTTTATTTCAATTGTGGAGAGTTAGAAAGCATTTTATCTTTCAACTGTATAAAAAATTGCTGGCAAAATATATGGATTTAATATATGTAAGAAAAAAAGATGTCATGCAGCAAAATAAATATAACAAATTTTTAAAAAAGAAACATGTTGGAAATTATTATAATAAAGTTATCTGATAAAAATCTGACAGCTTGGTTCTACAAAGATGATAAAAATTAAAAGAGTAATTTCACATTGGACACATGATCACGCAATATGAACATGTAATTTTTAAAAGTGGGAATATAAATTACAGTCATTTAAAATTATTTAAATTGTCTTAAAATCATAAATGTGAATTAAATCAACTCTGAAGCACTACCTTAAACACATCAAATTGTCCAAGCAAAAATTTAAAATGGCAATTATGAAAATTGGTGGGCAGTGGAGAAACAGGTGCTCTATCACATCACATATCATAGTAGAGAGGGGAGTAGGAATCAATGATTCTATTGGTATAGGGAACAGCCCAGTAAAGAAAGCTCCCTCTAGTGACACAGACTGGTATTTCCTCTGCAATTCATAATCTTGGAGAGTACTGAGAGATTAAGTTATTTGTCTAGGGTCATACAATCAGTTATGTGTCAAAGACAGGGCATGAACTTAGGTCTTTGTGGCTTCAAAGCAGCTCAATACCTGTAGCATAATAGGATTATAATCTTTTTGGGGGGCAATACAACTGTACAATAACATAAAATTGATTATACCTCTGCATGCAATGATCCTATTACTAGGACTACATTCTAAAGAAGTCAGTAAAACTCCAACATAGGATCTGGGTTTGCTACCGCTGTTGTTTTTGGTGGTAGTGGTGGTGCTGCTGTTGCTGCTGGGGTTATTAAAGGTGGTGGTATGGACATTCCCTTTCTTATTTCAAACCAAAATTCTTCTCTAGTTTAGAAGGTAATTTCAAAAGTTGCTGTACAGAAGGATCTGAGTTCAAATCCAGCCTCAGATACTTGACACTTACTAGCTGTGTGACCCTGGGCAAGTCACTTAATCCTGACTGCCTCACCCCCCAAAGAAAGTTGCTTTAGTCAAAATTTCTTTGTCCTATGGGCAGCCTTTTGATTAGAAAGGTTAGTCCTAAGATAACAAACATGCAGTCCTTCATTTAATTTGTACTTGAAGCAATTCTAACATCATACATTCTATCAGAGATTGTGAAACTTCTGAGAACAAAGGTCATTTCCAGGCTACAATGAGGTAAATGACAGGTATTTCATTGGAGGTGAAGTTAGGAAAGGAAGTTATTAAAAGGGGTGGAAAACTCTTATCTGTCCAAAAATGTACATGGCTGCTTTTTTTTAATAATAAAAAAAATTATCACTAGTTGACATGTTAAAAGACTGAACAATAGTGTTGCATCAAAATAATAGACCATGATCTACTATTAAAGTGACAAATATAGAGAATATAGATAAATATGTTAAGATTTATGCATCTGGACTATTGCAATAGCCTGCTGGTGGGTCTGCTTGGCTCAAGTCTTTCCACACTCTAATCCATCTTTCATTCAACCAAAAAGTGATTTTCCTAAAGCACAAATCCAACCATCTCAATCCCCCTATTCAATAAATTCCAGCAGCCCCTATTGCCTCCAAGAGCAAATACAAAACATTCTGTTTGGCATTCAAAATTCTTCCTATCTTGGCCCCCTCCTACCTTCCCAATCTACTAATACTCCTCTCCCCCAAATAATCTTTGATCAATGACTAGTCTCCTGGCTATTTTACAAATAAGACCCTTTATCTTTCTGCTCTGGGCACTTTCTCCGGCTGTCTTCCATGCCTTGAATGCTCTTTCTCCTCAACTCCTCCTACCAAGTGCCCTGGCTTCTTTTAAGTCTCAACTAAAATCTTATCTTTTACAGTAAATCCTTCCAACTCCTCTTAATTCTAGTGTTTTCCTTCTATTGATTGTTTCCTATTTATCCCATATATAGCTTGCTTTGTATATATTTGTTTGCACGTTGTCTCCACCATTAGTAGTAAGCTTCTTGAAGGCAGGGGCACTCTTTTTGCCTCTTTTTATATTCCAGCACTTAGCATAGTGCCTGACACATAATAAACGTATACTGATCAATTGATTCTCTACTAATTTATTTAAAGGGCTTCATGTTGTTGGCTTTGAGCTCCCTTAAAAGTTGTTTTTTGTTTTTTACTTTGGAGTCAGTGGGGGTTAAATGACTGGCCCAGGGTCACACAACTAGCTAATAAGTGTCTGAGGCCAGATTTGAACTCAGGTCCTCCTGACTCCAGGGCCAGTGCTCTATCCACTGTGCCACGTAACTACCCTTAAAAGTTGTTTTAAAATCAAAAGTTCTTTCTGCTTTCTAAGTTTCCCCCTGCTGTTTTGAGGCAACTTTCAGCAAAGTTTTAGAGTGGTGATCTTTATTTTTGGTCCCCACTTCATCTTTTTATGCCCTTATCCCTTTTTAATTTACAACATCAACGTACCATTTTGCAGTAGTGGATTTCCAGGTGTTTCTAGAATTTCAGAATGTTAGAATTGAATGAGATCTTAGAGATTTTCTAGGCCAATCTTTCCCTAAACTTTAAATTTCTTCTATTGCATCCCCAGGATGCAGACTCCATATGCACACTTTCAGTGACAAGAAGCTCTCAGTACCTCATGAAGCAGAACAATCCATGTTTACATAGTTTTCATAGTTAGGAACTTCTTCCTTATATTGAATTAAATTATGTCTACACCTTCTACCCCTTAGTTTAAATTGTACCTTCTAGGGTCAAGTTGTGAGAGTATAAACTCTCTTCCCTATAATAGCTCTTCGAATACTAGACTACAGTTATCACCACCCAGCCCTACCCCTAACACTGTTCTCTTCTCTAGGATAAACATCCCCAGTTCCTTCCATTTAATGCATAGAATAAAAAAAATATCTCATAACTGTATTGGACCAGAAACTGACCGAGAATCCTCACAATAACATCCTGTAAATGTAAGTTACCAACCTGTACTTAATGTCTTCCCGTGAGGGGGAGGTCATTACTTCCTGAGGAAGTCCATTGCACTATGATACAATCCTAATTGTTGGGAAAGTGTTTTTTAAATTACAGCAAGACTAAATCCGCCTCCTTGTAATTTTTATCCATTATGCATAGTTTTATCCTCTAGAATCAGTCAAGACAGGTCGAACCTGTCTTCCACCTTATAGCTCTGCTAATTATTGAAGAATATGATTCTAGCATGTTGGACTTACTTCATTATACATCTTAATCTGTTGTCTCCATAATGCTACCCTTTGACATCTGACAATTTTTCTCCTCATGGAAGATGTTCCTTCTCTATATCTCTCCTTGTGAAAATGCCACTGTTTTTCAAGACTCAGTTGTAATGCTGCCTCTTCCACAAGGCCATTACTCAACCCTCTAACAGAGAGTTCCTCCTCCAAACTCCTAAAATACTTTGTTAGCACATCTTTCATAGCATTTACTGCTAACTATTTCATATTGCATATAATCTCTCCTACTGAATTTTAAGCAGTGATTATGTTTTCTCTATCTTTGTATTCCCAATGGATAACACTCAGAAATATTGTTGAATGAATGAATGGATGTTCATATTTTGTAAAAAAGTATAAATACTACGACCCTGACCCCTGGATAGGTCAATACCTTGTCCAAAGCATAGAACAAAATGTTAGAGTTTTAGACCACATGGCATCTGACCACATGGTGAGGAGTCAGGTATTTTGGGGGAGTAGGGACCTTTCTAGGACTACTCAAAACCCACCACAAAAGACAGTTCCTATTTACATACTTACTGGAATTTCTGTTCTCACTTGAGCTGTCTTCTTTTTCCATCTTTCCTCAGCAATAACTTTTTCATACTTTGCCAATTGGACATGCAAGGCCTTTTCTCCTAATTTGGCCTTCTGATGCTTATAGACTCTCGTAGAGTATACTGTTTGCCCAGAATTGTGGTTTTATTGGCATAAGGAACTCCCAGTGAGGAAACTTCCTCTACCAAAGCAGATCAACAACTGTTCTGCTATTTCTTGTGTGTTGAGGAGTTGCCTAGAGGCACTGAGAAGGTAAGTGATTCGTCCCTACTCAAACATCCAGTATGTGTCAGTGGTAGGACTTGAATCCATCTCTTTTTGACTCAGAGGTTGGTCCTCTATTCATTGTGCAATGCCTTCTCAGTTGATTTGAATAAATAATGCTGCTCTCTTTTCATTGGCATCCATATTTTTCCTGTTACCTCTCTTGGATTTATTGAGAGAAAATCTGTTATAGTGGAATAGGTATTGGAATCATGAGATTTGGGGTTGAGTACCCACCCTGCCATTTATTAACTAGGTGACCAGTTTACTCATCTGTAAGATATGAGTGATGATGCTTACACTACATGCCTCACCAAAGTTTATATTTTTGGTAAGGAAAGGGAGAGAGACTGGAGCTATGATTTCATTGAAACATAGATGTACCAAAAGAAAAGTTATTATCTCTACCAATATGGATCAGCATCTTTTCTGTAATATATGTTTTTGGAAAGTTGCCAAGAGTGTTGAGAGATTAAGTGACTTGCCCAAGGGTGCCCCGCCAGTTAATGTGAGAGGCAGGACTTCATCCCAAGCATTCCAGAGTCAGAGCTCAGCTCTTCATCCACTATGCTATGAATGACTTTCAGGAAAACACTCTATAAATACTATGAATTGAACCTATTACTATTATTCTAGATTTTCCCTTTCTCACCAACATACAAAACTTAGTCCCATTGGGATGATTATTATAAAGTGGCTCACAATAATGAATTCCTTTACTAGATTCTATTCATTAATCAGGATGAAGAGTAGTGTGTATTTTTTCCTTGTGGGATCCATTCGTGATTATTCTAAGTAGCAGTCAGGCACTACATGAAGACTTGCTAAAAGGCAAGGAATGTAGTGAAAAGAATGCTGAATCTGGAGCAAACAGACGAATCTGAATCCCAGTTCTGCTTCGCACTAGCCATGTGACCTTGATCTGATCTCTTAGGCACTCTCTACCTCAGCTTCCCCGTTTACAAAATGAACTGGTTGCACTAGATGATCTTTATAGTATCTTCTATCTCTCTGGCTTATCTACTCTTTCCTTGTTTGGTATGCAAGGTGATGATGCCAATCTAGGTGGAGAGAACCAAAGACTCTCTTTCCTTGCCTTCTGAGATAACTTTATATGCTGCATGGCACATAGTAGATACTTAATAATTGCTTGTTTCTTTGCTTCCTCCCTTCTTTCATTTTTTCCTTCTTTCCTTCCTTCATTTTTCCTTCCTTCCTTTGATAACCAATTCCATATGTAGGAGATATATTTGTTCAAGTACATTATAAACGCTGTAGGCCTTCTATTTCCTTTGTTTCTCCCACCATTAACCCCAATACTGGGTAATAGGAATGCCTTCCATTTACAGATATAGTACTTGACAGATTTTTCAAAGCATTTTCAAATCCATTAACTGATTGGATTCTTGTAACAATCCTACTGGGTTTGCAGTACAAGTGTTATCTCCCCCAATGTACAGATAGGGAAATTGAAGCCCTAAGAGGCTCTTGCCTAAGTTACTTGCCTAAGCTTAGGTATCTGGGCAGTAGGTGATAGGCAGAAACAGTCTCTGGACTCCCAGTTCTATGCTCTTGCCACTTCTATCTCAAGCTGGGACCAGAGTTGTTTACTGAATCAGCATGACCCCACTGTGTTCTGTGCCCAAAGAGGATAAAATCCATGCTGCTGTTAGCTGAAGGACCAAATGACTGACTGAGACAGTTTGATGCATCAGGTACTGCCATGATTTTCCTCATCCCACTGGGCTCCCTTACCTCATCAGTGATCTGATTCTTCATTTCTGACATTGAGTCTGTGTAAATTCATTCCCAGATTTAGACAGGAAGGTAGAATCCAAGGACAACAAGGCTTTCTAGATCAAAACAGTCATGTTACAAACTTTCTTCACCATTATTTTCTTGGACCTTGTGCTTTTTTCAATTACACATTAGATTAAGGCCACTTCCCTTTGACACGAAAGAGCGGCAATGGTAGAAAATTACTGGGGAAAATGCATTTCACAGAAGACGCTTGAATAAGTTGTTGCTACTCACAGCATCCTAGGTAGCCTTACTAGAAGAGGCATGCTTTGGAAAGATGTTTAAAAGATTAGAGAGGAAGCATGGCATAGGAGGTAGAGGGCATGCCATGGAGTTACTAATGCCAAGTACCAACTAGCAACTATGAATGGCAACTAGCCATGCTCCAAGGACAAATTACTTAACCTCTCAGTGACCCAAGGGAATTGTCTGAGACTTTAATTTACAGACCTATTGCCAATTTGCTTCAATGGAGAGAGTTTCCACACCGGGGTTTCCCCAAACTCATGTCAGCAATACACACACACACACACACACACACACACACACACACACACACACACAAATTTAAGATTTAAAGAACAAGGAGATACAATCTTTGACTTAAAAGAGCAATGCAGATGTATGGAGGGATTGGGGAAAAGTTTTTTTGAAGAGAAGAGATTGAATATCTAGAAAAGAGGTTAATGAGGAATTTTGTAAGAGGTAGAGGGGGCAGGTAAGGTAGAGAGACTTAAAGTTCTCTTCAATACAAAGTTTTTGAGGGACTTACAAAGCCAGGAGTAATTAAAGATGGGTTGGAGCTAGTCCTCTTGGCCATAAAGACCTCAGTGTGCCCAGTTCAGCATCATCAGTTCTGCCCTCCTTCTAAGCTGCTTCCCTCCTGTCTCTCTCACTAAGACTCACCCCCATTATTTCTTTATCTCAGCCTCCTGCTTTCCATTAGCAGTTTGCTTCTCTCTCAGTAACTCACCTCCCACCATCTACTTAACTTATTGCCATCCCTCACTCACAACCCAACCAATGACTGAAGATACACAGGCACTGCCTCAGGGAAGAGCTGGGCCACCCATGAAATGAATAAAACACCTTTAAGTCAAGAAACTGATTTTTCTGTTAATGGTTGGCAAGTCCCAATGTGAGTTAAGGTCCTTAGAAACCTTAACAAACCAACACCTGCAACTTCATTCCCAGAGAAAGAACCCCAAGACTTCTAGGTAAGCGTGTCTCAAATGCCCACAAATATGAATACTTGGTTGCAATGGCTCCTCAAACCATCCCCACTCTCCAGCTCTTCTGCCATATTCAGAAAACCTATAGCTGAATGAAAGAGACCTAGCTTCTTCTAGCTGTTTCCCTGTTCTACGTTCTCACCTCACTCCCTTCCATAGTGTCCCTCCCCAATCAGCCTCCTCTCCAAGGGCATTTCTCTAAGCAGTGTCCCAATGAGTATCATCAATGTTGTCTTCTTTCGTCTTTTTTGTCAACAGTGATCCCCACACCACATTCAGTAATTGTCTTGCCATAACCCTTGGGAGCCATTACTACCCAGGTCCTCCCTTTCCCTAATTAATGACTAGGATTCAGTGGGGACAACCAAGACTAGAACAAAGATTTGTGGTCAAATTGGGAAAAGAAGACACTTAGATGGAGAATTTCTTGGCTTCCTCTCATAGATTTCTTTGGTTCTCATTGGGGAACTGTCTCTTTCTATGTGTAAAGACAACTAGTCTGTGCCAGTTCTCTCCATGAGATTTTCCTATCTCCTGGTTCCTACCTTCTAAGATTATGAGATCCCAGGTCGACCTGGGTAATCCTCATCTCCATTTCTGTGTTTCCCCTTAGAGTGGAAGCTGAGCATAGTGAGTAGGGCACTGAAGTTAGAATCAGGATGACCTAGGATTTAATCCCACTTCCAGCACTAACTAGCTGGATGACCCTCAGCAAGTCTCTTAACTCCTCTGTGTCTCAGTTTCCTTATCTGTAAAATTAGGAGGTTGGCTTCTATAGCATCAAAAGTCCTTTCCCACTCCAAATAAATGATACTATTGTTTTCAGAACTGTCTAAAACTAGCAGAATAGAGCCTGCAGAGATAACAGCTGCAGAGAGAAGTGGGATACATCTAAGATCAGTGTAAGAAGTGATATCAAAAGCTGTTCATTTTTTTTCCCCCAGATGTTGAAGGTGGGGAGGGGAAGGGGAAATCTTCTGTAGGAAATTAGGTAGATAGGTGGCAGCAGGCAGATTTCCAAAGGGGTCTCATACAGCCCTCCCAGCTAATTGGCCTCCACAGCCTCAGCCTCAGCCTCAGCTCATTTCAGAAGAGCTGCAGTGATGGGCAGGAGAGGCAGGGGCACTACATCTAGGGAGGCCAATCGAGGCCCACAGGTACACTCATGAAAGAAAGCTAAAGCCTGGCATTCAAGGGAAGGCTGTCTTCAGGAAGGGAGAGGTTTAGTATTGTGGGCCCTAATGATTTGGGCCAGAAAGGAACCTACCTTTCTACATCTGTAGAAAGTTCACTAACTCTGTACAACCAGAACCAGATGGTCTGTGCAGTTAGTTAGGGCACCATAGTGTGAGGGAAACACTACTAGCTTTGGAGTCAGAAAGCCTCAGGTAGAGTCCAAATTTTGACACTAACTAGCTTGCTTGACCCTAAGTTAGCCATCTAAACCTCTCTGGGCTTTAGATTTCTCATCCACAGAATGGGGATAATAATATGCTACTTGTCTCATAAGGTTGTTGTGATGAAAGCAATGTAGATATATTTTGTTTATCATTACATAAATGTGACTTATTATGAGCATTATCCTTATCATCAAGGATGTTTTATTTTTCTGTGTTGGTGTCCTCGGTATTCATCTGGACATGTATCCCTGATAGAGATGTGCATGCCCTCTGGTGTGGTATATTCATGGTTTACTTTTATTGTCAGATGCCAGGACAATAACCAGGTGCCTTGTGGCAGCCCAGATGCCATAGTCAGGCTTTCCTATCCAAATGACCATTGATTCACCTTCTGCACCTAGAATCTCAGAGTTAGAAGGTGCTTTAGAAGCCAGATAATCCAACCCATACCTTAACATGAATCTTCTCTACAATACCCCTGAAATACAGTCATCTAGCATGGACTCACAAAGACATATGAGGGTGGGGGGGGAGAAGAGGGAGAAGGTAAATCATTCTCTGTTAGGAAGACTTCCCCCTCCTCCTCCCCCACCCTCTTAAGGCAACTGTTGCTACCTTTGTAGCATGCTACCTCAAATTTGGGCAGCTAGGCAGTGCAGTGGATAGAGCACGGGGCCTAGAGTCAGGAGGATTCATCTTCATCTTAAGTTCGAATCTGGCCTCAGACACTTACTAGCTGTAAGTGGGCAAGTCACTTAACTCTGTTTGTCTTAGTTTCCTCATCTGTAAAATGAACTGGAGAAGGAAATAGCAAACCTCTCCAGCAACGTTGCTGAGAAAACCCCAAATGGTGTCTTGAAGGGTCAGACACAGCTGAACAAACAATCACCTCAAATTTATTTTTTGGCAAGGCAATTGGGATTAAGTGACTTGCCCAGCGTCACACAGCTAGTAAGTGTAACCATCTCAAATTTAATTCCCCTTTTTCATGAGGTCTGGGAACCAGAAAAGGGTAAGACCCTCTGCTATAGGATAAACATCCTCAGTTTCTTCAACTGGTCTTCATATGGAATGGTTCTGAGGCCTTCTATCAATCAGGTTGTTCTTTCAATGTCCTTCCTAAAACATGGTGTCCAGAGCTGAGCACATATAGTGTAGCCTGACTGGGTAATAACAAATGGGACAACCTCTCCCTAGTAATGTACAATATGTCTTTCTTAATATGCCCTAAGATCACATAAGATATTTTTGGGCTGCTGCATCATACTACTGATTCATGTAAAACTTGTAGGAGAGTAAAATGCATACATGTAGGTGTACATATAAACACATATGTATATGCACACACATGTGCAATAGATATATGTGTACATGTATACATGTAAACACATGTGTGTATTGTATCTGCATATGCCTATTTATGATATGGCTATATAAATATATACATCTGTAATACATGCATGCATACACAAGCACATATATATTTTACATGCTTATGAATAAGTGAATTTTGTGACATATATGGACTTAGCACACATATGTTATATGTATATGTGTGTTTAACAATTTTTTCTAAACAAACCACTATCTAGCTACTTTCCTCACATCTGAGATTTCTGAAGGGTTTTTTTAAGTAGAAGATTGTACATTTATATTAAATTTCAGAATCTTTAACTCAGTTCATCAATGCATCCTGTCAATATTTTTCTGGCTCATTGTGTTTATACTTTCTCTTGGCTTTGTGTGAGCTCTAAATTTGACGAATGTGCTATATATCTCTATCATAGTCACTGATAAAAATGTTAAAAGCACCAAGGAAAAAATCCTAGGGGCATTTTTTGGAGTCCTTTCAAGTTATCATCAATGCATTAATAAGTACTCTTCAGGTACAATCATTTGATAAATTTCTAGTTCATCTAACTGTACTATTATCCAGCCCACATGTTTTCATCTTTTTCACAAAAATAACATGATACTTTGTCAAATGCTTTCTTGAAAAATGTGTTAATTTAGCTCTAACGTACAGCAGTGTACCAGTCCAGTAACTCTGAAAAATAAAGTTAATTCTGGCCTAAATTGTTTTATATGTATATGCAATTATGTATGCATGTCATGCATATGTAATATACATGTATGTGTCATTTTGTATAAGCAAAATTGACACCCCAAACATCTTGAATTTTTGTTATAAATATACAATGTGGTCTTAAGGAAAAATCAATATATTTTTGTAGCTTCTTTGATAATATTTTTCTTAATATTTTGCATATGTTCATTACCTATTAGAAAGAGAACTTTAAGGCAAGGGTTCTCAGCCTTTTTATGTCATGTCTTCTCAGAATAAAGTTTTTAAATATATAATATAAAATGTATGTGATTCAAAGGGAAACTAATTATATTTAAATATAGTTATCAACATACATATTTAAAAATACAAGCCCCTCCCATGTTAAGAACCCCTGCTTTTAAAGCTATATTTTTCTCTGTCAAATCACATAATTTTTCATAATCAATAATTGAGAACATTCTCTATATCTTTCAGTCAGTTTAGTGATGTGGTCCATGGTAGAACATCACTTGTGAAAACCTGCCAGTTCCCTGACAATTCCCTCATTAAGGTCACCCTGATGCATGTGTAGATGGTTCAGATTATATACATATATATACATATATATGAAAATATAAATATAATGGATAGTGCTTGAGGTTTTGTAGGTTCACTTTAGAATTTTTTCTACGCCTTTGATATCTTTCCCTCCAACAGATGCTTTTTAAAAATTAATCTCTCAATACCTTCAAAACTATGTCACATCCAATATAGATTTCCTATATGATATATATGTGTATGTATATATATATATATACATATATACATATACGTATAAAATACAAAGTGCTTTTCTTATCTTTATCCTCTTTAATGTTATTTATGCCTTTTTTTAAAGACAATTTGGAACTATTGTGCTAGAGCTCAAGTGTAGCAGCTCTAATGGGGAAAAGAGCTAATATAAATCTCTTGCAGATCCTTCCCATCTTTCCTTTGCTTGTCCCCTATTCATTTTCATCCTTAAAGGTCCTTGAGATAACTTTGCTTGAAGGTTTTCTTCCAACAATATTTCCTTCATTCATATGACAAAATCATTCAAGATTACTTGAAAGATATAATGGAGAAGCCTCATTCAGCAAATCTTCTGATCATAATCACCAAGCAAAGCATAAAACTTGGGGGCTTACCCTTGTCATGGGGGAGACTTAGCACAGAGTTCAAGAAGGATTCCTTGTGGATATTGAATTCCCCAGATCCTCCTTTTTTTATTTTACCATCATGTTGGTAAATCAAGCCTTAGAAGACTTCCTGGAAGAGATAGATAATCATTCCAAAGACTTTGGTCTGATCACCCACAAAAGTAAGACCAAATGGATGAAGAAAATCTATTGCCTAGATTATGATACACATTTAGAAGGACAACTTAAAAGGCTTGTGCATCAGGTAAATTATATTCTTACATCATAAAATAACTGGCAGATATGATTGATGAGCCATTGCCAGTGATATTTGAAAGGTAAGTTTGGAAAAGGACAAATTGTCTAATTTTCCAAAAAGAGAAAAAAACAGATTCTAAAAACTGTACACCTGTTAGCTACACTTGGATTCCTTGGAAAATTCTAGAACATATTATTAGAGGTCACTGGCAAAGTGTTACAGAAAACTGGTTCAGAACAAAATAAGGAGACAGCTCTCCTATCAGAAACTGACTCCCCAGAGTCAGAGTCCAAGGTTCCGGTGGGTGGAAAGTGAGGATGATTGCCTGAGTTTAAGCAGCATGGTATGGAAATGACTCGGAGGTGGTGTGTAGACTTGGTTTGGGACAAGATTTAGCAAAAGTTCATTTTTGGAGCATGGCTTTTCAGGGTCAGAGTACAAGGTTCCAGAAGAAGGGGCATGAGTATAACGACCAAAACACAAGCAGTATGGCATGTAGATATGTGTATAATGTATACATATGTGTTTCTATATTAGAAAAATATACACAGATTTGTATGTGTGTATATATATATATGTATATATATGTATATATGCATCAGATGTATACATATGTATTTGTGTTCTAATATTCCAATGGATTTGTGAAGTTGTCACAGTTGATAATACTGCGGATACTCTTTACTCTAATACTATAGATCACTACCAATCCATGATTACTCATCCTATAAATCTGTCTTCTTAGAAGTCCCCCACAGGGAGTATACCCAATATATTGGGGCCTTTCCTTACTTCGTTTTGACATTGTATAGGATATTAATAGAGCACACAGGCTATCTTTCAATCTCATGATGAGACTGGTTCCTCTTTTTCAAAATGATCATATGTTCCTCCTATCACATCATTTATGCCATTTTGGATAATTTTTTGTTTGTGGTGCATTGTAGCCTTCTCACATTCACCGTATACCATAACGTTGTTCTTTGCATGATCCTTAACTTCATTTCTTTGGAGACTGTAATGTTCCATGACTTGAAATTGTTTGAGCTAGTAAACATTTAATAACTGGCTCTCCAAAAAAAGAAAAATATGAAAAACACTGTTTAGGGATGATCTACGTTATTAATATTTTTTCCAACAGTTTCTTATGTTCCAATACTCAACAAAACAATAAATAAAGCCCTGATTTGTAGTTTTTGCTAATTTGTGAAGTGTAAATGTTCACACTGAATATTTAACAATTTGTACTCAGGAGCCAAATGAAGCTGATTCCAGCATGATCTTGCTTATAGTTATACACTATCACCCAATGATTATTGGTGTTGAATAAATGATCCTCTATTTCAAGGAGAAGCTTGGTCATCCTTAAAAGAATTTTGTAATTTTCCAATGGCAATACAACCTGCTGTCTAGTCCTAGACAATTTGGGCTCCAGCTAATTGAATATCTACAGCAAATATGTTTATGGATAAGTTCTATGGGGTGTTCATCCAACTACATTCCATAATTGGGAAAACAGACACTCTTCATCCACTTGTTTTATCTTGTGTAGATAATTATTACAAAATTCTTTTTGAATGGCTATATATCTCATTTAGGAGGCTCTTCAAGGTTCCAAGGTTCATGTGTTGTGAGCCACAAATGGGAACACTTGGAGTATCTCATCAGTTATAGGGAAACCTTCAACTTGGTCTCAGCTGTTTCCTCTCAAAGACAGTGGTCAACATATTTAAGTCAGCACACATAGTCTTTTTATGTTTTATGCCCCACTTGATGTTAATAATCAAGGAGTCACTGAATAAGTCAATCTTTGTCATAGCTTTTAAAAGAATAATATCATTTTGATATGTATAACAGAAACCTTCTTGGTAGGGAGGCTTTCTTTCTGATGGTATTTTACTTTATTGAATCAAAAGTCTTCTAATAACCTGAAACAGTAAGTACAACGGAATGTTGCACTCAATGTTTTTCAGTTAATTGTGTGATGGTAAAAATATAGTCCACTATAAAATATTGCTTATAAAAATTGTCTTTTCCTTTTTAATATCCTTATGAAGTATGATTATATCTTTTTATATATAAATGAAAAAGTAGGCACATTGGTAAGTGGTTATTGATATTCTTTCATATGTCTTTTTTTCTAACTAAACATACATAAGTGTATTTATGCATCTGTACCATATATGAGAGTATGTAGCCTACATTTGAAGTGACAGAGAATGATTTTATTTTGGGTAGATACTGTTTAAATTAAAAATTAAAATATTATGTCAAAATTTTTAAAAAATAAATTAATAAACATATATTAAGAGCTACTTTATGCCAGCTATTGTGCTAAAACTTTATAAATATTATCTCATTTTATTATCAAAACACCCCTGGGAACTAGGTGCCACTATTGTCACCATCTTGTGGATAAGGAAATGGAGGCAGACAAAGGTTAACTGACTTTCCAAGAGTCACACAGCTAGTAAGAGCCTAAGGTCAGATTTGAATTCAGGTCTTCCTGACTCCAGGCCCAGTGGACACACTGTGCCATCTAGCTATTTCTAGCTATCTTAGGTAACCAAAATTCAGTATCCTTAATTTGGTATTAATATAACATATTTCTTGCTTTCCTCTATTTTTTCTGATCCACTTATGACTGATAAAATGAGTATCCCAATAAATAACTTGACTATTCTTACTTATGTTCTGATTTTAGACTGATTTTTTCATACTTTTTTTTTCTTTTATGTTATCTAACTCTCTATCAACATCATCTATATATGAATCTGCCATTTCTTCTAAGTCTCTTTCATTTTCCATCAGGTTGGAGATTCTCTGTGTAAAGACACTTCTAACACTTCTTTTCACAATCCAGATTAGCTATAGTTAAAGGAATACCATTACACACATGAAATATTGGTTTGGTTTATTCATTTAAAAAATAATTGTGATCATTTTCAAATGTTGTTTCTCTATAGGTTGAAGTTACATATAATCTACCCCAGTTACTTGATTGAAGTTCTAATAGTTTCAAAAGTATGTTTTTCAACTGCAGTTTGAATCTGGCATAACTATTAATTCTTGAATTGGTTCTTCAGCATTGGGATGAGTAAAAACAGACACAATGAGGAATGTTTGAAGGACTGCCCCTCCTCCTCCACAGCTCTAATTGCCCATTTCCCACTTGATGTTGAGTGTCCCTAAACCTCTGATGCTCACCGTTCTCCTATCCTTTTCTATTTCCCAAGATAACCACCAGCCCTATTCTGCTAAGACCCCTGGGACCACTAATGCATTTGCAATAGTCATCAGTCAAGGCAAAACCACTATCTCTGCTTGGATGAGCAGGAAACTACCAGCTACAATCCTTCCAAAAAGCTAAGAGACTGCCGAGCCTTGCCATCTACCCTGCTGATTTGCCCTCCTGATCCACTTCCAGGTTTTTCCATTTGTCCTTCATCTAAAACCTCCTATATTTGAGCTTCTTGAAGCTGAATCCATAATTAGAAAGTGACATCCTTAAGAACAGGGACTGTCTTGCTCTTCTATTTGTAACCCCTCCCATGAGTTCAGTGTTAGACACACAACAAGTGCTAAATGAACGTCTTTCCATTCCACAGCTGTCTTTTCTTTTTCTTTCTGAGCATTTTCCAGAACTGAACCTGGCTGCTTCAATGATCTTCCCACCTCGTTCCTTGACAGTATCTTAAGAGATTTTGTTGCACAGATCAAATTGTTTTCCATGTAATTATGAGGAAATCATGCATGTGAGAGGTGGAGAGTGGTGGAATTCAATTATTTCTCAGAAACTAAAGAATCTCTCCTCTTGCTTGACATGTGAAGAGAAAGGTAAAGAAAGGGGAAAGGATGATAAATTGAGATAATAGTGATTGATAAAGGGTCAGATGGTTATAGTAAGGGCTCAGTTTGAGTGAAATAGTGAGAGAGAATAAAAGATAGGAGACAGTGGTTAGAACAAGTAATTACAAAGTTTTGTGTCTGAAAGTTGGTATAATTCTGAGAGATGGTAATGTCTAAAATATTACCATGCTGGTACAAAGTAGACATGGGGCAGAGAAGGAAGTCACCAATATTAAGGAAGTTTAGGAATTTTATAGACTAGATGTAAGAGAGGTTGTTACCTAAACATTGAAGTCCATAATGATAGTGTCAAGGGGTGAGGTAGAGAAGAAAATCATGAGATAGGTACTAAAGTCAGTGGAAAAAGTTGGGAGAATTTCTTGTAAACTGGTAGATGATAGTAAAACAATAGCTACCTTGTGATACAAGCGGATTGCAAAGAAGAAAGGTTTTGAGTGATAGTGGTAGAGGAACAATTAGTGAGTGATACTTGTGAACAAGGAGCCAGTTCACCCCTCATCCTGGCCCAATGAGCTGGCTGTAATGGGAGGAGTAGCAACACTAATGATGGTTGTAAGGTGTGTTGTGTCCTTGGAGAAGAGCCAGGTGTCTGCTAAAGGAAAAAGGTGCAAAATTTGAAGTTCTTTTGAAAAGACCGAGGATGTAGGTGAATTTGTTGATAATAGATTAGGAGTTCCAAAGGGAATCATGTTATTGATTAGGTAATGGGTGAACCTTATTGGAGTCAGACTGGAGAAATGTACACATCATTCAAATATGAGTCAGTGTTTGGAATTAGGGAATATGCGAATATAACCTCCTGCTAAGAACATGTAACACAAACTCAGAAAGCATCTGATCTGGTATGATATGTGGTGATATTGGCTGTCCTCGAGATAAAACCAGATTTGCTGGTGAGATTATTAATTGTACAAACTCAGTTGCTAAAACATCTGAAGGAGACTATCTTTTTTTTTTTTGATTAGGCAATGGGGTTAAGTGACTTGCCCAGGGTCACACAGCTAGTAAGTGTTATGTATCTGAGGCCAGATTTGAACTGAGGTCTTTCTGAATCTTAAGGAAACTATCTTAACATTACAAAACAAATAACAAATAAGAAATAAAAAAGCAATTCAGTAGCCAAGTACAGGATTTGAAATCCTCAGATGTTAGTTGAACCCATGTCTGGTTGCTTATTGTTGTTGTTTAGCTGTTTCCAGTTGTGTCCAACCTTTCATGAGCCCTTCTAGGGTTTTCTTGGCAGAGATGCTGGAGTAGTTTGCCATTTCCTTCTCAAGCTCATTTTATAGATGAGGAAACTGAGGCAAAAAGGATTAAGTGACTTGCCCAGGGTCACACATCAAGTTAAGTGTCTGAGGCTAGATTTGAACTCAGGTCTTCTTAACTCCAGGTCTGGCACTGTGACATCCAGTTTTCTGCCTGGTGTGTTAAAGAAGAATATTCCATTTTTATACTTTTTCTTCACAGTGTGGGAGTGGGAGAGTTAATTGTAGCCTGAACTTTCTGGAGATGGATCCAGCTTGTCTCAAACAATTTTCCACACTGCTTTAGTTCTTTAGAGGCCTTTCCAACCCTGGCAGAGAGTTCCAGAGATTGTGTTCCAACCAATTGAAGAATTTTAATTCTATCCAGGTGCCCTAAATGGGTTCTACCAAAATTTCAGTTGGTTAATGTGCTAATGGAAGGAGTTAGATTGTCCCAGGTCTTCAAACTTCTATGGAGTAGGAATCAAAGAAGAATAGAATACAGATCTGAAAGGGATGCCATAACACTTAATAAAAGAGAGATGAGAGGAGCTTAGAAATAATTTATTTCAACCCTTTTATTTTACAAACAAAATAACTATGGTCCAGAAAGATATTGTTGTTTGGCCTTCGTCCTTAAAGAAGACCAATGACATCAAGAGGGTGATGTCTTGACTTGCAAGAGAATTAGATTTAAGTGAGGCAGAGGTGTATAAAGTCCTCAGCTTCACTCTCTTCTCCAGAGTCATCAGGGTCCAGGGGGCAAGACAGGTCAGGATGGCTGGTGATGGCCCCAGTTGCAGTGTAAGACATTGGCCTTTTTAAGCTAAGGTCTTTCCCAGGTCCCAGTTTGTCTGAGGCAACACCCACTCAGTGGTTAAAGGCTAGGTAAGGACTGAGACAAAAGATGGCCTATTTGCCTTCACAAAAGAATCCGTCTAAGAGAGGAAGACCTTCAGAATGGTGAATGACTTACATAGGGTCATATAGCTAGGAAGTGATAGGGTGCTCTCCCCATTGCACCATAATGCCTTTCAGTGAGTCAAGTAAAATATACAAATTAGCAAATGCTTATTGAGTACCTAATATATATCTGGCATATGGCCCCTAGAATAAGTGGGCTCAGGCCCTGAGAATACATTTCACTTAGTCGAAATTTCCCCCAGGGCCTTCAGAATTGAGTAGCTGAGGAAAACTGAATTGTCCCAGCCCTTAGGTTGATTCTGATTCTGAGTCTGTGATTTTGGAAACTAGGAGCCAGGAAGACCAGTGTGACGGCATTAATATCACCCAATACGGCAGCACTTACAAAGCGTTTTGGGTTAGTCTTGATCCAGGCACAGGAAGGGTTCATAACCCTAACATTCTTCAAAATCCCTTGTTTTGGAAAAACAATGATAAGAACAAGATCAGTCACTGGTGAAGACTGGAGTTAGGCACTGGAAATCAAAGTGTACAATCAGAGATTGGTTGACTGTTGGCCTTCATTCTTGAACCAGGACCAAAATGGCATTGTTATGTTAGAGTCGAGTTACAGTGTGTTCGACTATGGCTGGTCAGACCAACATGAGCTCAGAATGCTGTACCCCAGATTGGGCATAAATAGTCCATGTGAATATTTGGGATTGCATTCTTTAAATTTGTATATCTCACGTTTCCTTGGAGCTACTTCAATTCTGCTTTGCTCATAAAGCACAGCACCTTCTCTGATGAGGACATGCTATACTGGGTGGTCCTGTGCCCAGCATCTCCTATGTCATGCAATCAGTTCCAAAGTTCTTAAGAGAGACCTTGAGAGTGTCCTTGTATCACTTTTTCTAAGCACATGTGAGTGTTTGCCCTGTGTGAGTTCTCCATAAAATGGTCATTTCAGCAGTCTTTTTTTGGCATTTGAACAATGTGGCCAGCCCATTGGCATTGAGTTCTCTGCAGTAGAGTTTGAATGCTTGGCAGGTGAGTTCAATAAAGGACATCAGTGTCTGGTATCTTATCCTGCCAGGTGATCTTCAGAATCTTCCTAAGACAATTCAAATGGAAACCATTCAGTTTCCTGGCATAGTGCTGGTATACTGTCCAGGCTTCACAGGCATACAGCAATGAGGTCAGAACAACGGCTCTGAAGACCTTCAGTCTGGTCCTAGGTAAAACACCAGGCATCAGACAGGTCCAGACATTCCATCTCTCAGATGCCTGGTCTGGTTTGTTTGTTTGTTTGATTTTTTGCCAGCTATCCAGCCAACCCTCTTGGACTACAGAGATTTTTTTAAAATTAGTATTGAAGGAGACTCTGGACATCGTTTAGTACAACCCATTACATTTTTCTGATGATAAAAGTTAGACTGAAATAGGTTCAGTACCTCGTCTAATTCAGTAAGCAGCAGTGCTGGGCTTTAGAGTCAGATTCTCTAATTCCAAATCCAATTCCAGACTATGTAGTATCTTGTCAAACTTGAGAGAACTGTAACATGAGAATGTAAAAAAAAAAAGTTGGGAAATAGGAACAGGTAGGACAGAGGAAGTTGTGGTGAAGCAGAAACAGTGATTGCTAAAGCCATCTGCATTGGACTCCAGATTGTAATGTGGTACTGTCAGGTCTTTGGGCTTCAGCCATTAATAGTCAAAAAAGAAGAAACTGTCTGGACAATAGAGAAAAGCAGAGACAAAGGAAGAGAGGCTTTGTTTCATTGAAAAGAAGTGCTGGTCAAAATGGCAGAGAAAGCACTCAGTTGAGCTCCCCCAATATTCCTCTCCAAATGCCTCTAAAATAATGCCTCAAATCTAACTCTGGAGTGGCAGAGCCAACAAAATGTCAGAGTGAGACATTCTTCCAGCCTCAGACAACATAAGAGGTTAGAAAAAAAGAGATCTGTGACACAGGAGAGGAGGGTGTCCTAGAGCCTACATGGATGAAATGCCAGTGATAGGACTAGACAGAAGCAGCAGCAGCTTCAGGAACTCTAAAGCCAGAAACGGAAGGGGACCTGGCAACTGGTCAAAAAGAAATTACACAGTACCTTCGTGCTAGTGTTGGACACAGGACTAGATGCCGTTTGGCAATTCCATTCCCTATGCCAGGGGTGGGGAACCTGTGGCCTCAAGGCTACAGGTTCCCCACCCCTGGCCTATACCTAATTGGTGGTCTTAGTTCAAGGGTGGGGAGGAGCACTTTCAGGAACAAGGGAGTAGAAGCTCTGAGGGTCAGCATCACTTTCAGTCCCAAGGGATCAAGGACTCTGAGGAACAATATTGTTTCTAGTCCCAGTGGAGAAGAGGCCATAAGGAGCAGTATCAATTGCAATCTCAAGGAATCAGGGGCTCTTATTGAGTAAGGACCAGAGTACAAATCAAGAAAGCAGTGATCACCCTGATTACACCACCCTGGAAGCACTGAAAACTTCTAACCCCTCAGAACCAGCTCTGAAAACAGCAGCAAGAAAAAGCCTGAACCTTGCAACAATGCTCCTCCCCACCATGCCAGGAACAGAGCCCAACATCAACATAAAATTCCAAATCAAGAAGTAGCATGGGAAAAATGAGTAAACAACAAAGAAAAAACCTGACCATAAAAATCCAATGTGATGAGAATGAAGATCAAAGCACAAACTCAGAGGAAAACAATGAAGTCCAAACATCTACAAGCAAAGCCTCAAAGAAAAGATGGGAATTGGACACAAGTCCAACAAGAATTCCTGAAAGAACTACAAAGTTATTTTAAAAATCAAATAAAAGCAGTGGAGGAAAAATTGGGTAAAGAAATTGAAGCAAGGGCAGCTAGGTGGTGCAGTGGATAAAGCTCCATCCTTGGAGTCAAGAGGACCTGAGTTCAAATCTGGCCTCAGACACTTGACACTTACTAGCTGTGTTACCCTGGGCAAGTCACTTAACCCCAATTGCCTCACCAAAAAGCAAAAAACAAAAAATTAAAGAAAAGGAAGAAACTTATGAAAAGACAATTAACAGCCTGGTAAAGAGATGCATGAAAAAAAAATACTGAAGAAAAAACATTTTACAAAACAGAATTGGCCAAATAGAAAAGGAGGTACAAAAATTCACTGATAAAAATAACTTCTTAAAAAACAGTATTTGCCAAATGGAAAAGGAGGTACAAAAACTCAATGAAGAATTGGGCAAGTGGAAGTTAATGACTCCATGAGGTATCAAGAATCAGTAATACAGGGGCAGCTATGTAGCATAGTAGGTAGAGTCAAGGCCTTGGAGTCAGGAGAACCTAAGTTCAAATCTGACCTCAAATACTTAACACTCACTAGCTGTGTGACTCTGGGCAAGTCACTTAATCCCAATTGCCTCACCAAAAAGAGAGAGAGAGAGAGAGAGAGAGAGAGAGAGAGAGAGAGAGAGAGAGAGAGAGAGAGAATCAATAACGCAAAGTTAAAAGGATGAAAAAAAAACAGAATAAAATGTGAAATGTCTGATAGGAAAAACAACTCACCTGGAAAAATACATCAAGAAAAAATAATCTAAGAAATTTTGGATGACCTGAAAGCCATGAACAAAGAAAGAGCCTAGACATTATGTTTCAAGAAATTATCAAAGAAAACTGACCTGATATGCTAGAACCAGAGGGTAAAATAGAAATGGAAAGAATTCACCAATCACAACCTGGAAGAGATCCCAAAATGAAAACTCCCAGAAATATTATAGCCAAATTCCAGAGCTCCCAGGTCAAAGATAAAATGCTTCTAGCAGCCATAAAAAAACCATCCAATACCACAGAACCACGGTCAGGATTACACAATAGCTAGCAGATACCACATTAAAGGACTGGGCTTGGAGTAGGATATTCTGGAAGGCAAAAGAGCTGGGATTACAACCAACAGTAAGTACCCAGCAAAACTTAGTGTTAGCTTCAAGAGGAAAAAATGAATATTTAATGAAATAGAAAACTTTCAAGCATTCATGATGAAAATACTAAATAGAAAATTTGATGTTCAAATATGAGACTCAAGAAAAGGATAAAGAGGTAAACATGAAAGAGAAATCATAAGGGACTCAATAAGATTGAAATGTTTATCTTACTATATGGGAAGATGATACATGTATCTTCAAAGAACTTTATCATTTGGGGGGCATTTAGAAAGATTCTACATAAAAAGAAGGTGTAGGAGTAAGTTGATTACATTGTGATGATGTAAAAAAAAATGGATAGGTGAAAAAGAGGAATGCCCTTAAAGAAGGAGGAAGGGAGAGGAAGAATAAAGAAAATTATCTTACATAAAAGAAGTATGTATGAAAGAGCCTTTATAGTGGGAGGGAAAATGATAATGGGGTAATAGCACTTGAACATTTACACATACATATGCGTGTATATATACATACATACATGTACATGTGCATACTCAATTGACAGTAGAACTGTAACTTTCCAGAGAAGTAGGAGGGGAAAGAGATAAGAGAAAAGGGGATTATAAAAGGGAAGGCAAATAAAACAAGACAGTGGACAGAAGCAAAATAAATTTTAAAGGAGGGACAGGATAAAAAGAGAAAAAGAAAGAGAGAAGGACAAACAGAAGAAAATAGGATGGAGAGAAATGCAGAGTAATCATAACTGAGAATGTGAATGGGATGAACTCACTCATAAAATGGAAGTGCATGACAGAATAGATCAGAAGCAGAATCCAATGATGCATTTTTTTTGTAAGAAACACAGTTGAAAAAGGGAAACACACATAGAGTTAAAACAAAGATTAGATTAGAATCTAAAGCAGATGCCAAAAAAGGTGGAAGTAGCGATTATTATCTCAGACAAAGCAAAAGTACAAATAAATCGAATTAAAAAGGATAGCAGAGAAACTACATCTTGCCAAAAACCATAGGCAATAAAGTAATATCAGTACTAAATAAAATATATTATGTATTACACACACACACACACACACACACACACACACACACACACACACACACACACCCCAAATGGCATAGCATCCAAATTCTTATCAGAAAAGTTAACTGACTTACAGGAGGAAATGGATAGTAAAACCAGTGGAGGGCCTCAACTTCACCCTCTCAGAACTAGTAAAGCTATCCATAAAATAAATAAGAAAGAAATCAAGGAGGTAAAAAGAATCTCAGAAAAATTAGATAGATAAGGTTTAAAAAGATAGATTCTGGAGAAAATTAAATGGGAATAAAAGAGAGTATAACTTTTTTCCAGCTGTACAAGACACTGTCACAAGAATTGACCATGTATTAGGACATAAAAACCTCACAACCAAATGCAGAAAAGCAGAAATATTAAATGCACCTTTTTAGATCATAATGCAATAAAAGCTACAAGTTAATTGGAAATTTAAATAATCTTATCATGAGGAAGGAGTGGTTCAAAGAACAAATAGAATCAACAGTTGCATTAAAGAGAATGACAATAGTGAGACAACATTCCAAAATTTGTGGAACACAACCAAAGCAGTAGTTTATGTTTCTAAACACATGCATCAATAAAAGAGAGAAAGAACAGATCAATGAATTAGGTATGCAACTAAAAAAGAAACTAGAAAAAAAATTTTAAATCCTCAATTAAACACCAAAGTGGAAATTTGGAAAATCAAAAGAGAAATTAATGAAAGTGAAGGTAAAAATTGAACTAATAAATGAAACTAGCAGCTAGTTTTGTGGGGAAAAGCAATAAAATAGGTAAACCATTGGTTAATTTTATTTTTTAAAATTAGTTAATTTATTTTTAGTTTTCAACATTCACTTCCACAAGATTTTGAGTTCCAAATTCTCTCCCCATCTTGTCCCTGCCCCCACCCCGGGATGGCATGCATTCTGAATACCCCTTCCCCTAATCTGCCCTCCCTTCTATCTCTTCCCCTCTTCTTTTATCCCCCTCCCTTTCAATTTTCTTGTAGGGCAAGATAGATTTCTAAACCCCAATTTTGTATATCTTATCTCCCAGTTGCATATGAAAGCAATTTTTTAGCATTTGTTTTTAAAACTTTGGATTCCAAATTTTCTCCCTTCCTCCCTCCCCACCCACCCTCATTGAGAAGACAAGCAACTTGATACAGGTTATACATGTGTAGCCATGCAAAACACTCCCATAGTAGTCATGTTGTGAAAAACTAACTATGTTTCCCTTAATCCTATCCTGTCCTCCATTTATTCTCTTCTCTCTTGTGACCCTATCCCTCCTTAGAAGTATTTGCTTCTGATTGCCCCCTCCCCCAATCTGTCCTCCCCTCTATCATCTCCTTGCTCTCTTCTCCCCTTCCCCCCCCCCATTTTCCTGTAGGGTAGATTTCCATACCAAATTGAATGTGAATGTTATTCCCTCCTTAAGCCAAATCCAATGAGAATAAGATTCACTCATTCCTCTCACCTTCCCACTTCCTCTCCACTGTAAAAGCCTTTTCTTGTCTGTTTTTGTGGATAATTTACCCATTCTACTCTCCCTTTCTCCTTCTCCCAGTATAATCCTCTCTCACCCTTAATTTTATTCTCCAGATATCACCCTTCATCTTCAACTCACCCTGTGCCCTCTATCTATATCTATCTATCTATCTATCTATCTATCTATCTATCTATCTATCTATCTATCTACATACATACATACATACATACATTTTTCCTCTCCAACTACCTAATACTGACAAAGGTCTCATGAGTTACAAATATCATCTTTCCATGCAGGAATGTAAACAGTTCAACCTTAATAAGTTCTTATGATTTCTCTTTCCTGTTTACCTCTTCATGTTCTCTTGAGTCTTGTATTTGAAAGTCAAATTTTCTATTCAGCTCTGGTCTTTTCATCAAGAATGCTTGAAAGTCCTCTATTTCACTGAATGACCATTTTTTCCCCTGAAGGATTATACTCAGTTTTGCTGGGTAGGTGATTCTTGGTTGTAATCCTATCTCCTTTGCCCTCCAGAATATTATATTCCATGCCCTGCAGTCCTTAATGTAGAAGCTGCTAAATCTTGTGTTATCCTGATTGTGTTTCCACAATACTTGAATTGTTTCTTTCTGGCTGCTTGCAATATTTTCTCCTTGACCTGGGAACTCTGGAATTTGGCTACAATATTCCTAGGAGTTTTCCTTTGGGGATCTCTTTCAGGAGGTGATCAGTGGATTCTTTCAATTTCTATTTTGCCCTCTGGTTCTAAAATATCAGGGCAGTTTTCCTTGATAATTTCTTGAAAGATGATGTCTAGGTTTTTTTTGATCATGGCTTTCAGATAGTCCAATAATTTTTAAATTCTCTTCCTGGATTATTTCCAGGTCAGTTGTTTTTCCAATGAGATATTTCACATTGTTTCTATTTTTTCATTCTTTTGGATTTGTTTTACAATGTCTTGATTTCTCATAAAGTCACTAGCTTCCAATTGCTCCATTCTAATTTTTAAGGAAGTATTTTCTTCAGTAAGCTTTTGGACTTCCTTTTCCATTTGGCCAATTCTGCTTTTTAAGGCATTCTTCTCCTCATTGGCTTTTGGGACCTCTTTTGCCATTTGGGTTAGGCTATTTCTTAAGGTGTTAATTTCTTCAGTATTTTTTTGGGTCTTCTTTAGCAAGCTGTTGACCTGTTTTTCATGATTTTCTTGCATCACTTTCATTCTCTTCCCAGTTTTTCCTCTACTTCTCTTACTTGCTTCTCAAAATCCTTTTTGAGCTCTTCCATGCCCTGGGACTGATTCATATTTTTCTTGGAGGCTTTGGATGAAGGAGTTTTGACTTTGTTGTCTTCTGGTTGTATGTTTTGATCTTCTTTGTCACCAAAGTAAGATTCTATGGTCTGACTTTTTTGTGCTGTTTTCTCATTTTCCCAGGTAGGGGTCTGCTTCCAGTGTGGAGGGCTAACTGTCTCAAGCTTCAGGATTTTTGTGCAGCTGTTTTCAGAGATACTTCTAGGGAGCATTTTGCTTCTGTTTTCTTTTACAACATAGCTAGTATAAAAATATGTTTTGCATGGTTTCTTGTGTATAACTGCCATCAAATTGCTTTCTCAAGGAGGAGGAGGCACAGGAGGGAGGGTGAAAATTTGGAACTCGAAATTTAAAAAAAATATATTGTTAAAACATTTACATGTGATTGGGAAATATTTAATAAAGTAAAATAAAAATAATTCTTGAAATGTTTTCATAGAATAAGAAAAGGAGGATCCCCAAAGTCCTACTTCAGCTGTGAAAAGCCCACCTCCCCTGCAGATGCTGAGAAAACATGAGTTGTTCTTTGTAGAACTGATCAAGCATATCTCCTGTACAACTTCACATATTAGAAGGCATAGAGCACGTCTGGGTGTGTCAGCACACTTTAACCATGCTCTGTGCCCATCTGTAACTCCATGTATAACTTGCCTATTCAAATACATTCACTCATTTATGTAAAAAAAAACAGTGGAACTTGCACTCCATAATCAAGTGAAATGTTTCACTTCTATTTTCTGAGTGAGGCTTGTATAGAGAAAGGAACAGAAAGATGAGTCCTAGAAAAAGAAGAGAAGCAAAAAGAATTATGAAGGTGATTTGGAATCACGAGGGCTTCATAACTGCAAAAAGGGCCAAATAAGAACTTGGGTAGGAATTCAAGGTGGAGGAGGAAAAATAGAAGGACTTCAGTGGAAGGAGGAAGTTTCAGTTACTATGGAGAGCAGAGCAACTGTTGCAATGACTCAATGAGTGAGTGACATTTGTTTTTCTGACACACCCAACAACAGCTATCTATGTTCCAAGTGTAAACTGGTCTCTTTCTGAGAAGAGGGTTAGGTAAAACACCTCTCCATATGCTAGATTACCAAGGACAATGAAGTGTGTTCCTTACCCCCCAAAATGGAAGGAGTTCAATAGAAAACCAAAAATAGATGTAAAGTGACTCTTGTTAGGAGATCTGAGAATAGAAGAAGGTCAAACAGGTAAGGCTGGGCAGAAAAAGGACAAGTATAGTCTTGGAGATAAAAAATGAATTGAAGGTGTTTTCTAAAGAGGAGAAATGTGGGTACTCTGGGAAGCAGGCAGTGGAGTTACAGAAGCTATTTGGTGGGACATCATTCAGTAAGGGTCAGAAGGAAGAACCATAGGGTGAGGAGGAGTTGGTGATCTCACTCACTACTTAGGGGGACCAAGGTAGCTATTTGTCTATCTGAAGTACCATGGGTAATCCTCAGGTTGATTTGCTGAATTAAAGTACCTCCCATGTAGCTGAGCATTAACTAGATCCCTTGTTGAAGGACACAAGCTTGCTGGTAGGCAACAGGGAACTCCTAATTAGTCCCCACTGATTGGGAGTTGCTCAAAGATGATTAGTGACAGAATCAGGGAGACTAACTCTTGTTGACCCACTCTGTGGTCTATAAGAATGAGGAAGAATGAATCTACCTTACTCTTTTGGTGAGGAGATGGAGGCTCTTCACTCTTCCCTCATTCTCTCTTGGACTTCTGGGTGGGGTAGAGAATTTTATCCACAGATTACAAAGTTTTGAGTATGAAACAGAAGACTGTGGAACAACAGATTACATTTCCTTACGCTACTCATTGAAAATAAGGGAGAAAAATAGATGTGGAAAACTGAATAGCTAACTAAAAAGCTGGAGTCTGATCATGGGATTTGGAAATCAGGACCTAGTCTTAAAATACAAGCAAGCCAATTGGCTGACCAGACATGAAGTGCAGCCATGAAAGGATGGTGAGGACATATTTTCTGAGTGTTTTGCAAATCTTATCAAAAGCATTTTAAGCAAAAAAAGGAGGAGGAGGAGGAGAATGAAGAGGAGGAGGAGAGAAAAGACCCACCTATGTACACCCAACAACACTAAATATCATTGAGAATAGCTACAATGAAGGAAGAACATGCCATATGAGGAAATTGGTGGAATTGTTGTTGGAATTCTCAGTCCTGAATCTTCAATCCTGGCTTACTATAATATGTATAGGCCAAATATGTGCACTTCTTTCAATGAATATCAATGTGTCCTGTATGGTGTCATCTGATTTCATCTAACAATCAAAACATCTCATTCTTCAAAATTGATTAAGGAATTGTTCATACCTAGTTTATGCTTTTGATTGGTTTGCTTATTAGAGAAGTCTGGGCCTTTTGTGTTTAATTGGGGTAGAGTGGAGCAATCTGTTCATCTTTTGTTATTTTTCGTCAATGAAGTGAAACCTCAGAAGTTTTTTTCACATGTGTTTCTCTTAATAGTGCTTTGAAGCAATCATTCATATAACTTTATAGTTTGAAATTCTTTTTTGGATTGTTTGGTCATATCATTTGATGATTTAACCATTAAGGAATGACTCTGGGTCTTACTTATTTTGTGAGCTTTTTTTTTTCCCTGTATCTTGAGTACGAAATCCTTGAGAGAGATATTTGGTGCAAAGATTTTTTTTCCCCTCAAGTTATTTTCTCATTATCCTATTTGCATCAATTTGGTTTGTGCAAAAGCTTTTTAATTCCATGTAATCATAATTATCTATATTATCTATGCTTTGTTTTTTTGACTTCTCCCTTAGCCATAGCTGTGAAAGGCATATGATCTGATTCTCTTCTATTCTTTTCTATACCATTTTAAAGATGCAACCCTTAATGTTAAGTTGCCATACCCATTTTGAGATTATTGTGTTACATGGTATAATATGTTGGTCTAAACTTAATTCTTGCCATACTACATGCCAATTTTCCTGGTAATTCTTGTCAAATAGAAAGTTCTTTCCCAAGTAATGCATGTTATTTTATTTACTGAATTTTTCAGTTTTATCAGTTCTATGTCTTTTGTTTTTTAATTTCTCCTCTATTTTTAAAAATTTATTCTTTTTGTGGATTTTCTAATGTTTTACTTGCATATTCTTTTCACTAATTTTCCTTTTTCTATTTTATTGATGTATGTTGTAAGTGATATTGTTTACTTTTTAGTTAAATCTAAAATGTCAGAGAAACAAGCCTAAAAGTTTGTCTTCCTATAAACTGTTGAAGTTTTAAAAAGTAGGTTTCCTAGAGAGTCTTGTGCCAATAGACTTTTACATTTTTCCTATGAAATGTTTCAAAGCTAGAAAATGTTTTGTATTATATAAAGTACTGCCCCTTTAGGATTTGAAGAATGTTATTCATGGATAGGGGAACAAACACACAAAATCTTTGAGAGAGAAGTCCTCGGAGATAAATGCTTGGGAGAAACAGATAGCTCTGAGGACCTCAGAAGAAACAGGCCCTTAGACAAAAGTACTAAGAGGACCCAAGAGAAAACAGTTCCCCAGAGGCAAAAGTACTTACTGAACCAAAGATCGTTGAAAAGTCTTGTTCTCCAGCAGTTAATTTACATATGACTATTACTAGCCCTTGGAAGTTGAAAACTGGGAAACCCTGAAAATTAGAACTTTCCAATCACATAAAAATATGTATATATGTATACACATATATAATATTAAGGTGGAGTGTAAAATGTTTAGGGAAGACTAGTACCTCTGGCATGAGGACTGCCAAGCCCTTTTCACGCCTGCTTTCCAACTTTGATGTCCACCTGATTCACACAACTCTGACCTGTGGCTCCAAGAAGCTCTAGCATGCTCTGAGGCCCCACCCAGGTAAATCATTTTGGCAGAGGGGCTAAACCTGGTTGAGGGTAAATGAGGGGTCTCAAACCTGTCAGTGAATTGGGGGGGGTGTCTACCCCGAGTACGTGAAGACTCCCCTTGATGGAATGAGAGGATGACAACAATTTGTTCCAATGGTCATCAAGGTGGCAGAAGCAGTGCTATGGAGTGCTTAGAGCTAGGTCAGACATCAAAGATGCCAAGGTCATCTACTGCATCTTAAGCCATCACCAATCATCTTGACCTTTGTCTTGCCACTGGACTTCAATGACTCTGGGAGAATGAGGCCTACAACTTTGAGCAACTCTGCCTCACTTAAATACATTTAATGTCCAAGTCAAAAAACATTACCAATGCCATTTTAGCATCAAGACTAAAGTGGAGAGAGAGTTGGTGCATGACATTTTATTTGCAGACAATTGTACACTCAGTGCAGCCTCTGAGGCTGACATGCAACAAAGTATGGATCGACTGCCACTTGTGCTAATTTTGGCCCGATAATTAACACCAAGAAAACAGAAGTCCTCCACCAGCTAGCACCACACCATCCATATGTGGAAACCATCTGTTATAGCAAATGGAGAAATTTTTAATGCTGTGGATAATTTCACTTATGTTGGCAGTATGCTTTCCCAGGATATACACATAAATGATGAGGTTGATGCATACATTGCAGAGCTAGATCAATATTTGGGAGTCTCTGAAGGAAAGTGTGGAAGAGAAGTGGTATTAGGTTGCCAACCATACTGAGAGTCTTCAGAGCTGTTGTGCTGACCTCATTGTTGTATGCCTCTGAAACATGGACAATATACCAGTACCATGCCTGGAAACAGAATCCCTTCCATATGAATTGTCTTAGGAAGATTCTGAAGATCATCTAGCAAGATAAGGTACTGGATACTGAGGTCCTTTCTCAAGTTGAACTGCCAAGCATTCCAACTCTGCTTCAGAGAGTGCAATTCCAATGGGCTGGCCTTGTTCTTCAAATGCCAAAAGTGTATTTGTCTAAAAGACTGTTTTACAAAGAGCTCACACAAGGCAAGTGCTCACACAGAGGTCAGAAGAAGTGATACAAGGACACTCTCAAGATCTCTCTGAAGAACTTTGGAATGGATTGCTAGACATGGGAGACACCATCCAGCATGATATGCCCACACCAAAGAAGGTGCTGTACTCTATGAGCAAAGCAGAATTACAGCAGCTCAAAAGAAATGTGAGGTGCAAAACATCTCCACTGCAAATGTTCATGTGGGCTATTTGTGAATGACCTGTGGTAGAGCCTTTCAAGCTCAAATTGATCTGATCAGCTGTAGTCAACACACTACACCTTGACCCCAACATAGTGATGTCATTTTGGTCCTTTCTGAGCACAAAGAACAGCAACTAACCATAGATGTGGTAAGATATATGTATTTCCTTATGCCCTATTTCTATTAAAATGGTTCAGTAACTTTAGGGTTCATCATTTTTTTGGCCTTGCATTACTAAAATCCAAGGAATCCCTCCCTGTCCACTAGTTATAAGTCCATAGATAGAGAAGACATCTAAAAGGTTTTCCCTACTGCCTTGGGACGATGCATAGATAAAGGTATCACTACTCAAAGATCCCCAAACATAGACATGGAAACAGAGGCAACAGATGAAACCCTCTCTCTCCACTTTTGAAAGGGCTATGAAGTTCAAAGTGAGGTTGAGAAATAAGGAAAACCGTTAGTAATATCACAGCCCACGAGATAAGATAAGACTACCCTAAAATATACAGGAGTTCTAGAAGATCTTTGGGCTCCTACTTTATCTGTGGATTTCTATGCTAGTTGTTGGTGGATGGGACACACCCCTATTTGAAAACACTCTGGAGCCCCATAAGCAGCTATGTTTAAGTACTTTAACAGACTCAAAGACCAGCTGACTGCATCCCAAGATATTATTCCAATATGTTTGGCTTAAGATATATTAGTTTGGTTGGGGCTTTCTGATGTGGCTTTTGACTTGACACAAAATCACCTATTTGGGAAGTTTGCTACTAAATGATGAGAAGAACAAAAAGGAAAGCATAATCACCTCCTCTACCTCCAATAACTCTGCTTTTCCCAAAACCTAAAATATAAAAGGATTTCCCTTACATTGGTGGAGGAGCTTGCAAGCAGATATATATGGAGGACAGGATGGAAGGATGTCAAGAAGCAAAGTTAGATGTGACAATACCTGGGCTCCAGTGCTGTGCTGGAGCTGGTTCATACCAGTTTACAAAAGTGTATTGTTAAATTTTCAGAAATTTTGGGAGTCGGTTATTAAACAAGGCCATTATTAAAAATTAAACTATGCAAACTTATAATTAAATAAATTATATTAAAAACAAAAGTAACAAGTACTTTAAAATCATTACTTCTCAATTATTTTTGCTGCATTTTACTATTATCTATGTTCTTGAGGTTATTTACATGTATTGTATCCATATATTGGCAATACCATATAATGATATGGATCTCCTCTCAATTGTTGGTAGCTTGAAATTGGTCAAAGTGAAAGTATGTACTCTGTGGATATCAACAAATGCTACAAATTAGGGCTTGATTTGTTGTTTCATTGATTGTATAGACTTAAGAAAGTGAGAGAGAAAATATGAATAATGCAGATTAAACTTAAAAGTGTCGTGTATGTACCCATTGCATTGTGAATAGCACAAAAAATTGTGGAAATGTCCTTCCAATATTCAAAAACTATTTTGTAATTCATCAGAGAAGTCATATAATGGACATTCTTTATATCAGTAAAATTTGTAATACGTATACTTATGTATGTATACACATGTCAGGATATATAAACATATATATACCTTTTACGGGCCCACTGTGTGTATATGCATGTGTGTACATTCATACGTACATGCACATATGTACACAATATGCACATATATTTTATATGCAAGTACATATGTGTGTATACAAATACATGCACACAGATACAATATACTTATATACCTATATACATGAACCTACATGTGTATGTAGGTACATGAGTGTGTATACATATTTAGATATGTGTATTGAGAATGACTATTTTTTATTATATTAATAACCAATTTGAAATACAGGACCCAAAGATCCTCATTTTGATTATTAATAATCAATTATTGGTAGGCTCAGTTATTAGTAGGGTTTTTTTTTCTTGTTTTACTTCCTCATTTAAAGACTGGTCCAGTCAGCCTCTATAGGACAAGGCTGATGATGAGATTGAGTTAACATTCTTGTCAATCTCCAACAAGAACCCAGCCAGCTGTTAGAGTTTAGTTCTAATTAAAGGGTAAAGAGAATCTAATGTAGGTGAATTCCAGTCCATTGTTCTACTCAGGTAGGACTGGGTGGAGGCTAGATCCTTTTGGATAGATTCCTGGAGGCAAATGATCTGGGTGTGGAGATGAGTCTCTTTGTCTAAGAGTGATGACATGATCAATGTCAGGTCCCCTAGCCCTTCATTAGGATAAGCCTACCCCTCACAATAATATTCATTATATCATTAATTGTTAACCAATCAGAGTTGATTTCCACCTGTCAGAGACAACCCCTTTTCCAAAGGCATTTAACCATTTGAGCGGCTTTGTGATTCAGATTCTTTGGTTGCAGAGAGAAACCACTGACCTCAATTTATTATTCGCTATTTTTTATTATTTGCTATTATTTACTAACCATAATTAATAAGTTGATTATAAGTAAATTACCCAGAAATAATAAATAGTAAATAAATTACCCAAAAACTCCCTCTCAAAATTTTCATTCATTATAGTATATGCATAATATGCATAGTATAAATTTTCCTAACGTAAAGGATGTCAATGGTGTGAATTTACTTAATTAGATAATAGTATGTATGTTACATATACATATATGTATATGCAATATACATATACACACAGACTTTTTTCCCCCAAAGAGCCAACTGTTAAACATTTACTAGCTCTGCCTATGGTCATCAGAGAACAGAAGGTACGTGAATTCCTAGGTATCCTCTGGAATTTAGGGCGAATTATGGACATATTCCTTGCCCCCTGTCACAAAGTCTTGTCATGTGGGACAATAAAGTTTCTTAGATGCTTCTCTGAAAGCCTCAGTCTCCACATTCAAATGAGATGATGTTCATAAAGAGCTTTATAGACCTTAAGTTATTATCATTATATTACCTTATGGTACCAACCCTCTAAGCCTTAGTATGTGGTCAATAAAGGCTATTCGTGGAACTCAGGTGTGATTGTTAATACTGCCCACGGCTAACATCACTCTAATTCAGGTATCCCCAAAGATATTCTCTACTGACCCACCCCATATTGGGCCCTATTTTTCAGCTTCTTTCTCAGACAATAGCATCTACCTCCCAGGGTTTTTTGTGAGGATAAAATGAGATAATATTTGTAAAGTGGTTTTTAAACATTAAAGAGCTATATAAATACTAGCAATGTTAGTTATTCTTTAAAGAGGAAGAGCTGTCCTTGGGTCAAGTCTTCACATCCCCTGGATTCTCTCTGATTATTCCTCTTCTTACTCATCTCCCAGGGGTGATCAGTTATCCAGCGTTCCAATGTATATTTGTAGGGCAGCTATATTTACTTAAGATGCATTTCATCTACCTCTACATCAGGGGTTACTAACTTTTTTGTGTGTCATGGAATCCTTTGGCAATCTGGGGAAATCTATGGATTCCTTGAGATGTCTTTAAACACATAAAATATATAGGGTTCCAAAGAAAACCAATTATGTTGAAACACAGTTGTCAAACTATTTTTTAAAAGTTTGCAGAAACCTGCATTATTAAAAGTGGTTCAAAAGATACATACAAATTGGGGTAAGGATCATTCATTATAGCTGCAACAGCAATGCTTTTGAGAGTAAATAAGCCAGTCCTGGATCTCAGAAGATGATCTGTACCCACAGTAAATGTTTCACTCCAAGCCAGGGACTTTCCCTCTGACCAAGGATCTAAAACCTTAAGAACCCAGGGGAGGCAAGAGGCCCTGCTGTGATGAGATCGGAAGCACTGAGTAGAGCCAAACACTCTAAAACTGCTTCTAAGGAAATATTGTCAATGGCTTCTTATAGTTCATATGAAAGAGACTAATACCCAGTTTCCTTTGATGCTTTTATTAATTCACATACGCAAGTCTTGTTCTTACAACTCAGCAGGGAAAAGTACCAGGAAGTCAGAACTGGAGGATCCCAAGTGGGTTGAAAAGAGAGAAGGAAAGTTAGAGAGCCCATGCCAAGGGGTCTGCAGTCAGAGGGGGAGCCTAGAAAAGTCAGAAACTCGGCTCCCCAGAAGGTTTGTCCTTCCTCTGTCCTCACACATTATGACTTCAGGAAGAAATGAAAGGGTTAATCTCACAGTAGCAGATTATGTGGCTGAAAGACTCCTTGGTAGAAGTGAGGGAGAAGCAGATAAAGCCTTCTGGTCCATCAGAAGCCATGGGAGAGATTGGAATCCATGAGCCTGGCAGGAGACGTTCCTGGGATTGGGCCGGCTCTGGGTTCCAAAGAAGGGTCCTGTTATTTTTCTGTAAAGAAGATAAGCCAATAAGAGAGGGAGCTATGAGGAGAGGGAGTAGGGGGAAAGTCAGTCTAATGTAGTGAAAAGAGCACTCTATTTGGAGGCAGAGGGCATGGGTTCGAGTCTCCGGTAACCTAAACTCTTTGGGACTTTCTCATCTGTAACATATATCTCATCTATAACATGGAGGGAGGTGTGTTTTGGGGAAGAGGGAGACTAGTTTAATTCCAAATTCCTTTTAGCTTAAAATCCAATGAGTCCTTATGGATTGTTCTCTGGTAATCTATATTTTCTTTTTCTTTCTTTTTTTTTGTTTTTAGGCAATTGGGGTTAAGTGACTTGCCCAGGGTCACACAGCTAGTAAGTGTCAAGTGTTTGGTCTGAGGCCAGATTTGAACTCAGGTCCTCCTGACTCCAGGGCCAGTGCTGTATCCACTGCCCCACCTAGCTCCCACCTAGCTGCCCCCTTTCTCTGGTAATCTAAAGAGGACTAGATTATAGTACAGGAAAGAAGTGGCCATCCCTGAATTCACCACTCACTGTTCTCATTATGTTCATGCCATATCAAAAACAGATGGTACAGAGCCTATAGGATCCACTTGCCTGTCTCTTGAAATGATAATAAATTACGACCTGTACAACTGGGACAATTCACTTATTCTTTCTGAGCCTCAATTTTCTCATTTGTATTACACTGTCACTACTCACCCCACATAGTTTTTGTGAGGAAAAAGCTCTGTAGAGCTTTGAAGGACTATAGATACAGAAATGATGATTATTGGTATCACAGCATTGTCATTTCTAGCTCCCAGAATGTGATTCAGAGGCCCTAAGCACCTGCCAGTCCCCTGACCTGATCCTGAGAATAAGGAATATCATGGGGCAGGGAGTGTTTCTGATTGTCTCTTCCCCACCATTACACCTTCTGATCCCTATGCTTGCAATTCTATTCCTGTTGGAAAGCAGAGACTCAGAGAGACAGGGGATTGGGAGTACAGGACATTCTCACACAGGGCCTTTTCTTCAAATCGGCCAGTAGCCTTTGGAGGCTTTGGGGAATTGTGGTTAGGGCTTCCTACTTCATTGCTCTGGGAATTTCCATTCTACAGGAATGGGAACTAGGTTTTTCTAATACGATCCAAGGATCGTCCCCAGATATAGCCCATGGAAGTCCAGGGAGTGGGGGTAGGGTTGTAGCCCTTTCTCATGATCTTGATTGGAATTAATTAGGAAGAGAGAGAGCAAAGGGCAGTGGAAAAACAGTACTAGACAAGGAGGGAGGTAGACTTGGGTTCTAGTCTTAGCTCTGTAACTGTGTGATTTCAAGTTAGTCATTTCCTCTCTCTGTGCCTCAGTTTCTCCATTTGTAAAAAGAAGAGGATGCACTAGACTGCCTGTGTTGATTATGTGACCGTCATTTCCTCCCCGCCTCCAGTCTCCAACCACAACCATTAGTGGCGTTCAATTACAATGACTAGTCTGATGACAACAGGATAATGTGTTCATGGGGCTGAGCATTCTGGAGGTGAGGGAGTGGGTCAAGCTGAGCTTAAGAAGGTGATATCACCTCCTACTGTTAGAATCACCTCCCCCAACCTAGGCTCCCCTTGGGCCTCCGGCATACCAGAACATATTACAGACACATCCTCCCGGTGGGTGCAGTCATGGTAGCCCCAGAAACGGTGTTTACATTGTTCCAAGGACGTCTCCTTCCCCTTGCAGCGGACGTCATCCAACCAGATGTAGCCTTTCCCATGGCCAAAACGCACCCTGTCTCGGGGCTTCTGGAAGACAGCCTTGCCACAGTTCACCTCCTGGCAAACCACCTGATCCTCCTTTTCTCCCCAGCCATCATTGCAAACAGAGCCCCAAATGCCTTTGTGGAGCACCTCCAGGCGACCTGAACACTTGTGTCTTCCATCCACCAGCCTCAAGGCAAAGCGTTCTGGGGAGAAAAGAGAGATGAACAAGTCATGGACTGATGGTGTAAACCAGAAGGGCTGGACACTTATTGTGCCCATTTTTCTTTCCTCTACTAAATTCTCCTTTTCCTTAATAACATTAGGTTTCAATAACAACAGGTTTCGAGGATTTACAACTAAAAGAGATGTCAGAGATCACCCAGGCCATGAGGGTAGCTGATGTTTGTAGGCAAATTCATATTCATTACCCCATTTGATTCCGACACTTCGGTGGAGTAGCCACAAGTCAGAGACAGGATGGATAGCTGGAAGGAATGTTACAAATCATCTCTCCCCCCTACCCCATTTTATGGATGAGGAAACTGAGGCCCAAGAACTTTAAGGTGCATGTCCCAAATGACACAGGTAGTAACAGAACCAAGATTCCAAATCTGGTCTTGTGTTGCCAGACACAGAGCTGTTTCCCCTTTCAGACCCACAAGTCTTTCAAGCAATAAGCAGGGAAGATCTTCTTATCACCATTTTACAGAAGCTCAGAAAGAAAAATAGTAGTAGACTGTTGTGGGCAAACAATTGACTTTCTAGTTGAATCTAAAGCTCTACTCCTTGCTATGATCCTGGGCAAGTAACAATGCGTCTGAGGGCAACTAGGTAACAAGATCTCTTAGGGAAGCTAGGTAACATAGTGGATAGAGCGCTGAGTCTGGAATCAAGAAGACCTGAGTTCAGATGTGACCTTAGATACTTACTAGCTGCGTGCAAATCATTAAACCTTGTCAGCCTCAGTTTTCTCATCTGTGAAATAGGGATAATAATAGAACCTACCTCCCAGGGTTGTGGTGAGGATCAAATGAGATACTTGTAAAGCACTTAACACACTGCCTGACACATAGTAGGCGCTTAATAAATGCCTCTTCCCTTCTTCCTTCCCTGCCAGTGTCCATGGCTAGTGAGCATTTGAAACTCTGCTCAATCTACCATAGCATAGCTAGCTGGTTGTTGTGGGGATCAGATTTATAAAACATTTGGCTCTGAGTAGGTGCTTAATACATGTTCCTTCCCTCCCTCTAGGCCTCAGTTTCCTAATTAATAAAATGAAAAGAATGATTAGAATCAGAGTTTCTCAAAGTGTGTTCTGGAGAACCCACAACCCCATTCAAAGGGCCCATAAGGTCAAAACTATTCTCATAATAATACTAGGGTGGTTTTATTTCTATCGTGATAAGTATCACCCTTTAAGCTATTCTCATAATAATACTAAGATGCTTTAATTTCTGCTGTGATAAATATCAATGGATAAAATCTATATAAATAAAAATATATATTAAAATATTAAAACATATAACAATTTTATGTTTAAAAAACATAAAAAACATAAAACATATATTTTTAAAGCTCTTAAAGAAGAAGAATGTCCTTAATAATTTTTAAGAGTGTAAAGGCGTGGGGAAGGTAGGAGGCACAGGGGATAGAGCATCAGCCCTGAAGTCAGGAAGACCTGAGTTCAAATCCAGCCTCAGACCAAACATTTAACAATTACTATCTGTGTGACCCTGGGCAAGTCACTTAACCTCAATTATCAAAAAAAAAAGTGTGTAAAGGCATTCTGAGACCAGAAAGACTGAGAACTGCTGGCCTAGATTACCTCTTCCAGTCTAAATTTAATGAAACCCCTATGAAGTCGTTAACCAGAGAATGTTGACATCTCACACTAGGACAGGGGTGGGGAACCTGTGGCGTTGAGGTCAATATGACCTCATATGGACCTCAAGGCCGCAGTTTCCCCATCCCTTGACTGGAGGAAACTTAAAGCCAGGGAAATGTAGTGATTGGCCCAAGATCATGAGTAATAAGTGCAGGAGAGCCAGCAGTTCAACCAAGTTGCTCTGATACCTGCTGAAATGTTCTTTCTTCAGCACTAGTCTTTCTCTCCTCATAGTTCCATCAGCAGATTATTCACCCGTTCCTACAGTACTCAATTCAATTTAATCAAGGCACTGGAAAGCTATTCAAATAAGAGTCACTGAGCATTCAACTGGCGTGGGAAATTTCTTTTCTATGTAACCCATATAATACTCCCAGAGCTCAGAAAAAAAGGGGCCAGGTAGGGAATAGAGATTTCACACTTCTACCCTGACTGAGTTCTAGGTATTATTTTTTATTGCCTCTCCATTGCGTTTCTTTCAAGGTCCCATCTTCTCTCCAGACTCCCTTCCTGCCACCGCTACCTCCCATCCCCTCCATCTTTACTTCCCACCCCTCCATTCCAATTTGGTGTAATAAAAGATTTCTAAGACAGAAAGTTTCCCATGATGAGTCATTTAGTGGAAAAGCTCAATTAGTATGAAAACAATCAAGTTTTTTTTTTTGTTCAGTTGTGTCTGATTCTTCATATTTGGGGTTTTCTTGGTAAAAATACTTGAGTGGTTTGCCATTTCCTTCTCTAGCTTCTTTTACAGATGAGGAAACTGAGGCAAACAGGATTAAGTGACTTGCCCAGGGTCACACAGCTAGTAAGTATCTGAGGCCAGATCTGAGCTCATGAAGATGACTCTTCCTGATTCCAAGCCCAATGCTCTATCCATTGCACCACCTAGCTGCCCCTTCACTTCTGTTTTACCAAGGTTTATATGAAAAAGTCTCATTGTACAGGCCCTGGCTAGAGCAGCGATACACCACATCTAGGGGTTAAATTGTGCCACAAGATGATATATGGTAAAGTGTAATGGGCCACCTGGCTGTCTTGTTCTAGAGATGTTTAACATGAAGAAGAGAGGACTCAGTGGGGAAAGGATAACAGTCTTCAAGCATTTTAAAGGCTGTTATGTGAAAGAAGAATCCGACCTCTTTCACTTGGTCCCCATGGACAGAACTAGCAATGGGTAGAAGTTGCAAATAGGCAAATTTAGGTTTAATGTAACCAAATATTTCCTGATAATTAAAACTGTCTCAGAACATAATGGGCTGCCTGGAGAAGAAATGGGTTCCCACTCACAGGAGGTCTTCAAGCTAAGTGGACATTCACTTGCTGGTTTGTTGGGCATCTTGTATGTTGTTGAAGTATGAAGTCAACAAGATGGATGCCAAGAACTCTTTAAACAATATATTTTAGTGGTTCTGTGACCTAATTTCTGTCCTTTGTACATACCACATGTCAACACTTGCTGGAATCCCATCCTCCAACTCACGTGCTCTAGAAAGTCATCTCTAATTCACCTATAGCTTGGTCTTGATTATTGCAAATAATGAATTCCCTGAAGTCTTCACATGTATTTGGATTCATGCTATTTGAAGTTATAATTATGTAAAATATGGTGGTTGGTTCTAGCCCAGTGGAAATGTGCAGTGGGTATTTTTATAATGCACTACTTCAGAGCATTCGTTATTTTTACTAATTCGAGCCAGATTATAGCTAGTAATGATGTTCAGACTTCACATAGCATTTTCTATCTCTCTTAGGGCATTATTATTCCGTATCTTTTATTTAAGTTAGTGGTGTATGTGTCATATTTCTCCAATTTGATTATGATTTCATAAACCCCATGTCTGATTCCCCCTATAGCCAAGCATAGTGCTTTGAAGACAGTAAGCTTAGTAACAGTTCATCACGTTGAGCTTACTCTTATTCTCTTTCCTGACACAAGCCTTATCATGGCTTTCTATGATTTAAAAAAGCGTACCTTCCTAATAATAACAATCAGCTAGCATTTATATAGTGCTTTAACTTTTGTGACCATTATAACAACCTTGTGAAGTAATAATAAAAACGTAATAGCTAGCATTTATAGCACTTTAAGGCATGCTCTAGGGGTATGGGGACCATTAAAAAGAAAGTAATGAAGACGTCAGAGACAAATGACTCTATTCAGGCGTCAGCTAAGACAGGCTCTTCAACCTTTTTGTGTCACAGACCCCTTTGATATTCTGGTGAAATCTAGGGACCCCTTCTCAGAATGATGTTTTTAAATGCACAAAATAAAATACATAGGATGTAAAAAAATTTATCTTGAAATACAATCATCAAAACATTGAACAAACAAACACAAGACAAGTTCACAGATCCCATATTAAAAACCCCTGAGCTGGGAGAAAAGGCTCCCTGACTCCTTGCAAATGTTTCTGTAAAGAGACTGAAGAAACTTTTTGGCTGGCTGAGAGAAACTGGTCTTTCATGAACAATTTTGTACAAGAATACTTAAAATAGATAAGGCCCAAGCAGAGAATTCTGAGTTGACTATGGGTAAATATGTAACAAGTTTGGACTTCCATGCCATTTAGAAGCTACCATCAACTGATCACCACCACCACCGCTGCCGCCCCTGCCCCCTTCCTTCTAAAGGCAAAGTGTTCCATTCCTGATAAAAGGAATCAAGTCTCCATTCTTTTAAGGATCCTGATATATACTGGATTAATTGGACTGATTTAAACAGAGTTAGATCCTAGAATCCCAAGCATTACCTTCACAGTGGACCCAGGTATCATCCTGATGAGAACAGTTGTTCTTCTCCATTAGTACAACTGCACAGTGACTCAGGGATGGTTCTGACCCTTGGCATTCCACTTGACCTGGCCAGATGTCCCCTGTGCCCTGTTGATCCTTGGCACAAGAACCTTTCGTCAGAATGGATCTTCCACAGCCTAGCTCCTGACACAGCACCTTGGCATTCTGGAAGGTCCAGCCTGCATTGCACACGCTATCCCACTTCCCAGCATGCTTCACCTCCACTCGGCCAATGCAGTGACTAGGGCCATCAACCAGCCGGAAGTCATCCAAATTTAGAATTTCTTTAAAAATAAGACAGTGAAAAGAACTTAAGACGTGAGGTTTACAATCTTGGGTCATCTCTCCCCCCTCCCATTTTATTGATAAGGAAACTGAGGCCCAAGAACTTTAAGATGCGTGCCCCAAATGACACAGGTAGTAACAGAACCAAGATTCCAAATCTGGTCTTGTGTTGCCAGACACAGAGCTGTTTCCCCTTTCAGACCCACAAGTCTTTCAAGCAATAAGCAGGGAAGATCTTCTTATCACCATTTTACAGAAGCTCAGAAAGAAAAATAGTAGTAGACTGTTATGGGCAAACAATTGACTTTCTAGTTGAATCTAAAGCTCTACTCCTTGCTATGATCCTGGGCAAGTAACAATGCGTCTGAGGGCAACTAGGTAACAAGATCTCTTAGGGAAGCTAGGTAACATAGTGGATAGAGCACTGAGTCTGGAATCAAGAAGACCTGAGTTCAGATGTGACCTTAGATACTTACTAGCTGCGTGCAAATCATTAAACCTTTGTCAGCCTCAGTTTTCTCATCTGTGAAATAGGGATAATAATAGAACCTACCTCCCAGGGTTGTGGTGAGGATCAAATGAGATACTTGTAAAGCACTTAACACACTGCCTGACACATAGTAGGCGCTTAATAAATGCCTCTTCCCTTCTTCCTTCCCTGCCAGTGTCCATGGCTAGTGAGCATTTGAAACTCTGCTCAATCTACCATAGCATAGCTAGCTGGTTGTTGTGGGGATCAGATTTATAAAACATTTGGCTCTGAGTAGGTGCTTAATACATGTTCCTTCCCTCCCTCTAGGCCTCAGTTTCCTAATTAATAAAATGAAAAGAATGATTAGAATCAGAGTTTCTCAAAGTGTGTTCTGGAGAACCCACAACCCCATTCAAAGGGCCCATAAGGTCAAAACTATTCTCATAATAATACTAGGGTGGTTTTATTTCTATCGTGATAAGTATCACCCTTTAAGCTATTCTCATAATAATACTAAGATGCTTTAATTTCTGCTGTGATAAATATCAATGGATAAAATCTATATAAATAAAAATATATATTAAAATATTAAAACATATAACAATTTTATGTTTAAAAAACATAAAAAAACATAAAACATATATTTTTAAAGCTCTTAAAGAAGAAGAATGTCCTTAATAATTTTTAAGAGTGTAAAGGCGTGGGGAAGGTAGGAGGCACAGGGGATAGAGCATCAGCCCTGAAGTCAGGAAGACCTGAGTTCAAATCCAGCCTCAGACCAAACATTTAACAATTACTATCTGTGTGACCCTGGGCAAGTCACTTAACCTCAATTATCAAAAAAAAAAAGTGTGTAAAGGCATTCTGAGACCAGAAAGACTGAGAACTGCTGGCCTAGATTACCTCTTCCAGTCTAAATTTAATGAAACCCCTATGAAGTCGTTAACCAGAGAATGTTGACATCTCACACTAGGACAGGGGTGGGGAACCTGTGGCGTTGAGGTCAATATGACCTCATATGGACCTCAAGGCCGCAGTTTCCCCATCCCTTGACTGGAGGAAACTTAAAGCCAGGGAAATGTAGTGATTGGCCCAAGGTCATAAGTAATAAGTGCAGGAGAGCCAGCAGTTCAACCAAGTTGCTCTGATACCTGCTGAAATGTTCTTTCTTCAGCACTAGTCTTTCTCTCCTCATAGTTCCATCAGCAGATTATTCACCCATTCCTGCAGTACTCAATTCAATTTAATCAAGGCACTGGAAAGCTATTCAAATAAGAGTCACTGAGCATTCTACTGATGTGAGAAACTTCTTTTCTGTATAACCCATATAATACTCCCAGAGCTCAGAAAAAAAGGGGCCAGGTAGGGAATAGAGATTTCACACTTCTACCCTGACTGAGTTCTAGGTATTATTTTTTATTGCCTCTCCATTGCGTTTCTTTCAAGGTCCCATCTTCTCTCCAGACTCCCTTCCTGCCACCGCTACCTCCCATCCCCTCCATCTTTACTTCCCACCCCTCCATTCCAATTTGGTGTAATAAAAGATTTCTAAGACAGAAAGTTTCCCATGATGAGTCATTTAGTGGAAAAGCTCAATTAGTATGAAAACAATCAAGTTTTTTTTTTGTTCAGTTGTGTCTGATTCTTCATATTTGGGGTTTTCTTGGTAAAAATACTTGAGTGGTTTGCCATTTCCTTCTCTAGCTTCTTTTACAGATGAGGAAACTGAGGCAAACAGGATTAAGTGACTTGCCCAGGGTCACACAGCTAGTAAGTATCTGAGGCCAGATCTGAGCTCATGAAGATGACTCTTCCTGATTCCAAGCCCAATGCTCTATCCATTGCACCACCTAGCTGCCCCTTCACTTCTGTTTTACCAAGGTTTATATGAAAAAGTCTCATTGTACAGGCCCTGGCTAGAGCAGCGATACACCACATCTAGGGGTTAAATTGTGCCACAAGATGATATATGGTAAAGTGTAATGGGCCACCTGGCTGTCTTGTTCTAGAGATGTTTAACATGAAGAAGAGAGGACTCAGTGGGGAAAGGATAACAGTCTTCAAGCATTTTAAAGGCTGTTATGTGAAAGAAGAATCAGACCTCTTTCACTTGGTCCCCATGGACAGAACTAGCAATGGGTAGAAGTTGCAAATAGGCAAATTTAGGTTTAATGTAACCAAATATTTCCTGATAATTAAAACTGTCTCAGAACATAATGGGCTGCCTGGAGAAGAAATGGGTTCCCACTCACAGGAGGTCTTCAAGCTAAGTGGACATTCACTTGCTGGTTTGTTGGGCATCTTGTATGTTGTTGAAGTATGAAGTCAACAAGATGGATGCCAAGAACTCTTTAAACAATATATTTTAGTGGTTCTGTGACCTAATTTCTGTCCTTTGTACATACCACATGTCAACACTTGCTGGAATCCCATCCTCCAACTCACGTGCTCTAGAAAGTCATCTCTAATTCACCTATAGCTTGGTCTTGATTATTGCAAATAATGAATTCCCTGAAGTCTTCACATGTATTTGGATTCATGCTATTTGAAGTTATAATTATGTAAAATATGGTGGTTGGTTCTAGCCAGTGGAAATGTGCAGTGGGTATTTTTATAATGCACTACTTCAGAGCATTCGTTATTTTTACTAATTCGAGCCAGATTATAGCTAGTAATGATGTTCAGACTTCACATAGCATTTTCTATCTCTCTTAGGGCATTATTATTCGTATCTTTTATTTAAGTTAGTGGTGTATGTGTCATATTTCTCCAATTTGATTATGATTTCATAAACCCCATGTCTGATTCCCCCTATAGCCAAGCATAGTGCTTTGAAGACAGTAAGCTTAGTAACAGTTCATCACGTTGAGCTTACTCTTATTCTCTTTCCTGACACAAGCCTTATCATGGCTTTCTATGATTTAAAAAAGCGTACCTTCCTAATAATAACAATCAGCTAGCATTTATATAGTGCTTTAACTTTTGTGACCATTATAACAACCTTGTGAAGTAATAATAAAAACGTAATAGCTAGCATTTATAGCACTTTAAGGCATGCTCTAGGGGTATGGGGACCATTAAAAAGAAAGTAATGAAGACGTCAGAGACAAATGACTCTATTCAGGCGTCAGCTAAGACAGGCTCTTCAACCTTTTTGTGTCACAGACCCTTTGATATTCTGGTGAAATCTAGGGACCCCTTCTCAGAATGATGTTTTTAAATGCACAAAATAAAATACATAGGAATGTAAAAAAATTTATCTTGAAATACAATCATCAAAACATTGAACAAACAAACACAAGACAAGTTCACAGATCCCATATTAAAAACCCCTGAGCTGGGAGAAAAGGCTCCCTGACTCCTTGCAAATGTTTCTGTAAAGAGACTGAAGAAACTTTTTGGCTGGCTGAGAGAAACTGGTCTTTCATGAACAATTTTGTACAAGAATACTTAAAATAGATAAGGCCCAAGCAGAGAATTCTGAGTTGACTATGGGTAAATATGTAACAAGTTTGGACTTCCATGCCATTTAGAAGCTACCATCAACTGATCACCACCACCACCGCTGCCGCCCCTGCCCCCTTCCTTCTAAAGGCAAAGTGTTCCATTCCTGATAAAAGGAATCAAGTCTCCATTCTTTTAAGGATCCTGATATATACTGGATTAATTGGACTGATTTAAACAGAGTTAGATCCTAGAATCCCAAGCATTACCTTCACAGTGGACCCAGGTATCATCCTGATGAGAACAGTTGTTCTTCTCCATTAGTACAACTGCACAGTGACTCAGGGATGGTTCTGACCCTTGGCATTCCACTTGACCTGGCCAGATGTCACCTGTTCCTTGTTCATCCTTACTATAAGAACCTTTTGTCAGAATGGATCTTCCACAGCCTAGCTCCTGACACAGCACCTCGGCATCCTGGAAAGTCCAGCCTGCATTGCACACGGTATCCCACTTCCCAACATGCTTCACCTCCACTCGGCCAATGCAGTGACTAGGACCATCAACCAGCCGGAAGTCATCTAAATTTAGAATTTCTTTAAAAATAAGACAGTGAAAAGAACTTAAGATGTTAGATTTACAATCTTGGTTCTACTTTTTGGCAACAATTTATATATTTGCTTTGACTTTTCACAGCATTTTTACATCTATTATATCACTGGATTCCCCCAACAGTCCTATAATGTAGGTGTAGGTAATATTATCCTCATTTTGCAGATTGGAAAAATAGTCAGGACCTGGACACTGGTGACCCTCTAAGGATTTAAAATCAGTAGGTTTAAATCATAAAAATAGAAGTGGTAGAGTCACCTAGCTACATCATTGGATGAAGAACTGGAAGTAATCATAAAGTTAATTTAGTCTAGTCCCTTCATTTTACAGAAGGGTAAATTAAGGACTAGAGACTTTAATTAAATAGTCAATGGTCACAACAATCATAGGATTATAATCTTAAAGCTGGATGGTACCTTAGAGAGCTGATCCATCACTTATGAGAATTCCTCACTACAGAATTTAAGCAATTGGCCAAAGTAACACAGAGTAAATAGTAGACCTAGAATTTAAACTCAAGATCTCTAGTTCCAAAAGGTATCCTTCCTACTGCACTATGGCACCAAGTCTTTTTTTTTTTTCCATTCCACTAGAGTAACCTCTCAACCTTCCACAAGATGCTCACTTTATAGAGGCTTCATCTATATGGGAGCCACCCCTGTCTGGCCAGGTGGTACTAGCCTGCATTTCCTTCTCCTTATTTCCAGTCTCTGTTGACTTTGTACTCAGCCCACATGCCTATTTCTTCATTTCTTGACTTCTTTCCCCCTCTTCAGCTGAACTCCTTATGACTTGGTTTTGAGAGTCTGCTATTCTCATGCTCTGCAGGGATTTTGTTAGCTTGATGCTGCTTTATGTCAGAAAGAGGGTTCATGGACAGCTCTAAGGCAAGCCACAGTCATATTTGGGCACCCTCTGAAACTCAGAGATAATCTAGTCCATTCCTCTCACTTACAGAATGAGACCCAGAGAGAGGAAATGACTTGTCCAAAATCTGAGAGCTAGTAAGTGGCAGCCTTGGAATTGGTGGGACTTAAAAATGCCTACTGTGGAAATATGTTTTACATGATTGCATATGGATAGCCTAGATCAGATTGCTTACTGTCTCAGGGAAGGGAGAGGTAAGGGAGGGAGAAAGGAACTCAAAATTAAAAAAAATTAATAAAAACCTTAATGCTAAAAATTGTTTTTACATGTAATTAGAGGGAAAATAATTTTTTTTTAAAAAAAAGGAATTGGTGGGACTTGAATACAGGTCTTGTGGCCGGGACTCTACCCTTGACTTGCTTAAAACTATGTAGCATGGTTCTTGGAGAACAAAGACCAGACATAAAGACAGAAAGTCTTGATACTTATGAAACATACATTTACCCATGGGGAAATATATACAGTATATATTATGAATATGTGTTAAGTAGAAGTGAATTATTTTTTGACGTGTGTGTGTGTGTGTGTGTCTGTGTGTGTGTGTGTGCTGTTCTTCCTATCTAGACTGTGAGCACCTTGAGGACGGAAATGTCTTTCCCTTCCTTTTACTATCATTCACTGATTGATTGACACATGTGAAGTATCAAGCAGATAGGCACTCGTGTGTGTGTGTGTGTGTGTGTGTGTGTGTGTGTGTGTCTGTGTGTATACTGACTAAGGTTAGATTGGGTGGTTTAACTGATGAAAGCTCCCTTCAGGATGTGGGTATTGAATAGGGTTATTATGGGTGTGGGGACAGGTAGGTGGTGCAATGGATAGAGTACCTGGCCTGGAATGGGAAGAGTCGGGAGAATGAACTGGGTTAAAGTTCTAGTTGCTTCATGGAGCATTTTATAGGATACTAGAATAAAGATCTGGAAGGGAGCTCAGGTGTTATCACAACCCAGTCATTTTTCCAACAGGGAAAAAGCTTCAAAGACTCTAAAAGATTTGCCCAATGTCACACAGTGGATCTTGCCAAGAGTAGAAAATGGATAATAAAAATATAAGTAAACACAGAAGGGGATGAAACCTAGACAGTCAGCATGTTTTGGACAGAGTAAAAGACTTGCAGTCAGAAGACTTGTTTTCATGTTGCAACTCTGGTAACTCATCAGCTGTGTGCCCCTAGGCAAGTCTCTTACTCTCTCTGATCCTTTGTTTCCTCAACCATAAACTGAAGATAATAATTACTTGTACTAACTTATAAGATTGATCTGAGGAAAGCACTTTGTAAACCTTAAAAGCACCATTATAATTATTATAATAACTATTATTATTATGATTATATCCTTATTAAGTTCAGGGTCATCCCAAGCCCTCAGGTGACCACTAATAACTCACCTTCACAGATTACACCTACATCTTCATCATGATCATTGCATTCTACATATATATCTTCTTCACATTCTGCCAGTTTCGCTTCTGTCCCTTGGCAGTTCAGGTTCCAAATGGGCTGGTCTTCCTGGGCTTTTGGTGAATAGACTCTGCCAGCTGGTGATGCCACACCTGGTCCACATTGCAGCTCCTGGCACACTATAGCCATTGTTTTTTTCGTCCAATAGTCATCACATACAGTGCCCCATTGTCCATTCTTCCACAACTCCACCCGACCTTCACAAGGGTTAGGGCCTCCCACTAGGCGCATGCCATGAGGGAGGTCTGCAAATGACCAGATCATTGGGGAGAATGAAAGATCTCAAAAATGATCACACAAGGCAGATCTGGGGAGGTACTCAGTCAGAAGCATAGCTATGAAGTTTTACACCCCGGTCAAATGGCACAATTGGCAAAAAGCCCCCCTTAATTTCAGGGAGAAAAAGAAAACCACTCTGCAGGAGTTGGGGGGGGGGAACCTCAGGGTACATCAAGGCCATTGCTTGGAAGACTTCCCACCCCTGAGGAAACAGATCCTTGGGTAGTTACTTTTTTAAACTAATCATTCTTGACAGCTAGGTGCTAGGGTCAGTTAAGTTTTCATACTTGTCATCCAAGTCGACTGGTTACTTCTGGGATGGAGTTTTAAGCCTCATAGCAAATAGATACATGCCAACCTCACCTCCCCACAATCATCATATTAGTGATAAAAGGAACCTTATGGATCACTTAGAGTCATTCTTTCAAAGTTAACAGAGCAGGAAACTGAAATCCTTGAGCAAGAAGTCACAGAGGAAGGCTCATCTAACTCTTACTGAAGTTGAGGCTGACCTGAGGTGTAGTCAATGGAGCACCAAAACCAGGTAGATTTATAAACTTTTAGAGCTAGGGAGGACTTTGGAAACCACCTCGTCCTATGCCTTCATTGTAGAGGAGAGGGAACAGAGGAATGGAATTAGTGGTAGAGCTAGGTGCCCTGATTCCTACTTTTGAAATTTGATCTCCCTTGGAGAACCTGTCTTTTCCCTTCTCTGGCTCTCGTTTCCCGAGTTCCAGTTCTTCCAGGGCAGCGGCACCAGCTCTCACGATTCAGAAAAAGCAGCTGAGCAGGAAAGGTCTCCCTTTCCTTGATTTTGAGGTTCCTGAGATAGGAGGCTTCAAAAAAGCACACCCAGGAAGGCACAGCTCTCCAGCAGGGATGAAGGACTGGTGCCCTCTTCTGCCTTGCCCTTTGTGATCATCCTTCTTCCAGGACAGGGTCTCAGCCCAGAACTCTTTGACCTGGGGAAACATCTCCCTTTCCCTGAAGCAGCCCAGTCCCTATCTCCCACACTCCTAAACTACCTCCTCACTCCACAGGAAGATCCACCCTATTTTCAACTCAGGTTTCTTGTTCAATCCCTGCAGGAAAGTCTGAGAATATGGTGAAGGAAAAACTTAGAGGAAAAGAAAAGTTTGTAAACTCAGGGAGACAGAGTGAAATGACCTTCTAGCAAGGACTGAAATGCTGTCTCTCTATCCATCTTTCTCCACCTGATGTTCCAGCCAATCATAAGTGAGGATGGGAAGTTTCCTAGTCTGTCTCCAGCATTATGCCATAAGCCAGCACCTGAATGGCCATCCCCCATCATTATGGAGTAGGGTAGCCTTGCTCCTGCAGTCAGAGCTTGGATCCTGCTTTTTTCTCTCCCTTCTTATCCAACACACCCCACAAGACTGTGTTAAGCTGCTCTACTAGAGGCAGGCTGCTCCTGCTCCCGTTTTCACCATCGTCTAGCCCCCTCACTGCCCCAGGATACATTTGCATCCCAGCCCAAACACCAGGTTCAGCTGCTGGTCTTTTTCCTTAAAGGATCATAACCTCAGAGTTGAAGTGGACCTTAGAGTCCATTCTTTTCATTTCACAGATGAGGAACCTGAAACCCAGAGAACTGAATGGTTTGCCCAAGATTCTATAGTGACAAATGTCAAAGCCAGGATCCTACCCCAGGGGTTGCGGTGCCGTATTCAGGGCTCTCTCCTTCTACCTCATAACTTCTTTCAGACACCAAAAAAAGTCCTTTTGCCCCAGGGCTAATTTTCCATTCTTGAGGGGAATTCTCCATCCTGAGAAAAAACCCTGGTGGCCCCTATTTAAATCTACTAAACTTGATGGAGTCAGGAAGACCCAGGCTCAAGTCCTGTCTCAGATATATACCAACAGTATGACCCTGGGTGGATCACTTAACCTTTCAGTATCCCAGGCAACTCTCTGAGACTAGAAGTTGCTGAAAAATGCTGACCTACGTTGATGGAGAGAGTGTCCTCACCAGGAGTTTCCCATATCATTGAAATAGCAGGGACTTCTAAGCACATTATAACAGCTCCTGTTGTTGTTCAGTTATTTCAGTCATCTCCAACTCTTTGTGACCCTCTGTCCTATTTCTAATCCCACCCCACTCTTTCAACATCCCTTACTGCCCAATGCCCTCCAAAGCTCTACTAGTTTCAATTTGGGGGGGGAAGGGAAGCTCATATTTGATTCACACTGAAGCCAGGTTTGGTTCTGATGAACCCACAGGTTTCAGGCTTCTTGGCTGTAAGAAGAAATGGCCAGAGCCCCAGAATGCCAGTCTTTAGGGAAATTCACCAAGGGCAGATGGAAGCCATGGGCCTTTGTAACACTTTAGCTTCTCCCTGGACAGATAGAAAATGGTGGTATGGATGCTTTGAACCTAGGATTGTTATCAGGTTCCCACAGAGGTAACCTGGAAAGTGGAAGGAGTTTTGGAACTGGAGTCAGAAGAATTAGTTTTAAATTACGACTGGGTTTGAATCCTTTACTAGATTTTTGACGTTGGGCAAGTCACTTAAATGCTTTGACTCTTAGTGTGCTCATTGCAAAATGGAGATAAAAATTCTCATTATCCTACTACCTACCTCGCAGGGATGTCTGTAAGAAAGATCTTTGTAAACTGTAAAGTATTTTTAAAATGATCTGTTGTTATTCATTATGATTAAGAGTACACATGTTCAGGAGCTATGAAGAATTTGAGAAACAGATTGAGGATTAGGAGTAGGCTTGACATCAAGCTGATCATTAAATCTCTCCCTTGAATAAGGATGAAATAATAATAATTATATTAATAGCTTACATAATAATAATAAAAAGTACAAATGTATGACACTTCACAATTTAAAAAGAAAATTTTACCCTTTACTTCATCCAAACAATTCTTCAAAGTGAAGGAAGAGGACCATTCTGACACCCTAGCCTTCTAGCTCCTTGACCTTGTCAGCCTTTATCTTCACTCTACTTCTGTAACCCTAAAGCACAGGTGAATGTCATTGGGACAAGACCTTAAACACTTTCTGACTACTACCTGCATGTACCACGCTGTTCTTCCTGCTAGACCTGCTTTTACCCCTTCGGTCCCACAATGCTCCATATTCTTCCAGTCCGTCCACTTCCTTCTGTATTTGCTTGCCTCTGTAGCCAGCTTGGATAACACCTCAGATTCCCTTGTCCCCCCCTACTTTTGAGAAGGAGAAGTAGAGTGACTACTAGGACTAAATCCCAGGTCTCTCCTGCCTCTTAGACTCCTAGCTTCTTTCTACTACCTCAGTAAGGCCCTCAGTGCTCCTTGGGAGTCCTTTTTGTTATTTTTAGGAGATTCCCCATCATATTACTCACACGGGCTGACTCAAGCTTTTTATTTCATTCTGCTTAAGCCCTCCAATCCACTCCTAATTGCTGTGGCCTGGGGTAGACCTAGGATTCTAATAAGGAAGGGCTGAGTAACCCAGGGACTGGGGACACAAAAGTGTGCTGACTGGAAAAAAGGGTGCAGTCTGGGCTAAGAGTCAGAGCCTCAAGGCCTAAGCAGATTTGAGAAATCACCTAGTTTCATTCTCTCATTGTACTGAAATGGAAACAGAGCAAGAGAGAAGGAAGTAATTTGCCAAATGTCACCTAGTGAGTTAGTAAAAGAATCCCATATGAGGGCTAAAATGCATCAATAATAAGTAATGAGAGCCTGAGAATCCATAACCTAACCTGCACCTACAAACTCTCTAGAAATCCTGAACTCAAGCAGCCAAGTCATTGGTTTGTGGTGAAAGAACCCTGGGAAGAAGCAAAAGGAGAAGACCTGTGCTTTGTGGAAACCACTCTCTCCTTCCCCTGGTCTTGGAGGTGGAAATAGAAAGTCATTGGGCAGAGATTCTCCTCTCTGGTGGTTGAGGTGTGTTACCTCAAATGTCTCTCCAGAGCTCAAGAAGCTTCAAAACCTCCTCTCCTTTAGCAGGGTTGGGGGGGGATCAAGTTTTCAGGGGTTCCAAGGCTAAATAAAAGCTCTTACCTGACAAGCCAAGTCCAGTGCCTGTGGCTGGGGAAGGAAAGGAGGGGAAAAGATGAGTCAACAAGAAGCATTCATGAACCCTATTATGCAGCCCACCCAAACCTATGCACACTGAGGAGATCCAAAGAATCTCAAAAGAGGAGATCTACCCTTCAGGCACTTGTAGGCTAGTTAGGGAGGCAAGATGTGTACATCAAAACTCATAATGTCTGATATAAATGAGCAATACTGGACAAGCCATTCTATGGCTCCTCAGAGGAGGGGAAGATCCCTGGGCCCTGGAGTGCTTAGGGAAAGCCTCAAGGAAGAGGTGGGTCTCTTCTGTGTCTTGAAGGATTCGTATAGACAAAGAGGAAGGAGGTGGAAAAGGGAATTACAGGAAGCAAAAATAGCCTGGACAAAACCATGAAAAAGAAAATTAGATAAGATGACATAAAGACAGAGCATTTATTTCTTTTCTCTACTTCTCTTCACCTGTACCTCATATATATATGTGTGTGTATATATATACACATACACATACACATATACATATACATACACATACATACACATATACATATACATATACATATACATATACATATACATATACATATACATATACATATACATATATATATATACATATATACGTGTGTGTGTATACATATATATATATATATATATATATATATATATATATATATATATATATATATGTGCTTATTATGTGCCAGGCATTGTGCTAAGTGCTTCAGACCATCCCTTTGTGCTATAAATAGAGAATAGTCATGGGTGAATCCCTTTAGGATTAAAAAATAAAATGGCACAAACCCAAGCTGGGCAAGACTCTGAAACAAGATAGGAAAAGCTCTGGTGGTCATATTACATATTCATATTCAAGGTAAATAGGGACCAGGAGGTTAAAAAATGCAAAAGAGAAAAAAAAAAGGAAAAGGAAATCAAACACAGAGAAGTAAGAAGAGAAAAGTTTAGAGCTTTCTATGTGAACAGTCCCCCATATGTACAATATGGCCAAGAGTGAACTCCCTTGTACTCCCCCTGTACCAGGGTGTGTGCTGTGAGGACTGAAGAACCTAAGGCAGGAAAGAACAAACTAAGAGCACTTACCAAGTAACATGAAGAAGAGTAGAATCATGGTTTGGGTGGTGTGAGTGTGACCTAGGGTCAGAATAATGGCAGAAGGAGCCCTGGAGGCAAGTGGCTCTGGTCAGCTTTGACGAAGAGTGGGCAATAATGTCCCGAGATCCAGTCCTGGACTGAAGTATGTCAGATGATCAGGGGTCAGTGGGTGGAGCTGTATGGAGCCGAGGCTTGCTGAGTCCAGCATATATCAGAAGGAAGGAAAATGGTGGGGGCTGGTGCAAAGTATGTGAAACAGGACAGCTTGCTGCTAGGACTTCTTTCATCTTTCTGTTTAGATTGTTGCCCTGAAAAATGCTATCTGTCCCCAGAGAAAGAACTGATAGCATCTGAATACAGATTGAAGCATATTTTTTTTACTTCCTTTACTTTTCTTGAGTTTTTTTTTGTTTGGTCTATATTTTCCCTAACAACATGACTATTATGGAAATGTTTGGATGCCTTCACATGTATAACCTTTATCAAATTATTCGCCTTCTGAACTGGGGGAGGGGAGATGGGAAGGGAGAGAATTTGGAACTCAAAGTTTTAAAAACAAATGTTAGAAATTGTTTTTACATGTAACTGGGGAAAAAATAAAATATTGAATACTACTTTGTTCCCCTGAAAAGCACAGTGTTGCAACACTTCACAAGTTCTCCACTATGATCTAGGAGGGTATTCCTATCCAAGCATACAGATTACAGCCCATGCATGTTTATGCATCATGCATGATTATTGGCCATTCCCTCCCATCAATTCACCACAGGGATTTCTCAACATGGTGGGAGCCTTCTCTTCATGTATCAAAGATACTAATGGAGCATACAGGTTCTCCCTGAGCCATTTCCATCTTCCTCCTTCTATATGACCTGACCATCTTCTTTTTCACTCACATATCTCTTCAATGACTTTGTTTATAAAATCTCTTCCACATAATTCCTTGTTTGTAATGTGTTACCTACCACCTGGTCATGTGCACTATACACCAGTTCAATATCTTTTGGATGAAGCTAAACTTCAGTTTTTCAGATGATGCAGTGTTCCATGACTCAGACACAGAGCATCATCAGAACACTGATATTAAAAGAATGAGCCTTTGTTTCAAGTGAAGCTTAGGGCTATTAAAATCTTTTTGCTTTTTTCCAAAAGCAATCAGCCTGCTCTCTTCCAATTTAGTTCCAGGTCCAACTCACTGCCCAGTTGCAGTGCCCATCCAAGATAAAAATACAGATTGACAATCTCTCAACATTGTCCACCCAACTGAATAACATAGTTTGGGCAAAAGTTATTTTTGACCCATGTGTTTGTTTTTTCTGCGTGGATAGCTAGGTCCAACTTTTTTGCAATGACTATGGATCTCATCCAGGATGGTTTTCCATGCTCTGGAGCTTGATGTAACCAGCACAATATCATTTGTGGAGAGGAATATCTACAGACTTTGCCATCTATAGGAATCCTGTCCCCTTCAAATTCAGACTCTCCACCAGATCCCCTCCATGGTAAAGGCAAACACCTCTGGCAAATCTATTTCATACCTCCCTTTCTATGAATGATTAAAGGACTGTTGAACAAATTTATTTACTTTGTTTTTATCTTTTAAGGACTCTTAGAATTTTAATATATTAATGGAGACATTTCGTTGGATGGGAACCGTTAAGGTGACATTTTACTGTATAGAAGTTACATGACTTGCCCAGGATCACTCAACTAGTAAGTTTATGGAACTCTCATCTTCCTGACTCCAAACCTAGCATTCTATCTACTGTATCACCTAACTGTCTCTATCAAGGGTGCCCTCAATGCGTGTGCTGGTTATCCTCATAAATCGTTTACATAGATATGAAAGAAGGCATATAGGATTGGTAGCTATTGATGTTCACTTGGGCACCTTTTTTGGTAATAGTGTCTAAGGAGTTTTTTCTCCATGCTATTGTGTCTTTCCCTCTTTCAGATACCTTGAGAATTGATCTATCAGTGCCTTAAAGTATGTGTTGCCTCCAGCAAGGAACTTTTCTTCATATATTTGTTCTCGTCTAGTTGCTTTTCCCGTTTTGGTCTTCAATTCTATTTTCACTTCCTTTAGTGCAGAGGTTCTCAACCTGAAGTCCCCTAATAGGTCTATAGATAGATTTCATTCAGAGAATCTGAGAATTTGGATGGGGGAAAAAAATGATATCTTTGTTTTGCTTAAAGCCTTTGGCTTTCTTTGTAATCTTATGTATTTTATTTTATAGATTTAAAGCCATTATTCTGAAAAGGGATCCATAGGCTTCACCAAGATACCAAAGGCATCCATGAAACAAAAGAGGCTAAGAGTCTTTGTTCTAGAAGTATACCTGGGGCTGTCATGTTAGTTCTAAATATGGGGGGAAATACTTTGCTATAAAAATCTTTACAGATCTTCCCATTTGCCCTTCTTTTTTTCCCATTCCATCCATACCTAAATGCTCTCAGAATGACACTGTGCAGTTAATTCTCTCACCAAGTTTTCCTCAAAATTTCTTGGAGCTTTAAGAGGTCAAAATGCTTTTAATCTTTCACTATCTTTCTACAAAAGATTTAAAGTCAAATTTATATTAGAAAATGATATGGCATTGGTCTGCTACATCTCTCCACTTGGCAAAGTCTTTAGTCTCTTCTAGACTCCTTTTTATGGAAACTGAAGTACATCAGTGAAACTTCTATAAAAACTATAATAATTGACACTGATATGATTTCCTTTATCCAGTTCCCACTTTGGGGCATTAATAACTCATTTAATTAGGCTGCTTTAATTACATGCCATATATTGCCCACAATTTTATTCTTTCTTTCAGCATTGTGTTCCTTTTTCTCTTAGCTCTAACAAGTTGGTGGTCTGACTACATACCCAGGCAGCTGATTCAGAAATATTTCTGACATTACCAATGAATTTTGTCCTACCTTTTGAAATATAATCAGCTTCATTTTTATAATTTTGCTTGGTCCTTACCAGGTCTACTATCTTCTGATACTTTTCTCAAAAAAAGTTTTCATGATATATAGGTATAAGGTGCTTCTATGATGTTTAAAACCATATCACCTCTTTAACTTCTTGCCCTTGAGTGATATTTTGCTGGGCCCCCCTTTTCACTGAAGCCATCATATATGTCAACTTCATTTGTAGGACCTTATGCAATTTTATAGAATTTCTCCACTTCTTCATACTATACGATGGATATTGGGATAAAAGCTTCAATTATTTTTGTAGTCATCTTTTTGCATATACCTAACAGGAGCACTGCTATATTAGCTGACACCTAGTCTTTAGTCAAATCTTTCGAGTTTGATAAAATTTGCCACAACTGAATCTGTCATAGCCATTGGCTTCACTTTGGGGACCACAAGATCATTAGCATGCTAAGATATAGCATGTAGGACTTCAAGGGAGAAGGTATGGAGTAGCTGCTTGATGATCATTGCTAAATGAAGGAATGACTGAATCAGTGAATAAATAAATAAATAAATAAATATGAATTAATGTTATTATTAGAAGAGGAAATACAATGATTCATAAACTAATTAGCAAGACTTCATGGAGCTTACTGTTTATCAGGGGCAATGGACACATCCTGAAAATCTATAATAATTTCCATTCTAGATCTAAATTTATTGGGGAAGGAGGCCAATAAGAGTACAGAGACAGAACTTGTGGCTGAAAATATCATGGAAGGAAGACTTTGTGGATGAAGCAACTATTGTAGTGAATAACGGTCCAAACAAAGATGAAACATTTACATTCCAGTAAGGGGATATGATACAAGTGTCCCCTCAGAATCCCAACATTAGGGATCATAGAGCGGGTCTAATAAGATAGAAGGCCTGAGAGGGGATTTTGTTATGTTTTGAGGATCTGGAGATAAGAAAGGAAAGATAGAAGGGAAAAGGAATACACTAGGAAGTGGGGACAGAGAGGAAGAGTGGAAGAAATCTCACATAATTGGGGAACTCAGGTACAGACTAGTCAAACATGGAGGAAGGGGTTTGAAGAATGACACTTAAATCTCACTGTAATCTGGTTAAAAGAAGAATACAAACATATTTGGGTACAAAATATAGATAGATAGATAGATAGATAGATAGATAGATAGATAGATAGGCAGGTGGCTCTAGGAATCATCAATATAGAGATTATAACTGAACCAAGCTTTCATTGTCCTAATCAGGCTTCTTTGTGCTGACCTAACACTGCACTGTGAACCGTGGAAATATAGGCAAAAAGTGTTGGCCTCTATCTAGTGGAAGTGGGAGTTCTGGGAAACATTGGGCTTGTGTCCTTGGGGATGTGCTTAGAAAGAGCAGCCATCTGGTGGGGATAAGGATTGAGATGGGGATGCAAGTAGGGATAGGTAAAGGGATCAGGATGGGAATGAGAATAGAGATTAAGATGGTGGCCCCTCCGGGCACATGTTATTTATAACCCTTATTATTTTGCTCATGTGCTTAATGAGAAATTGATCTCTATCAAGGAGAAAGATTTTTCAGACTGGAATGTCAGACTAACGGTGGTTAACATGGAAATAAAACCTCAGAGAAAGGAGGAGATGGTAAGGAAATACCTAAGTCATCCTCAGTGAGTTCAAGTGGGCCAATCATTAAATTTACAATATGAGCATTGACACCTCAGAAATTAACAAATGCTACAAATCAGAGCTTGATTTATTGTGAAAGGGCTAGAGAAAATTATAATAATGTAGATTACACTTTAAAATGTCATGTATACATTTTTTTAGCAGAGCCACCAATACACCTCTGAATAGGTGCCAAAGAATTTGAGTAGGTAAGTGCAATTTTCAGACAAAGGAAGAAGATGTCTGTGTTCTGTAGGCTAATGAACTGATTTTGACTCCTACCAAAATTCTAGATGGATTTAAAACTGAGTGAATGACTGTAGTAAAAGAGAAATAATTAATGGATCAATGTTCTCCTGGAGGGAGATTTCCTTTGAAATACCTTGGCAATTTGTTCTTTAGCATTTATTTAACAAATATTTACTAAGCCTTCTTTATGCAGAGAACTGTGCTGGGTGCAAAATTATAGAGAATAAGATTAGCCCCAAAGAAGAAATATGAAAATATACTTCCCCCCCAGCTATTTGGCAGAGTTTGGGGTCCCTGGGTGTGGAACATTCTGTTTACCTATGTGTTAATCAGTTTTGCAAAATATTTTTCCTCCTCCTCTTTCTTCTCTTCCTCCTTCTCCTTCTTCTTTTCTTCCTCCTCCTCCTCCTTTTTCTTCTTCTTCTCCTTCTCCCCTTCCTCCTCCTCCTCCTCCTTCTTTTTCTTCTTCTTCTTCTTCTTCTTCTTCTTCTTCTTCTTCTTCTTCTTCTTCTTCTTCTTCTCCTTTTTTTTCTTCTTCTTCCTCTTCTTCCATTTCCTCTTCTTTTTTTCTCTTCTTCTTCCTCTTCTTCTTCAACTCGTTATAATAAATAGTTCTCTGGAAGACAGAGGGGGGATATGGGAGGAAATGTAGGCAATGTAAAAGTAAAAGATATCACTTATCTATTTTTTCAAGAGAAAAGGCAAATTGTGCTCAATATAATGTTTACAAGGGCAGGGAAGTATGGGATCTATTTTGTTCTTCATAATTTTGCAGCATTCAATTTTGATTCTTTTACAGTTGCTATTCTTTCCATTTACATTGTCATAGACATTGTCTATATTGTTTTTCTGGCTCTCTTTACTTCGCTTTGCATCATTTCATGTAAGTCTTTCCATGCCTGTATGTATTCCTCAAGCTCATCATTTCTAAAGACACAGTGAAATTCCATTACATTCATGTACCACAATGTGTTTAACCATTCCTCAAAAGATGGGTGTCTACTTTGTTTCTAGTTCTTTGCTGACAGAAGAAGCAGTGCTATACATATTTTGGTGCATATGTATCCTTTCCTTGTGTCAATGACCTCTTTAGAGTATATGCCTGGCAGCAGAATATCTGGGTCAAAGGCTATGGACATCTGAGTATTTTATTTGCATAATATCAAAGTTCTTTCCAGAGTGATTGTACAATTTCTCAACTCCAACAATGTATTATTTTGCCTGTTTTTCTACAATCCTTCCAACATTGGCTAATCCCATCTCTTGTCATTTTTGCCAATTTGCTGTGAAATCTCACAGTTGTTTGGATGTACATTTTTTCTTATTACTAGTAATTTAGAGTATTCTTTTATATGGTTGTTAATAGTTATCAATCCTTTGAGAAATGTTTGTTCATATCCTTTGGCCACTTCCCTATTAGAGGATGGAAATTTAACCTTTAAGTACTTAAGGTCATCACTATGAACATCAGTTATTCCACATCCCTTTTCTGAAATGCTATGGCATTTCCTATCCAGTACCACTCATTTAGCACATATCAGATTTTATGTGCTTATATGTGCACACCCTGCCTCCTTAACTAATCTTTATATGCCTGGAGGGTAAGGGTCCTGTCTTGAAATTCTTTGGATACCTTCATTATACATAACATAGTGTGGGCTCCATAGTATGGTTCAGTGAATGCTTCTTGAGTGAGTCATCTGTTTCCATTCTTTCCTTACTCAGACATATGAACTGGACCTGGGCCCATCAAGTAAGAGTTTTATTGAACCCTTCAGCTCCTGAGAAGTTGAGCTTGCTAAGGCTAAGGATGATGGGATTTTGAAATTTCCTGACCTCTAGAGAGACCTTTGAAGTACCACAGGCCAAGGACAACTCCCAGAGAGGAGAATCTCTGACCAATAGTTTTCCATTTATACCTCAGGAGAAAGAGGAAGGAGAGAGAGATTTCTCCTAATACCTCTTCCACAGAACTCAGTTCTTCCCCTTTCACTTTTCCCCAGGATTCTCTCACTAGAAATTGATGACTTGGCTGCTTGAATTTAGAATTACTAGTGGGTTTGGAGATTCCCAGGTTCTCATCACTGAATAATGCAATTTAACCCCATAATTAAATAGTCTATACTTCTGAAGAGTTTAAACTAGGAAGATACACTACATAAGTAAATAAGGAAATGTAACATATATACAGAGTAGCCCAAAATAATTTTAAGTGGGAGAGAGTGATATTTATTATAGGGATCAGTAAAAGCCTTTTGTAGGAGCTAGTATCTATCCTGTGCTTTAAAGGAAGCTACAGGACAGACATTGAGGAGGGAGTGAATCCCATATGTTGGAGACAACTTATGCAAAGACACTGAGGTGGGAAATGGAATATGGTGTATGGGAAATAACTAATAGGCCAGTTTAACAGGAAAAGAGAGCTGTGAAATAAGGTTGGAAAAATAGATGATATTGAGATTATGAAAGGCTTTAAATGCCAGGCTGAAGATTATATATTTTACCTTAAAAGCAATAGATAGCCATAGAAATAAAGAGCCAATCATAATTTTTATTATTATTATATAAATTTAATCTGCTAAGATTTTTTTTTATTGACCTATCAAGGGAGCAGTTCTCAGGTATTTCATACCCCAACACATTCCCAATTTTAATCATCATGAATAATGATAGCTCAAATTTATAAAGCACTTACAATTTACAAAGAACATTCCATCCCTAATCCAATGAGTTAGGTTATACCTGTGTTATCATCCCCAATCTACAGAGAACATCAAAGGTTCAAACATATTAAGTCATTTGCTAAAGGTCACACAACTAGTAAGTGTTGGAAGCTATGCTACAAACCCAGGTTTTCTGCCTCTAGATTCTAAGTTCCTTCTTTTGCACAGGTTGTTAAAATGTGATCTTAGACAACCTCACCCCAACTCAGTCACCCAGTGATTCTCTGTTCCGACTAATGCAGCAAAGTGACAAAGGCTAAAAGGTCCCACTGCATCCCACAGTCCTCCATGAATCTCTCTGAGGCCCAAGGATCTGGTCGTTCTTTCTCATATCCTGAAACTCCCAAGTATTTAGGTCCATCAAACCAAACCCTGTATTGGAATGGATCAAACAGGACTCATATTTTCCCAACTGCAATCTAGCAGAACTCTTGGCGGGGAGGGGGGGGCATGGGACAGTGAGAGGGGAACCTTACTGGGTGGTTAGATTAGGAATGGGATAGAGGTAGAACTTAGTTGCTCCTCTTCTCTCTCACTCACTGTAAAAGGTATGAGCCATTCAAGGTAATACATGAATTTTTAACTAGTCATATGGCTAGAGGTGCCCAGTACCTATGGGTTCCCAAACTTCGCAGCAACAAAGTGAATCTGGATAGAAAATATCCGCTTTATAGCTAAGAAACAGAGGCCTAAAGAGCGTAAATCAGAGAAATTTCCTACTTATTGCTCCTACTTATTATTCCTACTTATTATTATCCACCCCAATTCCTAAAACCTAAGATGGGGAGGACAAATAGCAGAAAAAAACAACCCATTTTTTTCTACCCCATTTCTCTGTTTCCCTATCAGAATCACTTAATTTTCTAGGAATATGGCCTCATCTTTCTTGCCCTAGTTGAAACAAATAATAGTAGTGGCTGAAAGAGGCTTCTAGTCTTGGTTCCTAACAGGTTCCTGGGCCCATTCGGGTCCAAAGATACCTCTTCCTCTCTCAATGCCTTGGTCATTTGCAAAGCTCTCTGCTGGTGTGGATATGGTGGGAAACATCTGCTACTGCAAAGAAGAGATGTGGAAATCCAGGCAGTAGGGAATCATATGATGACTTTGGAACCAGAAAGAGACAGCCATAGTATACAAGGAACTGGAATGATAATCACCTGAGGGGCACACACTAGTACATGTCATTGGTCCAGGTGAATCACTATACCCAAGATATCTCCTGCCAAGTAACAAAACAGGTATTGGCTGATTATCAGTGGGATGAAACCCACATCTGCATTCATGAAGGAAATTCAGGGGCTTGTCATGAAGGCGTGTGATGGTTAATTTAGCAGTTTGGACACCTTGAATTTTGGGGGATCATCATCACTTTAATAATCACTGATTTCTGTTGCAAGTTAAAGTTTGTAAAATGACTTCCCTAGAACAATCATTTAAGTTATGTACAATGACTTATTACACTTACTTTAAAGATGAAGAAACAGAGACTCAGAGATTATAACTGACTAATCTGTGCTCCTATGGTAAATAATATAAGTGAGATAAAAACCCAGATTTCCTGATTCCAAGTAAATTATCATATGATTCAAGGTTCCAACCATCATGTTCATTTTCATTTTTACTTCCCCTGTGGTTTTTCTACTCTGGCCAATGTTTCTTATGAGTTTTTTTTTTAAATCTAACCATTATGTGACTTCTGGGAAATCATTTAACCTCTCTGGGCTTCAGTTTCCTTCTCTACAAAATTAGATAATGCAACTAGAAGTGTTCTGAGGTTACTTCTTGTTTTAAATTTTATGAATTGGCTCCTTTGTCCTCTGTGCAAAAATTATCCCCACTAAACAGTGACTCAGTTCATTTTCCCTATCTGGAGCATCCTCCCAACTCTTGTCATTCAAAATACATCTCCCTCTTTCTTTCAAATTTTATTCAACACCTTTTAGAAATTTTTTTTTCCATTTAAACACCCACTCTAGCACTGCATTATTCAATCAATATTTGCATTAATGCACAAGGCGCCATGTATGTGGGGAATGTTATAAGGATATACTCTTAATAAACTCATAATAATAAGATTAGGAGTAGAGAGAAAGAAAAAAAGATAATAAGAAGAAGATAAATATGCAATTAATGATATTTATGAATGTTAATGGGATAAATTCACCCATAAATTTGAAGAGAAGAGCAAAATGAATTAGAAAGGACAATCCAACACTATGATTTTTACAAGAATATCTTCAAATAGAGATTCAAATATTCACAGAGAATTAAAATAAATGGCTAGAGTAAAATGTATTATGCTTCAGTTAAAATAAAACAAATAGGAGTGGCAATTATGCTCTCAGATTAAAAAATAGCAAAAAATAGACTTGACTAAAGAGATAAACAGGGAAACAATGTTTTTCTGAAAGTTACAATAGACAATGGTTAATTAATTTCAGTACTTAATATGTAAGCATTGAATGGCATAGTACCTAACTACTTAAAAGAAAAGTAAAATAAATTATGGAATAAGTATATAATAAAACTACAATAGTGAGGGTCTTCAATGTACCACTTTCAGAGCTAGGCAATCCAATCAAAAGAATAAAAATAAAAAATAAAAAGTTAAGGACCTAAATAGTATTTTAGAAAATTTAGAAATAGTAGACCTCAGATTTACTGACCTTGTATTAAGGCATAAAAATCTCTTAAACAAATACAGAAAAGCAGAAATATTAAACACACTCTTTACTGACAACAATGAAATAAAATTATATTCAATAAAAGGCCACTGAAGAAAAGTTTAAAAGTTAAATGGAGACTAAATAACTTAATGTTAAAGAATGGGTGAGTCAAAGAACAAATTGCAGAAATAATATATAATATCATCATAGAAAATGACAGTAATGAAACAATATACCCAAATTTTTTAGAGGTAGGTAAAGCAGTCCTTGGAGACAAGTTATATCTTTTATACCTCTAAACACTTTCATCAACAGAAAAAAGAGAAAGAAAAGATCAACAAATTGGCAACTAAAAAAACAACAAATTTTTAAAACCCAATTAAATGTCAAAATAGAAATCCTGAAAATTAAAGAAGAAATTAATAAAAAAAATGAAAGAAAAAACACATTGAATTAATAAATGAAACTAGGAACTTTTTGTGTGGGGGGGGAAATAGATAAATCATTAGGAAAGTATAGGAGGAGGAATAATACCCAATGCATCTGGAAAAATAGTTTGGGACCAAGTTGTATGTGGCTTTATCATCTTAACAGGATCAATTATATTTTATACTAAATGCAATAAGAAGTCATTGCAGTTGGTCAACTAAGGAAGTCATGTGGTCAGGTGTATATTTAAGGAAAATTACTTTGGCTGCATTGTATAAGATGGACTAGGTTGGTGAGATACTTGAGGCAGGTAAATTAATTATAAGGCTACTATAATAAGCTAGGCTAGAGACGGTGAAGGATAGCTAGGTGATACAGTGGATAAAGCAGATAAATTGCAAGTCCAATGGACTTGGAATCAGAAAGACTCATCTTTATGAGTTAAAATCTGGCTTCAGACACTTGCTAGTATGTGACCATGGGCGAGTCACGTGTCCCTGTTTGCCTCAGTTTCCTCATCTGTGAAATGAGCTGGAGAAGGAAATGGCAAACCACTCCAGGATCTTTGCCAAGAAAACCCCAATTAGGGTCATGGAGAGTCAGACACAATTGAAATGACAACAACAACAGAGGTGGTGAGGTCCGAAAACTGAGATGGTAGTTGTGTGAGTGGAGAGAGGAGGGCAGATGTGAGAGATGTGAAAATATGAACACCAAGATTTGCAACTGATTAGGTGTATGGGGTGAGAGACAATGAGGAGTCCAGGAAACCGGCAATTACATGAACATAAGTGACTGGAAGAAAGGTGGTGCCTTCAAAAGAAAGTAGTAATTTTGGAAGAGGAGGGGGTTTAGCGCAAAAAACAAGATCAAGAGAGCCAGAAAGAGACATGGACAAGCAGAAGAAAGTTGGTGACAACAGGTTAAATTTATTACATGCTCAATTTTTTTTTAAGTGACCCAAGGTAACACAGCTTGCTCTTGGCAGATTGAGGACTCCAACTCATTTCTTCTAGCTGATAATACAGGATTCTTCCCACTACCACACCTGGGTGGGTCATTGGAAACCCAACCTAGGTATTGTTGGTTGGTCAAAAACAAAACCCAGACCTGAGAAACATAGAAAGAATTTTAAGTCATTCAGCAGTGGGGAGAGCCAGAATAGATGGCCTATTCCCCAGATTCTCTGGAGTTTTTACTTTATACATAGTTTTTTAAAAAAGGAACAAGGAAATAACAGCCAACCTGCCAGTAGTTTTCAGATAAGACAAGTAAGTATCTTGAGATGTATAATGGGAGGAAACTCCTTACATTCCTTCTTGCATCAATCTTCAGTTCCCCTTGGAAGGTTTTTTGGAGGAGGATATCCTAAGTTAAGCACTAGACAAATCTGGTCTCTGAGCAATAAGTCTAGTTTCTCAACTATGCAGGGCTAGGTTCAAACACGCATTAAAATTTTCCATAGCATCAACATGAAAGCACAAAAGAGAACCCACACTTTAGAATGATTCAGGCTTCTCATTCACTCACAAAACAATTGACAGTTATGGAGGATGCAAAGCAGTATGTGTGAAACACAAAATATATATATATATTATATATATATATATATATATTATAAGTTTTCAGTTTTGTAGTTTGTTCTTATTCTAAGTATCCACATAAGGGACACTCTTTATTTGTTTTTTGGGTTTTTTTTAGGCAATTGGGGTTAAGTGACTTGCCCAGGGTCACACAGCTAGTAAGTGTGAAGTGTTTGGTCTGAGGCCAGATTTGAACTCAGGTCCTCCTGACTTCAGGGCAGGTGCTCTATCCACTGCACCACCTAGCTGCCCCCCATATGGGACATTCTTAAGCTTGTTTGGCCATCTCCTCTGTTCATTCAAATAGCTCCTGAAATTCCACATCCTTTAGGAAATCCTCTTGGATGGATCAGAGGAAAGTTCCCAGATGACTCAGACTTGTCTGACTGTAGAATCCTCTGCATGCATCTCTTCTGTTTCCCCATTGCAAATATACCCTCACCCTAACATTCATGTGATAGTAATACTATTCATTATCTACTTATATATATGTAAATGTTTCTAGGGGTTTTCCCTCCATATCTCCCTTCCATGAGTATCATTGTCAATGATAGATAATGTTTCCAGTGGGGAAGGACTAAATCTGTCTGAATCCTCCAGTACAACAGTTGTTTCGCATAAAATATTAGTACTAAAATAAGTTTTTGGATGAAAATGACCATGATAGTGATGTTAAGGATGACAAGATCCATCTTTGAGCTGCATTTAGATTTCGACCCTCTCTAGACTGTAGCACAGATGAGTGACAATGTGTGACTGCATGGTCAACTGAAAGTGAGCCTTGGAGTAGTAAAAGGAATGCCCCTTGAAAGGTGTAAAGCAGATGATTGGAATCTGAGCATTCTCTGAAATCAGAGACAGTTTCTTCTGATAAACAGGAACTAGAGAGAACTATTCTGTTATCGTAAGAGCTCAGAATCATCACAGGCTGAAGTAGAGGGGTATGCTTAAGCAATTCTATAAGGAACCACTTTTGGTTTCTCAGTGTTTACAGAAGAGGAAATGCTGGCTTACCATTGAATAATGACACCTCCCACTTCTCTTTTGTTCATTCTAACAGCTCTATTTTGAAAAGTCGCTTGGTACCACTATGGATGTATCCTGCTTCTGAGATTTGACTGATCTATCACTGAGAGAAGGTCTCTTCCCATTTAGCCTGTATCTGATCCTCATGCTTCTTTGGATATCACTATTGATTCTTGGTGAGTATGGTATATCCTGGGTGGGGCAGCTCAGATGTTCCCTGACCCCATATCTCTCTGACAGACTTGGGCAGCCTGGGACAAGCAGAGATTCTCCTCAAGGAGATTTGATGCTTCGCCTTTCTATATGAATCAGGTCTGCATGGACATGGCAAGGCAGGAAGCAGAAGAAACTGGGCAGATGTAGGGTACAAGGAAAACAAGAAGAAATTGAGCAACTTTAATGTTTCAGAAGAAACTCCAGTCAGTGCCTTTTGTTTGGTATGCATGCCTCCTTTTGAATTTAATAGCAAACTTTATAAGCCCATCAAAATGGACTTTTCTTATTTAACCAAGTAGCCTCTGACAGCCACTTACTTACTAAGGAATTCTCCTATCTTCCTCAATTTTTCAACCAGGTGATCTGAACACACCATGCTTGAGCAGAAATGCTGAATCAGTACTGTGCTAGTTATTGTTACCTTCTGAAAGCCATTGACATTTTAACCCCAAGCTCTGCTTTTCTATAAAGGATGGTGTTTTTTGTCTCAGGGAAAGGGAATAAGCATTTTCATAATATCTATTATGTGACAGGTGTTATGCTAAGAATTTTTTTAAACAAATATTATGTCATTTGATTCTCATAACAACCTGGAGAGATAGGTGCTATTATTATCCCCATTTCACAATTGAGGAAACTGAGGCAAACAGAAATAGCCACCTTGTTCAGTGTCACAGAGGTCGTAAGTCTGAGGTTAGATTTGAACTCAGGTCTTCCTGACTCCAGGCCTAGCACTCTCTATATCAAATGTATCTTGGGATATATTGTAATCAAAGAGTTTACCCAATCAAAATTATCTATGAGACTCTGCTCATTGACTAACTGACCTTTCTTTGACTGTATTCTATGTCAGAGAGCACTAGACCTGTGACCCTGACATAATGGAGATATTTATCCCAGGAAGAGAATACACATGTGGGAATAATGTCTGTAATGTTTTTACTCAGCCTACAATCAATAAAAAAAAAAAAGAAATACTACTTAAAAACACAAGGGGGGGGCAGCCAGGTGGTGCAGTGGATAGAGCAGTGGCCCCAGAGTCAGAAGAACCTGAGTTCAAATCTGGCTTCAGACATTTGATGCTTACTAGCTGTGTGACCCTGGGCAAATCACTTAACCCCACTGCCTAACAAAACACAAATACACAAATAAATAAATAAATGAAAATAAAAAAACAAGGAGCACAATTCATTAATAATACATACAAACATTACCAAGTAACTGAATTCTCTGTTCTTCCAGACCTGGGAAATTTCTGCCCCACTAGACAGAAGATTGATAGGGACTCAGGAGTTCTACTACATAAACAGTCCAAATCTTCCCTTGAGTAGACAAAAGAGTGTAATTTCCATCCACAAGATTCATACTTTCTGTATGACGAGTCAGCAGATGCAGACACAGAAGCTCATGAAATAGGGCCTCCAATCAGGCATGGCACCATCTCCAGTCCTCCTGATCTATCTCTTGCCACTGGACCCAAATGGCTGTAGAGGAGAAAGTGAGGCTGGTGACTTTGCACAGCCCTGTTTCGCTTAAATCCAAATCACTTGCATGTCATGGCATCATCTCCTTGATGTCATGTTCCTCTTCGAGAACAAAGGACAAACATCAATGGGTCAGGCACACCATGAGGCCCTGATCAGGGACCTGGTATGAACCAAAATTCAAGAAGTTTGGCACTTTGGTTGTTGGACAGAACCCCTGACCTTATCTGGCCAGGTCACCCACTAGTGGAGTTGATAAGAAAGGACTCTAAGTCCAGTTGACTTTGTGTCCCTCTCTGAATATGTCTGACACTTCCCCCTCTTCACTTTCTGCCACCACCCCCAGCCTCAATCACCACTGTTTCACTTTTCCTGTAGAGGAAGGCTAGACAAAGTGAAAGTGAGGAAGCATGACATTTAGTACGGAAAAGAAAAAGTTATTCAGAGAAAGCGATCTCCCTAGATACAAATCTTGATGATGCAGTGAGTTGAATGTCTTATAAAAAGATCACGTTCTAGTCACAAGCTGGGAAGTAGCTTATGGATGTGAGCTCCAGGTGGGACCTTGTTGTTTAGTCATTGTTCAGTCACGTCTGACTCTTCAAACCCCATTTGGGGTTGTCTTGTTAAAGACACTGGAGTGGCTTGCCATTTCCTTCTCCAGCTCATTTTACAGATGGGGAAACTGAGGCAAACTGGATTAAGTGACTTGCCTAAGATCACACAGCTAGTGTCTGAGATCAGATTTGAATTCAAGAAGAGGAGTCTTCATGACTCCAGGCCCAGCACTCTGTTCACTGCACCACCTAGCTGCCCTAAAGGGGATTTAGATTTGATGATTTCATTTTTCCACAGGAAGGAACTGAGGTCCTTAGAAATGAAACAACGTGCTTGATGTCACTTACTAGTTAGGCGCAGATCCAAGAACCGATCCGTGTACATCTCCATCCACTACAGTCCACTGTCCTTAGGTCAGGGCACCTACTAAGAGAAGAAATCCCCTTCCCAGGGCTGAGGCTGGGAGTAATGTGAGTAAAGAGAGCTTAGAACCAACCCCTCCTCCACTGTACTTTGCTGAATTTGTACTACTCAGTAAGAGGGTGTCTCTGATTTGATGACCAGAACCTTCGAGGGGAGTGTTTTCTACCAAGTTGATAAGTTCTAAACAGTAGCTTGGTATTTGCCAGGTACTATAAGCTTTTGTTTTGCCTGAATCAGAGGGGTGGGGTAGGAAGTAGCATGGTCAGGGGAGAAGCTGAGGATATTCTTAGAAGGCTAGATGCTAAGAAAAAGGGTGAGAATTTTTACTTTGTCTAACTTCTTGTTTTTCTCCTTTTTGCAGTATCTGTCGATGGACAGGCACGTGAGTTTCCTTTTTCTTTGTCCTTCTGGGTTTCTGGGCGACATGGACATTGTGACCCTCACAAGATCTTAATGAAGGCTTATCTGAGGGGGTCTTGTTTCTTCCAGCCCTTACTGGCTGAGGATCGCAGGGATATTTCTCATTGAACCCCTGGACCAAGATGGGGCTACTGTGTGCTCACAAGCACCGGTTCTCTGTTCATTATACTCATCGAACAGACTCCATCCTGAGCTTTTCAAAATCTTTGTGTATTGGTTTCTTTAAGGGGAAGTCTGATGACAAGGAAGGAGATAATTCTAAGTGCATGAAAGTATTTTGCAAACCTTAAAATACTATATAAATGATAGTTCTTGTTGCTGTTACTGCTATTTTTTAAAATAAGTTTTTATTGATATTTTCTGTCTCTTACATCATCACAGTATCCCACATATCCCTCTCCCTTGCCATATGACAATTAATATTTGTCAGAGGAGGGGGGAAGTCTGTATAAATGATGGGTAAATTTAGAAAGTCTGAAAATGTGTGCAATGTATAACACCTGTGGACCTCCCACCTCTACCAAGGGGTAGTAGAGGTTGGGGGTGTCTTCTCATATCTCATTTGATTTATCTTGGTGTATCATTGTTCTTTCCATTTACATTGTTATAGTTACTGTGCATGTTGTTTTCTTGGCTCTACTCACTTCACTGTCCATCAGTTCTTAGAGATATTTTCATGCTTCTTTGTACTCTCCATATTCATCATTTCTTGCCTCTTTTGTTTTGTTTGTTTGTTTGTTAGGCAATTGGGGTTAAGTGACTTGCCCAGGGTCACCCAGCTAGTAAGTGTCAAGTGTTTGGTCTGAAGGCGGATTTGAACTCAGGTCCTCCTGACTTCAGGGCTGGTGCTCTCTCCACTGCACCACCTAGCTGCCCCCATATTTCTCATTTCTTACAGCCAATTAGCACTCTGTTACATTCATGTACCGCAATCTGTTTAGCCACTCTCCAACTGATATCTACTGTGTTTCCAATTTTTCACTATCACAAAAATTGCTGCTATAAATATTTTGGACTATATGGGAACTTTTTTTCTTATTTTTCTTATTGATAGTTTCCATGGGGTGTGAGTCCAGCAATCAAGTTTTGGGGTTGAAATGGAATTTAGTCATTTTGCATAATTCCAAATTGCTTTCCTAAATGTTAATACCATTTCCCAGCTCCACCAACAAATTATTTATCTTCCAACAACCCCTCAAATACTGACTGTTGCCATTTGGGGGAGTCTTTTTTGTGTCAATTTGTAGGGTGTGAGGTGAAACCTCAGAGTCATTTCAACTTGCATCCACCTTATTATTAATGATTTGGAACTTTTTTTCATGTGGTTGTGAATGTTTTCTGGTCCTTCTTTTGAGAATTATTTAGTCATATCCTTTGACCACTAATCTAATTTTCCCACATCTTCTCCAGCATTTATAATTTTCTTGTTTTGTCATGTTAGTTAATTTGATAGGTGTGATGTGGTACCTAAGAGTTGTTTTGATTTACATTTCACTAATCAATAGTGATTTAGGGCATTTTTTCATATGATTATAGATGGCTTTAATTTCTTCTTCTGAGAACTGCCTATTCATATCCTTTGACCATTTATCAATTGGGGAATGACTTATATTCTTATAAATTCTATTCAGTTCTCTATGTATTTTAGATATAAGGGCTTTATCAGAGACACTGGTTGTAAAAATTATTTCCCAATCTGCTTTTCTTCTAATTTTAGTTGCATTGACTTTGTTTGTGCAAAACTTCTTCAATTTAATGTAACCAAAATTATCCATTTTGCATTTCATAAAGTTCTGTATCTCTTGTTTGGTCATAAATTCTTCTATTCTCCATAAATCTGACAGGTAACCTATCCCTTGCTCTCCCAGTTTGCTTATGATATCTATATCTAAATCATGTACCCATTTTGACTTTATTTTGGTATATGGTGTAAGATGTTGGCCTATGCCCAGTTTCTGCCATACCATTTTCCAATGCTCCCAGTAGTTTTTGTCAAATGGTGAGTTCTTATCCCAGAAGCTGGGGTCTTTGGGTTTATCAAATGGTAGATTACTATAGTCATCGACTACTGTGTCTTGTGTACCTGACCTATTCCACTGATCCATCACTCTATTTCTTATCCAGTGTCAAATAGTTTTGATGATTGCTGCTTTATAATACAATTTAAGACCTAGTACAGCTGGGCCACCTTCCCTAGCATTTCTTTTCATCAATTCCCTTCATATTCTGGACTTTTTCTTCTTCCAGATGAATTTTGTTATTATTTTTTCTAGCTCTATAAAATTGTTAGATTGGTATGGCACTAAATAAGTAAATTAATTTAGGTGGAATTGTCATTTTTATTTTATTAGTTCAGCCTACCCATGAGCAACTGATGTTTTCCCCATTATTTAGATATGACTTTATTTGTGTGAAAAGTGTTTTGTAATTTTGCTTATATAGTTCCTGGGTTTGTTTTGGCAGGGAGATTCCCAAATATTTTATAATGTCTACAATAACTTTAAGTGAAATTTCTCTTTCTACTTCTTGCTGTTGGGATTTATTAGTAATATATGTGGAAATGCCAGTGATTTATGTGGGTTTATTTTATTCCCTGCAATTTACTAAATTTGTTTATTATTTCAAATAATTTTCTTTTGCTCAAGTAAATTTTTACTTGATTCTCTAGGATTCTGTAAGTATACCATCATATCATTTACAAAGAGTGTTAGCTTTGTTTCTTCTTTACCTATTCTAATTCCTTCAATTTCTTTCTCTTCTCTTATTGCTAAACCTAATTTTTCTAGCACAATATTGAACAACAGTGGTGATAATGAACATTGTTGTTTCACCCCTAATCTTACTGGAATGCTTCTAACTTAGTACCCTCTCATATAATGCTTGCTGATGATTTTAGGTAGATGCTACTTATCATTTTAAGGAAGGCTCCATTTATTCCTATGTTCTCTGGTGTTTATAATAGGAATGGGTATTGTATTTTGTCAGAAGCTTTTTCTACATCTATTGAGATAATCACACAGTTACTGTTAGTTTTGTTGTTGATATGATCAATTATTCTAATAGTTTTCCTATAAACCAGCCCTGCATTCCTGGTATAAATCCTACCTGGTCATAGTGTACTATTCTCACAATAAATTTCTGTAATCTTTTTGCTAGTGTTTTATTTAAAATTTTCGTATATCTATTTGTTAGGGAAATTGGTCTATAATTTTCTTTCTCTATTTTGACTCTTCCTGGCTTAGGTATCAATACCATGTTTATATCATTAAAAGAATTTGGTAACACTCCTTCTTTGCCTATTTTCCCAAATAGTCTATATAGCACTAGAATTAATTTTTCTTTAAATGTTTGATAAAATTCACTTGTAAATCCATCTGGCCCTGGAGACTTTTTCTTAGGGAGTTCATTGACGGCTTGTTCAAATTCTTTTCTGAGATGGGGTTATTTAAGTATTTTACTTCCTCTTCTGTTAATCTGGGCAATTTACATTTTTGTAAATTAACCAGAGGTTTATCTATTTTATGTTTTTCTTTATAAAACTAGCCCTTAGTTTTATGTATTAGTTCAATAGTTTTCTTAATTTCAATTTTATTAATCTCTCCTTTGGTTTTCAGTATTTCTAATTTAATATTTAATTGGGGATTTTTAATTTGTTCTTTTTCTGGCTTTTTTAGTTGCATGCCCAATTCATTGATCTCCTCTTTCTCTATTTTATTCATGTGAGCATTTAGAGATATAAAACTTCCCCTAAGAACTGCTTTTGCTGCATCCCATAAGTTTTGGTATGTTGTCTAATTATTGTCATTCTCACTGTAATCTTTTGACAGGATTTTGTTTAAAATTTTGAGTTACTGTTCACTAACAATATTGAACTATAGTTTTCATCCCATGTTTTATCTTTCCCTGGTTTAGGTATTAGACTATATTTGTCTCACAAAAGGATTCTGATATGGTTCCTTTCTTTCTCAATTTTTGAGAATAATTTGCAAAGTATAAATAATAACCATTCTATAAAAGTTTGATGAAATAATTCTGTGAATCCATCAGGTCCAGGAGCCTTTTTTTTCCCCTTTGGTAGTTCCTTTACAACTAGATGTATTTCTTTTTCTGAGATCAAATTATTTAGGGTATTTATCTTGTCTTCTGATAATTTGGGTATTTTATATTTTGACGATATTCTTCTTCCTCTGGGATTCTCAATTTTATTAGCATATAACTGCATAATATATTCTGATTATTCTTTTTATTTTTTCTAGTTTTGCTATGGCTTCACCTTGTTTATTTGCTTTTTTATTTGATTTTCTGCTCTCTTCTTTTTCATCAGATTCATTTATTTAAATGTAACTGAATTTATCAATTTATCAATCAATGTTAAAAAACAACTTTTAGTTTTATCATTTCTATGTTTTCTTGTTCCCAATTTCTCTATTTTTAATCTAATTTTAATATCTCCTCTTTATGCTAATTTTTGTTTTGTTTATTTCTTGATTTTCTAAGTTTTTAAATGTGTATTTAGTTCATTAACCTTCTCTCTTTTTTTTGTTAATGTATGACTGTAAGAATGTCATTTTCCCTGTGAGAATTACTTTAGTTGCGTTCCAGAAATTTTGGAATGTTTTTTTTCTCCTAATTATACTTTTATATCATTATTGTTTCTATGATTTGTTCTTTCACTCATTACTTAAGATTACATTATTAACTCTCCCTGTGGGTTTATATCTTTTGTTTATGGGCCCTCAACCAATTTTTACTGTTATTGTCTTATGGTCTGGAAAGGATGTCTTCACAATTTCTGTGTTTCTACTTTTCTTTGCAATATCTCTATGCCATAGTACATGGTCAATTTTTGTAAAAGTTCCATGTGCTGCAGGGAAAAGTATGTATGTGAGGGTGTGTGTGTGTGTGTGTGTGTGTGTGTGTGTGTGTGTGTATGTATTCTTTTGCTGTTTCATTTAGAAGATTCTAGGAGTTTTTTAACTCTAATTTCTCAAGAAAAATTATTCAGTTCCATAATTTCTTTTTTTTATCTTTCTGTTTCACTTATTAAAAACTGATAGAGGGATGTTGAATTCTCCTGTCACTATCATGTTACTCTCTATGCTTTCCTGAAGCACAAGTAGTGTTTCCTTTATGAAATTGGATGCTAAGGCATTTGGAGTATACAAGTTTATTACTGATATTGGTTTGTGGTCTGTGGTTCCTTTCAGTTTAATATAGTTTCCATTTTTGTTCCTTTTAATTTTTTAGCATTTGTTTTTGCTTTTTCTAATAGCAAGATACTGCTTTTTTGGATTCAGTTAATGTACACTCATTTTTCTTTTATCCCCTCAGTTTTTTTTTATTTTGTGTATGTCTTTGGAGTTTTTTATATGTATTTTTTTTATGAGCAACAGATTGTAAGGTTCTGTTTTCTTGTTCAGTCTGTCATTTTTTTCATTTTATTGGAATTTAAATCCATCTACATTTAAAATTATGAGTTACATTTATATTTTCCTTCATCTGCTTCTTAAATATTTTAAAGTTATGATTTCCGTCTTCTGCTGTAAACACAGTATTATGTTCCTTAAGTTAATCTACTCTTTATTTCTAAGATGGTCTTATTCCCACTGGTTCTCTTCCCTTCACCCCTCCTTCTCATTTGTTACCCCTTTCCCTTTAGGGTTTTGCTTATTAGTTCCTTTCTCCTGCTTTTATCTAGTTATATATTTCTTTGCCCCCTTTTTTCCTCTCAGGTATATTTCCCCTTACTCTCTTTCCCTTCAGATTGTCTTGTTCATTAGGGGTTTTTTATTTCATTTTTTGCACCTCTTCCCAAAAAAGTTTTTTTCACTCTCTTCTTTTTATGCATCTTATCTTTCTGTTTATTCTATACCTTCATTCTCTGATTCATGATTCATATAATCACCTAGTATGTCTCTTTTCCCTGTGTTCTTCATAGAATCAAAGCTTCCAAGGTATCCAGTCTAGGCAGATGTTCATTCTAGGCACTTTCTGCCACATACTTGTAGGGCTTACCCCATGCCCCACTCTCAGAGCAATACCTATTATTATTACAGATGTCAGGTAGGCTGTGCTGTTCAGTCATTTCAATTGAGTCTGACTCTTTGTGACCCCATTTGAGGTTTTCTTGCTAAAGATAATGAAGTGGCTTGCCATTTCTTTCTCCAGCTCATTTTACAATGTGGAAACTAAGGCAAAGAGGGCTAAGGAATTTGTCCAGGGTCACACAACTGGTGTTTGATACCAAATTTGAACTCAGGTCTTCTTAATCCAGGCCCAGCATTCTATCCACTGTGCCATGAGATCATTGCCCCATTGTGGGGAACCTCTCCCCCACTACTAGATATGCCCAAAGCATATTTATACCCTCTCTTGTTGACCTTTTTCCCCTACATTTGCCTGGAAATCTCCTCCCTGTGTCCATACTCTTCCACTCCTCCAGGTTCTAGTTGCCCCCAGAGGTTTCAACTCTGCCCCTCTTCCCAGGACAAGTAGATTTCTCAGGCACCAAATTTCCCAGGCCACATCCAGTGTAAGTTCTTTGTCTCAACTCACCTAGAGGAGCATTCATTAGAACTCCCTCTCACTTACAAAGTAAGGCTTCCTTCCTTTCCTCCCCTTTTCAATCTTTTCCCCTTCCTCTTGGCCCACTGCCCTGTAGGTTTTTATCTTTCTGATGCCACAAAGGCCACCTTCCCCTCATTGCTAGCCCTTGATTTGACCCTAGCATGTCACTCTCTATCCTTCTGCTCTGTTCCTTCCCCCTCATACCCTTTCATATTGTAATAGGAGAAGCATTCACAAAGAAATATTCACCTGTAGGCAGAATGTCACAAGGTTCTGTCCATAATCCTCTCTCTGCCTCTTCATTCTTACCTCTTTTATTTTATGGTGTTCAGGTTTTTTGTCTTTTGATGTTCCCCAGGGAGACCTATGATCCTCATAGGATCTTTGAGATCAGTATGTTTGACATACAAACTATGTTTTGCTTTCATAACAAGTATATTTTCTTTTGCTGTTTTTGTTTTTTATTCCTCTTCTTCTAGATTGTCTTTCACTTCTATATATTTGCATTTCCAACCTATTGTTATTTTGTTTCTCTGGTGAGACTTTTCATTGCAAATTCAAGTTGTTGTTTTTTTCTATTCATTTACTAGACCTGGAGGCCATATTTCCTTCTGTTGTTAATGTTATCTCTCTTGATTTCATTTACTTATGTTCCAGGTCTTTGAGTTTTCTTTTTCCTGAGATCTTTGGTAATTTCTGTCTTCCCCCCCACCCCTTATTTTACTTTATTGCTCACTTTCTGACTCTCTCCCCTTTGGTAATGAAAAGATTAAGTGAATGAAGATTTCAACATGCATCTGAATGGATACTCCATAGAGCTTTTCAAACAGTATGCATGCATGCATGCATGTATGTATGAATGTATGTATACACATATGCATGCATGAACACATGTGTGTGTGTGTGTGTGTGACAGGCAATACAGATAGACAACAAACTGAGAGCAGAGTTAATCACTTCCAATTGAAGTTCACATAAAACTCAGTTGCACAGAAAAATGGATTTTGAAAACTAGAAATTTCTTATGTTCTTTTCAAAGTCTAAAACATGCTGCTGGAATTATAATTTGAGCTTGGAAAATATATCTGCTGCAAACTTGTGTGGAAATAGAGATCTCACTTCTTGTTTTAACTTTTGACAACACAAGAAGTATATAAAGCTATTTGACATTACTTTTTATTTAAACAAAGTTAGTTGTCTTTGAATTGACTTTGCTGCTATATAAATTTCATAAATAAGTATGGTTTTGCCTTGTAGTTTTAGGTTGAATTCATTAAGAAACATTATCAAGTCTGCAGCAAAAGCTAATTCCAAAGCTACTTATTCAGTGTTTGATAATAGCAGTTGTGGGCAGGTCTCCTCATTCAGAAAATGTTCAGTCTTGATCCTGTGCTTTAAAAAAATCATAATAATGTTTTTTCTCTTCCTTTCTTGCTTTGACATAGCAGATATGTACTGGTAATAAAAAATAAACAAACATCACACTATAATGATACATGTGACACTCAAAATGCTGTCAAGTTATAACTCAATCACTTTAATTTGTAGTGTGCTGATTAGCAACAGAAAGCAGTAAGAATTTCATATGTGGTCTCTGTTGCAACTACTCAGCTGCCATTGTAGCCAGAAAGCAGCCATAGAAAACATATAGATGAATGAGTATGTCTGTATTCCAATAAAACTTTATCTATAGGCTCTGAAACTTGAATTTCATGTAATTTTCAAGTGTCATGAACTATTATTCTTTCTTTCATTTTTTTCCCAACCATTTAAAAATAGGAAAATCTTTCCAAGCTTACTAACTGTACAAAAACAAGTAGCAGACCAGATTTGGCCTGCTGGCCATAGCTTGAGGACCCCATCCTAGAATATTCCTTTTCCTCTCCCTTTTCTTTCTTGTCAAAAATGTGAACACGTAGAAGAAAACCACACTCAGGTCCAGTGTTTACCTTTCCTTCTTTGATGACCCTTGAAGACAATTAGATTCTAAAGGAATATCTTTCTTTTTTCCCCATTAGAAAGTAAACACTTCTTGCTCAAATGGACTTAATTTTCTCAGATTCTCTTTACTTCTGTGTTTCCATTTCAAATATCATATTCAATTCTTGTTTGCATTTCAAAGTTTCTTTTCAGTTGTGTTTTATGCCTCCTCCCCAGGAATGTTGAAAGTTTTCTATTCTATTTAAAGTTACATTTTCCTTATAGTGCAAACACATTTTTTTCAAAGTAAGTTGTACTTGATTGAAAGTCTTTATCTTTTGCCTTTCAGTATAGCATATTCTAAAATTTCCTCTCTTTTAGAGAAAATACAGCATAATTATGTGCAATTTTTTTTTGCTTCCTTCTTAAAAAATTTAATTTATTTTTTTTGTTCCATTTTAGGTTCCAAACTGTTTCCCTCCCTCCCTTCCCAACCCACACTAGAGAAGGCCATCATTTAAGACAGACACATACATACATACATACATATGTAAAACCATACTGTGCATACTTCTATTTACCAGTTCTTTCTCTGGAGGTGGAGAGCATTTTCCTTCATAGGTCTTTTGTAGTTGATTTGAGTATTTATAGTACTTAGAATAACTTAGTCATTCACAGTTATTCTTTAAACAATATGTTGTTACTGTATACAATATTCTCTTGTTTCTGTTCATTTCACTCTTCATTATTTCATGCAAGTCTTTCCATGTTTTTTTTTCCTAAACTCAACCTGCTCATCATTTCTTACAGCACAGTAGTAGCCCATCACAATCATATACCACAAATTGTTTAGCCATTCCCCAATTGATGGGCATCCCTGAAATTTCCAGTTTTTTGTCACCACAAAAAGAACTGCTATAAATATTTTAGAACATATAGGTTCTTATCCTTTTTTCTGATCACTTTAGGAAACAGACCAACAGTAATATCAATGGGTCAAAGGGTATACACAATTTTATAACTCTTTGGGCATAATTCCAGATTGCTCTCCAAAATGGTTGGATTAGTTCACGGTTCTACCACTATTGTATTAGCATCCCAGTTTTTCCACATCCCCTCCAACATTTGTCATTTCCCCTTCAATCATTTTAGCCTTTCTGATGGGTGTGAAATGACAGCTCAAAGTCATTGTGTGCAATCTTGAATGTGGCTCCTTCATACTTGAACTTTCTAGCTACTCTACAGTATTTTTTTTTCTTTCACTTGGAAGCACTTGATTTTTGTTATTACATTCTTGGGTACTTTTTGATTGATGAATTCTATTTTCACATTTCTCTCTGATTCCAAAAGATGTAGAAGTTTATTTTGTGTTTCTTTTCTAAAATGTGGTGCCCAAAGTTTTCTGTTTGTTTGCTCATAGTTTTCAGGGAGTCTGATGATTCTTAAATGAGCTCTCCTAAACTAGTTGCTAGGTCAGTTGCTTTTGATAGTAGATACCTTATTATTTTCTTCCCCCCCCCAATCTTTTGACTATTCTAATATTTCTTGTTGTCCATGAAGTTTTTAATTTCTGTTTGCTCCAGTCTTTTTTTTTTTGCAAATACACTACTTGAGGGAGGATTCTGCCTTCTCTTCTAAATTATTTATTATTCTTTCACCTTTTTCCTCTAGACTCAAGAGTTTTAATTTATTATTTCATTTTTAATCTCTTAATTTTTTCCAGCTATTCTTATAGTTATTCTGGTTAAGTAATTTTCCCACCTTTGGGACTGAGCTCATAGTTATAGACTTCCTGTTTTCTAGTTTTAGTTTTTTCTAGTTTTCTAGTTTCACCTTTTGGATTTTTCTTAATCCATTATATTTCTTCACCATTTTCAGCATTTTCATCCATTTACTCATGTTTTCAGTATAATTTCTTGGCTCAGTTTCTTGGTTTCTTTTTATTTGGTTGGGTAGATCTTGTTTAGCTCTGTCTCTGGATGCCATTGTCATTACTGTTCTTCATGAAGTCAATGGTACTAGGTTCCACCCTCTGGCTCAACCCCCTGGTTTCTGTCTCAATTTCCTTTCATGGCCAACTGAGGGCACTGGTCTTAGCCAGTTCATCTCCTTTTCCTTTCCCAGTCCTCAATTCAGAATTGGTTTCATCCCCTTCAGTGTCCCACACAGGCCCAGGTCAGATGATAGATATTAGAGTAGACTCAGGTCCTTTATCTGGGTCCTTAGTGTGACACTTAGGCATGTAGTTGGTCTTCTATTCTGCTGTAGCTCCCAGTGCTTCAAGAAGTACTAACCTGGATCCCCTCTTCCTATACAATGGCTTACAGGGACTGTTTTTTTCTCCTACTTCTGTTCTGACAAACCAGGGCTAGGTTCCAAACCTGACACATAGTGCTTTTACTACCATCTTTTTTTGGGGGGGGGCGCTAGGCAATGGGGTTAAGTGACTTGCCCAGGGTCACACAGCTAGTAAGTGTCAAGTGTCTGAGGTCAGATTTGAACTCAGGTCCTGCTGACTCCAAAGCCAGTGCTCTATCCACTGCATCATTTAGGACCATCATCTTCATCAACAATGATAATAATGTTTATACAGTGGTTTAAGATTTGCTAAGTGCTATACATATGTTACCTCATTTGATCCTCATAATAACCCTGTGAAGAAGGTCTGCTGATCGATTGATCTGGCATTAGATGGTCCTTGACTTCTATGATGACACAGGTGTGGGAAGAGGAAAAGGGGTGAAAAGGGGAATAGAGGGAGAGAAGGGCATTTACGCCCATAATTAAACCACAAGCTGTTGGACTTAAGCTCAAAATGGGATGGGGCCAACACTCTTCTATTTCTTCCCCATCACATATTTCAAGAAGGGGGATTTGGACACTAAAATCTTAGACCCTCTTTCTTTCTCTTCTTTGTGCAGCTGCTGCAAAGAAAGTTGTGGTAATACCAAGTCCTCCATGGACCCCTGTTTTCAAAGGAGAGAAGGTGACTTTGACCTGCAATGGATCCCATCTGCTAGATCCAAAGCAATTGTGGTGGTTCTACGAGAAGGGATGGCAGAAGAGTTCAAACCCTCTTGAAGTTACCAAGGGTGGAGAGTACAGATGCGAAATGGAGTACTCATCCATTAGTGATCCTGTGTACCTGGTATTTTCTAATAGTGAGTAAACAATGGAGTACAGCCTAAGAAATCACATCCTTAGAAAAGAGCTTTGAAGTGCAACTTCCTACAGGGAGGGAGAAATGAAAAAGGTGGAGCTGACCTTAGGGATTTTAACATTGAACGCACCATGACATTAAGGGAGGAGTCAGAGCCAGAGAAGCATCAGAGCTGGGGAGCCATTCTGCTCTCCTCAGACCTTGTAGGTAATGGATATTCTCAGGTGACCAGGCAGATAAGGGCTAGTCCTAACCATAGATAGAAGTATAGTAGTGATAATAATAATAGCTAGCATTTGTATAGCACTTTAAGGCTTACAAAGTGTTTTATAACTTGTGTCCTTGGGAGCTGGGTCTCCAGGAGGATGCCAGAGACAGGAGATTTTAGGGATAGCAAGGGAAACCGGAATCACCTTGCACAGGACCAGGGCATGCAGACTTGATGAAAGAGTGACAACAGAGGAAATAAAGATGGCTATAGATTAGAACTGGAGAAAGGGAAAAATTCTGAATATATTCCTGGGAAGAGGTCAATAATACCTGAAGTCTATTCCTTATAACAACCCTGGGGGGTAGGTGTTATTAGTATTCCCATTTTGTAGATGAGGAAACTGAGGCAGACAAAGATAAGTGATTTTCCCAGGGCCACACAGGTAGTAAGTGTCTTAGGTTGGGTATGAACTTGGGTCAATGAAATTCCCTTTCTAGATACAAAAATGAGCAGGGGAATTTATCAAATATGATATCATCTGGAAAAAAGGTCATCCTAGAGTGAGAGAAACTGGTTATATAGATGGGTCATGTGAGGAAACAAAGAGGGTGAAACCAGAATCCTTTAATATATGACAGGTATCTATGGGCCTTTCCTTTTTAGAGATGGTCAGAAAGATTAAGGGCCAGTAAAAGGTAAACTGAGTCCTCTACTCTCTCTTACAGATGTGCTGATTCTTCAAACTCCATACTATGTGTTTGAAGGAGACAAATTGCTCCTGAGATGCCGAGAACGGAATGATATAAAACTCACACGTATTTCATATTTTAAAGATAAAAAGGTCTTTCATTATGTCAGTGAAAATTCAGTGCTCTCAATCCCTGATGTAAATTCAGATTACAGTGGTCTGTATTATTGCAAGGCCAAGAACAAACAGCATCAATACACATCAGAAGAGGTAAAGCTCCAAGTCCAAGGTAAGACCTTCAGTCTTGGGGGACAGGTGAGGGGAGCTCATGGCTGGAGCATAGAAGGTAAATGAGATGGATTCATCTGTGTGTCCCTTCATCTGTTCAGCTGACAACACAAGACATGTCACCCCAGGAGCTCTGACATTAACTGTCCTGGGCACTGTGTTTGCCTCCTCTCTCTAGAACTGTTTCCACCCCCAAAGCTGAAAACCACAACCTCCCAGCCCACTGAGGGGACCCCAGTGACCCTGAGCTGTGAGACCCAGCTCCCTCCACAGAGGTCAGACACCAAGCTGCACTTCTCCTTCTTCAGAGATGACAGAGTCATCGTATCAGACTGGAAGGAGTCTCAGGTGCTCCAGATCCCAGCCATCTGGAGGGAAGACTCAGGGTCATACTGGTGTGAGGCAAAAGCTGTGACTCAGAATATTCAGAAACAGAGCAACCACATGAAGATCAGTGTGAAAAGTGAGTGTCAGTGATGCAGGGCTGGAATTGAGAGGTGGAGGGAAGGGCAATGTCACCATTTGGGGTTTCATCGCTAATGTCCTTTCTTTGTCTCTCTGAGAATGGGAGTTGCATCAGAGAGAGCCAACCAGAGTTCCTAGGGTTCCACCCTTTCTCCAGTGGGGCATCAGTAAGATACAACTTGAGTTTCAGTGCTAACAATATTTCCACTTCTATGTAACTGCTTTTTTTTTTAAACCATCAAATCAACAACCCAACAGAAAGGGAGCAAGCATTTACAAAGCACCTACTATGTGCCAGGCACTTTGCTAAGCACTTTAGAAATATTATCTTATTTGAAATTCAAAACAATCCTGTGTGAGAGGTATTATTATGATACACATTTTACAGCTGAGGAAACTGAAAGAGAGAGGAGTTAAGCAACTTACCTAGGGCCATAGAAGTAGCATCTGGGTTCAAATTTGAACTCAGGTCTTCCTGATTCTAATCTCAGCTCTCTATCCACTGTACAGCCCAGCTGCCTGTAACAGAGAATATTTTATTAAACATTTACTAAGTGCCAGCACTATATTCTGTTCTGGGGTAATACAAAAGATTCAGACATATGCCCCACCTAAAAGCATCTGAGAGATACAGGCAACAATCATATAATTTAATCCTGAAATATATGACCTTGACTCAAAAAGAAGGGATGGGTCTGGGGAGGGGGTAGAGAGGGAGACAGAGGCAGTGACTGACAGAAACCAATCTGGTGGAGTCAATGAAGTCATTGTGGAGTGATTGGAGCTTGAATAAGGGAATAGACTGGATCTTACTGCCCTCTTTCCAGGAATATATTCAGAATTTTTCCCTTTCTCCATTCTAATCTATAGTGATATTTGCTTCCTCTCTTGTCACTCTGTTTCAACAAGTCCACATGCTCTGGTCCTATACAAGGTGATTCCAGTTTTCCTTGCTGTCCCTAAAGTCTCCTACATCCAGGATCTTCATGTGGCACCTTGTGTTCCCCCAGGAATCCCTGTCTCTGGCATCCTCCTGGAGATCCAGCCCCCAAAGACACAGGTGATTGAAGGAGAGAAGCTGGTCCTCACCTGCTCAGTAGCTAAAGGCACAGGAAATATCACGTTTTGCTGGCACAAAAATGCCACCAAAGATTGTCTAAGAAAGAAGACACAGTCTTCATTGAAGGAAGAGCTTATGTTCTCTACTATAAAGAAGAGTGATGAGGGGAGCTATCAGTGTGCCGCTGACAATAACATCAGCACCATATTCAGCAGGACAGTGGTTATCAGTGTGATGAGTGAGTTCTACTCCCCTACATCTCACCCAGCCAATGTCCATGTGGGAGAGTCCTCATGGGGTCTTAAGGAGGTTCCAAGGGGCTTGCAAAGACCAGAGCTCTAGAGGAGATAGGAGAGGTCACTCACAGAGAAAAGTTTTAGAATCAGGGCATGGATGTTGTTTTGTTGTTATTGTTGTTGTTCAGTCACTTAAGTTGTGTCTGACTATGACCCCATCTGGGGTTTGCTTGGCAAAGATACTGGAACGGTTTGCCATTTCCTCCTCTAGCTCATTTTACATAAGAAACTAAGGCAAACAGGATTAAGTGACCTGCCCAGGGTCACACAGCTAGTAAGTGTCTGAGGCCAGATTTGAATTCAGGAAGATGAGTCTTTTTGATTTCAAGCCCAGTGCTCTGTGCACTATACCACCTAGCTGCCCCTAGCATCTGGGTAGATATCCAGAAAAACATTAGCTAGGAATTAGAGAATCACAAAATCACAGAATCTCAGAGTTGGACAAGACCTCAGAGACCATCTGTTCCTACCAATATTGGAACAAGAAAAGCAGCTATAGCATTATTTGATAAATGTTCATCCAGACTGCTTGGAGGTTGTCAATGAAGAAGAAACTACTGCCTCCTAAGATAGCCCATTCCACTTTTGGATGACTTTCATTGGAATGTTCTCCCTTATATCAAGCCTAAATTTACCATGTTGCAACTTCCCCTTCCCTCTACCAAGTTTCCACCTTCTGGAGGCAACAAAACAAAATTAATGCAAATAATGTGTCTTCCAGAGACAGTCCTTTAAATGCTTAAACTATTATCATGTCAAGCGAAGCCTTCTCTTCTCTGGGTTAAGCATCCTTAGTTCCTTCAATTATTCCATACATAAGATCATCTTGAGGTCCTTCACCATCCTTCCTCTGGACTCTTTCCAGATTATCAAAGTCATATGTTTCGTGTCATGTGCAGAAATGAATCCAACACTCCAGATGTGGACTCATCATGGAGAGAACAGTAGAACTAGCATCTCTCTAGACTTATACACTATACTTTTCTTAATGCAGTCCAATATCAAATGAGCTCTCTTGCAGGCTATATCAAACTATTGATTCATATTGAGCCTGTGGTCCACTAAAATCCCTGGATTCTTTTCAGTTGAAATGATCCCTCACCATGCTTCCTCTGTCTTCTATTTCTGAAGCTGACTTTTTTTTAACCCAAGTGTAAAATTTAAATTCATCCCTGTTAAATTTCATCTCATTCAACCCAACATCCAAAGTTAGTGAAATTTTTTGGATCCTGACACTGTCATTGGGTTTAGCTAGCTCTCCTAGCTTTCAGTCACCTGCAGTTTTGATTAACATATCATCTATTCTTTTACTGAAGTCACTGATTTTTTTTTAATTATCAACATAACACTCTAGGAAATGTCCCAGCATAAGATCTAGAATTTGGGGACTATGGAAGTCAGAAATTTCTATAGAGAAATGTTTGTGATTGACATCCTTCAGCTATGGGGTTCATGGGCATATTTCAAGAACCACCCTCTGATATGTTTCATTCTCTCCCTCAGTTCCAGTGTCTCACCCTCTTCTCACCCTGAGTGCAGTTGGGATGCAAGCTGCTGTAGGGGAAGTGCTGGAGTTTCGATGTGAAGTCCTCGAAGGATCTGCTCCAATCTTTTATCAGTTTTATCATAAGGGTTTAGTTGTGAAGACCATCTTGGCCCTGTTTGGAGATGTAGCATCCTTTAACCTCTCTGTGACAACTGAGCATTCTGGGAATTATTACTGTGAGGCCAACAACAGCTTCAGTAGCCAGTTCAGTGAGATGCTGGAACTCTCCATCTCGGGTAAGTTAGAAGTTCTGGGATCCATTCCAACATCCCCACGAGATGGTAAAAAACAAAAAACAAAAATGCCATCTCCTGTCATGTTGGTGCACAAGTCAGTGCTTTCTGGGAGTGGATATTTAATAGTATTTGGAAGAAGTTTATGTCCTTACACTCTAGAACTCATGTTCAGATTGCTCTCATTCTTCCCTAGACCCTGCAGAAAGGAGCCTACTCATCATAGGAGGCACTGTGGCCTCGCTCAGCATCTCGGGTCTTGCTGCCGTTGCCCTTCTGGTTTACTTCAAGCTCAAGAGGAAATCAGGTTTGTAATCCCTGTGATTATTGTCTGTTAAGACAATGAAAACAGTTTAATTTCAAGGCCTATTCACTGGAACAGTTTTCTTTAAAGTAGAAACTGGGATCCACTGGAAGACTGGGTTTTGATCCAAGGGGATCCCAAGGGTTATGCGATTAACTAATTAGAGGGTGGGAAGATGAGTTGTATCCAACATTCTCTTCAATAGCTAATTGTGGGGCTTGTCTCCAATGTTATCACATCTATCTTCACTCTCCAACATTTTTTCATTCTGTTGCATCTTCCCCTGTACAAGTTACCTGATGAACTAAGTGTGTGCTCCATAGATGGAAAGGTAGAAAGATGACAGGCAGATAGGATAGATAGATAGATAGATAGATAGATAGATAGATAGATAGATAGATAGATAGATAGAAAATTTATTAAACCCTGGGAATGCAAACAAGCGAAAAAAAGGAAAAAGGAGGGGCAATCTCTACCCTTAAGGTATATACATTCTAATGAAGGAAGGTAACACACAAAAGACATCAGGAAAGAGGAGGGAAATGGTACCTGCACAGGAGCAAGGCAGGTGCTGGTGAGGAGGTCGAAAAGTTTGGAGAGTGAAGAGTGGAGCTGAGAATGAAGTGAATAAACATGGCTGGGACAACTTATTAAATGATGGTTGGGTCCAGGAATCCACCACTCAGAAGAGAGGGATCTCCAGGGTGAGAAGCATGCGGTTGAGAAGATGGAAAGTCTTCAGAGTGAGGAGAGGAACTGGATAGTTAGAATACAAACACTACCTGGGCACCCAAAACAGTATCGTGGAAGGTGCCATTGGTAAAATCCAACTTCCTCTCCCCAGAATGTCCACCCTTTCCTCCCAGATCATTTTATGGTATGGTAATGAAGAGGTTTGGGGGTGCTGAGACCCTGAGAATGCAAAGGCAGAATTGCCTGGAATGAATTCACACACTCAAGCCTTCTCTTTAGTCAAGAGGCAGTTTATTGTAATGCCAATAGTAGTGGGCTAAGTTCCTTTGGGGAAGTTGCAACTTAATGGGGGTGAATCTAAAGCTTATAGAGAAAAGGAGCAGGGAAAGGAGTGTTAAGGATGCTAATTAGGTAATTAAGGGATTCAGGTGCCTTTGGGAAAATGAAGAGAGGAGCAGCTAGGTGGTGCAGTGAATAGAGCACCAGCCCTGAAGTCAGGAGGACCCGAGTTCAAATCTGGCCTCAGACCAAACACTTGAAACTTACTAACTGCGTGACCCTGGGCAAGTCACTTAACCCCAATTGCTTAAAATTAAAAAAGGGGGAAAAAAGGAAAAAAAGAAAATGCAAGGAATTTGCAAAGAGGCTTGGACCTTAAGGATCCCTTAGGCCAGCTAGAAGGAAAAAAAATCCTTCCTTGTGTCTGTTCTGATAAGGGGATTACAGTGTCAGGCCTGCAACAAGGGGAAATTTTCTCATGGTGTGTGTGTGTGTGTGTGACATGGTCTTAGGGCTTTTTGGGATCCAGGTCCCACCATCCCATCAGTAGATGCACACTAGAGATCAGGCTATGCATTGTAAAGCAATAAGTGGAGAGTAAGAGACCTGCTTCCCCACACCCCAACTCCTTTTCAGTTTGAATAAGAATAAGTGCATTGCACAGGACCTAGATCAGTTAAGAAGTGCATTGCACAGGACCTAGATCAGTTAAGTGATTTGCCCAAAATTCCATAGATACTAAGTAGCAGAGCTGGAATTCAAATTCAGTTCCTTTGACTCCAAATTCATTATTCTTCCTACTGTACCATGCTTCATCATGGCATTTCAACAACATCTTAGAAACTACTTCACAGACTCAGTTTCTAAAACCTGCAAAATGGGCATAACAATGCCTATAGTATTAACCTCACAGAGTTTGCATAAGGGTCAAGATATACAATGTATGGTTCAAAGTACTTTGCAAATCTTAAATCTTTCTGTGAATATCAGTCATTTTGTTATTATAAATATAGTAAGTAATTAATACTTATGCAATAAGTAATTATCACAATTAGTAATTAACATTTTAAAAGATAGAATACCTGAAAACCATAGGGTAACGTAGTTAAAAGAGTCATTGTCCAAGGACTATGTGTTACTAATTTAATGTATTATTAATTAATTAATTTGTACAATATTGAATGATTTACTTAATCTCTTTGAGTCTCAGTTTCTCAGTTTCTTTCCTCTTTTGTTAAATTGGAAAGTAATACCTGCTCTGTCATGCCTGCCTCACAGCCTTGTTTGTTTTTGTTTTGTGGGTCAATAAATGAGGTGATGGATATGAACGCATTTTAAAAGTCTGAAACATGAAATCAAGGTTTTAAAAATTGTTTCTTAACTTACTCTGCCAGGAGAATGATTAAGGCTGGGAATTTTCCCCTAAAATATTTTCTAGCTTATTCTGAAACTAAAGATATGGTGGAGAAGGGCTAATGGATCAAGCTCATTAGCCAGGTCAATACTTCCAGGCTCAATCTCAGCCAATAAGAAAGTCCTCTGATTGCCATAGAAGGCTTGTGGGTGTAGCACTAATACTATAAAATCACACGACATTGGAGTTGGAAGAGACCTTCACAACCATCTGGTCCAACTCACTCTTGATGAAAAAACAAGAGATCCCTATCACAACATACTCAACAAATGACAACCAACCTTTGCTTAGGAAATCAGCTAGCTCCTGAGACAGCCCAAGGCACTTTGGTATAGGTTGGTTTATGAGAAAGATTTTCCTGACTTGAACCTAAATCTGCTTCTACCCATTGCTACTGATTCTTCCCTGTAGAGTCCAACAAAACAAGGCTAATCCCTCTTCCAGGTAATAGCTATTCAGTATTTGAAGGTGGCTATAATATCCTCCCCAAGATAAACATCTCTAGTCCCGTCAACTGATCTTCCTTTAGCTTGGTCTTGGCTTACTTCACCATTCTGGATGCTGTTCTCTGGACTACCTAGCTTATTGATGTTTTTCCTAAACTGTGGTGCCCCAAACTGGGCTATGGCTAACCCAAGGCAGAGGACAGAAGGAATGTTATCTCCTTTTCCCTAAAAATTATGCCCCTCTCTAATTCACCCCAAGATCACATTTATATCTTCAGCCTCTTTTTAACACTGTTGCCTCAGAATAAGCTTGAAATCCACAAAGACCCCCAAAACTTTTCCTAGATAAAACTGCTATGGAACAATACCTAGTACAGCTTGTATTTGTAAAATTAATTTCCTTTTTATTTTTTCTTTATTGTGAATGCAACAACTACTGACAAACATTCTGATAAGCAAAAAATAAAGAACAAAGAACAAAAAGCAAGTTATATTTGATCTTGGAGGCAATAGGGCACTACGAAGCTTTTTTTGTTTTGGGGGGGAGGTTTTGGCATTGGAAAAGGCATCAAAAAAATAAAAAAAAAGAAAAGAAAAGAAAAGGCATCAGTACTTCACTGAAAGAAAACAATAAATAATACTGTGATTAAAAATAAATCAAAAGAAGACTATATATATACTTTGTTGCATAATCAGAAAGTTCACAAAAGATTAATAGAAAAACAACAGTAACAGTAACTTGCACAAGTATATTAAAAGCAGAAATGAATAGGAAAAAGACAGGCTATATATACATATATACACACATATACATTTACATCTAGATACACACACACCACACACACAAGTTACATAATAAATAATGCACCATGGTCTACACTGGTTTCTTGCTAGCTTTTTAATATGCCATTTTAAAAAGTAAAAGGTACATTCTCTACAGTTTGAAATATAGTGGCTGTTCCACTAAAAATCTCAAAAATGTGTCTAGACATATACTTTAAACAAGTTAAGCAACAAATGCTGAAAGACCACTGACGTGAGAAGAGTAAGGCATGAATTAATGGCACTGCATCCTTTGGCAGAGTCCTGGGCCTGCAGACTGCAATGCACTTGGTAATCAGTCTTCTAAGAACAATTGCATTAGAGCCTCTCAATCGATTAGCAGAGGAATGACAGAGTCAGACTTGAGCTTTAGGAATTTCAATTTGGCAGTGAAAGTAGGAAAGACTGGAGAGGAGAGAAATTAGATGAAGGGGGGAGGACTAGGAGTTTATTTTAATAACCTAGGCAAGAAGTAATGAGTGCTTGAACCATGTTGGGTCTAATGTGAATGATGAAAAAGGAGTGAATGTGAGAGGTGTTGAGGATACAGAATCAACAAAATTTGGCAACTGCCTGTATATGAGGAGGAAAGGAGGGTGAAGAATCAAGTATGACTCCTTAGCTGTTACTCGAGTGAGGGGAAGAATAGTAGTACCCTCAATGAATGTAGGGAAATTAGGAGGAAGGAAGGAAGGATGCTGAGCTCTATTTTTCACATTTCAAATTTGAGGCGTATATGGGGAACCCAGGAGGACATATATAGCAGGCAATTGGACTTAAACTCAGGAGGACATATATAGCAGGACTTAAACAAACTCAGAAAAGAGATAAATTGGAAGTTATCTTCCAGAGATGTTAGTTGAATTTGTGGAAGTTAATGAAGTCATGAAGAAAAACAATGTAGTTAAAGACAAAGAGAGAGCTCAGGAAAGAGTTCACAGAGGTAGAGGTGGTGGAAATTGGCCATGATCCTACAGGCAGACTAGGAAGGATCCTTCAGACAGGCAAGAATGAACCTTGAAAGATTGGTGTCACAAATCCCCAGGGAGGACAGGGTATCCAGATGGATGGGTGATCAACACTGCCAAATGCTGCAGAAAGTTCAAATAGTATGAGGACTGGGGGTAAAAAAGGCCAGCGGGTTTAGCAATAAAAAGATCTTTGGGTGTCCTCGGAGAAAGAAATTTCAATTTCATGGTAAGAATGAAAGCCAAATAGCAAGACACTGAGAAATGAGTAGAAGGTAAAAAGGTGGGTACAAGAAGAATAGAGAGGTTGGTGTAGGAATCTGGCTGTGAAAGGAAGAAACAAAGGACTGTAGCTTGAAAAAAAAATGGTAGGGTAAAGTAAAGGTTTGGTTTGGTTTGGTTTTTAAGAAGGCGGAGCTATGGATATGTTTTTAGGCAATTAGGTAGGGGCCAGTGGATGTAAAGAGACTGTAATTTGGGCAGAGGGAGCGAGCAGAGACAAGCTTCTAGAAGAGACATGATGAGATCAGATCAAAGGCACAAGTAGAGGAGTTGGTGTTGGCAAGAAAGATCACTTATTTCTTTGAGACTGAAAAAAGGAAGAAATAATGAGGAATAATGTTGAAGTGATTTGATGTATTTAATCAAGGAAGAAAGCTTGTGACAGATGACCTACAGCATGTCTCTGTGCCAGCTAATGATATATTTTCTTAACTAATCTATCTTCTGTTTGTTTCCAAGTGGTCTGTAGTATATTCCAATCAGAATAGTCTGCTTCTGTTTGTTCCTTCATTTGGTCTTCATCCAAATGCTTTCCATCATTCTTTACCACTCAGACTCTTGGATTTCCTCTCATGATCGTACAGTGCAGCTCTCCAGATCTCACTTCTTCCACCTTATTCTCTCTTTTTTTCCCACTAGGCAATGGGATTAAGTGACTTGCCCAGGGTCACACAGCTAGTGTCAAGTGTCTGAGGGCAGATTTGAACTCAAGTCCTCCTGACTCCAGGGCCAGTGCTTTATACACTGTGCCACCTAGCTGCTCCCACATTATTCTTTTTGGAATCAGTCCTTGTTAGGTGGTGTTCACCCCTGGCTGTCCTTATTGCCCAACTCCTTTTAAAATCTCTCTCTTACTTGAAGGCTTAGCTAAGGTGCCACCTCCTCAAGGTAGCCTTAGCCGATTCCCTCCTGCTGTAAGTAAACCCTTCCTTCTCAGTTTTTCCTAGAGTACTCTATCTCTCCTTCATCACAGAATACTTTCTACTTTTTACATAGTTATCTACATTTACGTCCTATTTCCTTATCCCAAGTAGAATGTAAACTTATTGAGGGCAGGTACAAATAATTTTTTTACAGATATGGATCTTCAATGTGTAGTTATCAATGTTTGTCAAATGAAGTATGCATGAATGGATTTTGAATTCAACAAGTATGTACTGAGTGAGTGAATGCTATGTGGCCAGACTGTTGTAGGCACTAGGAGGGGTCCAGAATTTTTAAAAATTGAATTTTAGAACTAAAAGTGTTTTTAGAGATCATCTAGTTTTACCTAATTTATTTTTCAGGTAAAAGAACTGAGATGCAGAAAAGGGAAACAACGACTAAGATAACAGAATACATAGCCAATGGCAGAACCAAGATTAGACATCAGACCTTGGGAAGAATAATAGTCAATCTTTGCCCACTGGGAATTTGTAGAATTATTATAAAGATAAGATTAAAGCCTGTGAAACAATACAAAATTGTCATTCTAAACATAAGCTATTCATTTACACTACATCTTTGTGAAAGCACGGTGAATCAACAATAGGACATATTAGCTGCTGACTAAAGATTCATGGATTCTCAGAGGTGGAATAAGGGAAGGAAGGAGGAAAGGAAGGAAGGAAGGAAGGAAGGAAGGAAGGAAGGAAGGAAGGAAGGAAGGAAGGAAGGAAGGAAGGAAGGAAGGAATAGAGGAAAGGAGAGAGGGAAGGAGAGGAGAGACAGGAGAAAGGGAAAGAGGGAGGGAATTAAGAAGGGAAGAAGGAAGAAAGGAAGGAAAAAAGAAAAGAAAGGAAAGAGGGAGAGAGGGGGAGGGAAGGAAGGAAAGAAAGAAGGGAAAGAGGGAGGAGGGAGGAGGGAGGAAAAAAGGAAAGGAGAAAAGAAGGGAGTAAGGGAGAGAGGGATGGAATGAAGAAAGGAGGAAGGAAGAAAGGAAGGAAAGAAGAAAAGGAGGAAAAGAAGAAGGGAGGGAAAAGGGAGGAAGCTGCTGTTCCATTCCTCTGCTAATATGCTGTTCCTCTATTTTGCTTTTAGGAGGAAGTCTTGTCCCTGAGCTTTCCAGGTGAGATCTCGGCTTCTTCTGTTTTTCTCATTATCTGGGCATCCACACTACAAAGACATGGAACTGGGTCTAGTCTCTGTCATTTGTCATTTGGGATGGATGTGTCCAGGTTCTGTTTTACATGCATTGGGATAGGCAAAAATAATTCCCAGGACCCAGTCATTGCCCATGGCCCTGACTCGTTACCATGGCTATCCATTTACTGCTCTACGTAGACTTACCATTAATATCATGCTTGCTTAAATATCTAACTTACAGACTTGTTTGATGATGTACATTTGTCTATGTGTTCTCTGATTCTGTTCATGTCAGAGTCTTAGGCTGAGATTATTTATCAATCCTCAGGTGGCTTGCACCAAATTTGCCTAACTCATTCTACAGATTGTCCAGTCCAAGGACAAGAACATAAAAAAGTGTTCAATCGATGTTTTTTCCACATACTTATAAGGATAAGGATAGCTGATGGAGCCACCCAGGCAACCAGAGTGGCCACTGCATCAGTGACCAAGTACATTGTTTGGGGCCCGTCTCCAGGCCACCATACCTCATCTTCTAGTCTAGGCTCCACTTTGGGCTATTATTTCATGACTAGTGTTTCTCCTGGAAGGTCCCACATAAACCATCTCATAAGCTGTCCAGACCTCTTCTTCATATCCCATCCTCCTTCCTCCCAGGGTTCTCTTCCTGACAGTCACTCACATTCAGTGTTGAAATTGTCCCAAGGTATATCATGTATTTCTGTGTCTCACAGGGACCAACCTATCACAGACCCCCAAGAATCTGGCCACTCAAAGTCAATCCCCCCAGTGGAGCAGCAGCCAATATATGACAATGGTAAAGTCTTTTCCCATTGGAACAGGATTCTAGCGTAGGCACATGAAGTCAGGAAGGGGAAGAAAATAAACATATAGAGATACAGCTAGATATATACATATACACACATACTTATATAGTATGTGTGTATGTGTGTGTGTGTGTGTGTGTGTGTGTATACATATGCCAAATACTATTCTAAGGGCTTCTTACAAGCTCAACAACCTTGCAAGGTAGGGGCTGTTATCCCCATTTTACAATTGAGAAAATTGAAATAAGCAGAGGTTAAGTGACTTGGCCAGGGTCACACATCTAGTGAGTGTCTAAGTCCAGAACCGAACTAAAGCCTTTCTAACATTAGGTTCAGCACCCTATCCACTGAGCAACCTAGCTGCTTCCTAAGGAGAGAGGGGGAGAGAGGGACAGAGACAGAAAAGAAACAGAAATAAACAGAGAGAAGAGGTATGGAGTGGAGGAAGACAGAGAAAGAGAGAGACAGAGACAGAGGGAAACAGAGGCAGAGAGGCTCTGCTTAGGCCCGGTCGCTCACAATAAATCAATAGTGGAAAGATTATTAAATCTGGAACCAGAGGACCTACATTCAAATCTTGCCCCTGCCATTTTCTGTCTGTACCAAGGTCACAATCTCCTTGGACTTGGGTTTATTAAAGTGTAACATGAGGAAGCTGGTGTAACTGGCTTCTGAATTCCTCCTGGCTCTTCATCTTATGACTCCTCTAGAATTGTGAATTCGATAGGAGTTGGAGAGGAAGAAGATTCAGTGGTTTGAAACTACGGCCAGGACCTCCTATGAAACCTTTTCTTCTCTTCCAGTGACTCCATTCGTTGAAGATGTGGTCTATTCTGAAGTATGGGATATGAATCAAGGAAAAATAAACAGAGGTAAGACACTGGTCAGTAGTTATAATTCAGAATCACATTTTTGTTAAGGTTTATGGCGTGTATCCATAGATTGCAACATCTCAAAATAGACTGGTCTTTGCAAGGCAATAAATTCCCATCACTAGAGACATTTCAGCAAAGACTGGATGACCACTTATGGGTTGGGATGACTGATGGGATTCATGCATAAGAAAGTGGTTTGGATGAGATTAGATCTCTTTCATGATTCTAAGAGCCTGTGGTGTGAACTTTTGATCAAAATCTTCTGGCGAAGTTTGTATTCTCTGTTGTATCCTATCACTGGAAACAGATAATTCACAGTGTGGTCCATAGTGCAGAGAAACAAAAGTTCTATTCCACACTTATTTATTGAGTTTTATCTTGGGCAGCTAGGTAGTACAGTGGTTAGAACACTGGAGTTGGAACCAGGAAGACTCATCTCCCTAAGTTTAAATCTGGCCTCAGACACTTACGAGCCATGTGGCCCTGGGCAAGGCACTTAACCCTGTTTGCCTCAGTTTCCTCATCTAGAATATGAGCTAGAGAAGGAAATAGTAAACCTTTCCAATCTCTCTGCCAAGAAAACCCTGAATGGAGTTGCAAAGAGTCAGACACAACTGAAATGACTCAACAACAAAAATCTGTAAACTTTGTGCTCTGTGGTATAGAAAGACACATAGTTCTTTCCCTTAAGCAACTCACTATCTAGGAGGGAGATAAGACAACATCATTATAAATCAAGTTAGAACAGTGTAAGTGTTAGAAGAGAGGTAGAAAGGTAGTAAAGAGGTGTATAGAGGGGTCAAAGGAGGAAGTGTTCCAATCCAGCTAGGGGAGATAATGGAGGGTTTCATGGAGGGAGTGGCATTTGAGCAGTGGCCTTGAATAAGTCATGGATTTCACCAGTCAGCAACGGCAAGGATAAAATGAAAAGAAGAGGAAGGAGGGGATTTTTGAAATAGTGTACAAGCTGAACAAAGGTGCAAAACCAGGAATTTACTGAGCATATTATGGGCATAAATAATTGTCTTGTTTGATAGATGCACTGGGGAATAGTAGGAGATAAGTCTGAGAACATAAGTTGGGATCATAATGTGGCGAGTCCTGAATGCCATACTGAGAAGTTTGCATTGGACTATATAGGTAGTATGAGACCATGAAAAATTCTAAGTATGAAAGTAACATGATCAGAGCTATGCTTTAAAAAATTGATTTGGTAGCAGTGTACAATATGGAACAGGCATGAGAAAGACAAGTCAAGGAGACCAGTGATGAGGCTATTGAAACAGAATAGGCAAGAGGTGATGATGTGGTAAACTAGTATCATGGCTGAGAGAACAAGAACAGAGAATGAGCAAAGACTCAAGAGACACAGATAGTGGTTGAGGGGTAGAAATTAATAAAACTTGTCAAGTGATTCAGTTGGAAGGTGAGAGGAAAAGGCAATGAGGAAGAGAGGAGAATCAAAGGATACTCCAAAGATTCAAGTATGGACCAATAAGAAAGCTGTTGTACAATAAATGGATGAATGAATGAATGAAAAGCATTTATCAAGTGTTTGCTATATGCCAGGCACTGTGCTAATCATTGGGGATACAAATAAAAAACTAAGACAGTTCTTACTACAAAAGAGCCTACCTTCTGAAAGTGGGGTATATGATATAATAGGGAAACAGTGGCCAGAGAAGGGAGTTTTAGCCTGGGCAGGGCTAAAGGCAATCAATTGGCATACTCTTTCCAGAAGCAATGATAATATCAATTTGATGAACAGAAATAATAGTTAGAAATAGGGGGTGGTTGGGGTGGGGAGAATGGGAAAGGAGCATTTTAAGACAGATTGGGTTTAAAGTGTAGGGGGAACATCCAGATGGAGATTTCCAGTCAAGTAGTTGGAAATATGGAATTAGACTTTGGGGAGCTATAGGTATAAGTTGATAGATGAAGGCATAGGAATAATGGTACTACCAAGGAAAAAAGTACAGAGAAGAGGAGAGTCAAGATTCTGACTCTGGATCAATTCAATTCATCTCAATAAACATTAAGCACCTACCATGTAAAGATGTACCATGTGCTAGGAGAAAAAGAAAGTTTAAATAATACACAATCCTTGCCCTCATAAGGGGAAAGATGGTGAGAACAGGGAAGAGACACAAACAGGTAATTATAATCCAAAATATTATGTAGTGAGTGTACTAAAGAGAGGACATTTCTGAAGCTCAGCAGAGACAGCATGGTGTAGGGGGGAAAGGACTGGATTTGAAGTCAGAACACCTGAATTTGAATTAAGGGTTTACTTATTACCTGTGAGTTTGGATAAATCACTTTAACCCCAGGGGCCTCAGTGTCCTCATCTGTTAAATGACAGGGTTGTACTAGATTGTCTCTAAGGTCTCATTTGTCTCTAGAACCCACGATCCTTATGAGTAATGTCTGTTCAACAGATCTCCAAAAACAGATGCTGTCTTTGGGATTTAATGCTCCTTCTTTGATAGCCCCCTAGAATGGTGACCATTCCTGGGAGGACTGTCCTTTGGTCTGAATGTCACTTCTTTGTGGGCAGTTCAACTTCTTAATCAGTCAGTCCCTAGACCTTCCCAGACATTCCCCAATGCGTGGCACCATCTGAAAATGTATCCTTGGTCACTGTAGTGCTTCCTTTCCTTGCTGCGTGGAGTATGGTCATTAGAGCCAACTGACTATCCTGATACCATCTGTTCCTTATCTACGACCTAAACCACAGAACAGTATGAGCTGGGAGGCATAGTCACTGAAGAGGCATTTATTAAGCACTTACTAAGGGTCAGACACTTTGCTGAGTGTTGGAGATACAAATACAATGAGGGCCATTCCTTGGAACCTGCTCAGAGTTGCTTTCCTGGGTCCAGGTGACCATGTGGGAATTTTGTGGTCTATTCCCAGAAATCCAGTGATACAGCACTAAGAATAGCCATTTGTGTATAATATAACAAACCCTGAATGATCCCTTAGTTATTTCCTGCCCCCATAACAGTGGCAAGTGGGTGAGGAGTTGTCAGTCAAAAAAAAAAATCCAACTCTAACATGGGGCAAGTAATGAACCTTTTTCTCTATACTTCCTTCCATCTACATGTGAAACATTGACTTAACTAGGCAAGCTGCACCTGGGATCCTGGCAGCCTTTTTTGCTTTCTGTTTCCTTTCTTCAGTTGGTAATCAAAGACCATTCTCAAGTTGAATGTGTCTAGACTTGAATGTGACCTTGCGTGTTGGAGAGGTCTGGAGGTTCTAGGTCCAATGAGTAGAGCATCCTGGTGGCAGAGAAAGGCAAGCCCCCAACAAGAAGACTAGGCCAAGCTTAGCCATTCTACCAGCGTGCATGTACTAAGAGTTGTTTAGACAATACAGAACTGAGATAAAATACCTACTCAGAAATCCCACAAACTGCTTTATGTGCTTGTCTGGATATAGGCCAGAAAGTGGAAGTGAAGCCAAAAGGGAAAAGTATTCATTCCCTCAGGCCACCATCTTAAGAACATGAGTATTTCCAGCCAAATTAACCACACTTTTCCTCCATCCATCAAGCAGTTCCTTCTCTCTTGTCATTTCCTCAGACACCACCCCTGAAGAGAGCTTTCTCTGCACATGCATGGAGGGGAGAAGAATAGGAGAAAATGAGGCTACATGCCTCAAGAGCCCAACTTTGTCCCAGACAGCAAAATGGTGTCCCAACTAAATTTTTTTAGTCTAGAGCAAAGAAAGTAAAACCAGTTTAGTTCTGCCTTTTGTGAAGTTTATTTTTTTTGAGTTACTAAGAGATCAAAATCATAGGATTCTATCTCTTAATTGGACTCAGCCCTCAGCCAGAAGAAAGCCTGGAAGTTTTGGATAGAACAAAGCAATTAAGTCAAATTTATCCAACCCACAAAGGAAATTAAAACTATTTAAACAGATATTATAAATATAATTTTAGAGAACAGACTACACATTAAAACCAGTTTCTGCCCTACTGGGACAGAATGGAGACAGTCCTTCACTATCTGGTACCGATTCTCCCAAATGGGAAGTCAACAACCATTATTCCCATTCTGGCCACTAAAATCAGAGACAGATGGAGCCACAATGAGAGTTCAGACAGTGGATCCATAGGCTATCACAGCACCACATTGCTCAGCTCCCAGGCTTGTCTCTTGTTCCAGCTTCTATTGTATCCCGTGTTCATTTGAATTAAGTCAACAAACATTCATTAAGAGTCTACAACATGTCAGATGCTGCGTTAATCCCTGGGGATACAAAGAAAGGCAAACTACATACAAACAAGACATAAATAAGATAAATTGGAGAACTGCTAATCCTTCTGCTGCTGCAACTGCCCGCAAGCTCTCCAGCTATTGCCACAATCAATGGCTCAGCACCACTGAGGACACCCCTTCATCATTTCAAAACACCAAGTTCTTTTAACACTGAGTTACCACAAGGCGACAAATTTCTCACATGCTTAACCAGAATCAGGAAGGGTGACTCTGAGCATAGCCAATTGGATGGCCCTGGTTACACAAATTTTAAAAAGTGTCAGTCCCTGTCCTTAAGGGGTTTTCATGTTGAGAGAGAGGTAGAGGAGTGCAGTGGTCAGGGAAAGGCAAAGCTATAGAGATGATAAGCACAGTAATAGGATAATCTAAATCAGAAGCGATGGTAGTATTGATTTCATTAATGTTCCAAGCATGCGAAGTATAAAATGAGAAGAATGAAGTGGGGGACAATTGCTGTCCAGGAAGATGGTATTGTGGGGGTGGCTGTGGTCTTCCAGAGGTAGTAAGCTCTCACTAATTAGCACAACCCTAATCTAAGGGCTAGAGAGAAGCTGCAAGAGTGTCCCTAGGTAACGTGGCAGGAAGATGGTATTCTCATGTGGCTAGTGACTAGCTACTTTCCAGGTTCATATTATTGGACAGATTCTGAGAGGGAATAGTAGTAGAAGATTAACCTAACTTTCTCTCCCTCCTCACCTCCACTGGAGTCTTTTGGGAAGGGATATAGATGAATCTCTGAGTAACTTCTCTTCCTGATTCTGTCTCTGGAAAACTATTGTCACTTGAGATCTAGCTACTTCTCCTGAGTGTCCAATTTCTAATGCATAAAGTGAGAACACATTTCTCCCTTCCCTTCATTAAGGGACCCTCTCCAAGAGGAATCCATGGACAAGCTAAGAATCACAAGCCTTGTAGGCATCTGTTATAGAAAGTTGCTGACCATTAGAGATGATTACATTAAGACAGCAAGGACAGATATTCTTAGCAAGCAGGAGAAGCCTCTATCAAGTTCTCATGATCATAGAAACAAGAAGCAAATAGCAAAAGCAGCCACTCTTTAGACATTCCTTAGGTGAGGGCTGGGGAAAGAGATGGAAAAGGCAGTGTGAGTGGAATTTTAGAGGAAGTTGAAACAGAAAGCTGTCTGGGTTAGAACTTAGAAAGAGAAGGGAGAAAGGAAAAATAATGTAGAGGGAAGCAATGACAGCACAGTGGTTCTGGCACTAGGACATAGAATATGAGGTATGGGCTCTATGTGGGAAGATCTTGTGTACAACTCAGTGCTCCTTTTCTCTCCACAGAAGACACCTCAGAGACCCCTCCAGAGGACAAGGTGAATCATGTTCCCTGCATTTCCTTTCCTATGCCCCTTTTCTCTTTCTTCTCCATGCCCTTATCTATTTTTTTTCTTCTTCTAGGATGACTCAGTGATGTATTCTGAGGTGAAGACATATAGCCCTGATGACTCAACAGGGAAAGATAGGGCCATGGATAAGAACCATGAAGATGATATAGAAAATTATGAAAATGTCCTGACCTTATAATCCCAGACCTAGACTCATCAAATTCTTCAGGGACCTTCAGTTTACATCACCCATCTGCTTTCCTCTCTGGCACTCTTTCCTCAGTTACTCTGAGGTCAATCTAGCATGTACTTTATCCAGTGAGTGGACCTAACAAGAGAGACCAGGGCTATGGATAAGATATGGTTATGGGAAAACAAAGATAATCAAAAGATCAAACTAAAGCCAAATCCCTCTAAAACCCACCTCAAGAACAATAAGAAACTGTGTCAAATCAAACAACAAATCATCACCAAAAAAGATGGACCAAAAAGAATACATATTAACATACTCTTGTTGTTAGCACAATTAGACATATCAGACTCTTCATAACCCAATTTGGGGTTTTCTTGGCAAAGATATTGGAATGGTTTGTCATTTCCTTCTCCAGATCATTTTGCAGATGAGCAAACTGAGGCAAACTGACTTGTCTGGGGTCACACAGTTAAAAAGTATCTAAAGTCATATTTGATCTCAGGCCCTCCTGACTCCAGTCCCAATATTCTATCCACTTCACCATGTAGCTGCCCTTAAGATACTCTGCAGTGTAGGGTCTACACATTTTTTTAAATGAAGAAGTGAAGACAATGCAAAAAAAAAAAGAAAGAGAGAGAAATATGTTGCCTCTTTTAAAAATATAAAATTCATTTAGAGTTTAAATGAGAGGTTGAAGTAGAATCTATTATACTTCAGCTGAATACAAAAAAGCTGGAGATGGCAATCATGATCTTAAACAAGGCAAATATTAAAAATAAGCATGGTTAGAAGAGGTAAACAGGGAAACCACATTATGCTCAAGGACACCACAGGTAACAAAACAGTATCAGTGATAAATACATATGCACCAAAAAACAGTCTCTAAGTACTGAAAGGAAAAATCAACTGAACTATTGGAGAGACTAGAAAGAAAAACAGTAAGTGCTGGCAACTTTTAACATGCCCCCCTCAGATGTAAACAAATACAATAGAAAAGTAAATATGAATAATATTTGCCATATGAACAGAATATTTGAAAAATTAGATATAATAGATCTTTGGTGGTTACTGAATGAGCATTATAAGGAATATACATAATTTTCAGTTTTATTGCACCTTTAAAAATTACTGGCCATATTCTAGTGCATAAAAGACTCATCAATAAATTTAAAAGATATAAATACTAGATATATTCATAGCTTAATAAAAGATGTAATTAATCAAGAAAATTGGAAGAAAAAATTCAGACTCAAAAGGTGATAAAATAATGTAATCCTAACTACTTAGTGAGTCAAAAAACGAACTATAGAAGTAATAAATATTCATATCAAACAACATGATAACAATCAGAGAATATATCATACTGATTTATATGTAGCCAAAGTAGTCCTTAAAAGAAAAAAGTTTTCTATCTCTAAACACTTAAAAGAGAATAAAAGAGAGAATGAAGAGATCAATGAATTGAATAAGCAACTAAATAAACCTAAAGAAGCAACAAATAAATAATTCAAAATAAGCAAAAAAATGTAAATTCTTAAAATTAAAGAAAAACAAAATGGAAAATAAACAAAAACCCTACTGAGATAATTATATAGCTTGAAAAAAATGAACAAAATAGGCAACCATTAATGAGCCTAAAACAGTAAGAAGAAAGAAAAACCAAGTTACTAATATGAAAAATGAAGAGAAATTCAAAACAAATGAAAAGAAAATAAAAGATATTTTTAAGAAAACTATTTATCCAATTATGTGCCAACAAAAGTAAAAGCTTAGTTGAAATAGATGGATATTTTAAAAATTTAATTCAATAAATGTTTATTTAGCAACTGCTGTGTATGGGTGCTAAGAGAATACACACACACACACACACACACACACACACACACACACACAAGAAGCAGTCCCTTCCTTCAGGGAGCTTACATTCTACTAAGGGAAATATAAAATGCCAAACTCCAAACTAAGAGGACATAGAAAATTAAAACAACACCTTTAGAGATCTCAAAAATTGATCTCAAAAATAGAATTGAACAATCCATAAACTTTCAATGAAAAAAATAAAACCTGGACTCCAATAGACATGAATTATGTCAAATATTTAAAGAACAGTTAATCCCCCTATATTAAGTTCATTTATTGCAAGAACAGCTAGAAGGGGCCTTACCACCTCTGATCAATACATCGATTGTGAATAGACAGGACTTAAGAGGAAACACACCTCTCTCTCAGGAAACCATAGGTACAGAATGAGGTCTATGTTATCAGATATAGCCAATGCGTTGACCTTTTCCTTAAATTAAATATACTTTCTTATTACAAGGTAGCCTTCCATTTGTGAGGTGTAAATGAAAAGAAAGAGCTGTTGGGTGGTGATAACAATTTTCTTTAATTAAACATTTTTTCAATTAACAAGAATTAATTTTCTCTCTTCTCTCCCCATTTTCTCCTTGCCCACTCCATTGAGGAAAAAAAAAAAGAAAACCTTCATAACAAATATGCAGTCAAATACAACAAATTCTCACATTGGTCATGTCCAACAATGTACATCTCACTCTACACATTGAGTGTCACCTCTCTGCCAAGCATTGGGTAACATTCTTTGTCATTGGTCCTTCGGAATCATGGTTAGTCATTTTGTTGATCAAAGTTCTTAAGTAATTCATCCTCACAGTGTTGTCATTGTATAAATCATTCTTCTCACCTCACTGCTTCAGTTCATAGAAGTCTTTCCAGTGGCTTCTGAAACTGTTTGTTTTGTTATGTCTTATGGAACAATAATTCTCCATTACATTCAAGTATTGTTAATTTTTCAGTCATTCCCCAATTGATGGTCATTCCCCTAGTCTTCAGTTCTTTATTCCTAAAAAAGAGTTGCTATAAATATTTTTGTACGTATGATTCATTTTATTCTTTCTTTGACCTCTTTGGTATAGGCTTAGTATGTCTAGGTCAAAGGTTATTCACAGTTTACTGACTTGTGGGGAATATTTCCATATTGTTTTCTGGAACGGTCTAGACCAATTGACATTGATAGTAATATTGTTGTTGTTTTTTTAAACACCAATAAAGCATTTGTTTAAAAACCTGTGCCCAGGGCACCTAGGTGGCACAGTGGATAGAGCACTGACCCTACAATCAGGAGGACCTGAGTTCAAATGCAGCCTCAGACACTTGATGCTTATTAGCTGCGGGACCCCAGGCAAGTCCTTTCACCTCAATTGCCTCACCAAAAAAAAAAAAAACCCTGTGCCTGACTCATCATATCTTTTAGGAGTATTATCTCTAGAATTATAGGTATTAAGTATCAAAGTGGAATGTGAACCCAGGTTCTATGACTCCAGAGACAATGCTCTTTTTACTATACCACATTCTGCCTCTAATGGAGGTTACAAGCAGATACGTTCAGGGTGAAGGTCAAGGAATACTTCCTAAGAAATAGAGCTATCCCAAATCATGATGGTCTGTCTTGGGTGGTAAAGACAAGAGGTCTTTAGGCAAAAGACTGAATTACCACTTGTTGAGTATATTGTATATAGGATTCTTGTTTGGCTATGATTTGGACTTGACCTCTGAAGTTCCTGCCAAATCTGATATTCTGTGACTAAATGTCTCCTTCTACGTAGACAACTGGATGGTGCAGTGGACAGAGAGTTGGGCCTGGAGTCAGGAAGTCTTGAGTTCAAATGAAGCCTCAAGCACTTACTGGCTATGTGACACTGGGCAAGTCATTTCACCTCTGTTTGCCTCAGTTTTCTTAACTACAAAGTGGGGATAATAATAGCATTTACCTCAAAGGGTTATTGTGAAGATTAAATGAAATAATTTTTGTAAAGCACTTAGCAAAGTGCCTGGCATACAGTAGGCACTATTTAAATGCTTATTCCTTTTCCTTCCCCATTCTAGCCATAGAAATTGTATGCATAAATTGGCAAAAGTAGTATGGCAGTCTATATGGGGTATCAGAAAGCCAACTGGATTTGGAGTCAATGGACAGGAGCTCAAATTCTACCTCATATTTAATGTCTTTGTGACCTTTGACAAATCTCTCTCAGTCTCAGTTTCATCCTCTGTAACATGAGTTGGTTGCACAAAATTGTCTTGGCACTAGATGAAGGTCCCTTCCCAGCTCTAAGTACTATGGTGTGTGAAAAGTTTCCTGGTCTTCCGTATCTGAGTCATCCAGAGAGCAAAGTCTGTTTTCCTCTTATGGAATACCCTTTCCACTAATACCAGCCAGGCAGCATCTCCCTATTTCTTACATAGATCTCCTCAAGGCCTGCATCCTTTAGGGAAGTATTTCCTGATTAAAACACTGCTTCTCAAAATTAACCTTTCAACCAATACATGTTCATTGGGTGTCTACTATTTGCTACACACTATGTGTATATGTGTGTGGGGGTGGAGAAGCCATATATAAGAAATGACAAAACAGTTTCTGTTCTCATTTAGATAATTGTCTATTTTTAAAGACAGGATATATATAAGGGGTAGGGAAAATCCCTTCAACTACCTCAATGCATAACAGTGATGTGTATTATACTCCTTTTCCTCTGTGTATACATTTATTTTGTGAATGCTATGGCTTCTTCATGGGTTTGCTTATGTCTTTTCTTCCCAAAGACCCTACAGAAATTTGAAACAAAGAATTAAGGCAATTGAGATGGAGGGTATTCCCTGAAGCAGTGTCTCCACTCAAATGATTTTATTTTTGTCCTTTTCCATTTCCCATTCATTTTCATGGGAGACTAAAAAGAATATTAGAGTTGAAAAAAATTGAGGGAGGATATGAACAGGCAGTTCTCAGATGAATAAATTAAAGCCATCTATAGTCACATGAAAAAATATTCTAAATCACTATTGATTAGAGAAATGCAAATCAAAACAACTCTGAGGTACCACATCACACCTATCAGATTGGCCAAGATGACAAAACAGGGAAATGATAAATGTTGGAAAAGATGTAGGGAAAATTGGAACACTAATGCATTGTTGGTGGAGTTGTGAACTGATCCAACCATTTTGGAGAGCAGCTTGGAACTATGCCCAAAGGGCTATAAAAATGTGCATACCCTTCGACCGAGCAGTAGCACTTCTAAGACTGTATCCCAAACAGATCATACAAAGGAAAAGGCCCCACATGTACAAAAATATTTATAGCAGCTCTTTTTTTGGGGGGGGGCAAAGAGTTGGAAATTCAGGGAATGCCCATCAGTTGAGGAATGGCTGAACAAGTTGTGGCATATGAATGTAATGAAATACTATTGTGGTATAAGAAATGATGAGCAGGCAGATTTCAGAAAAACCTGGAAAGATTTGTGAGCAGAACCAGGAGAATGTTGCACACAGTAACAGCCATGTTGTACAATGACTAATGTTGATAGACTTAGCCCTTCTCAGCAATGCAAAACTCTAAGACATCTCCCAAAGTCTCGAGATGGAAAATGCTATCCACATCCAAAGAAAGAACTATGGAGTTTGAATGCAGATCAAAACATACTATTTGCTAATTTTTTCTTCTGTTCTGTTTTCTCTTTCTTGTGGTTCTTCCTATTGGTTCTAATTCTTCCTTACAGCATCACTAATGTGAAAATATGTTTACTGGGAAGGTATATGTATAGCCTATATCAGATTGTGCACCTTCTTGGGGTGGAAGGGTGAGAGGGAGGGGGAGAAAAAATTCAAACTCAAAAGCTTATGGAAGTGATTGTTGATAAATCAAAATAAACTAATAAAAAAAGAGAAAAAATGAGGGGAATCAGATCTAGACAGTCCTTGGTGGTTTTTTAAAAAGACAGCAAGATGATGACTGAGTACAACTGGACAATCAAACTTTAATCTGGCATTTCAAGAACTTCCTAACCTAAGTCAGATAAAGTCTAGACAGAGACGTAGCCCCTGATGAGAATGTGAAGTGGAGAGTTTGAAAATAGACAAATCATCAGTCGTGAATTCTTGTCATTCCTGCTACTAAGGAGGCTGAATCTGGTAGCTCTCAAGAGCTTGAGAGTTCTGGGCTACACTGAGTCATGCTAATTAGGTGCTAACACTAAGTTTGGCATTAATTGGGTCAGCCTCCAGAATTAGAATGCCATCAGGTTGCCTAAGGAGAGGTGACTTATTCTAGGTTAGAAATAGAGCAGATCAAAGCTCCCATACTAATAAGAACGGGATTAATCCCCTCTGTATCTCTTGTACTTCCAGTCTGGACAATATAGGGAGACATTCTTTAAAAAAAAAATTAAATTAAATTTTATAATGTGTACTTATCTGGGGGACTCTTCTGTGTTCAAAAAACATTGACTCTCTGGATGAGGGAGTTTTTAGGGGGGTAATACTTATTATAGACAAGGGTCTGAGAATTGAGAAACTCTTCTTTTCTGGAAGAAAAGCAACTAAGGATTTCCACTATCTAGGAGAGTGAGTCCCTTGCCTTCCTAAAATTATTGTGGCTTAAACCTCTGGGCTTCAAGATGTGAAACAAAGATATGGAGTAACATTCAGATAACAATTTATTTAGCAATGTATGTGGCTGCAGAAACAAATCAGGTGGCTTTTGTTTTTCTGTCAGCTCAAGGACCCAGAGGTTCATAGCTCTTTGGCTTTTTTACAATTTTTACATGGCATAAGAGGGGAACATGAATATATCAGCCAAGCTTTGAGTAGATCACAGCATGTGCTGATGTCTCATAAGTGAGGGAGGGGGTTCCTAGAAAGTATTTGAAGGACACAAAACTCAATGACATCAGTATTGAGAGTCAAAACTCATAAATGCAAAATGAAGGGCTAGTCATAAAATGAGATCACTTTGGTTTAACAATTATAATTCCCCCCTTCTCATCTACAGCTCAAAGAGCCCACCAGTTCTCCAGTTCCCTAGAAAAAAATTTGATCCAGGCAGAGACATTGAAGGAGGGAGCAATAAAATTACATTAGGTGAACAAAGAAACCCTATACAGCTGTAGTTTTAAGGGTGTTAAGTCCTTTGGTAGCATCCATGATCTTCAGGAGTCTAGCAAGCACCTCTTGTGCATCTCTCTAGCAGCTGTGTATGGATCAAGGAAGATTTGTGGAGGTACTTCTTTGACCATCTCCAGGTTACAGGTCACTTGTGGAGATTCTCTAGGTAATTTTGCTAAAGCCTGCCAGTGACAAGATTTGTTATAATTTTTTAAAACACAACAAAGTCTCATCAGATTGGCCTTCTAGTAATTAGTTCATGTCATAAAAAACACTTTATATCTTATGGATGTAATCCTATTAGCAAAGCTGTAAGAATAACTAGTTAGGAACTCAGAATTCACCTGGAACTTCAGGTAATTTCAGTTTTTACATAGCACTTGCTCTTTCTATCTCTTCCCAAATTTTGTATCTGATACGGACAATGCCATCAACAGGCTGAAGGAAGAATTTTTAAAAATCCATGCGAGCCTCACTTGAAAAAAATGAGTCATTCTTTCCTGTAATATTATCGGATGGTAACTTCAAAATAAGAAAATGATTTCAATTTCTTTACAACTATTAATGCAATTTTATATGGAAAATCTGTGATCCAATTTTGAGAACTTATTACTAAAACATACTCAAGGTTTGTATATCCCAGTGGAATCATTTAGATGCCAATCATATACTTTCTAGTTCTTAGACTTCTAACAGTCTTATCCTGTTGTTTCCTCAAAGTTTACTACTCCATTAATTTTTTTTAAACTTTACATCTTTATCCTCTTTGAGGATACATATTATCCTTATATCATCCTGAAATAATGAAATACTTCAAGGACCTAATCTTACACATGACTATATAACTATTAGCAAGAGAATGGCAAGCCTAAGAATTCATTTACTTAGTTTCCTAGGACATGGTGTTGACCACAAATTCAAATTAAAATAGTAAGATCTTCTATACTTGCATCCTATTATAGTAACTCAGAGATGTTATAGTATTGATTTATTAATAATAAATTTAGAATTTTAATGACGAAACTTTCACTGTTCACCTACCCTGATTATAGAAACTTGCTATTTAAGGAAACAGAGGGTCATGGTTATGACAATAACATGATGATCCTTTTAAGGGCCCAGACTTATCTGACATAAATCATAACAAGGGAAAACTCCCTCAGTTCTGTTTCATTCCAGGGATGAGTCATATTTAACAGCCAATCATACAGAAAAGTTCCACATTTTTCACAGGATGTCATAGACAAGCTCAGAATTTGCGAGATGGGAAAATTTCCTATTCAGAAAGGGAGTAGCACAATGAGAAAACTGAGTTAAGAGGATTCTACTTTCATCTATGGCAGTCTATAGCAATTGAATTCAGGACAAATACAGAGTACTTACATTTACTAACATTTATATAGTTATCCTTTTTACATCATGACTTTCCCCATCATGGTTTCAATATATTGTGGCTTGGCATAAGAAATTAAATGGGAATTTTTTGGGAGTTTTGTGGAAGCCACAGATGATACAGGAAGGCCAACAGACAACACAGAAGTTTAGAAACTCAGAAATGCATAAAATATATGTGTAGTATTATATACTATCAACATATTTTGTCTTTTAATACTGTAACAATTCTCTTTTTCTCTGGTACAATGGAAGGGCCAAAAAATTTTGTGCAAATTTTCCAGATTGGGGGTGGGGGGTGTGCATCGTGCCCCTTACTCCCTCTATGTGGAAGAGATAACTATAGTGCTTTTGGCTCTTTTAAAATCACCCATTGAGCCAAATCAATTCCAAAACAACCCTTCCTAGATACTTTAAGAGGATAGATAAAGTGCATGCCTCACCTTTTCCCCAGGCACCTATATTCTCTGCAGTTTTAATCCACAAGATTCTAAGGATTGGAGACACACCCTAATAGTCTTCCAAAGATAGAATGTTAGTGTATTACCCTAATAATTTCATGCTGCATGTTTTTAAAAGTTCAAACCACAGTATTTTTTTTGAAAAGCAATCTCAAAGCCTAAAGGTTTTGTGGTAATTGAGAATCCCTTCTTCAGGCCAAATTTGGGACCAGTCAGGATTCTTATATATCTTGGATCAATCTTTACATAATTTAAGAGCTCTATTTTTTAATCAACCCCTTTTGAACAGGAAGCTTCCTCTGGTCCCAGGCTAATAAGAATTTCCCTAAGGGGATATCCATAGTTACCACCTTCTGAACAGGAAGCTTTCCTTGAGCTAATAAGAACTTCCTTTAGGCTTACTAGAGCCTCCTCAGGGACTACTCACATCTAAGGAGATAGCCATCTGGATGTGATTCAGGAGAATGTGGAGGCCTGGGGACAGATGATCCTTCACCAAGGAAGTCTCATGGTAGAAATCTTACTGGAGTATAGCAAAGGTCCAGTTGTCATATGGAGACTCAGTCTCAGTCCCTCTGTGGTCACCAAAATAGTTATAGTGAAATAAAGACACAGGGTAACATTCAGACATTGATTTATTTAGCAAGGTTATAGTTGCAGAAGTAAATTGGGTCCAAGGCTCTCAGTCAGCTCAAAGACCTAAAGGCTCAGGGATCTTTGATTTTTATATGATTGCTACAGAACAGAAATGCATCAGCCAAGGAGTGATAGATCAGGATGTGTGCTGATGTCTCATGAATGTGTGTGTGTGTTGGGGTGGAGTGTTGAAACTCTCCAGCAAGCTTACTAATGTGATATAGTTATAATTCCACCTTCTTTATCCTAAGTCTCTCTGGTTAATTTTTAAAGACTCCTATTTTTCTACTGGTCCATGCTTTCTGGCCTCAATGTGGCAGATGTCATAGCAGACCCTTCGTCTGAAAATCCTGTGTAAACTCAGCCTTTCAGCAGCTCTGTGCCTTTGACCAGAGAGCACATCCCTGGACATTACTGGTCCAAGCCACTATCTGCAGTATGCTGCCCTTGAGGGAAGATGAGGGCAAGGAAGACTGCATGAGACTACTATCCCTGACTGCATCTGTCTACAGCCTCCCAGCTATACTTGGTTATACTTCTTTTCTAGTGTTGCTGGGTACCTTTCACCTGAACTCCACCTTAAATTTTCATAACAGCATGGGTACTTCTTTATAGATAGTTTAACACTCCATTAGCATATTAATAACTCATTACCTCAATTATATGCCTTTTGCTTTCTATGACTACATCAACTGGACGAGGGGGAATGGAAATCAATTAATCAAAAACCAACTAATTACCCTTACCACCCACAAGTATTAAAGACTTATTACCTGAAAGGTGTTTGGGTTTTTTGGGGCATACAAATCCTGTAGCCTCTATGCCTAAAAGATAATATTTAATAATGATGATAATGGCTAACATTTATTTAACACTTTAATGTTTGCAAAGCACTTTACATATATTATCTCATTTTACCCTCATAACAACCTAAGGAAGTAAGTGCTATTATTATGCCCATTTTACAAATGAGGAAACTGAGGGAAGCAGAAGTTAAGTGACTTGCACAGTTTGATAAATGTAAATCCAGCCCCCAGAGCCTAACTTCTTTCCAAGGGAGTAGATAAAATTGGATTCCTGAAGTTGTAAAGCAGACGACTAGGCTCTAGAAACATGATGAACCTTCTGAGGCACAGAATCTTAGTGAAGCCTTCTAAAATCTAAACTCTGCAAATCACATGTTATCAGTCCTGAAATGAACCTTAGAATCTAATACTCTGATTTTACAGATGAGGAAACTGAGGCCCAGAGAGGTTAAAGTCATGTGTTCAAGGTCTCATAGCTAGCTATTAGCACCTGACTCTCCATTTAGTATATTGCATACTACCCTACTTTAACTGTCATTGAAAACACCTTATGCATCAACATGAAACTGCATAAAAGGTACATACTCAGTCACTGTCAAAGCTGTCTCACCTACCTGTCAAACCAGTAACAAATAATTCCTGACCGTGGAAGAAACTGTGTCAGGCCTAATGTACTATCCCTTTAAGATATCCCTTCATCTATACAAAGCAGTTTGGTGCTAAAAATAACATATTAAATACTTTTACATAAAGAAAAAGATTGAACAACTAGTAAAAGATGCAAAGCATTATTCCTGTACTTACAGATTAACTTTTTGATGCCTAAGAAGAATGGAAAAAGATTTCATTTTAATAAAAACTGGTTTTAAAAAATGTGTATAAAGAAACAATGTTTTCAGATAGGATTCAAATAGTTTAGGACAGAAAATAAAATGTGGAACGAATTTTTAAAAGCTCAACTAATTTTATAAAGTATACAGGGTGAGATCTCATTTGTATATAAACAATTTGGTGTTTTAAATGAGTAAAGAAAGAACTTAATTTTTTTGAAAAATTAAAAAAAATGACAACAAAGAAACACAGTTCACAGACACAAAATGTTAGTTTAAGCATTGTGTTGAAGACACTAAATAATGGAGTGCATAATGATCCCTTAGCTCATTTGCATATAGGTGGCACAGTGGATAAAGTGCCGGGCCTGAAGTCAGCAAAACTTAGCTTTTTTAGTTTAAAACTGGCCTCAGATACTAACTGTGTGACCCTGGACAAGTCACTCAACCCTGTTTACCTCAGTTTCCTCATCTGCAAAACAAGCTGGAAAAGAAAATTGCAAACTGCTCTAGTATCTTTGCCAAGAAAACCCCAAATGGGGTCACAAAGGGTTGGACATGATTGAAATTATGACTAAAACTCACAAATTAAATGATGTCACTACTTGAATACTGAGGTATGATCTTAAAGAACTTCTGATTTTGTGAGGGAAATTTGATGGATTTTAAATGAAAGTGACACAACTGAATACCAGGAGGCTTTCATTTAAGCCAGTTAAATGATAAGAATTAGAGGACTAGGAACCTGACACTGGTGCCTGATGCTAAGAAGACACTCTGGGCAGCTAGATTGCACAGTGGATAGAGCACCGACCCTGGATTCAGGAGGACTTGAGTTCAAATCCAGCCTCAGACACATAACACTCACTACCTGTGTGACCCTGGGCAAGTCACTTAACCCCATTGCCTAACAAAAAAAAAAAAAGAAGAAGACTCTCTGGTAAAGACTGAACATACAATAGCTGGTAGAAAATTACTGGAATGGTGAGCATCTAGAAGTAGTTAGTTGATAGAAGGCTTCAGCTAAGTGATTCCTGATAGGTGGGAAAGGAAATTTCGTTCCCCATGTGTACTGGAGCTGTTCTACGTGTGCAACCTGTTCACATCCGGAGAATGTCTTGTGTTTTCTCAGTGTCTACAGGGAAGGAAATGTGGGTTAACGGCAGAGAGAGGTCTCTTTGACTTCCTTTTTTCTAATTTCACCAGCTCTGTTTTGAAGAACGTGTTGGAAACTCCCCAATACAGATCTTTTGAGTTGACATTTTTTATTGCTTGGAGAATCTCCCTCCTCCTACCCCTCATGCTGCTGTGGGCATTACTATTGCTCCTTGGTGAGTACAATGACTCAGAGGAGGACCTGGGGTGGGGCCAGATAGAATCCTGATTTTCTGAGAATGTATTTCCTCCTGGAACAAAAGTCCCTGTCCTGAGGAAGCTGGGATAGAGAGAGAAACTATCTCTTCAAGGAGATGGAAAATTCAGTCTCTTCTTTAAGCTCAGGGCTGCAAGACCAGGGCAAAGCTGGAGAGAGGGAGGGCAAGGCAAATCTGGGATGCTAGAAAAACAACAGGAAAATGGACAACCTCAATGTTACAGAAAAAATTGATGACATTAAATCATAGTCTCCAATATGCCTGTTTTTAATTTCACAAGCTCCAGAAAATGGGCTAGACCCAGATTTTTTTTAAATGGATTGATCTGAGTTTCTTTGCAAAGGAACAAATTCAATTCAAAAAATCTTTTTCCAAAACAAGGCACTAAATAAGGGGCATGGGGATGCAAAAGCAAAAATGAAGCAAGGCTATCTTCAAATTACACAGTTAACTAAATTCAAAATAATAGAGGGTATTTTCAAGAGAGTGAATCTGTAGACAACTGGCCTAAGGAAAGACCTGCTATAGGAAACAAAACTTGAGCTATGTCTTAAAAAGACTTGGAGATTCCAAGAGGAAAGGACCCATTATACATGGACAGGGCCATTTGTGCCAAGGTACTGAGACAGGAGATACAGAAATGGTGCATATTCTCTACAAATAGTGTGTATTTCTGTCTGCATTTCTATCCTGGTGCATCAACTATCACAACAGTTTTATTGAAATGTAAAGTACACCAAAGCTAGCAATAGGAAATAAAATCAGATTGGTAAGTGAGAGGCAAATTAGTAAGGGACTTAAATGCCAGGTGGAATATTTTTCATTTTATCCTAGAAGAGTAAGAGTGATTAAGAATTCTTGAGTTGGAAAGTGATGCGGTCTCATTTGTGTTTGAGGAAAATTAACTTGGTGCTATGGAATAGATGGATTAGAAAGGAGAGAGATTGAAAGAAGAGAAACTAAGTAGGAAAGCACTGCAATGATCTCTGCCAGGGGTAATTAGGGCCTGAAGTAGGGTAGTCAGCCAGTCATTAAACAGGTATTGTCTACTATGTTCCAGGCACTGTACTAGGTACCAGAGATACAAAGAAAGGCAAAAGACAGTCCCTGCTCTCAAGGAGCTCACAGTCTAATGGGGGAGACAATGTGCAAATGACTAGGTACAAGCAAGATAGGCAAGGCACTAGCATTGAGGGAGATCAGAACAGGCTCCCTGTAAGAGGAAGGATTTTAATTGGGACTTGAAGAAAGCCAGGGAAACCAAGAGGCGGTGATGAAGAGGGAGAGAACTCCACATATGGGGGACAGCGAGTGAAAGTGCCCAGGGTTGGGAGATGGAGTCCCTTGTGCAAGGAACAGCAAAGAGGTCAGTGAGACAAGATCGCAAAGTGTGTTTGGGAGGAGGGGAATGTAAGGGGTAGGAAGAATGAAAATCTGAGGGGTCAAGTTATGAAGGGCTTTGAATGATTGAAGTTTTGTATTTGATACCAGAAGTGATAAGGAGGCACTGCAGTTTATTGAGTGGGGGTATAATGTGGTCAGATCTGTACTTTTAGGCAGATCATTTTGTCAGCTGACTGGAGGATGGATGAGAGTGAAGAGAAACTTGTGGCAGGGAGACCAACCAGCAGGTTATTGCAATAGTCAAGGTGTGAGGCAATGAGGGCATGCACCACAGTGGTGATTTCATCAGGAGAGAGAAAGGGATATACATGAGAGATGTGAGGAAGGTAAAATTAACTGGCCTTGGCAACAGATCGATATGAGCAGTGAGAGAGGATGAGGAATTGAGGTTGACACTGGGTTGTGTTTTTCTCTCTCTGCACCTTTTGTCTGTCATATATGTCAGGAGTAGGTAGTATATTTCACTATTTCCTTCGGAGATATGGCTGGTCATTGAATTGGTCAGAATTCTTATGTCTTTCGATGCTGTTTTTCTTCACAATGTTTCTGTACTTGCATAATTTATGCCCTGTTTTTGCTCACTCCATTTTGTTTTAGTTCACGTTGTTGTTGAAAACCATTCCTACACACAAACACATACACATACACTCACATACATATATCCACATAACCAGTCTTCTTACCCTTTATGTGTCATATCCCACTTGATTCCAATACAGTGACTTTGGCTTTCTTGCTGTTCCTCAAATAAGACCCTACACCTCCCAATTCTGGGCATTTTCCCTGATTCCCATGAGTGGCATGCTCCTCCTCCTCATCTGTGCCTTCTGTGCTGCCTTTCCTGGCTTCCTAGCTACCTAAAATCCTGTCTTCTACAGGAAGCTGTCCTAATCCTTCTTAATTTTAGTGCCTTCCTTCCACTGATTATTTCCTATGGCTTTTGTCTGTAGCTTATCAGTACACAATTATTTACCTGTTGTCTTCTCCATTAGATTGTGAGCTCCTTGTCATCAGGAACCATCTTTTCCCCTTTTTTGTAACCCAGAACTCAGCATAATGCCTGATCTATAGCAAGCATTTCATAAAATTTTATTAACTGAAACAGGAATAATGTGTTTAGGTGTAAAGTATGTGAAGATGATACATGTATTCCTTCAGAATTCTCTCATCATCATAGAAGGCTTTTAATTAGACAGAGGGCATGGAAGTGATTCTGTTATATTTTGAGGATCTTGAAAGAATAGAAAAGTAAGAATACATTGGGAGAGGGGAAAAGAAGAAGAAGAAGGAAAATTATCTCACATAACCATGGTTTGAAAGTAGAAGTCTATTCAGCAAGGAGGATGGGGGTAGGAGGCAACATTTGAACCTCACTCTCAGCTATACTGGTCAAAGAAGGGAAGAATCTCCTTACATATGCATAGTTGGGCATAGAAACACATTGTGCCCAACAGGGAAACAAGAGGGGGAAAGGTCATAGGAAAAGGAAGAATAAGAGGCTGGGTAAATTAAGGGAGAAATTATTCAGAAGCAAAATAAATTCTTAAAGATGAGGCAGAAAATAAAGAGAAAGAAAAATATAAGAGAATAGGATGGAGGGAAGTCTGCAATTAACAATCATAACTATGAATGTGAATGGCATGAACTCATCCATAAAACAGAAGAGGACAGCAGAATGGATTGGAAACCAAAAATCTAAAAATATAGTGTTTACAAGAAATAGACTTGAAATAGAAAGATACACAGAGAGTTAAAATTAAGGGTATATAATAGATATAATAGATGTTTCATCTGAAGTAAAATAAAAGGCAAGGGTAGCAAACATCATCCCTGAAGTAACAGTAAATATAAAATAATTCAAAAGAGATAAACAGGAAACTATATTTTGCTAAAAGTGTCATACACAATGAGTTAATACCAATACCAAATATATCTACATGAAATAGCATAACGTCTGAATTCTTAAAGAAAAAGTTAAATAAGTTACGAGGAAAAATAGACAGAAAACAAAAAAAAAATTTAGTAAGTAAAAAAAAATTAGTAAATCTTAATTTACCCTCCAAGAGCTAGATAAATCTAAACTACTTCCCCAAATACATAAATTTTAAAGTTTGTCCACAAATAAAACCAGTGTTGGATTGGAGGAGAAAAAAATTGGTCAGAATCTTTGTAGTAAGTTTCTCTGACAAAGGTTTCATTTCTAAGATCTATAGGGAACTATTTCAAACTTAAAAGAAAAAAAGGCCATTCCTCAGTTGATAAATGGTCAAAGAATACAAATACGCGGTTTTTAGGGGGAAAATCCAAGCTATTGCTAGACATATGAAAAACTACTCTAAATGATTAATAATTAGAGAAATTAAAATTATAATGTGTACCACCTCACACCCATCAGATTAGAAATGTTGACCAAAAAAGAAAATCACAGATATTGGAGAGACTGTGGAAAAAGTAGCTACATTAATGCTCTGTAGATAGAGTTGTAAGCTGGTCTGGAAACTTTGAAAAGCAATTTGGAACTATGTCCAAAAAGTCATTAAGTGGTATATTCTTTTGGATTCAACAATACTGTCACTAGTTCCATGCTCCAAAAAGATTAAAGAAAGAGAAAAAAGAATCCCATCAACAAAAATATTTATAGTAGTCCTTTTTTGTGGTGGCAAAGAATTGGAAACTGAGGAAGTACACACAAATTGGAGAAGAGCTGAAGAAGTTATGACATGTGAATGTGATGGAATACTACTTCACTGTAAAAACTGATCAAAGAAATAGTTTCAAAAAAATCTGAGAAGACTTATCTGAACTAATGTGAAGTTAACTGAGCAAGGCCATGAGAACAATTTATATAATAACAACATTGTAAAGGCAAACAATTTTTAAAGAAGTAGAAACTCTGATCAATATAATGACCAACTACAATTCCAGAGAACTCATAATGAAAAAATTACACCCACCTCCAGATAGAAAGGTGATGGGTTCACAGTGTAGACTGAAGCATCTAAGTATGCGTCTATATACGTGGGAGGGGTGGTGTAAGAATTATTTTGTTTTCTATTTTAGATTTGCTGATTTCTAATTTTTTACCTACATAATCAATTCATTAATGCTCTTTTTTGGGGGGGGGCGTTAGGCAATAGGGTTAAGTGACTTGCCCAGGGTCACACAGCTGATAAATGTTATGTGCCTGAGGCCAGATTTGAACTCAGGTCCTCCTGAATCCAGGGCCGGTGCTCTATCCACCCCTAGCTGCCCCTCTTTTTTTTTTTTTATAAAAAAAATCCTTTGGATTATAATTTTTCCCCTGAGTATTGCTTTAGGTATATCCCCAAATTTTTTTTACATATTTTCTCATTCTTATTATTATCTTTTATGTACTTATTGTTTCAGTAATTTTTAATGGACTCATACTCAGAATGTTATTTTAAATCTCCATTTAGGTCCTGATCTGTAGCTTATGCTCCCTGTATTTATTGCTATTTTATCACATTATCTATATAAAAGCAGTGTTCAGTATTTCTGTTTTCTTATACCTATTTACTATTTATTTACTGGGACATGATCTGTTTTTATAAAGGCAACAGATAATACTAAATCTTTTTAATGTCATAAGTTTTTCAGCTCTAAATTCTCCAATGGTTTTTTGAGCTCTATATGTTTCCCTGTTGTTTATCTTTGTTTGATTTGTCTGAGAAAGAAGTATGACAGTCTCATCTAAGATAATTTTGGGAATTCAGTTAACTTTCCATTTACGTATTTTAGATACTATGCCATTTAAGGCATATATGTTTAGTAGTGATACTAACTCATTGTCTATGGTTCCTTTAAACAGAATATAGTTTCATCACTCATCTCTGTTGATACTGTGAATTCTATTTTTGCCAGGCACCACAGTTTAGGGAAATTGATAAAACTAGAGAATGCCCAGAGAAGACCAGCAGAATGCAGAAGTATCCACATCATATGAGGATCCAGGGGGGACTGCTGTCTTCAAATATTCAAAGGGATATCATTTGGATGAGGGAATATACTTATTCTCTTTAGTCTCACAGAACAAAAAAAGGAGCAATAGATGCAAGATACAAAGAAGCAAGTTAAGCCATGGTATCAGGAAAAATGTCCTAAAAATTTGAGCTGAGGGTGGATTCACCTGACTCAAGGATTAATGGATTTCCCCTCATTGTAAGTTCATTGGGCAAAAACCAGATGACCACATCGGGTATTTATAGAGAAAATTCCTCTTTACATAAGGACTAGACTACAGAAATGTGGCAGTTACATGAAACAAGAAAGAGTTAAGATATAGTTTCATTTTGTGGTAGCAGTGGTCATGTATAAGTGCTTCTACTGATACTAAGCTGACTCAGGTCTGTCTGACCTTGACAAGATAAAACCATACTGAAACTGCTTCCCAGATTCAGTTAGTTCTCTGTCAGCCGAGTGCTAGATTTCATGTCATATAAATGTCTTTCAAGAGCCAGATGTCTCTTTTGTTGTATTTTTGTTGTTTTTAATTTTGTGATTTTTGAGAATAGCTATTACTCCAAGAAAACACACAGAAGTTGTAGTTCACAAAGAGCACACTCCACTTACCATTAGAGTTATTGCAGTAGCTATTGGTGTGGAGAAGGCAAACATTTCAAGCCAACAATCAATCAGGATTAGTCACACCAAGGAAAAGGGAAGTCAAAAATGCAAAACAACACTAAGACAAATTATTGATGCAAGGGAAGATGACATTTGCAACTCTTGAGAACTGTTTTGTTATTACACCATGCTAAAGGAGTGTATAATACATAAAGGGGGTGGATATTAGTTGATTCTGATGTAATGATAAAAATATATATATAATCAAGTGGGTTAAATGGATCCAAGTAAGTGGATTAGTCTGATCTTAGAAAATGTACTGAGAAAGGAGGAGGCAGACAAGGGTAAATTACATTACAGGAAAAGACAGAAAATCCTATTAAAGCAGAGGGAAAGAAGGGAAGGAGGTGAGCATTGTTGGAACCTTGCTTTCATCAGATTTGGCTCAAGAAGGGAATAACATAATCAGTCAGGTATGGAAATCTAACTTGCCCCATGGGCAGCAGGAGGGAAAAGGGGAAAGAAAAGGGAGAGGGAATGGAAGGGAGGGAAGAAGCAGTGGGGGCAAAGGGGAAGAGGGGGGAGAGGGAAAATAGAAGGGAGGAGAGACTGAAGGAGGTGAGGGGGGGAAGGGAGAGAGGAGAAAGAAAAGCATAAATCGGGGGGAAAGGATGGAGAAAAAGACACATAGTAATCATAACTGTGAAAGTTGAATTGCTATTTTTTTTTCTCTTCTGTTGAGTTTTGTTTCCTCTTTCTGATGATTCCTCCTATTCATTTAATTTTTACTTACAACCTCACTAATGTGAAAATATGTTTAATAGGAATGTAAATGTATAGCCTATATTAGATTGTGCACAGTTTTGGGGAGGAAGGGGGAGAAAAATTTTAAACTCAAAAGCATATGGAAGTGATTGTTGATAAATCAAAATAAATTAATAAAATATGCAAAAAAAAGTTGGAAGAATACCAAAAGACTAGGGGGGGAAAAGAACAGCTATAAGCCTTTGCTTTGACGAGGAAAAACTTATGATACTTCTCATGTGCAATAAAATATGAAGACTAAGGTACTAAAAATATGAAAAGACTATATTTTTCTCACTGAAGAAACTCTTTTTTTTTTTTGAGGATATACCACAAGTGTTGAGAAGAATCCAAGTAAGCCTGTAAGATTGGGTTATCTTTATCAGACTGTAAAACATCATTTTGGTGGATCTTTTAAAAATTCCACTGAGCCTGAAGTTTTGTTCCCACTAACATAATGGTGGACTCTGAAATATGTATTGATAGAGTGAGAAGCAGAATTGCTCTGGAATTACAGAAATTTCCAATTAGAAATAGAATACTGCAACATGGTCCATGTCACACAACATTAAGAAATTTATCCAAGAAAAAGAAATCAAATGCTTCAAAGGTCTAAGACCTTCCCTAATTTAAACCCCATTAAAAACCCTAACTTTTAAAAATGAGTTATCCACCAAAGATTTGTCTAATCCAGTGCGGTTTGGTTTCATGATGAAAAATTAAAGAATATATGTCAAAATTTTGTGAACTTAATGCCATAAAATAAGTGACTATAGCAAAAAAGAGAAAATGTTGCACATTAAATTTTTTAAAGATATAACAAGCCATAAAGGTTTATTGTATAGCTCAAGAAATTTAATTATTTTACTTTGAACTAAATAATTTGCAGATACCTATAGATCAGGCTTGCACAACCTGCAGCACACCAAAGGATTTTCTCTATATTTTTCACAGGCTACCGAAATCCTTTGGCATGCTACAAGCTGTCAGAGGGCCATAAGCGGCCCATGGGCTGCAGGTTGTACAGGCCAGCTATAGATTATTGCTGAGTTCCCTTTCAACTTAAAATGTTGTGATTTTGTGATCTGTGATTCTATGATTTCTTTCAAGACAGGAGTCAGCAAGTATCTCTTGAGTATAAAAATTATAATGAACCTCAAGTGGCCTTATATTTCATCCTTTTCCTTTTAAAGAAAAGAAAAAATTGAGGACCACAGAGGTTAAGCATCTTGCCCAAGTCACTTAAATGGCAGAAGAATCAGGTCTAGAACCCGGGTCTCTTGACTCTTAGAGTGGAGTCCCTTCCATTCTGTATCATTGCCTGTAGGTCAGGACTCCTCTGTGTACAGGGAAAAAATAAATTATCCACTGCCCTTCCATGACACTGTGCTGTTTGAATCCATAGTTTATCAGACTAGACAGTCCAAACCTTTAAGGGGACAATCAGATGGCAAGATCCTTGAAGGCAGTAATTGTCTTTTACATCTTTTTGTATCCCCAACACCAAGCACAGTGACAGGCACACAGGAAATGTTTAAAAAATGTTTATTGAATTGACATAACAGTTGGAATTTTGAGTTGCAAACATCTTTTTAGTGTTTAAAGATGAATAAATTGATCAATCAACAAACATCTATTAAAGCTTTACCATGTGACAGGCACCAAGCTAGTCTTTGGGCATTACAAGTACAAAGAACGAAATAATTTCTACTCTCGAGAGCACTGCATGTTCTCTGGGGAGACAAAGTACACAGGCATAGAGACAGAATAAAAGCAAACTGTTAAAAAAGAAAATCAAGGTAATTTAGGAGACAAGGCACTAATATATGAGGGATCGGGAAAGGTGTCATAATGAAGGTGGGTACTTGACATGAATCCTTAGGAAAAGAGGGATTTTATTAGTGGATGTGAAGAGGACACGCATTGCAAGAATGGGAGACAGACAATGTAAAGGAGAGTCTAGAAATGAAGTGTCATGGGGAAAGAACACACAGGCTAACATCTTAGCAGGCTCAGGAAGCCCAGGAAATAGCATAACATATGGTGAGGCTGGAAAGAGAGGTTGGGGCCAGGTTGTGAAGGGCTTTTTGAAGAGTCATAATCCTTATGATGAAAAATGCTATCATCCAGAGAAAGAACTGATGGAGTCTGAATGAAGATCAAAGTATACAGTTTTTTTTTTAAAAAAAGCATACAGTTTTTACTTTCCTTATTTTTTTTCATGTTTTCCCCTCTCTGGGTCTGTTTCTTCTTTCACATCATGACTAATATGAAAATATGTCTTACACAATTGCACCTATATAATCTATATCAAATTGCTTGCTGCCTGAGGGAGGAGGGAGTAAGGGAGAGAGGGAGAAAATTTGGAACTCAAAAAAAAATTTTTTTAATGGATGTTACAAGTGAGGAATAGTCCTCACTTGTAACTGGAAAAAATAAAATATTATTTTTAAAAAGTCATGATATAGAAGATTTCTTTTAGGTCAAGTATTCCTAGGAAATTGAAGAAAATAGATAATATCTTAGAGGGATTTGAAGAATTTCTGAAAGTTGGAAAAGTTGAAAAGTTTTGGGAATCTCCACTCAGTTTAACCTCTGGCTTTTATCTCTTCCTCAGGTTTGGTCAGCACACAAGCTTGTGAGTTACCCTTTTCTTTGTTCTCTGGGGTCTCTGGGTAATACAGTCTCCTTCAGCACCACAGGATGCTCACAGAAGCCTGTCTGAGGTGGCCCTGCCTGCCCTGCACCTCTTGGCTGAGGTCTGAGGTGCCACAACTCTCTTCCCTGACTGATCCCATGGGTCAGGCTCAGGCTGCTCTGAGTCCCAAGATGGTTTTTGCTCAGGATTCTTCTGCCCACCAGATGTGAACACTGATAATTATTTGCTATTTTGAGGATTTGGGGGTTGACCCTGGGGCATCCGATGCACAAAGGACCATCCTTTGAATCACAAGCTCTCACATTTTAGAGCTGGAAAAAAACCTTGCAGATGATCTAATTTAACCTCATTTTATAGAAAAGGGAACTGAGGCCCAATTAGGTGAAATAGTGTGTCCAGAATCACACAGTTTTAAACCAAAATTCAAACTTAGGTCCTCTGACAATGGTGCAATGGAAAGAGTATGGATCAAGAGACTTGGGCTCAAGTCTAGGCTCTGATACTACCTACCAGTGTGACCTTAGACCTGTCACTTCATTTCTGAGCCAAATTTTCTCATCTGTAAAATGGTGATAATAACAATTATACTGCCTCTTTCACATAGGTGAGGATAAAATGTGCTAATATGTACAGATAGCATCGCAAACACTCAAGTGGAAATAAACTACGTCTTGAGTGTCTAATTTGATTGGATGTCAGTTTCCAAGGAGGCTTCAGAACCAACCCAGTCTCCTGGGGACCTGGCCTGCCATTTAAGCAACACAAGTCCTGATCTCCTGGGTTCATTTTAGGGCTTTTGATTTCTCTCCCCCCCCCAACCAATCTTTATTCAATATCTAACCTCTCCTGTCAGTTTGGACTGGAATCAGATGGAGGCTCAGCATTTTAGGAAGCCAAAATGCTAGTCTCTGTTTTTTATTAGATTTCAAGTTGGTAAGTGGATTGTGTATGTGTTGGGAGCCAGAGACAGGGGACCTAAATCTGGAAGCCTAAGCTTCAGGGTTTCACCCCTGGGTAATGTGGGGGCAGGACTCCCCTGCTTCTCTCCTACCTCTCCCCTACTCCAGGAATTGTGTACAGACACCTTCATCTTATGCTGTTCTTTCTCTCCCACCAGCCATTGCAAAGAAAGCCGTAGTGCATCTGAGCCCTCCATGGACCACTATCTTCAAAGGGGAGAAAGTGACTCTGACTTGCCATGGATTCAACTCCTCCAAACCAAGGACCACACGGTGGTATCAAAACCAACAATTGCAAGAAAGTTGGTCTACAATCAGCATTGAGACTAATCAAGATGGAGAATACAGATGCCAGACCCAGGACTCAGCCCTCAGTGACCCTGTGAACCTGGTAGTTTCTTCTGGTGAGGACAGAGAGCCTCATCAAGCCTCAGGGCAGAGTTTCTAAATGTAGTCTCCCACAGGGAGGGAGGGACAAGAGGAGAGGCACTGGGAGCTCTAGAATGCCACATGATATCACTGGGGCAGCAGCAGAGCTGGGGGTAACAACCTTCACTAATCTCCAATAAGTCATTCAGAAAGCAGTTGGGTACCCTGAGATCCCCTGGCAGCTAGGAGCTAACCCTGCCCACTGAGAGTAGTACAGTAAAGGATGGGACTCCCTTCCCCAAGCAGATATGTTGGGATTTATCTGAGAGGCCATCATCTAGGAAAGCTCCTTGTTCCAGGGAGAGGAGACATCTGGGTCAAGTGGGAAGCATATGGGGAACCTGGTTACCCCATCACACACCAGATATTCTCCAGGTGCATGTCCCTTTAGAGACAATTGGAAGGAGGACAGGGCACAAAGCCGGGAGTTGAGTCTCCAAGGTCTTCTGGGTTCTCTTACAGATCCACTGATCCTGCAGACTCCATATTCTGTATTTGAAGGAGATACATTGGTCCTGAGATGCCAAGAACAGCATAAGACAATGAAAAACATGGCATACTATAAAGATGAAAAGAAATTGTATTATTTCCTTGAAAACTCTGATCTCTCCATCTCCATCCCACAAGTTGGCTTAAATTACACTGGCAACTATCACTGCACAGTTTTTAAGGTTTTCATATTTTCTTGGGAAAAAAAGTCAAGAAAAGTAGAGCTCCGAGTCCAAGGTATGAGCTTGAATTCTGGGGCAGCAGAAAGAAGAAGGGGAAGGGCTATTCAAGGCCAGGGTCTATGCGTGGAGGGCTGGATAGGCACATAACAGGAGGGAGAGCTCATGGCTGGAGCATAGAAGGTAAATGAGATGGATTCATCTGTGTGTCCCTTCATCTGTTCAGCTGAGAACACAAGACATGTCACCCCAGGAGCTCTGACATTAACTGTCCTGGGCACTGTGTTTGCCTCCTCTCTCTAGAACTGTTTCCACCTCCAAAGCTGAAAACCACAACCTCCCAGCCCACCGAGGGGACCCCAGTGACCCTGAGCTGTGAGACCCAGCTCCCTCCACAGAGGTCAGACACCCAGCTGCAATTCTCCTTCTTCAGAGATGACAGAGTCATCGTATCAGACTGGAAGGAGTCTCAGGTGCTCCAGATCCCAGCCATCTGGAGGGAAGACTCAGGGTCATACTGGTGTGAGGCAAAAGCTGTGACTCAGAATATTCAGAAACAGAGCAACCATGTGAAGATTAGTGTGAAAAGTGAGTGTCAGTGATGCAGGGCTGGGAGTGAGAGGTGGAGGGAACGGTGCTGGCATGAATTTAGATGTTGGGATACTTTGTAATGTGATGTTCTTCTTCCTCTGGGAATGGGAGTGGTTTTGGAGACAGCCAACTAGCTTTCTTGTGGGTCTTCTCTTGCATTAAGACAGCAATAGAGTTATAAGTAAATAACTTGCTGGGGGCAAGCAACAGAAATTTGTCCTAAGCAAGCAGTGTGAATTCCATCCTGAGCATGCACCTTAAAATCAATTTTAACGTTATATTTTTAAATTTTGAGTTCCAAATTTTCTCCCTCCTTCTAGCCCCTTCTACCCATTGAGAAGGCATTATATGATATCATTTATAAACATGAAATCATGGAAGATATGTTTCCATGTGAGCCATGTTGCAGGGGGGAAAAGCAAGAAAAATAAAAGAGTGAAAATAGGTGCTTCAACTTGCACTCAGATTTCATCTGTTCTCTCTTTGGAGGTGGATAGCAGTTTTCATCATATATCCTTTGCAATTGTGTGGATTACTGTATTGATCAGAGTAGCTCACTCTTTCACAGATGATCATCATTACAATATTGCTGTACTTTATACAATGTTCTCCTGGTTCTGCTCACTGCCATTTGTATCAGTTCATACATCTTTCCAGGTTTTTCTGAACCCATCCCTCTTGTCATTTCTTACAGCACAATAGTATTCCATCATAACCACATAGCATGACCTGTTTAGCCATTCCCCAAGTGACAAGCATCCCCTGAATTTCCAATTCTTAGCCACCACAAAAAGAGCTACTATAACATTTTTGATATATGGGTCCTTTCCCTTTTTCTTTTATATCTTTGGGATACAGACCTAGTAGTGATATTGCTGGGTAAAAGGGTATGCACAGTTTTATAACCCTTTGAGCATAGTTCCAAATTGTTCTCCAGAATGGTTAGACCAGTTCACAACTGTACCAACAGTACATTAGGGTCCTTATTTTTCCACATCCCCTCTAGCACATTATTTTCCTTTTCTGTCATGCTAGCCAATATGATAGGTGTTGGGTAGTTTTTGAAATTTGAATTTCCCTAATTCTTAGTAATTTAGAGCATTTTTATGTGATTGTTGATCATTTTTTCCCCTCTGAAAACTGTCTATGCATATCCTTTGATCATTAATCAGTTGAGGAATGTATTTCATTTTTTATAAATTTGCTCAGCCCCCCTCAAATCAATTTTTAAAATTTGCAATGCAATGACATTACAAAAAATAAATGAGATAAACTCATTAAAGGATGGAGGTTAAGGAGGATTCATTAATACAGTGACTGCTATGCTCTGAAGAAATACAAGATTATGTTTCAAGCTATCTAAAGCCCCCTTACCCCGGCCAAGTTATAGCTGTGGTCATCAAGACTAAATGAACAAAAGAGTCCCAAAATCTCAGGATTAGTCAATAATATTTTTGCAGGCCTTACCATTGTTCTTCATGCCAATCCAGCCACTTCCAAAAAAGTATTTATTGAGTATTTGCTTCATGCCCAATACCATTCTCAGTGGGGCAGAACGGTAAGATACCAAGAAGCTTCAGGCATGGCTTCTGAATGCAAGAAGCTGACAATGGCATTAGGAGACACAAGACATTCCCAAGAAACAATCAGAGAACGGATTAATGGTGAACGTGCTCAACATCTAACTCTAGAAGAGGAGGTGATAGAAGAGAGACAGTTGTGGGCTGGAGGAGTAAAAGGTTTTCATCTGGGCCTTAAAGGCAAATGTGGTCAGAGTAACTTAAACAATGCCACTTTAGGATAGAGCTGACACTTCTCAGTAGCCTCTCTATGCTATCTGACAAAAAGGTCTACCCGGTGAGGCATCACTCAACTGTCTCAATTTCCCTCTAGGTCCTGCCTTGGAATTGCCCAAAGCCAAAGTTGTGGTCCAGAAGCTTATGGGTGGGGAATCAATGCTGTCTTATAAACAAAGTAGATGCCCCTCAATTAAGGGGACAGTTAAATAACCAATGAGTAAATCAACAAGTACATATTAAATACTTACTATGTGCCAGGCACTGATAACACATGAAAAAATGCTCTGCATTTTTATATAGAAATTAAGGAGGGGTAGGTACCCCTCCCCACTAATACATTCAGGATTATTCTCCATGTCCAGTCTTTATATACCAATGACCCATTTCCTCCTTCCTTACTATATGTTTTCCTAAGTTCCCATTGTACAGACACGTACAAGTTGGGTGCAGCTTTCTCTGCCACCTTTGACATCCCCCAAAGTCAGGGAGGGCCCTCATATATCACTTTGTGTTCACCCAGGAATCCCCATCTCTGGCATCCTCATGGAGACCCAGCCCTCTGGGGGGCAGGTGACTGAAGGAGAGAAGCTGGTCCTCATCTGCTCAGTAGCTCAGGGCACAGGGAACATCACATTCTCCTGGCACAGAGAGGACATTAAGGCAAGTCTGGGAGAGAAGACTCAGAGTTCTCTGAAGGAGAAGTTTGTGCTCTCTGCTGTGAATGAGACTGATTCAGGGAAGTATTACTGTACCGCTAACAATGGCATCAACACCACCAGCAGCCTGAGGGTGAATGTCACCGTGAAAAGTGAGTCCTACCCCAATTCATCTCAGCCTCTGTTCACCTGAGGGGGCCTCTACAGAGTCATGAGGAAGCTTTTTCATAGTATTTTATTGATACTTCTATTGTTGCTGTTGTTTTTATGCCTCTGTCATTTCCCATTGATTCTCTCCACAACCACTGCCTCTGTTCATGGAACAGTGCTTTGTACAAAAACTTATGGTCAAGAAAAACAAATCAATGCATAAGCTATTTCTGAAAACAGATGTCTGATTCTGCACCTCTAGCCCACCACCTCACTGTCTGCTTAACCATCAGTCTTTTGAGGTCATAATAGGTCCCTGCATTAATCAGAGCTCTGAAATCTTTCAGTATTGTTCTCCTTTACATTTGTGATCATTTATGTACATTTTTCTCTTTGCTCTGCTTTGCTCTCCATCAACCCATTTCTTCCCAAGTTTCCCTGAATTCTCCATCTTTGTCATTTCTCATAACCTAATAACATTCCATTCTATTCATATGCCATTTTATATTTATTCTGCATGTGTGTGTATATGTGTGAGTAGTGACTGTTTAATTGTTTGTGTTATCAGTGCCTGGCACATAGTAGGTATTTAATATGTACTTGTGGATTGATTCATTGGTTATTTAACTATCCCCTTAATTGAGGGGCATCTACTTTGTTTATAAGAGAAAAAAAGTGCTACTATAATTATTAGTGTACAAATGAGACCTTGGACCTTCTTAGGGTATATGCCTAGTAATGAGTTAAGAAGCATGAATAGTTTAGTGACTTTTTTGGCATAACTCCAGATTGTTTTCCAGAATAGTTAGACCAATCCATAGCTCCAGTAACATTGCATTAATGGACTTGTCTTACCATAGCCCCTTAAGCATTTATCTTTTTTGTCTTTATTAGGAACATTTCCACATGTGTAGCAGAACATAAAAAAAGAGTATTGTACATAAAAACATATCTCTGCTATTTCAGCTTGCTTTTCTTTTAAGTAATGATAAATTCAACATAGAGCTTTGGAAACTGTTCTGCTTACCTATGATTCTTTCTGATCCTCTTCTTCTGTATGTTTATTAAAAATGCTTCAAACATCCTCTTTTCTTTCTTTTCTTTCTATTTTTGTTGTTGGTGGCAACCCTGGTCTGCACTCCATTTCATGTGTCCTGACCCTACTAAAAAAGAAAAAAGAAGAAAAAAACCCTTATAGCTAATATGCTTAGTCAAGTAAAACAAATTCTCTCATTTCTGAAAATGTATGTTTTATTCTGCCTCTTGAATCCATCCCCTCTCTGGAAGTGGGTGTGTAGCATGCTTCATCATTTATCCCCTGGAATCATGGTTGATCATTACGTTGATCGGAGTTCTTAAGTCTTTCACATTTGTTTTCTTCATAGTATTATTGTATACATTGTTCTATTGATTCTGCCCACTTCACTTTGCATCAGTTCATGCAGATCTTCAAAAGTTTCTCTGAGAACATTTCTTTTGTCATTTTTATGATGCAATAATATTCCATTATATTCATATACACAATTTGTTCAGACCTTCCTTTGATGGGTACCTACCCCTCCTTAATTTCTATATAAAAATGCAGAGCATTTTTTCATGTGGTTGTTGTTTGCTTGCATTTGTTTTAACTCTGTCCTCAACAAAATAGTTACTATCTATTGAGGACTGACTGAAAAAAATGATAGTGTGCAAATGTACTCAAGTAATTAACAAACATTTATTAAGGGCCTATTGTGTGCCAGGCTATATTAAGGGCTAAAATTAAAAGACAGTCCCTGCTCTCAAGGATCTCACAGTGTAATAGGGAAGAAAATAGGCAAACATTTACATACAAACAAACTATCTATAAGCTAATTTGGAAATAATTAATAGAGGGAAGGCACCAGAAGTAAGGAGGGGGGAGGTCAGGGAAGACTCTCTGTAGAGGATGGGATTTGAGCTAGGACTTGACAGAAGCCAGGGAAGCCAGAAGGCAGAAATGAGGAAGGAGAGAGCTCCAAATATGGGGAGACAATCAATGAAAATGCCTGGAGTCAGGAGATGGAGTGTCTTGTTTAAGAAACAAAAAGGATGGGGCAACTGGGTGGTATAGTGGATAGAGCCCTGGAGTCAAGAGGACCTGAGTTCAAATCCAGCCTCGAACACATAATACTTACCAGCTGTATGACACTGGGCAAGTCACTTAACCCTGCTTGCCTCACAAAAAGAGAGAGAGAGAGAGAGAGAGAGAGAGAGAGAGAGAGAGAGAGAGAGAGAGAGACTGAATCATAGAATACATATAGGAGTAAAAGTCATAAGAAGATTAGAAAAGCGGGAGAGAGGGGAATAGGGAGATATAAGTTATGAAAGGCTAAACATAAAAAAAATGCTAAACAGAGGCTTTTATATTTGATCCTGTCTGTAATAGGGAACCAATAGAGTTTGCTGAATGGGTGTAAGGGGAATAAATAAATGAAGGAGAGGAGTGATGACATGGTTAGACCCAAGCTTTAGGAGGATCACTTTGACAGGATTGGAAGATGGCCTGGAGTAAGGACAGACTTGTGGCAGGGAGATTAACCAGTATGCTCTTGCAATAGTCCAGATGTGAAGCAATAGAGCCTGCAAAAGGATGGTGTCAGTGTCAGAAGAGTATCAGAAGAGGGAGTACATACCAGAGATGTTAGGGAAGGAAAATTGGCAGGCCTTGGCAACAGATTCGATAAAGAAAGTGAGAAAGAGTGAGAAGTTGAGGATGACACCTAGATTTTGAGCCTAGGTGATTGGGAGGATGATGGTACCTCAAAAGTAATAGGAAAGTTTGAAAGGGGAGAAAGCTTGGGGGTAAAGACAATGAGTTCAGTTTGGAACATGTGAAATTTAAGATGTCTGTAAGACATTGAGTTAGAGGTGTCCAAAGGCAATTGGAGATTCAAGACTGGAGGTCAGCAACAAAGTTAGGGCTGGATAAGTAAATATGAAAATCATCAGCATAAGGATGATAATTAAATCCATGAGAGCTGATGAGATCACCAAGCAAAATAGTATATTATTTGCCCTTAAGAAATGATGAAAGGTTTCTTGCCTTCTCAATGGATAGAGAAGGGTCAGAGAGGAGGGAGAGAGTTCAGAACTGAAAATAAGATTTTTTAAAAAGAAAGTAATTATGAAAGGGATGGATTCAGAGGACTTGTGGGTGCTCATATGAAATGACCCATAGTGAAATAAGCAGAGCCAACAGAAAAAAAATATGCAATGATTACAATATCATAGAAGAAAAGAAAACAACCAATCAGAACTCTAGATCCTCCTCTGGGCAGAGAGGTGATGAGCTAAAGATGCAAAATGGCACATGCATTTTTAGGCACTGCCAAAGTATATGGATGTGTTTTGAGTGACTATACTTATTTGGTACAATTGAGTACTTTTATTTTGGTGAGGAGACAGGGTAGAGGAGGGAGGAGATTGTGGTTTAGTAATACAATACCAAAATTTTTTATGAAGGAGGAAAACTCCCTTCTCAACTCAGCTGCTGAGAATCCCCAGCACCGTTTACAGTTTAATTCGAATGCCTTTGTCTGCAGAAGACTCAACCTCATCCCTCCAGTTACTAGTACTCACCCCCTCAAAATTTCTTTCTATGTATTTTGTATTTAATTTTCTATGCACACATTGTTTTGCTCAATACAATTTAAATTCCTCAAAGGCAGTAACTATTTCATTTTAGTCTTTGTATCTCCAAACCATAGCACAGTGCCTGGCACATCATAGGTGTTTAACAAATGCTTATTGAATTAATGATTGAATAAATTGCCTATTCATATACTCTAGCCATTTTTCTATCAGGGAATGGTTCTTGTTCTGATACTATTTTCATCAATCCCCTGTATAACATGGAAATCAGATCTTTATGAGAGATATTGCTGCAAAAAAATGTTTCCCAATTAAGTGCTTCTTTCTAATTCTGGCTGCCTTGAGGGAAGAGAAGAGAAGGGAAAGGAATAACCACTTATTATGTGCTGAGTACTTTTACAAATATTTTTGTAAGCATTTTTACAAATATTATCTCATTTGATTCTCACAGTAACCTTGTGATGTAGGTCTATTATCATCCTCATCTTACAACTGAGGAAACTTTGTGTTCATATAAAGGATTTTCAATTTTTTTGTGATTGCAATTGTCTGTTCTGTCTTCTCTGATCACTTCTATCCTTTGTTTATTTGAGAATTTGACCAAACATTGAAGAATTCTCCTTCAAGTCAGAGTTGTACAAGACAGCTCCTTTCAATTCCCTTAATATTTTGTTTGTAATTTTATATTTGAAGTGTATATCCATCTGGAGCTTCTTGTGGCATTGGTGTAAATGACAGTCTGAACATAATCCCTGCCAGATTGCTTTACGATGTTTTAAAAATTGTCAAATGAAGGGGCAGTTAGGCAGTGCAGTGGACAGAGCACTGGCCCTGAAGTCAGGAGGACCTGAGTTCAAATTCAACTTCAGACCAAACACTTCATATTTACTAGCTGTGTGACCCTGGGCAAGTCACTTAACCCCAATTGCCTAAAAAAAAATCATCAAATGAGCAGTCATTTCTGAGTTTAATGAAGATGAGAATTGTGTGTTTGATCAATTCGGAGGACAACTCTGATGGGAAAAAATTGTAAAATCTAGAAAGTATCTGGGGATAAAACTCAATATTAAATATAGAACATATGGCCTATTGGGCCCAGAAAAACCACTGAAACATCTCTCTGTTTCACATATCTTAGGTAAAGAATTCATGAGTCTCTTCCAAGAGGAGAAAACTTCTCTGATATGTCTGTTTCTCTGTCAGTTCCAGTGTCTCAGCCCCTCTTCAACATCAGTGCACTCAGGGCACAGGCCACTGTGGGGGATGTGGTGGAGTTTCACTGTCAAGTCCTCAGAGGTTCTTTTCCAATTCAGTATCAACTTTATCATGAGATGGCAATCCTTGAGAACAAGATGGCCCCTTCTGGAGGTGCAGCTTCCTTCAACCTCACCATGACAACTAGGCATTCTGGGAAGTACTTCTGTAGGGCCAACAACAGTTTCAGTTACCAGCTCAGTGAAATTCTGATACTGTCCATCTCAGGTAGGTAAGACGCTCTGTGATTGACGCTGACATCTAAAAATGATGAGGAAACTTTGATGATGGTGGATTATAGGGCAATACTTTCTGAAACTGGCTCATGCAAGATTCTAACTGTGTCTTGAGTCATGAAGGAAGGGGATGAAGTGAAGTCAGAGTTCAACAAATACTTATCACCCTCTGCCCTAAATTGGTCTGTAACTGGCAAACTATAATTCAAGTTACTAGGTAAATACCTCTGTGATCATCCAACCCTACCTACAACTGTTGCTAAGAGAAAAACCCACAGATCTCTATTTTCCACCCATGTTCCGATATCTGGAGATGCTTTGGGCCCCAGGGATGTCTCCTCCAGATCTCATCCATAGCTGTTTCCTCGCAGTTCCTATAGGAAGTCAGAAGAACATGGCCACTGTGGGAATCACTGTTTCCCTGATCAGCATCTTTATCTTCATTATTGTTGTTCCTGTGGTTTACTTCAAACTCCTGAGAAAATCAGGTTTGTAGCTCACCTTGGTTACCCTTTGTTAAGCCTATATATTTGTGAAATCAGTTTGATATATTAGACTTGTGTTTAGGCTTTTCCCACTTAGACTCTATTGTAGTTCTAATAGCCCATGATCAGAGATGCCAGGCTGAGAGTTTAACTGAACTCAATTCAACAAACATCCATTAAAGACCAACTATATGCCAGGCTTGGGGAGGAAACAAAAGGACAAAACCAAAGCAGCCCATGACCTCAAGAAGCTTGCAGTCAAATAGAGGGAAAGCCACGCACACAATTGTCATATAAGGAAGAGTGAAACAAATGCAAAAGAGTGATCCACATAAATGTTAGTATAAGTTTGAGGAAAGAAATATGATTTTTTCTTATGGAGTGGGAAGAGGCAGGCTTCGTGGAATAAGTGATATTGGCATTAGACATTGAATAAAGAGGCAGATAGTATGAGGTTGTAGGTGGGGCCCACCTATGGAGAATGGGATGAAAGGGGACAAAATCAGAGTAGGGGGGTAGAGAGTAGTCCACTTTGCCTAGCAAATGGTGCATATAAAAGGGATAAGATTGGAAAGCTAACTTGGAGCCATGATGGGAAGTCCCTTCCTAAGGCATTCAGCTGGGACTCAGAATTTAGCATTTACTTTTTTAGACACTCAGAAGGGAACTTAGAGATCATTTCAGAATTGATGAAATAAAGCCCAGATAGGTAAAATTCCACTAAGGAGGCGTTTGTTCTGGCATTTGCAACTTCTTATATAAGATATAAAATGTTTGATTATCATTTAATGCCAGTGATTCCCAGAACGATACAAGAGATCCTATTCAGTGCAATTTTAAGCTTTAATAACCACTAAAACTTGTGAGATCTCTGTGTATCCAGCCCTCCATCTCTCTTCTGAGCTCCAATCCCCTATCTCCAACTGCCTATTAGACATTTAGAACTGAATGCCCCACAGTCATTTCAAATTAAGTATGTCTAAAGCAGGCTTGCCAGATAGTAAGTATGGGAGGCTTGATTCAAACTCAAGGTATTCATGACCCCTGGCCTGGTAATCCATCCCAACGTCTCTCATATATGCCTCCTTCTTCTCATTCACAAAATCACCACTCAATTCAGGTTGGCATCATCTCCAGTTGGACTACTGCTATAGCACTGATCTTTTTTGCTTTAAATCTCTCTCCACTCAGATGCCAATAGGATCTTCCTAAAAGCTCATGTCTGTCCATGTTACTCAATAAACGCTACTGGCTTCCTATTACCTCCAGGATCAAATATAAATCCTTGATTTGGCATTTAAAGCTCTTCACAGCTTGGCCTTTTCCTACCTTCCCAGTGTTATGACATGTTACTGCCTGCTACATATTCTGTAATCCAATATACTGGCTTACTTACTGTTTCTTTCTTTTTTTTTTTTACAATGTTAAAAAAAAAAACTTATATAGCCTGACAAAAACTTAAAATCATACAAATGAGTCCTAAATGCTTGCTCGCACCTCAATAGTCATAGGATGTCTCAGCTGTCAGAGACCTTAGACTTTATCTGAGCTAGTGCCTCATTTTACAGAAGAGGCAAGTGAGATTCCAAAATATTGAAGCAGCCCTGATTATAATGCTTGGCCGCAACTTCTTGCCTTCCAATCCCGTGTTTTTTACACCAAGCTGCCATGTGAGTTCTATATGGTTTTTATGTTCTAGTTAAACACTGCATCACAAAAACAAGAGACCTTTTTACTTGCAGCAAACACTCCATCTGCCATCTGTATGCATTTGTACTGGCTGTCCTGCCCACGCCTGGGGGACTCTCCCTTGGGACCTCCACTTGTTAGTGTTCCTTGCTTCCTTCAAGTGTCAACTCAAATCCTCCTTTCTGCAAGAAGCCTTGGCAAGTCCCCTTAGCTGCTTCCTCATTGAGATTTTCTTCCCTGTGTTCTGTATAGACTGTAAATGTACCTAGTAATTTACATGTTGTCTCCTCTATTAGAATGGGAACTCCTTGAGGGCAAGGATGATTTTTATCCTTTGTTTGGACCCTCAGCACTTTGGACAGTGCCAGGTACCCAGTAAGTGTTAAAGAATTGCTTTCAAGGGCAACTAGATGGCGCAGTGGATAGAGCACCAGCTCTGGAGTCAGTAGGACCCGAGTTCAAATCCGACCTCAGATACTTGACACTTTCTAGCTGTGTGACCTGGGCAAGTCATTTAAATCTGATTGCCTCACAAATAATAGTAATAACAATTGGTTGTTATTATTGCGATGGTATTATTATAATAATAACAATTGCCTGTTGATTGACTAATTGACCAACTCTAATAAAGCCTTCATTGTCATCACCAGATGATGATGAGTTCTAGCTTGATGCTGTCTCCTTTACTATGTGGAGAAAATCCCTAGACATGGTTAACTCCTTGATAAGGTGTGAGTTCCTTGCCTTATTGTCCCCACTGACATTATAATTGACCTGACTAAGGGATTCATTACCAGTTCAGAAACCTCATCTGCTCTGCCAGGGCTTAGAGATCTGTAGAAAGAAGGAAAGGAAATCTGGGGGTTCCATTGGAGAGAAAGAAGTAGAGGCACACAAGGACTCATTTATTTGGGGGTGGGGGAGAACCTGTACAACCAGTTAGCCCATTCATCCAACTGTGGGTGTGTCCTCCTCAGGAAGACTTTCTACTCTGCAGAGGAGTTTCATGACTCATTAAAGAAACTGCATCAATGCCAGAACATAGGCTACATCCCTAGGAGAAGAATAAATCCAGGACAATATCTTGGCATACCCATTTCACTTGTTTTGCCTCGTATCCCAGAATTTTACCTGGGAAGTTTTCCACCAATGAGAGGAAAGACCTTGGCCTCTTAGGTTGTGCTGAGGTTCAATCAAGCACTTCTTGAGTAACTACTATGTGCCAGGAAGTATACTAGGTTCTGAGAATACAAAACCAAAAATAAAACATCCTTTCCCTCAATGAGCTTATAACGTAGGAGATAAAATATCTATAAATAAGTGCAAAACACTTTTTAAAATACAAAGTAAAATGAGGGACAGGGTAGAGAAGAGAAGAATCATAACAATAGCTAATATTTATATAGATCCTATTAGGTGCAGGCACTGTGCTAAGCACTTTACCATTATTATGTCATGTGATCCTCACAACCACCTTTGGAAGTAGGCGCTGCTATTAACTCCATTTTATAGATGAGGAAACTGAGGCAAACAGAGATAAGTGACTTGCCCAGAGTCACATAGTTAGTAAGTGTCTGATTTGAACTCAGGACTTCCTGACCCCAGGCCTGGAGGATATACGTTTTATGATTATGCAAGCAGTTTCTACACAGCTATAATTTCAGGGTTTGTTTTTGTTTTGTTTTGTTTTGTTTTAGGCAATTGGGGTTAAGTGACTTGCCCAGGGTCACACAGCTAGTAAGTGTCAAGTGCTGGATTTGAAAACAGGTCCTTCTGACTTAAGGGCCACTATGCCACCTAACTGCCCTAATTTCAGTTTTATGACTTGGTTTTGCTGACTGAGCTGATTCCTTATACAGATTTTTTTTAATTTTTATTGATCACTTTTGTTAGTGAGACATCCTTCTAAACAAAAAGAAGGAGGAAGAAGAACAGGAGAGTAGAGGAGGAGGAGAAAGTCTTTCAGCAAAACTGTCAAACCTATCAACAGAGACTGACATTATATGTAGTATTCCATATCCCTTGTTTCCCCACCTATCAAATCAAGTTGGACAAAGCTGAGGGAGGCACATTTTCTCACTCCTTATTCAGGGTTAATTTTAGTGATTAAATTATAAATAAATGGAGTTCAGGGGTTTTTGTTTTGTTTTGTTTTTTCAACCTGTTTCTTAACACAGTTTGTTTTCTAAGGGTCCAAACCCTTCTCCCCTCTATAATACGTTTTGAAAGTGCAGAACAGGACACTTCTGGAGCATAGTCACAGTGGTGATTTCTCAAAGCAACTAGGGAATCTCCCATCTTCCCTACCGTTAACCCTGCCTAGTGTTTGGGGAGCTGGTGCCCTATGAGTCACCTCTCTCCTTTCTGGCCTCAGAAAGATTTATCCTTCCATGGGAAAGCCTCATAAACAGTGACTGACCCAACTGAACTCTAACTTTAGGAGAACAAAGATCGTAGAATTGAAAGCTGAAAAGAAACTTGGAAACTCAAACCCTTCTTTTTTACACAGAACAGAACTAAGGCACTAAGAGATAGAGTGATTTTCCTAATGTCCCACAAGTAGTCACTAGGAGAGTTAGGAAACCAGTGTTTTGCCATTGTGCTATATAATGACATTGGCTATTGCTTGAAATTGCCAGAAATTACACAGAATAATGAGGTACAATCCTTGATTCTAGTACCAAATGATTGAGGGTTAATCCTCATATGAAACTATACCCAATGCCAAGATTGCTGTTCAGTCTTCTCCCAGAGGTATCACAGACTTGATGTTAGAAGGGACATTAGAAACTATCTAGTCCAACCCACCCATTTTACAGATGGGAAGACTAAGGCCCAGAAAAGTTAAGTAACTAACTTGCCCGTGGTCACATAGAGAGTAAATGGGAAAGGAAGGATTTGAACAGAGGTCCTTTAAATCCAGTGATCATTCCACTGTACTATGTTGCTTTTCAAAGGTCTTTCCTAACTAGAGATTGAACCATGGCGGTGGTGGTAAGAAGGCTGAATTCTAATTCAAATTCTAAATCTGGTTTGTATTAGAATCTATGCAAGGAAAGCATTCTTGGTAGCCTGTGTCTAATACTTGTTATCAGTTCAGTGAAACATAGATAAGCAGAGGGCAAATGCAAGTGGGGGTATGGATTTTTAATAGTATTTTTTCGCCAATTATATGTCAACACAATTTTTAGCATTCTTTTTTACAAGATTTTGAATTCCAAATTTTTCTCTTCCCTTCCCTCCCTCCCCTCCCTTCTTTCTAAAATGATAGACAATTTGATATGAGGGTATGGATTTTGATAAGTCTATGTGAAATTAGTGCATTCAAAAAGAATTTTATAATTCACTGATTTAAGAAAACTGCTCTTTGGAATTCTATCTTCCAACATTTCTTGATGTGGTAGAACAAAACCTGTTCCAGGCCTATAATTTTTTTACTCTCTTCTTTAAAATTCCCACTTGTTAGGAAGGAAGGAAGGAAGGAAGGAAGGAAGGAAGGAAGGAAGGGAGGAAGGGAGGGAGGGAGGAAAGAAGGGGAGGGGAAGGGAGGGAAGGGGAGAGGAAGGGAGGGGAGGGGAGAGAAGATCTAACACCCTGTTCTTGTGCTTTTTAGGAAGAAGCTCTGTCCCCAGCCCACACAGGTGAGGCTCTGCCTCTTCAACCCTCTTCATGTTTTCTGCCCTCTCCACCCCCATTGCACTGCCCCACCTACCCACCCATGCAGAAGCTCAAAAGTGGACTAGTTACTGCCTTTTGTCCCTGGGGATGCACCTGTTTCACACTTTTTGGAATGTACAGAGGATTTCACAGGACAATGCCCTCACTGCTATCCCCAAAGCATCCCCTTCACTATCTAGTTACTGATCTGCTTATGCTTAATATTAATATGGTTATTTAACTCACAGTCTTGACCAATGCTCTTCATTTCCTTATATTTCTCTAATCCTTCCTGTGTCAGGATCTTAGCCTTAGGTTATGAGATTCCAAGTGGTATGGGCTGTGTTTTTCTAACTGTTATATATATATATATATATATATATATATATATATATATCTTAATCCAGACAAAGACAAATAAAAGTGCTGAATTAATTCCTTTTGAGAATTATTATGACAATAAAAAGGATAAATATTTTAGCCATTCAGAGTGGTCACTCCGTCAAGTAAGAAATTCTTATCCACAGACTGACCTTGTTCCTAAGTCATCCCTCTTTGACAATGCCATCACATTGTTTCTCTCTTAAAAGAACCCACATTAGTTGCCTGTGTAATTGAAGCCTAGGCTCCTAAGGAATAAATATTACCTCACAGAATAGCCAAATTCTCAGTGACCTTTTGGCTTCTGATTTCCCTAAAATTCAATACTATCCCTGTTTTGGGGGGGTTTTATTTTTTTGTTTTGTTCTGTTTTGTTTTGCTTCCAGAGCTCTGCCCATGACTTACTTGCATTTGATTGTGTTTCTGTTCCAAGCTATAGCTTGTGTCTCTTTCCCCCAGGGCCTCTCCCATCTTGAACCTTCAGGAACCTGTCTACTCAAATTCATCTGCCCAAATGGAACTGGTGCCAATATATGGTAATGGTAAGGACCTCACCTTTGGGTAAGGGTTGAAGCACTTGGCCCTGTGAGTAGAATGAGGCAGAGGAAAGGGAACAAGAGGTAAACAGGGCTAAATCCTTGTAGATGCCCAAGGCACCAAAATCAATGAATGGCATACCTAGAATCATGAATAAATGAATGAATGAAAAATCATTTATTAAATAGTTAATATAAACAAAGTACTATGTTAAGTTCTGGGGATACAAATAAAAAAGTAAGAGTCCCTGCTCTCAAGAAATTCACAGTCTAATGGTGATAGACAACACACAAAGGTTTTAGCTGCAAGTCAGATGGAAAGGTCCCATGGTACAGCTGGCAAAGCAGGTGCAAATGAATTTTTAGGTAATTTCCAGTGATATAAAAAGGTTGGACCATCTGATAGGGATGGACTTTGCTCACCAGAATTTTCTTTTCTGGGTCTTGAGTAGTTATTGCAGAAATTACAGAAGGCTCTACCAGTCTACACATCCCCTAGGATTGCTTCCTGGAGTGCTGACCATGGGGACTAGGTTGGAAGTAGGAAGGATAGTCTGGGAGTGCTGTCCTATATGTCCTAGAACTCTTGGGTTTATCTGACCATCAATGGCAGTTGGTCAACAACTTTTGTTGGTATTTGGAGAAAAAACTGCATATTATTCAATTCAAATCCTCCACCATGATTGTTCCCAAAATTGGAAGCAGAGCCATTAGTTTGTGGGATAGGGCTTTTCCCAAGGCTCTTAGATTCAGAGTCCTAGCTTGTATCTCTCTGGATTTGAAGGGAGGTAATGATTAAGACAGTGGTGGTGGTTTGATTCACTCGGCACATGCTACCTCCCTTTACTGCTTCAGTCTGGCTGGCTTGCCCGTCTCATCATCAAGTAAAAAGGATTCTGAGGGAAATGGTTAGGAAGAGCTAGTAGTCCAAGCTCTCAGCCAGGGCACCTTGATCAATTTTGTCTTCTTTTGCAGTGAATCCTGTAATTAAGGACACAGTCTATTCTGAGCTCTGGAGCACTGAGCAGGGAAAAACACGTAAAGGTGAGTCAATGGGAAGTGATTGTGACTCTAAATTATATCTTACTGGATCTTAGAGTATTGCTCTAAATAGTGAATATCAATGTCTAAAAATGTAATACGATTCATTGTAAACAGTAAGTTCCCCAACAGTGGAGGTGTTCCAGCAAGGGCTTGATGATCACCTGTATAGGATACTTGTAGAAAGGATTCATGCATTGGGAAGGGGCTCAGATTAGATGACTTCTGAAATCTGCTAAGAGTCTATCATGTTAGCCCTTGGCCAATATGTTCTGGAAAACTTTGTCTTCTCTTTCAGTAAATCCTGTAGTTGGAGATGTGGTTTATTCTGAGGTCTCTTCCAAAGAACATGGAAAGGAAGATAAGATCCCTCAGTGGTTTAACCCAACATGTTTATCAAGTGACTCCTGTTTGTAAGCTCTGCACCTGGTAGTGCAGAAAGATGCAAAAAGAATTCAGCATAGATCTTGTCCCCACCCTCCAATCTCAAAATCTAGTAAGGAGATAGGGCAGGAATACCACTAACTATAATACAAACCAGATTGTGAGAATTACAAAGTATTATAGAGAAAGAAATGATCACATACAATTGGAGAGGCTTATGAAAGGCTTCATGATGTAGGTGACATTTGAGATGGGTCCTGAATGATGTAGGAGATTTCAATGGGGACTAGAAATATAAGTGTAGGAAAGGAAATTATTTCAGGCACAAAGAGAAAAAAAAATAGACCATGTCCAGTATAATAGCTAATAATAATTATATGGCACAGTGGATAGATAGACCTAGAGTGAGGAAGACTCATTTTCCTGAGTTCGCATCCAACCTCAGACACTTAATAGTTGTGCGACCCTGGGCAAGTCACTTAACCCTGTTTTCCTGAGTTTCCTCATTTGTAAAATGAGCTGGAGAAGGAAATGGCCAACTCCAATATCTTTGCCAAGAAAACCCAAACAGGGGCACAAAGAGTCTGAAAGATGATAAGTAAAGTCATGAAAATGATGAGATTAGCAAGGGAGAAGGTATAGGGAGAAAAAGGATTAGGAATAAGGTTTTGTGTCTCAGTTCAATTCAATTCACTATAATTTAATTCATAGTGTTTTACTATATTGATTCCAGAGGAAAGAGAAAATTTTTAGATAAGATACAGTCCCTATTCTCATGGAGCTTTTAATCTAGTAAGTTAAGAAGATACAAATGTGAATAACTATAATATGAAATATCATAGAATAAGTGAATTAAAGAGAGATATTGTTAATGCTTGAAGAAATCTAAAGCTTAATAAGATTGCTGGATTTGTAGCCAGAAGATTTAGTTGCAAATCTTGACTGTTACTACCTGTGTCACTGTGGGTGAGTCATTGTCCATCTCCGTGCATCATCTATAAAAAGAAAAGGTTAGACTAGATTATATATCTGTCAGATTTCTTTTAACTCTCTGTCCTATGATGTGTAGGATCATTGACTGGCGAACAGACATTTGCAAAACCACATCCTTGGGATTTAATTCTTCTCTTCATGCCAGGGTTAATCTCTAGTTTGACAATCACTTTTGATGATACATAGATAGGAGAAAGGAATAAGCATTTATTAAGCATGTGTTATATGCCAGGCACCTTAATAAGCATTTTACAGGTGTTATGTCATCTGATCCTTCACAACCTGTGAAGTAGGTACTAGTATGATCCCCATTTTACAGTTGAGGAAACTGAGGCAGAGGTTTCGTGACTTGTATAAGGCCATATAGCTAGTAAGTGTGTGAGACTGAATTTGAGCTCAGGTGTAATGACTCAAGGCCCAATGTGTGACCTAGCTGCTGAGCTTGGGGAAGAAGAAGAAGAAGAAGAAGAAGAAGAAGAAGAAGAAGAAGAAGAAGAAGAAGAAGAAGAAGAAGAAGAGAAGAAAGGAAGAAGAAGAAAGAAGAAGAAGAAGGAGGAGGAGGAGGAGGAGGAGGAGGAGGAGGAGGAGGAGGAGGAGGAGGAGGGAGGAGGAGGAGGAAGGGAGGAGGGAAGGGGAGGGAAAGGGGGAGGGAAGGAGAGAAGGGGGAAGGAAGGGGGAGGGCAAGGGGGAAGGAAGGAGGGAAGGAAGGAAGACATGGGACCCTTCCCAAAATGATGAAGGATTCCCCAATTGGGAGAGAGGAGCTCACTCATATCAGAAGTCCCTCCAGGGTTGTTGCACTGGGGCAGGTAAATAGAAGGAGGAAGAATCTAGGAAAAGAATCAAGGAGTAAGTGAGATCCTCTTACTGTGAGTGACTCAGATTTCTCTGGCCCTCCTTCTGTGGTGTCTTTCCTAGATATTCACAGACTTTCAGGGAAACCCTTACAGACTTTTCTCTGCCCACTCTACACGAGATAGATTTTCCAGTGAATTTTTTTACAAGTTTATATTTTTGTACAAGAGTACAAAATAGGGGTTGGTCATCACTATATTCTGAGTGAACTGGTGGCATTCTAGGCCCTAATTGTTAGAGACTTGGAGTACTAGAGTGGGGTTGGAAAGGAGATCTTAAGCACCTGAGGTTCCTCTGGATAAAGGACAGGGAAACATTGAGGCATCTCTGAGTGACTCTTCTTTCCTCTCTGTCTCTGTGTGTAATTGCCATGTGACTTGTGGCCTGTCTTCTCTCTTCTGATAATTCAAATTTTCATGTGCATAGTGAAAGGAATCACTTGGCCCCTCCCTCTCACCACAGATCCCCATCTAGAACACTGGAGAAGGAAGGACAGACAGCAGAGGACTAAGAGTTGGCTCAGAGAAATAAATGAAAGAATAAAAACTAATGAGAAAGCATTTATTAAACACTATTTGCCAAGCACTGGGCTAAGTACTCACTATTCAAATCACAAGCAAAGACAGTCTGTGCTTTCAAGGACCGAACAGAGATAGCTTTTGTCAGGAAATTGCCATGATCACACGAACTAGAAATTGTAGCCTCTGAGCATCTTTGTCCTTCTGACGCTGGGGAAGACTACAGATCAATGGAACTCTTTAGAAACTTAGCAAAAGGCAGGATTAAGGGATGGACAAAGCAAAATGGTGAGTCCAACTGAATAAGGACCAGCATGGGAGAAAGGAACAGAGCTGTAGAGAAAGAGATGAGTGACCAAAGGGAAGAGTACAGTTAGAGAGCAAACCATGGGCTCTAGGTGGGAAAGTCATTACCCATAACTCAAAACTTCCCTTACTTCCGCAGCAAACAACACAAAGAACCCTCCCGAGGAGAAGGTGAGTCGTGTTTCCTGGCTATTCTCTCCCTTGCCCCTTCTCTCCCTCCCCCACATCCTCACCCCAGTCTTTTCCCTTCCAGGACTCCTCAACTGTCTATGCTAAGGTGAAGAAAGATCAACCTGGAGATTCAGAAAAAGCCAAGGCTGAAGATAGAAGTCAAGATGGTGCCAGCAATTATGAAAATGTGAAGTTCTCCTGACCCCTCAGTGACAACTGGACCCACACCCAACTTGTTCTTCCATATAGGTCCATAAGGCAGTTCTTTCCCTAAGTTCAAAACTTCACCTTAAGCATACACAAAAGTGAAGCCATCTAATTACTCATTTAGGTTTTCATTATGAAAGGAAGTTGAGTCACCTACACTGGGCCTTTCCCTTCTGGCCCAGCACATTCACCCAGGAAACCAAATAACAAAACAAAAAGTTGTTTAATAAATGCAAAAATAAATCAGAGGATCTGAATATGTTTAATAACTTTTTTATTAAGGTTTGCTAATTTAATGAAATATCCTTCTCCACTCAAGGAATATTGCTGTTTAAAAACAAAACAAAACAAAACCAGGACCCTGCATCTGAAGTCAGAGAACCTAGAAAGCACTGGAAATATATTAATAACTTCTGATTATACCTTTCTCCTTTTTCAATATTCCTTACAAGCCACGTCTCAGTTTCTTCATCTCTAAAATGAATTAGATGGATTAAGTGATAATTAAAATCATTCCAATCCTAAACATTATGTGAAGCTATTGACAGTGTTCCTATACTGAGAGACATGTTGGGGCAAGGGAGAGAGCACTGGATTTTTTTTTCCTTCCAGAAGTTCTGGGTTCAAGTTCTGGCACTTCTACCTTCTCTTTATGCAGCAGTGTGCTTGTAAATATTTAACTGATTTTCTAGGGTGGAAAAAGTGTACATATGGGGGCAGCTAGGTGTCACAGTGGATAGAGCACCAGCCCTGGAGTCAGGGGGACCTGAGTTAAAATCCAGCCTCAGACACATAACACTTACTAGCTGTGTGACTTTGGGCAGGTCACTTAACCCCAATTGCCTCACCAAAAAAAAAAAGGTGTACATATGACACACCTTTACATTTAATCTGCATTATTAACATTTTATTCATCACTTTCTTAAGTCTAGGTAATCAACAAAACAATAAACAAAGCCTTTTTTTCCAATTTCCAAGGTATAAATAATGCTCACACTGAAAATTTAACAATCACCTCTCCAGAACTGGTTCAATCCGGCTCAAGCACTTCTGAAATAGTCATATTACATCTCTCAGTCTTCATTTCCTTATTTATAAATAAGAAAGGGCTGAACTCTGTAAGGTCCAATGATCTTATTGGAGATTTCTATCTGTTCTTGTCATTACAATATTTCCCTTCTTCCTCAACATGCTTTCACAACATGCTAAAAATACCGCCTTAGATGCTCATCCTACATCGATTACATTTTAGAGTGAGTTCGTTCTGGTAGCACCTTGCTCTCCTAATTACACGCCTGCCAATTACCCTTCAGGATCATTCATTTTGGAGAACGTTAATCTCAACTGGACCATTCCTTTCTTGACCATTGCTCATAAGGAGGGTGAGAAGGCCAGAGTCAGTGATGACTCACCCCATAGCTCCAAGCCTAGTCTAATGGAGGAGCTGGTGTACAATGATTAAAAATAGGGTAGCCAGGAGGAAAAGCGGGGGCAGGGGGTTGAGTTCAATTTTGGTCATGTTGAATATGAGGCAAAGCAAGAACATACAGGTGGAGATGTATAAGAGAAAGATGGAAATGTGGTCATTTCTAATGCCCATCCTGGAATAGGGCTAACTTTTGGGCTTCTAGTCCCCACAGAGCCCTCAGTCTCCTTCACTTACCATTATTTTTCTACCTCCATATCCCGACAGGCTAGCACAGGGCCTTTTACACACAAGGTATTTAATAAAGATCTGTTCAATTTTATTGAAATCAGAGCCATAAATATAATTTTTCATACGTGGGACAAATCTCACAAAATATAAGTTCTGAAAGATTCACAAAACCTACACAAATCAAATAGTATGAAAAATGCTCTTAAATAAACTTTTAAAAGACAAATGATGTTGGGGCACAGCCAGGGGAGCTGTTAGGGGGAGAGGAGGCTTGAAAATAGTCATATGACAGACTGATAAACAACAAGGCAGTGAGGGGATGGGGAAAAGAAAGAAGAATAAGCATTTATTAAGTACCTACTATGTGACAAACAACTATGGGGGTAGATAGGTGGTGAAATTAATAGAGCACCAGGCCTGGAGTCAGGAAGACTCATCCTTCTGAGTTCAAATCTGGCCTCAGACACTTACTAGCTGTGTGACCCTGGGCAAGTCATTTACCCCTATTTGCCTCAGTTTCCTCTTCTGTAAACTGAGCTGGAAAAGGAAATGACAAACTATTCCAGTATCTTTGCCAAAAAACATCCCAAAATTGGGTCATGGAGAGACACAGACACAACTGAACAACAGCAAAATTTCATGACTCTGAGATTAACTCACTTAGCCTCCCATGCCAATGGCCAGTTTTATTATTATGACTATTTTATACTGTCATTAAGCTGTACCACAGAAAGAAAGGCAGAAAGGTATAGTTGACAGATCACTGGACTTGGAGGAAGGAAGACCTGGGTTTGAATCCTGCTTTAAATATTTACTGCACAGGTCACTTATCTCTCTGGGCTTCAGTTTTCTCATTCAGTAAAATGTGGGAGTTGGAAATACGCTTTAAATGTAAACTTAGTTCTTGCAATCACTTTCTTCACTAATTACTAAGGCAGGAACCAAAGTTTACATGAATTCACTTTAATCAGAACAGGAATTAGCGTGGAGTGACCAGGACTTTGCCCTAGATCTGGGTTCAAGTCCTATCTCTGACATACATTGACTGGGCAACCTGGGCAAGTCGCTTAACCTCTCAAGGCCCCAGACAATTTTCCAAGGCCATAAGATGAGGAGCCATTGCCAGGCTCCATCAGTTGAGGGAATTTTTTCACCAAGAGCTTCCTTCAGTTACGTGAACAAGAACAATAAAAAAGATAAATATTCACAGAGCACTTTATGTTACCTCCTTTGAGAGGTGAGGGGCTAATTTGGCGGCTGGGGCATGAGATGGATTTGTAAGCCAGAACATTCATGGTTTTTGTTTTTATTTTTTGCCTACAATGGGATGTGTAGCCAACATGAGAATCATTCCTTGTTACCTGCATGGGGCAGTCTCTACTCAGGCTTCAGTCTACCTAGAAGGCAAAACTGAAGGGTCAGGAGGCTGCATGGTAAATTCAGAATCACAAAATCTGAGATTCAAAAGGCATTTAAGCATCCATCCAGTCCAATTCATACACGAAAGGACTCTCCACTATAATATACCTGGCTATGGTCATCCAGCTTCCTCTGCTTACAGACCTCTAAGGATGGGAAATCCTCTCATAGCAAAGGGAGCAGCTGAAAGTGTAAAAGGGGGAAATGGTCATCACACTTGATGAATTGGTTTGGGTGATGGTGGGGCAGGAGGGTTGGTAAGAACAAGCTTTGATTATCCACTTACTATGTGTCAGGCACTTTGCTAAGTGCTTTACAGTTATTATCTCATTAGATCTGTGAGAAATGATTATTTCTCTCTTGTATTAATAATTATTTGGTCAGAACCAAGGTTTTTCCCCTTTTTTACTTCCTCATCCAGAAATCAACTAGTGTGGGAAACCTCTCTCAAAGATTTAATCAGATTGTAAAAGAAATTCTATGTTTAGGCTAATGGGTGCATTTCTGTTCATTGTGTTTAATCAGACAGGTCTGAGAAACTGTTAATTCCTCCTTTGGTCAAACAGGAGATATGGAAATTGTTAAGTCTCTTTGACCAAAATTTAAGTGATCCAAGTCACATACTCCAAGAACCTTACGGTAGTATAGCCCGCCCTCTCATTGTAATATTCATTTTCTCTATAATTATTGTGAGAGATGGCCTAAAGTGCAGTTTCCTCAGGCCTAAGCCCTGAGTTGAGTTTCACCTTTCTCAAAAATCCACTTCAGCACAGGTACTTTCTGGTGGCTCCCGCATCCTGGCACATGCATACATCTACTTCCCAAATATGGGCATGTTTGCTTCTATAGGGTATTAGTTTCCGCCTTTAGATTGTACACCTTGAGTACTCAGACAGTGGGGGAAAGAGGTAAGAGAGTGGGAGGGGGCATGTGTTAGGGCTATAAAACTTTGCTTCTCACAGCCAGCTGTGCACTACTTGGCTGTCATTGGAAAGAATAAAGACCTTTTCTGATCTCTGATTCAAACTCCAAACTCTTGATGTCGGTGGTCACTGTCCCACACATTATTAACCAGAGTTAAATGCTGTCTTCAGGAAGACTTACTCTTCCAAGGACATATAAACTGTGAGCCCTCTGTCTTTGGTCCAGGAGAGACAGCCAAATGATCACCCTTTTATTAATAAACATGCTGGCCTCATTAATAAAATGTTTAAATTACCCAGAAACTGTCTCTCAAACTTAAACACTGCAGTTTCACTCTGTAGATGTTTCTAGGTAAAGAATTACTATCTGTCATCTCAAAACAGAGCAGCCTTTCCAGGTGAAGGGAGGTCTCATAATTAGTAGACAGACCACTGGACTTGGAATCAGGAAGACCTACCTTTGAACCTCTCCTCAGACACTCAGAACAGCTGTCTCTTCTTGGTAAGTAACAGGTTAAGTTACTTACCAGAGGTTAACTCTGCCCTCAGTTTTCTTATCTATAAAAAGAAGGGGTTGGCCTTAAAAAACTCACAGGTCCCTTTCAGCCCTAAATCTATGGTCCTGAGATTAAATACAGACAAATTCTTCATCTTTAGCTCTATTTATAAAATTCTGTCATTACAACACTTCCTTCCTCATGGGGGACATTAAATTTCTGCCCATACAGCTCAGCTTGCACTAATTTCATTTTAGGTTGATCTCTTCCCCTTTTGTGTTTCATCCTTGGGTTTCACACACATATTCTTCTGGCAAACCAATGACTCATGTATTTTCTTATCAGAGTAACGCTGTCTCCTCAGTCACCCAGGTTCAAACCTCAGACTTTATGGTGACCTATTCCCTTTTGCTCCTATCTCCCTCTCCCTGCCCCAAAGCAATTAGTTGTTGTAGAGTCATTTCAGTGTCCAACTCTTCATGACCCCGTTTGGGGTTTTCCTGGCAAATATATTAAAGTGTGGCTTTACGCAAATCACTTCATCCTGTTTGCCTCAGTTTTCTCATCTGTAAAATGAGCTAGAGAAGGAAACGGCAAAGCACTCTGGTATCTCTGCCAAGAAAACCCCAAATGGGGTCACAAAGAGTCAGACACAACTGAACAACAACAGAAAAACAAAGGTGTGGCAGTGATGCAGGCCAATAGAGGGGTGGTAGCTGTGTCAGAGGAGAGAAGGGGATATTTGTGAGAAATGTTGTAAAGGTAGAAATGACAAGATTTGGTGACATAGTGGATGTGTAAGATGACTACAAGTGAAGATTGATTTAAGGATGACACTGAGATTGTGAGTTTGGAAAAGTAGGAGGATGGTAATACCCTAGGCAGTAATAAGGGAGTTGGGAAGAGAAAAGACAATGAATGAGTTTCGTTTTGGATGTGATGTCTTTGGGACATCCAGCTTGAGATACCTAAAAGAGAATTGGTGATTTGGGACTGGAGCTCAGAAGAGAGATTAAGGCTGGACTGTATAGATTTGGGGATCATTTGCATAGAGATGAAAACTGATCCCATGGGAGCTGAAGAGATCACCAAATGAGCTCTCTCTTCAGAGGGAGAAGAGAAGGGAGTCCAGGACAGAACCTTGGTGGATACTCATGGTTATTGGGTGTGATGCAGCTGAAGAGCCAGCAAAGTGGATTGGAAAAGTGGTCAGATAGGTAGAAAAAGAATCTGGAGAAAACAGTGTCACAGAAGCCTAGAGAGAAGTGCTGCAGATAAGTCAAAAAGGATGAGAATTGAAAGAAGACCATTAAGTTGACAATTAGCTATTCAGTCAACAAATATTAAGCTCCTACTGTGTGCCAGGCACTGCACTGAGGATACAAATGCAAATATGAAAAAGAAAGACAATCCCTACCCTCAAGGAGCTTACTACTCAATGGGGGAAGACAATACACAAAAGGAAGTTGAAAGGAGAAGGGAAGTACAGAAGGCACTCAACGCTGGGACATGATGGAGAACTCCAAAAGATTGCAGCTAGGTAAGGAGTGAAGAGATGGCTGACCTGGGCCCCCTCCTCAAATGGAGGTTTTAGACTTCATGGATCCCCTCTCCAAATCAGAGGAGCAGAGGATACTGATAAGTATGAGTACCAAGGCTGGTTGATCCTGAAGGATGATGAGATTTCCCAATGATGAGGTACCTGGGGCGTGATAGTGTAATATAACCAGGTGAAAAATGACTAGACACTTTCTCCAATCTTCACAACTGCTCAGATAGAAAAGCTAGTAAGAGATGTGTGGGACAGAGACCACTTACTCAAAATAAAAACAAAGACTTAGATACCTTGAAAGCAGAAAGGTGCTTATTGCTTTCTCATGAGAAAGAACACACCCGTGTCGCTTAAGATAGCACCAGCAAGGGAGTGTGTGTCTGGCTGTGAGAAGCAAAATTGTGTACCCCTAAACCGTACCCCCTCCCACTCTCTTACCTCTTTCCCCCATTGGCTGGGGACTCAAGGCATACAATCTAAACACAGCAGCTAATACCCAATAGAAGCAAAAATACCCATATTTGGGAACTAGATGTATGTGTGTGTCAATAAGTGGGAGCAACCAGGAACTGCCTGTGCTGATGTGGATTTTCAAGAAAGGTGAAACTCAACTCAGGGCTTAGGCCTGAAGAAACTGCACTTTAGGCCATCTCTCACAATCTCCCCTATACTTTTATCATTACTTTGCAGTTTCCTCACAACACTGCTGATATACTTCTATTAAGCTTTCCTTATTATGGTCTTCAGGTTCAACTCTATCCACTGTCTCTAGAGGAACCCACCCCTGAGCTTTCATCACCATGATTTTGATCTCCCCCCTGACATATGTAGCATCTTTTCTACTGAGTTTTGTACTATTCGGGTACTATTTGCATCATAGAAGGCAAGCAGACAGGAAGAAGTACTATCCCACTTAACCATAGTACTTGTTTCCACCAGGAGCCCCATTTAAATGCTGAGATTTTCCCATGCCCACTTGTCCTTATGGGCATCGCCTGGCCTATTTAGTTTATCTTCAACAAACTTCCCCCCTGGCTGAAAGAACTGGGCTGAACTCCTTCAGGTGGGATCCTTGTTTTGTGATCTTGGGGTCCCAGCACCCCCGAACCTTCAGACCTCATCATAACCATTATGAGAAATTAAAGGATACTGACTTTTACAGGAATATAATAGTAACAGATGTCAAGACTGAATACTTAATTCCAAAATTCTAGGCCAAATAACTCAATCTTATACTTGCATCTTACTATAATATCCTCAGATGCTCCCCCATCAATCTATTTTATTATTTTTTAATAGATGCAGTATTTATGCTCACAAAACTTATGATTATACGAATTTGCCATGAAAGAACTAAAATAAGTGAACAATTCTTCCCTAGATTCATGTCAATTCCAGACAGAAGTTATATAATGACCAACTGCATTGAGCCAGGTTTAAAGTCTTCCGGGTGTCATAGTGGGGAAATTGAGGCAAGAGAATCCTACCTCAGCCACGCAGAAAAGTTGTTCTCCTGACCTTCCCATGAGAACACTCCCTTGCTGGTGCCACCTGAAACAACAGAGGGTGTGTCATTTCTCATGAGAAAACAATAAACACCTTTCTGCTTTCAAGGTATCTAAGTCTTTGTTTTTATTTTGAGTCAGTGGTCTCTGTACCACACAGAGACAAAGCAATTTCATCTGTGCCCTTAGACAAGGATACCAGGAACCCTAACAAGATAATAATTCAATAAACTCACAGCAGAGAAGGATAATCCTCAACTCTTCTTCTTTTTTCTTTTTTTTTTGTGAGGCAATTGGGGTTAAGTGACTTGCCCAGAGTCACACAGCTAGTGAGTGTTATGTGTCTGAGGCCAGATTTGAGTTCTGGTTCCTCCTTATTCCAGGGCCAGTGCTCTATTTACTGCTCCAGCTAGCTGCCCCTGTATTTTGTTCTTCTGTGTGTGTGTGTGTGTGTGTGTGTGTGTGTGTGTGTGTAAAAGAAAGGTGGTATTCTATTATATTTTTCTTTTTTTTTATTTTTAGGCAATTGGGGTTAAGTGACTTGCCTAGGGTCACACGGCTAGTATCAAGTGTTTGGTCTGAGGCAGGATTTGAACTCAGGTCCTCCTGGCGTCAGGGCCAGTGCTCTATTCACTGCACCACTTAGCTGCCCCAATAATCTTTAACTCTTAACTAGCTCACTCAATACCCTCTCCCCACCACCTACCATACTTGCAACTGAGAGAAATTATTATTAATAACAAATGATTTGGGAAAATTCAGAGTTCTCCCTTTCTTCTAAAGTCCTTTCCAAACCTCAATGTCTGGAGGTTGAATTAACTTTCTCCTCAGTCTGGGCAGACCCCACCCAGCCTTACAAGGAATTTAATCTAAGATAGGGAAGCCATTGTGCTCTACACAGGTTTGGGTGGGGATAAATTCTTTTGATAGATTGCCCAAGGTTGGGCAATTTAGAAGTAAATAACATAATCAAAGTTAGAATAGGTCTAGCCTCTCATTGTAATATTCACTAATTGTTAACCAATTAGAGTTGATTGCCACTCTCAGGAACACCTACTTTTCCAAAGGCATATAAGCTGTAAGCTTGGTGCCATGATAGTCTTTGTCATTCAAGAGTACCACTGAGCTCTTTTATTAATAATATGTTAGCATTATTAATAAAATGATTAGTTACCCAGAAATTATGCCTCTCAAACTTTTTAAACATCATGCAACAGAACAGAACACTACCACTCTTTCCTCCTAGTGACAGGAAAAACCAAAAGTCAGAACCTTGCTCTGGCTGCGACAACAGGGTGTTAGCACTTGGTTCTGTTAACAGGGCTCAGTTAGAGAACTGAGGAATAGAGGGAACTCGGGCAGTTTGGCCCTCCATTTAAGCCTGAGGAAAAGGGCTGGGCAACTAGCTGGGGTCAGTTCTGTCCCCCTAGAAGTCACTTGGAATAGAGACTGAGGCTAGTGAAATATGAAATGCTAGCATGCAAATGGGCTGAGACAGGTTAGAGGTCCAGCCCCCAGGAAAACCACAGTCAGAGGGGAAGGAAACAGAAGGTTAGCAATAGAGGAAAATAAGAAGAAAAGACTGAAATTGCCAACAATTCCAGGAAGAAGAAAATTCATGTCTTAAAGACCTTGGGCATGAGTAAATGAGCGAACAAGGAAAATATTAATAACAGACTGGAATATGACCTTCAGATCATCATCAGCTAAAGGACCCCAGGCATTTATGAATAAATATTACAGGAGAATCAACACCTAATAAGGCAAAGGAAATTGTGGATTACCAAGAGAGCATGAAACTGCAGCGGGTGTTTCTTAACAGTTTAAAAGAAAATAAGAATTGTGAAAATAGAATTTATGACCTGCACAGCAGAAATAATTGGCAAAATAAAAAAAGCAAAACAAAGCTTGAATCCATGGTGGCAAGCCTCAACAAAGGAACAAAAGAGAAAATAACTGATTGGGAGCACAAATATACAGCCTCTAGAAGAAAAAATGTTAAAAAAGAATATGTGACTTCCATCAGGCAAAACATGTTGATCTTGAAGACAGAATACATAGGTAGAACTTAAGGATTATAGGCTTTTCAGAAGAACATGACAAGTCAAAAAACCTGAGCACCATAATACAAGAAATAATAGAAGAAAAGTGCCCAGCACATCTGAACCCAGAAAACAGGACACCCCAATCAAAATAATCCAAGGTTGTTCCCAGGGAAAAAAAAAAGCAATCTTTGCTGCAACACCAAGACACATAGTCAGAGGTGTATTGGTAAATATTTAGCAACCATCTCAATAAAAAAACAAAAATGTACAGGGCATAGTTTTAAGTTTAATCAGAATTATTAACACTTTCTTGAACTGACAATTCAAAAAATAAAAAAAATAATAAGCCCTGATTTGTAGCCTTTGCTATTTCCAAAGTGCAAGTAATCACCCTGAACATTTAATAATCAGCTCTCTGGAGCCAGTTCAGGCTGATTCCAGCTTGCTTCTGCACATAGTACTTTGTACTTAACAATTCCAATAACAAAGAGATCATTGGTAATTTTGGAGAGAGCAGTTTCAGTTGAATGGTGAAATCAGAAGCTAGATTTTAGAGGGTTTAGAACTGAGTGAGAGGAGAGGAAGCGGAGGCCCCTTGGGCTGACCACCTCCTCCATCCCTCTTCGCTCCCTATTCATCTCATGTCTGGGCTATTGCAGTGGTCTTCTAGTTGGTCTCCCTGCCTCCAGTCTTTCCTTGTTCCACTTCATCCTTAACTCACTGGCTACCCCTCATAGCAGGAATGCTCTTCTTCCTCACCTAGCCTCTCAGCTTCCCTGTCTTTTTCTGAAAGTCTTTCCCTTAAAGACTCAAACTGTAGAAGACCTTTCTTGGTCCTCTTTAGCTGCTAGTGCCTTCCCCCAGAGATTACCTTCTATCTATTCTGTAGATATAGATTATAGCTTTCCCAGAGTAAGACCTTTTTATGGGCTGGCACTCATTCTGTTTCTTTGCTTAACTTTTCTTGTACCAGCAGCACTTGGCATGATGCCTGGCACACAGTAAACCCTTAATAAATGTTTATTAGTTGACTCCTCCTAATTTGTCTCCCTGCCTTCAGTCTACCCCTTCTCCAATCCATTCTTTCTTTTTTTTTAGTTAAATCTTTTTAATTTATCTTGCTTTTAATTAATTTTTCAATTAACGAGCAAATTTTCTCTTCCTCCTACTTTCCTCCCTTCACAATGAAAAAAGAAAAGAAAAAGAAAACCCTATATTTATACAGTAACAACATTTTTAAAATGAACTACTCTGAAAGATTCTTTGAAAAATTCTGATAGGGACAGTAACCCATCATGATTCCAAAGGATTTGTGATGAAGCATGGTATCCACCTCCTGACAATGAATAGTCTCGATATACAGAATAAGAAACCAGTTTTTGGAGATGACAATGAAGGAATTTATCTCATTCTGAATCTTGAATTTGCATCTCTCTGTCAGGAGATGAGCAGCACAATTCCTCATGGGTCTTCTTGAATCATAGTCAAGCATTGCGTTGATCAGAGGTCTTATGTCTTTCCAAGTTGTTCAGTTTGACAATGCTGTTGCAGTACAAATTATTCTGGTTATGCTCCCTCTGTATTAGTTCATACTAGGTTTTTCTGAAACTGTTACCATGTTCATTTTTTACAGCACAGTAGGATTCCATTATATTCCTTCTCCAAACCATTGTTCACACAACAGCCGATAGAATCTCTCTGAGGCACAACTGTGACCATGTGATTCTCCTACTCAAAAACCTACGGAGAGGTTCCCAATTATTTTGGGGGCAAAATACAACCTCCTCAACCTGTCACTTAGCATCCCTCACCATCTGGTTACCTCCTACCTTTCCAGTCTTCTTTGTTATTCCCCTCCACGGATTCTACCTTCAAGCCAAAACAATATGATAAAGCAAACATACTAGTTGAAAGGCAGTGTGCTAGCCGGAGTCCATTACTTCGTTGTACTGCCAAACAAAGGCCCTTATTTTGCCTAAGACAGTTTACACTTTGGTGATGTGGAGAGGTCCAGCAGAGTAGGAGAAAGAATGCTAGGTCTGAAGTTAGATGACCTTGAAACTCACCTTACCTCTGCTACTAATTAGCTATGTGACCTTTAGCAAGTCACCTCCCCTTTGGAGGCATCAATTTCTTTACCTTGAGACTGGAGGGGGGAGGAAGGTGTGAAGGAGAGAAAATGGTGCTTATATTACCTACCTCACAGAATTGCTTTGAGGAAAGTGCTTTACAAAGATCAAAGTGCCAAATTAAGGGGAGCTATTTTTTTTTAAGTTTGAAAACCAACCTAGTTAATTTAGGAGATGCTCATCATCACAAATTTACCTATTTCTATCATAAAAATAGCCAGGTGATGAGTATTTTTTTCAACCATGGAAATTTATAAAATCGGTCTACAAGGCAAAGGAGAATGAGATCTGATCAAGTGGAGGGAGTATCCCCAGGGATAAAATCATGGAACTTTGAAATACTAAAGGACTGATTTCTGCAGAAATGTGTTAAGGGTATTCTTTGATTCTGTGGCCTGCCCTGGAACACAGTCTCTATTTCTCTTTACATAAATGAGTTTCAGAAAGGGCTTTTCTCCGCCCTCTGGAATCAGACAGAAACTTGTACTTTACTCGAACTTTTGACTAATTCAATCTTTCCAAAATATCCTCCCTTGTACCATTTAAATGCCTAGAAAGGAGGGAAGGCAGGAAGGCAGCCTGCTGTAATGGACAAAACTACCATACTAAGAATCAGGAAGCAAGTAAGTTACCTATTATGGAATCTAGAAAATCAGGACTCAAAGAGACTTTAGAAGTCTCTAATCCAACTTTCACTGCGTTCCACCTACTGTGAGTGTTAGAAAGACAACGCATAAAATAGAGGTATGTTTCTAGAAACTAGAAACTGAAACTTGTCTCTCTTCAGCCTAGGTCAAGAGCAGTCATCAGGCCATATATTCACAGGGTCTCCGTGTGACTAAACTAGCATTCACAAGGACATCCGTGAAGTATAGCTTGCTTTGAGTCCCATGTCAAGGTGTTATGGGACCTATTTTTTTTCTCAGTCCTTTCATCTCTCTAACTTTGTAAGGGAGGATCTCATTTTGGGGATTCTTCCTGGTCCAGATATTACAAAAGCATCTCTTCAGTAAATTTCCAGTGGCATTCTCCTTCTGCTGCTGCCATATTCTGTTCCCATATCATATGTTCTCCACCAAAATCCCACTCCACTGTGTGCTATGGAATTGACCATTGGATTTTGAAGACCATGCCAATAGAGTTCTGACACATCTTACAGATCAGGAGGTAAAAATAGGAAGTAAAAAAGTAGACCCAAGTTAATGAATGGCTGGATGAATGAGAAAGCCTAGTAATGTCCTGAGGCTGTCATATGAAAGACACATGAGAAGAAATAATAATTTAAAGAATTTTTTCAGGGTGACTGGAGCTATTTCTCAGGATACCAAAATTTAGTATAGAAACAATTAAGCATAGCACCTAGCTAATAAGAGTAATTAGTTAAAATGGAAAGTTACCATATGTACCTATCTGGGATCACTATAGTAATTAATTACCTTTCTCACTCAACTGAATTAGTCTAAATTACTTATCATATTATTTTTACCTCATGAATTGTAAAGATGATTTGAAGACACATTCCTCACTGTTTGACCCAATATGAAAATTGCTAATTATGTCTAGTGATGAGCAATGTATCTTTCACCACTCAAAAAACAGCCTAAATGCAGAGAAGCCCAATGCCAGAAAATTATCTACTAAATGGTGAAATTTTTTTGGCCACAATACATTGATATTATACAATACTACACATATTTTTTTATGCATCACTGAGTTTCTAAACTTTTTCTGCGTCAACTGCTGGCCTTTGAGTGTCATGTGGGGCTTCTGAAAAACTCCCCCAAAATTCCCATTTAATTTTTTATACCAACCCTTGATATATGGAAACCACAATGGGAGAAAGTCACAATGTGAAAGGGATAACTATATTCCAACTTTCCTAGCAGGACCAGTGATTCAGGGTACATGGGAAAAGGTGTAGCCAGTACTAGAAAGGATGGCCAGGGATGAATTGTCACTGGAGGAAACCAAGTCTCAGTAAGCTCCAGAAGATAAAAGGAAAGATAAGAGGAAGAAATCTAAAATGGAAAGAAGTTTGTCAGTATAGAACAGGAGTCCCATGGAAACAGTGAGCAGTCTGGAATGGGACATTGGGACTGAGAGCAAAGTCTATGTGAATACTGATGAGAGAGGAAACAATAAGGCTTGGGAGGGAGAGGTTGGCATTTGGACATTTAGCATCACTGAGATGGAGAGAGAGAAAGAAAAGACAGAAATGTGCCAGCCGTTGAACAATGAGTCCAAGCAGAGCATCTGTGAATGCAAGGAGCTCCGATGATAAAGGAAGGGAATTAGCAGCTTCAAAGGCCCTGCACAGTCCTCAAAGTCTTGCAGAGGTCTTTCAAGCCTTGTTACTTTTGTGACTGGGACTCAAGTACAAATGGGTCAGGTAGTGCACATGTGCACACTTATAAATATGCACATACATGTATGCACATTGTGAGCCCCCCAAAAACAAACCCCAATTTTGAAAAAGTCAGCTCTAAGAGACAATGAAATTGGGGTGCATGTGTCCACAGTTTAATTTCTCTTAAGCTGGCTTGACATGCATTGTATGGAAGTTCAGTCCAAAACTGGGCCCCCCTTAAGGGCGCTGGTTCACAACTGGCTTGAATTGGGATTTTTGGTGTACAGCCTTATATGCCCTTTGAAGAATAAATGTTCCCAAGAAATGCCAATCAGCTCTGGGAGATGGTCCATATCAAAATGAGAGTCTTTCAATACATGACTGGGGTCACTCAATCCTGGTCAAAGAGATATTAACTTCCTTATCACCTGCCTTGACAATAGGGAGGAATCAGCATTCTCCCAGACCTGTTTAGGCAACATAATAAGCAGGAAAAGACCCTTTTAGATTATACCTTTATGTCCTTCTGAAGAAGAATTGAACTTAGAAAGAAAGGGGGATGGGGAAGCTCTGAGTTTCCAAGATAATGATTACTAAGAAAAATCATTTTTCGCAACAAACACACACACAAACTAAAGAGCCATTAAGACTCTTCATGGTCTAAATACATAACAATTCTTACCCCTCCTGAGCCAATGTGCAAATGTTAAAGCATGCTATATAGATACAAAATTAACATTCAGTGCAAGGTTTTGTTCTAAACTTTACTTATTAGGGTGTTTTGTTTCTATGATTTGTATCAACAGGCAACTATTGGGGGGGAAGTTTCAAAAGACTATTATTACACCAATACAATTATCTCAATATTGGGGGCCCCTAAATTCTTCTCTTAAGTTAAGGAATTATAAAGACAGTGACTACTCAACCAAAATTCTTAAAATCACTGTCTATTTTCATGTGCCTATCATGTATCAGTATTTTAGAGGTTCTCCTAATTCATTCATTCATTCACTTTGCTCGCTTATTTGCTCCCTCTTTTCACTTCTTAGCATTCCTTCCAAATTACCCTATCCTTAGAAAGTTCACATGGTCCCACCAAACTACATCCTCATCATTCCAGCTCCCCTAGAAAACTTTCCAGATTCACTAGAAAAGAAGTGACAGCTCCCCCAAGTCCTACCTCACCAGCATGAAACCTCCCTCCCGCTCATGATGTCTTTCCCCATAGTACACTTCAGTTATTTGTTTTTTCGGCAAGTCATTAACAATAAACATTTTTAAAACTCATTCAGCTGCTGGAGGAAAAAATTGGTTTTGATCATCTAGGGTTGCTCCGCTATGTAGCTTAGTTGGGAGCTATAATACAATATTACAAAATAAGTACCTTGAAGTACATTCCATTGTATCTATAAGAAAGGTCTTGTATGGAATATACTTGCACTTGTCACCTCACATAACTTTAACTGAGAGGAATGATTATTTCTCTCTTGTATTTAATAAACTAACTTTTGAATTAAGACCAAAGTTTTTCTCTTTTCTACTTCCTCATCCAGAAATCAACTAGTGTGAGAAATCCCTCTCAAAGATTTACCTACACTAAATTCTAAGTTTAGGTGAATGGATGGATTGCTGCTCATTGTGTTCACTTGGGCAGGTCTCAGGAAATGTGGATTCTCCCTTTTGTCAGATAGGTGAAATGGAAATTGATAAGTCTCTTTGGGTGATCCATATCCCAACACCTTTGTTGGAATATAGCCCAGTCCCTCACTGTAATATTCATTATTTCATTAATTGCTAACCAGTCAGAGTTGATTGCTAGCTACCCTCAGGAACACCTCCTCTTTCAAGGGCATATAAACTGTGAGCTCACCACCACGAGGGGTCTTTGGTATTCAAGAGTGCCACTGACCTCTTTTATTAATAAAATGCTTAATTACCCAGAAACCATATCTATAGAACTTTTTAAATGTCACATTGAATCATACATACTTGAAATTTTTTGCTATAATTCTGGTTTAGGATTAATATTTTAACTATGCAATCTTTTTGCCTTGAAATAATATATTATATTTGCTATGTGGGCAGCTAGATGAGGCAGTGGATAAAGTGCTGTGCCTGGAGTCAGGAAGACTCATCTTCCTGAGTTCAGATCTGGCCTCAGATACTTACTAATGTGGGCCAATCGCTTCACCCTATGTGCCCTAGTTTCCTCATCTGTAAAATGATCTGGAGAAAGAAATGACAAAGCACTCCAGTATTTTTGCCAAGAAAACCCCAAATGTGGAAACAAAGAATAGGACATGACTGAAACAGTTGAACAATAACATTTGCTACTGCAATATTTTTCCATTTTTTCAAAACGTTTTCCCATCTTATTTGACCTCACAACAACCCTGTGAGGGAGATAGAATAGATAATATTAATTATGTTTCCTGTTATAGTTCCTCACTTTCTTCTTCACAAAAACTTGGGCAACGGCAACTGCTTTGAAATGCTCCCCCTGGTGGCCACGAATGAACTTTACACTTTAGCCACTCTCCATTCGTGTGTGTGTGTGTGTGTGTGTGTGTGTGTGTGTGTGTGTGTGTGTGTGTGTGTATCAATTGCAAGTCATGTCATCATCATTCTGATGTCATGGTCCTCTTCAAGAACGAAGGACAAACCAAACAACCACATGTATATGTATATGTATATGTATATGTATATGTATATGTATATGTATATGTATATGTATATGTATATGTATATGTATATGTATATGTATATGTATATGTATATGTATATGTATATGTATATGTATATGTATATGTATATGTATATGTATATGTATATGTATATGTATATGTATATGTATATGTATATGTATATGTATATGTATATGTATATACACATACATACATAGTTATGTATTTTAATTGTCAGCAGCTGATAACAATTGTTTACCTTTAGAGAGATTTGAAGTTTTTGAAATGCTTTAGTGTTATACTTTTATTTCACAATAATATTACCATAATATAATTTCTGGTGATCAGAAAATCTGGTGCAGGTTCTAGCTGTGGCAACTGTGCTATAGTAGATTCAGAGTCAGAAAGCCTGGGTTTGCATTTCTCTCCACTGGTTTGTGAAATTGAACCTAATAGGAGCTAATAGGAGCTCATAGTCTAGTCTAGCTATGGGCAGCAAATGAATGAACAGACATATTATGAAACTATTCTGGATCTTTGATATACTCATATACCTTATCCTCCAGTTTTGTAATTAAGTTAATCTCTTTCTCAGTGGCATCCTAGGAAAAATTTAATTCTAAAGGCAAATGTTCTCTAAACTACAGTGTTGAGGTGTCTTAAAATATTTATAAAATGGTCTTACATAACCTAAAAGAATTTAGCTGCATTCTATCCTACCAGTTTTTGCATATATGAACACAAGAAGTCTAGGATTAAAAGTGTTAACACATATAAAAAATGTTAATTGATAAAAGACAGGACCCACTGGATATGGTGCTGGCTTAGCTTACAGATGGATCATATGGACAGCAATTGTCCATTACAGCTCTTCAATGTGGTATTGACATACATATTTTGGAATATAAGTGTAATGGAGTATTAGTGTACCATAATAAATATTCTTTGTAAAGAATCCAGAAAAATATGGAAAGATATGTATGAAGAAAACAAAACTAAGATATACAAAATGACCACCATCATGTAAGTAATAACATTTCTATAAGGAAGCTAAACACTAATGAATTGGAATGAATAATTTTAAATCTTGAGAACTGATAATGAAACAAATGATGTTTTCAGTAGAAAGGTAAGGGATTATGCCTGTGGAATGTCACCCACTGTCAGTCACAGTTTGTTTGTGTTTGGCTGGGTTGGCAAAAAAAAGTAGTTTTCTTTGTCACAAGGAAGGATTCATAAGTTCAAGGGGAAATTATTTTGGGGTGAAATAAAAGACAAAAATAATTTTAAAAATATGATATTATTCATTAAAGGCTGCCTTGGGAACTCTGATCAATGCAATGACTGATTATCATTCCAGAGGAGTTATGATGAAACTTGCCATCAACTGACAGAGAGGTAATAGAGACTTTTGGGAGGGGCAGTGCCAATGAGGGAATTTGTTTTCCTTTACTGTGCATATTTGTGACAAGAGTTTTGTTTTTCTTTCTTTTTCAAGGAGGGAACAGTGGGAAGGTGGAAGGTAAAGAAGGTAGGTTTATATTCATTGAAAATATTTAACTAGATTTTTTAAATGCCAGAACAAAAGATGCTTTGACAGTTAGCAAATCTTATTCCCAAGTAGGATAATTGCTCTCTCACCCTAATATTTTGCTGTATAGTAGGCAAAAAGTCGCAACAAACTGGTCCAAGCTAAAGCACAGACATTATTATTATTATTTCTGAGGCATTACTTCCAACCACAAGAGGATATTGTAGTAGGAAGTGGTGGTCAGGAGAGGGGGAAGAGGAGTATAGTAACAATGAACTTCCTTTTTAGCTCCTAGAATGCCTCTCAGCAAATCATTTCATATATGTGCACTACTCTGTGTGTGTGTGTGTGTGTGTGTGTGTGCCCGAGAGCACATACATACACACACACACACACACACAAACACACACACACACACACTCCCTTTTCCTTTCCTGCTCTGTAAATCGGGTGTAATAATATTCACACTTTTGCCTCAAAGGCATATTTTGAGAAAAGCACTTTGTAAATTTTAAGACCTACGGAAATGTGATTTATTGTTATCTGGACCCTGGAATGTCTTGGTGGTCATAGGATTATAGGATGTTTACAGATGGAAGGAAACTTCCAGGCCATCTTGCCCAACCCTCTCATTTCACGGATGAGGAATTGAGGCCCAAAGAGAAGTAACTACCCCAAGATCACATAATAACAGAGCTGGGATACAACTAGATTCCAATCAGTAATATTTCCATTGAATCATGCTTCCTCCTATGGGAGGGGTTCCATGGACTAAGCCGGTCTTCATTTCTAGCCCTATGTTTCTTTCATAGCACCTGTCCTAAATTTAGAAGGTTAATTCCACAAGTGGCATCAGGCTCTCCCTCCTATCCCCCAATAATTAGTAGCAAATGCTCTCTAAATGGATAACCATTACTTCCACCGCACAAAAAGATGAAAACAAAACACAGCATATATCTCACATATATTCCAATGGAGTTGATTGAATGATAGGAAATATCTCAAGAAATAAGTTATGGCTGACTTGATCTCAGGCAGCTAGGTGGCACAGTGGGTAGAGTGCTGGTGCTGAAGTCAGGAAGATCTGAGTTCAAATCCTGCCCCAAACACTTGCTAGCTGTGTGACCCTAGGCAAGTCACTTAACCCTGTTTGCCTCAGCCTTCTCATCTGTAAAATGAGCTGGAGAAGGAAACGGCAAACCATTCCAGCATCTTTGCCAAGAACACCCCAAAAGGGGTCAGGAAGAGACAGGCACAATTGAAAAACTACTAAACAACAACAAAAGCTTAATTCTGGATGAACAGCAAATGCAGAGAGCATGAATACTCCAAGCTCCCCTCAGCAAGTGCTTCCAAATGAGGGACATGGTCCTTTTGAGCCTATAAAGTTTCTGTTCCTCCATCAGATTTCTCTAGACCAAATATATGCACCAGCATCTGTGGGAGGGTCAAAGGAACAGTCTTTGGCAACAGTGCAACTTGAGGTTGGATTGCTCTTGTTTATGTAGAGAAAATGCTCCATGATTGAAGTTATTTGTTTTTCATTTGCAAGGAACTTGATCAAGTGTTCTAAAAAATTTACAAATGCTAATTGGCCGTGGTGCACCAGCCTGAACTAACAGACATTCTTTTTGAAGCATCAATTGCCCAGGGCACTTACAGACTCAAGGATGGTCTTTTTTTCCACAATCCTAATTGGTCTTTGGGGCAACTCAGTCTTGACATACATTCAGGATGCTCAGTGGCCTCTGATGCAGGCACTTGCTTTCTGGTCAGAAAATTTAGAGACCTGCTTCCCATTATTAACCTACAGATGATATGCAGTCAGTGACTTTGGGAGGTAATGATCATCTCAGGATTGTCAGTCTGCTCTGCTCCAGCACTAATAAATTACCTGAGAACAACCTTGACAAAGAACTAGTGTTAGCTTAAGAGTGGGGGTGGGTCAGGAACTTTTACATAAATCATGAGAAAAGAACGAAACACCAGTTACACTTTTAGGAAACAAATTTATGAGGCTACAAGTGGCTGTACTTCAAAGAAAACTATTAGCTCAACATGCAAACAAAAAAATACAATAAACCATAAAAAAAAATTTAAAGATTATGATAAACTATACTTAATACAAATATTTCTTCTGCTTAAAAAGGAGGCTCCCAAAATGAGGGGGTAGGGTTATACTTTCAATTTATTTCAGAATACAATAAGGAATCATGATGATACAATGACAATAATAATGATGACCATGATATAGACTTGAGTGCTACTTTTATGGGTAACAATTCATACGTTAGTAGTATTGTAAAGATGATCACCACAGTCAAAAGAAGGTAATGGCTGATGGAAAAAAAATACCCAAAACGGTACCAATGAACAGGAGGGAAAATCTGAAAGTATTTATGTATCTATCTATACATATAAATATAGATCTGCATATATATGCAGAGAAAGAACTGATTTGAAGCAGTAGGAGGAATTACCTCATCTGGGAGTTCCCTATGTCAATGAAAACTCAGATCCAAGTTCTATACTATCCTATGGTATTTATTATGTGCTTATTATTATTATCATGTGTGTGTGTGTGTGTGTGTGTGTGTGTCTCTCTCTCTCTCTCTCTCTCTATATATATATATATATATATATATATATTATGTGTGTATTATTGTGCATGTGCTTCTTATTATTATATGCGTACACATATTTTTTCTTGTTCATTCATTTCAGTCATGTCCAACTCTTCATGACATGGAGTTTTCTTGGCAAAGATACTGAAGTAGTTTGCCATTTCCCTCTCCAGTATATACATATACACACATACAAATATATGTGTGCATATGTGTATATATGTGCATGCCTTTATATCAGTTTTCCCAATGAGGCACCTCTGCTTCAATGTCTTCAGCCCTTCAGGAACACAACTGATCAGACACGGGTCAGAAAAGCATGAAATGAAAAGTCATGGGTTCTCTCTGGAGTCCTGGACTTCCTGCCTACATTTTCTCATAGCTGTGCCAGCTTCTCCAAGGAACAGATGAAAGAGGAATCCTGAAAGGACAGGTGAAGTAATAGACTCAAAGATCTTTAAAGAATATGCTAAGTGTGAACCCACGGCTCATGGTTTGGTCATGAGAGTAGGACATTTTAAAAGCCATCGGTAGTATCTCCATTGCTCTCATTCACAGGCTGGGAATTCCCAGTTGAGCTTCTTCCTTCTTCACGACAGAGTAGATGATTGAGTTGTCCTGGGAAACAAAATACAAATGTAAAGCCCTAGAGAAGGGACAGAAAGGGAATGGGGTTGGGAAACCAGGGAATTTGACTCACATTGTCATCTGGAGGCTTCCCTGAAGCATCTACTGTGGAGAAAAGAGGGGAGTTAAGTGAAGGTAATAGTGTTCCAGCTTAGAGCTTACATTCTATCCTCCTAGAGCCCAGGATACACTGGACCTTTTCCACTGGTCACTGTCCTCTCTCTTTAAAAGGCTATTCCATTCTCCTACTTCTACTCTGTTCCAATAGTCTCAGCTTTCTGTTTTAGCCATCCTTTAACCCACCTTTTGCTAAGTCCTTGTCAAGACTCCATAGACACAGAAAATTGTCTCCCGATATTCCATTAACAAAGTTTTTTCTTCTTCTAATCTCTGATTCTTGCCTTCACATTTTAGCATCTTGTTTATGTGAGCGTGAGAATTTCCTAACCAGTGCCACCTTAGTTGATGCCTGTTTGTGTTCTCCATTAATTGTAAAAAAGAAAAAACCTCACCCGTGATCAGAAACTTACCCTGACGCAAACTCAAAAACAGCTTGTAGCTCTTAATTTGCCCATTAGTACTATTCTATGGAAAGGGACTACAGTGAGAGAAAGGGGGCAAGTTTGATTCTCTTCAGTTTACACCCTAGAAACCGGAGGCCAAACAGGGGGTCAGATAGGCCTCCAAGTTCCTTAACAGTTTTCCAGTAAGACAGTAACAAAGATAGAGAAATCTATGTGTCTCCTTAACTTGCTACCGAAGGGACCTGGAGGGAGCTCCTTGCCTAGGTCCTGAGAGAAGACCAAAAGCAAAAATTGCGTATAATGTAGTCAGTCTGGCTAATACAGAAATATGTTTTGCAAGACTTCACATGTATAATTGATATCACATTGCTTGCCTTCTCAATGGATGGGGGAGGGGCTAAAGAGAGGGAGAGAATTTGGAACTCAATATTTTATTTATTTTTATTTTCAGGCAATTGGGGTTAAGTGACCTGCCCAGGGTCACACAGCTAGTAAGTGTCAAGTCCTTGGTCTGAGGCCAGATTTGACCTCAGGTCCTTCTGACTTCAGCACTGGTGCTCTATCCACTAACTGCCCCAGAACTCAATATTTTAGAAAATGAATGTTAAAATAAAGCATAGAGAATGCAGCTAGACCCTCCAGCATAGAAGAGTCGGTGGGTACATTCTCTGTTTGCACAGTTCTGCTGCTCAGGCCATGAGGGAATGATGAACTTCAGTAGCCTAGGAAAACAGCTCTGTGGCTACGCTACTGTAAGCTAAGCTCATGTAGGACAGGCGGGGATATGTTACATGTACCAAGTGACAGATTCCCAGTCTGTGCTACCACACATAGGGATGGAGGAGTGGCTGAAGAAGCAGAGGCAGGCAGAAGGTGAGGCATCAAAAAAGGGAGGTAGATAGTCCCTCTCACAGCAGAGCAGAGGACAGTTCTCACATCTACCACCTTGACAAACAACTGAAGGATGTCAATATCTACTGATACAAGCCTGTACTCTAAGCTCTAACAAAATACTCTTCAGTCATAACTACTCCTAGTTTCTCACCTGTACCTTCTTTTCCCTGCTGTGTACTCCAGACCTCTGAATAGACCACATCTCCAATAACAGGCGTCTCTGGAATAGAAAATGATGCCGTCTAGGAGGCTGCTGGGTATTTTTCCAGCCAACTCCCTGACTATTCAAACTTGAGGTGGTTATAAAGACCTTACAGGACTTACCTCACATTCATAGAATCTTAGGGTTGGACATCAGAAGTGTATTCTTCTCCAACCCTTTACCTGAATGAAATATACCAAACAATGCTGGAACACTGAGCCAAAACTAATAAGAGGAAATTTAATGGGGAAGGAAGTCCCAGACTTTCCTTTTCTGTTCAAATATGGAATGGCCTGCATCAGGAAGTAGTAGGATAGTGGGTTCTACCTTGGAGTTCTGCAAATAAAATCTAATGATCATTTATTGAGTGTGTTATAGAGAGATTTCTAGTCCAAATAAACATTAGATTCAATGCCCTCTGACATCCTTTCCAATTCTGAGATTTTGTGATGATCTCCAATGATGAGAATCTCACTACCCTTCAAGGCAATGCATTTTACTTTCTTTATACCTCTCTAACTAACATGTTATGCTGAATAAAAACTATCCACAGTATGATTTCTACCCATTGTGCTGGTTCTGTACTCTGAGACCAGTGTACAATTGGTCAATACCATATAAAAGTCTTTTTAAAGGATAATATTCATTGATCTCCACCCCCTTCTCAACAAGGCTCCTCAGTTTCCATTTCCTTCTCCCCTCCTTCTACTCTCTGAGCCCACCTTGGGAAGACCTCGCTGATGGTATTAGCCTTACCATCACTATGTATTTCTTGCAGCTCCAAACAAGTAGGTGCATTTGATTCCATGATTTCTTGGGAGATTTGGATGGGAGGGCTCCTATGAGGCACAGAAAGACATACTATTTTGGGAGACAATGACAGAACTAAATGTGAATGATGTGGTCATGGGAAAAATCCTGAGAGAAAGGAGAATTGTAGTGACACTGGGCTTTAGGGAAACCAGCAGCCAAGAGGGCACAGAGAATTCTGGGTGATTTATAGGGTGATAACACCAAGCAGATTTTTCCCCTTTCAGGTTCCCACTTAATGGTAGAATTGGTTGGAGTAGATCAGGCAGCTTAGGGCCAGGGGCCAGATAGTAAGGTCCCTTTAGTCACATTGCAGCTCCTCGTCTGCTTGAGAGGGTAGGGAAGTAGATGACATTATTCTCAAAAGACATGAGCTCAGCATATGCCTAGACTTGATCTTGGACTGTGCCATGCTTAGAGTGACTTAGATAAATACAGATCATGCTATGAGTGGTGAGAGGTCCAGTGGGATTGCAACCCATAACCTGAGTTACTGACATGGACAGAAGATATATAGATAAATGGATAGCATTGAATAGGGCAGTGAGTCAAAGAAATAAATACTATATTAACACCAGCTGCAAGCAGAGTACAGAAAATATATACCTCAGGGACTGAGTGGGAGTGGGAGAAGGTGGGAGGAGGATGGTATCCAAGAAATGGATTTTACACACCCAGAGGGGTTTAAGACAGGAACAAGACATGTCCAGTCGCTGAGATAAATAGGAGTTACCGGACTAAATTCCGTATTTCTGCACTGTGAACAACCTTAAATAAAACAGTAGCAGGAAAAGGTAGAGGCCTCACCTGGCCAGGTCTGTGGAAGAATTTTCCCCTGAAAAGCCAAGTAGAAAAATGTGTCAATAGATGTTGTCTCTCTGGCAGATCTGCCACTACTTCAGTTCAACTGGGGCTTTCCCTCAAGGCACCAAAACTTAGGGGGCACTGAAAAAACTGAAATTCTTTTAGAAACAACTGAGTTTAGCACCCAGTTAGCAAAAATAATTAGTTGGGGGAGGGAGGGAAGCAAACATTTATTAAGGGTCTATGGTGTTCCAAGCACTTAATAAATATTATTGCTTTGTAGTGATTACACATACACACACACACACACACACACACGTATATATACATGTATATCATTTCATTTAATAAAATAGTAAACTACTAAATGATTCAGTGTCTCCACAACACAGAACCTTGTATCTTGAAGTTTAATAATAACTTGCATTTATATAAGACTTTGAGGTTTGCAAAGTACTTCACAAATGTTATCTCATTTGATCTGCACAACAACCTTGGGAGGCAGGTGCTATTGTTATCCTCATTTTACCAAGGAAGAAACTGAGTCAGACAAGGGTTAAGTGACTTGCCCAGGATCACATAGCTAGCATATGTCTGAAGCTAGATTTGAATTCAGGTCTTCCTGTCTCCAGGCCTGCTCTATCCAACTTCTACAATTCACTTCTAGTCATAATAATAGCTAGCATTTATATAGCACTTTATAAAGTTTACAAAGATATATATATATATATATATATATATATATATGTGTGTGTGTGTGTGTGTATGTATGTGTGTGTATATATATGTATATACATATATATACACACACATATATATGTATATACATATATATATATGTATATGTATATACACATATATATATATATGTATGCTATCTCTCTCATTCTATTCCCCTGAGCCAAACCAACTGAATTTGTAAAAAGTTGATTTAAGGGTGAGTTTTATGCTGGTTCCTCAAGCTATATTTTGTCAAGGCTGTGCTGGGTGCTAAAATGTCTATGTGTACATGTACATATATATATATATATATATATATACACACACACACACATATGCATATGTAAATACATATATGTATGTATATGTGTGTATGTATACAATATGACTGGAAGGCTCAAGCACTTGCAATCAGCTGGCCATGTGTTACTTTGTCAGTTCACTGGATCCTGAGATTAGAAGCTAAATTAAGTTTTTACACTGCAAATTATTATATTGTTCTCTAATTGTTTCATAAGCCTGAATCTTGTCTCCTCAATAAGACTTTAAGCTCCCAAAGGCCATGGGCTGGTTGCTACATGTGCCAACAAGCTGGACATTTATGAAGGACCTACTATGTGCAGGGCCCTGCCCTACGGGAGATGCCAAGTTTAGATAAGTCACTGTCCCTGCCCTCATGGAGTTCGAAGTCTATTAGGTGGATATGGCACATGCCTATAGTACGAAACAATCCATATTGGTTACATGAGAAAGATGCATAGTATTACATGGGACCCAAAGATTGAAAAGTCATTACTGAGTGAAGAAATATGGGAATACTTCTGGAGGAGGTACCATTTGAGATAGGTTTTTAAGGATGAAGAGGAATTCAGCAGCCAGGGAAGAGGGTATCCCCAGCATAAGTAGTAGCATGAACAAAGGCAGAGACAAGAAGGCATAAGGAGTGGTTTGAAATGGTAAGCAGTCCAGCTTGACTGAGTGTAGAATTCATGGAGGGAATTAGTGTAAACTAATGTCCAAGCCTGTGGCCTTCTTGGTCCAGCTAAGTCAGGAGGCAGCATCGAGGACCCTGCTTTTAATCACGCTATCGTATCAGAACCCATTGGAGGCAGAAGATTCACATAGATGCCATGAAAGGGCCAAAGCTTTGGGGAGACATATCAGGTATCACCATCAGCTCCCCACGTTCTAGCCTCCAGAGATAGCGTTAACTAACCCACTCATGGATCTCCACTTCTTCTACTGGTTTCTAGCTCTTATCTCAGGCCCTCAGATTTTGGTGCCCTGAAGAAACCCTGCCGCCAACATTTCATGACCTTTTCATTTGCATTTACTTATATCCTGATTTAGATGCTGCCCCTCTTAACCCCAGAAGAGAGTTCCATTTCTTAATTCTAGTGATGAATAGAAGGTTAGGATGGGACCAGATTGAGGACGACCCTCAACGTCAGTCAAAAAGCATTTGAATTTTACCTAATAAGGAGCCATTGAAAGATTTCAAGCTGAAAGTTTTGAGTTTGTGTATATGTGTGTGTGTATAACATACATATATATATATATATACATATATATGTATGTATGTATATATATATATATAGGTATAGGTATAGGTATATGTATATGTATATAATGGTAGAGCCTGAACTCAAACCCAGATCCTTGTACTCAGATGTCATGGTTATTCCCATCATACTACCTGTCTACACAAAGCAGGCACTTAGTGTATGTGCATAGACTTGAAAATGAGAAATGTCAATTTCACTATTTGCAAATTTCTAGGCATGGGCACTGGACCCACTGATTTCACTGGTATAGGGTCAACTCATATTCTTGGAGAACTGTCTAGACTCAGTGGTGTTGAAAGCAAATATAAATGGATCCTTGCTGCCCACATATTAACTTAGAAAATCACAAATTAACATTATCTGTTGTATTGTCTTTTTATTTATTTCATTAAACATTTCCCAATTACATTTTAATATGATTAGGCCTGTTCTTGGGAGTTTTGTGGGCTTCCCAGAGCTTGACACCCCTGGCCCTAAAGCACTGAAAGGTTAAGTGGGTTACAATAGGTCACACAGCCAATATGTGTCTGACACCATGTTTTCCTGGCTTGGGCTCATCCTCTGTCACTGTCCCCAGCTTTCCTGACTTACTCTTGAGCTAGTTCCACCACTAGGTGGGAAACTGAAGGGGAAAAAAATCTATTTGGTGTTATTACCCCATAAATCATCCAGAATTCTCTGTGCCCTCTTGGCTACTGGCTCCCTAAAGCCCTGTGTCACTATAATCCTCCTTTCTCCTAGGGTTTTTTTCCCCTGACCACATCATTCACATTCAGTTCTGTCATTGTCCCCAAAAATAGAATATCTTTCTGTGTCTCATAGCACTCTTTCATCCAAAGCTCTCAAGAATCCATTGAATCAAATGGTCCCACTCAGTTGGAGTTGCAAAAAATATATGGTGATGGTAAGGCTCACACCATCAGCAAGGTCTTCCCAGGCTGGGTCAGGGAGTAAAGGTAAGGGACAAAGAAAGTGAAACTGAGGAGCCTTGTTGAGGAGTGGCAGGAAGGGATAAATTAATATCTTTTGAAAGATTTTTATGTAGTTTTTATTGACCAATTTTCTATTGGTTTTAGAGTTTAGAACTGGGAACAATGAACAGAAATCATACTACAGATGATTTTTATTCAACATAAGGAAAAACTTCTTTTTTTTAAGGCAATTGGGGTTAAGTGACTTGCCCAGGGTCACACAGCTAGTAAATGTCATGTGTTTGGTCTGAGGCCGGATTTGAACACGGATCCTCCTGACTTCAGGGCTGGTGCTCTATCCACTGTGACACACAGAAAAACTTCTTGTCAGTTACAGAGATGTAAAAAGAGGAAAAGTCCTGCCTTGAAAAGTAATGAGTTCCCTACCATTGAAAGTCATCACAAAATCTCAGACTCAGAAGGGATAGCAGAAAGCGTCTAATCTAATGGATGTCTTGACTAGAAATCTCTCTACTTTGGGCTCATTTTGAGACTGTAGTCTGCTTAAAAACCCAGAGCTCTTTCAGCTCTAGCTATGCCTACTCCATCCTCTATTTGTAAAGTTGATTACTTGATCACAAATGAAGACTTTAACATTTATCACCATTAAATTCAACCTAATTAGATCTGGTCTATCATATAGCCTGTCATGAGCTCTAACATCCATCATGTTAGGTACCCCACCTTCCCATCTTGTCATCTACAATTTGACAAGCTTGCTATCTATGACTTCATTGAGGCATGAAATGTCAACAGCAGATGACCAAGGAGAGATCTTCTCAATTACATTATCATATTTTGTCCCATAATTTGCAGTTTCATCCTTCCTCACAAAATTTCACTAAATTGTCTATATTTCTCATTTGACTATAGTTCCCAAAGTTGACCCTCATTTCTCAGAAATGCTTGGAAAAATATACTCATATTGAGGAAGTGAAATTAACCCTGAAGAGCAAACAGAAGTTCCCTCAGAAATGACTCAGTAATTTTAATACTTTCTTTTAAGATGCAAAAATATCTTCTCACACCCTGGGGCAGAAGTCACTACATTCCCCAGCTATCAAGGTATCTTCTGTACCTCTGAAAATGGCTCCTGGGCTGAGGCTCAGAATAACCAGTATTACCCCTCTTCCCTTTGAGAAAATTCTTGCTAGTTGACTGACCACTGGTGCTGAAATTGATTCTCTACTCTATTACCAGTATTCAAAAACAACAATCAATTCCCTAGTTTAATTAGTATTTTTAATAATTTGCATTTAAAATTTATCAAAAATTTCTCCCTAGAAAAGTATATTATTTAGCTTGTAATCTTGAAGTCTATGTTGAGATTTTTTTCTAGCATAGAGTATCAGAAATGGAGCTAGCTGGACTTTAAGTCAGAAGACTCAGCTTCAGTACTGACTGTGATCTTGGGCAAATAACTTTTCTGGACTTCAGTTTCCCCATTTGTCAAATGAAGGAGGGGGTATTGGACCAGGTGCCTTCTAGTCCTAATATTCTTTTAAATGATCACATTACAAGAAGGGGAAGGCTCAAGCTCAGTTTGGTTAATAATTAGGGGAACTGATGGTGAGGTCTTCAAAGAGGAACATGTGGTAATTACCACTAAAACCCCAAAGGACTAAGAGGCAGCTAGGTACATGGTGAAGAGAGTGCCTGGTCTAGAGTCAGAAAGACCTGAGTCCAATAAGACCTCAGGCATTTACTAGGTGTGTTATCCTGGGCAAGTCACTTAACTGTTTGCCTTTCCTCAACTGTAAAATGAGGACAATAACAGCACCTACCTTTTGGGGTTGTGAAGATCAAATGAGGTATTTGTAAAGCACTTAACACAGAGCCTATCACATAGTAGGTACTAGATAGCTGCTTATTCTCCTTCCCTTCCCCTCTGCTCAGAGGCAAAAACAACCCCAAAATAAACCTTCCTAAGGAAGGTTTTTTTAAAAACTTCTAAGGAAACACCTCACATGGAGGGAGAACAAAGAACTCAAAACTGAAACTTGGGCTACCCTCCTTGAGGTTTCCATCATTCCTCCACAGACTGTCCTCTCTGGTCTTCAGTGGCTTCCCATTACCTACCAAATAAAGCAGAATCTTCATATCCTGGCATGGAAGGCCCCACATAATTGGGCTCCAGCCTGGGTTTCCATCACATTGTTCCTTTCATGTACCTACATTCCAGCCAAAAGACTCCCCATCCCCAGTCCTTGTTTATCCATCTCCCACCTCTGTGTCTTTGCCCAAGCTACTCCACATGCCAGAATGACCTCTTCCCCATCTCAGCCTTTTGAAAGGTCTCCCCTTTGCTGCCCAGGCCATGAAGTCTTCCCATGAAGCCTCATTCCCTCTTCAAGCTAAAAAAAGATCCCTCCCTCCTGACATTTCCCATAGTGCCTTGGGAAGGTTCTCTCTTTTGTACTTATCCCCTCCTTCTCAAGGAATCTACTATGGGTGAGGTACCATGCCAAGTGCTTTACAAATATTACTTGTGTATGTAACTTGCCCAGGTCACAGTTAAGTATCTGAAGCTGGTTTTGAACTCAGGTCTTCCTGACTCCAGACCCAGCAGTCTAACCACTGTGATAAGTTGTTAGACGGTAAGCAAGTTAGGAGCAGGGACTACATTGCAGAGAGTCAGCACAGTATAGTGTAAAGAGTGAAGGATTTGGAGTCAGGATAGCTCTCTGCACCTCACTTCCTTCAGCTCTAGGCTGAGGACTCATCCAGTGCTTTCACTGGTATAGGGAACTTCTGAGTGTCAGAGCTGGGCCTTAAACCCAGGGCTGCTGACTTCTAGTACAACGTGTACCACACTGTCTCTGGCTGTGACAAAGGGAAAACAGAGGGCGACAAACCTGATTTCCTTCGGAGCTTGAAGTAAACTAGAAGAGCAATAGCAGTAAGCCCGAGAGCACTGACCAGAGGCGTGGTGATTCCTGCCACAAGTGGGCCCCTTCCATTCCCTGCAGGCACAGAGGACAGTATGAGCCTTAAAGAAGAGAAACACGGGGCCTGGAATCTCCTGGGGCAAAAAACCTATTGCCTCATCTGGACTGGGACCCTGTGGCATAAAAAGTGGAAAAGAAGTCTGAGAGGAAGGGCACATGAGGGGCTCTGGGGCTTAGCAGAAGACATTGGGGAAGGGATAAGGTCTAGTTATCTCTGTTGTCCTGATTGCCATTGGAAGCGTCCCAAAGATGCCTTCAATGAGTCTACAGGAGGTAAAAATGTCAGCTTGGGGCCTTCAGCAGATCATAAATCTAAGGGCAACCCAGGTAATCCAGGGAGTCAGAGCATTGTTGGAGAAAAGGAGAATGTCAGTTCATTTTGCTGCCACCACCCTCCTTCCCATCAGAGTTCAAAATCTGCTTTTAGTAAACACCAAGGCTTCTTTCCTGGGCTACCTCCAATGCTCTCTCTACGCCTGATGAATGTGGCACTCTCAATGCTTCCTGCCTCTGTCCTCCCATTGCATAGTCCTTAAAGTACTATGTGGACTCTAGAGATGGTGATTCTTAGAAAAACATTATCCTATCTGTATCTCTTTTCTTGGAATCTTTTCATTTTCAGCTTATGCCTGGGAACAAAGAAATTCAGAAAACTGGAGGAACAATTCAATCTGGACTGAAAGAAGAGGGACCTAGAAAAGAGAAGTTGGACAGGGGAGTTCAATGGGAACCCAGCTTGGGCTGGGAGTAGAAGCAGGGAGAAACTAGAATAAAATGGAAACTTTCTGAAGTGCCAAGAAAGGATCCGGGCCAAGAATGGGTTTGACTGAGGGACTGCTAAGCAAACTTTTTCTCCCATAAGCTGAATTTTTACAGTTATATTTTGTATCTGTAATTACCAAACTCCATAGCTTGTATCCTAAGGAATCTTCATAAATCTAGTAAAGGAATAGATGGTCTAAATACCAACACATCCCCTAGGACTCTTTCATGTCTATTTAAGAAACAATGACTGAAGGCCAGGTATAGTGGCATGAATCTACAATTCCTGCTACTGGGGAAGCCAGTAGATCATTGGAGCTCAGGAGTTCTGAGCTGCTAGGTAAGTTAAATTGAACAGGTGTCCACACTAATATGACGAGTCCCTGGGAAAGAGGGGACCACCAGGAAGGAAGGAAGGAAGGAAGGAAGGAAGGAAGGAAGGAAGGAAGGAAGGAAGGAAGGAAGGAAGGAAGGAGGAAAAGGGATAGGGAAGAAGAGAGGGAAGAAGAAAAGAGAGGAGCGGAATGGAGATACTCACTTCTCACAGTGATGCTCACAGAATGGCTGGGAATAAGGCTACTGTTGTGGTCAGCTGTGCAGTAGTATTTCCCAGCATCACTCTCCTTCACAGCAGAAAATACAAACTCTGCTACCATTGAGCGCAGGGTCTTCTTCCCCAGAATGGCTTCTGTGCCCTCTCTGTGCCAGGAGAATGTGATGGCCCCTGAGCCTTCAACTACTGAGCAAAGAAGGACCAGCTTCTGCCCTTCCATCACATGCCCTCCATGAGGTTGCACCTCCATGTGGACTCCAGAGATGGGGATTCCTAGATGAACACATAATAATTTGTGAGGTCCTCTACTATGGGGGACTTGAGGGTTGGGGAAGAGGCTAAAACAAGCATTTGAGGTACTGAAATGGATGGGCAGGGTGGAGGAAATACAAAATGTTGCAGGATCGGATGTTGAGGGACGAGGGTAAAGAACACTTCCAAAACCACTCCTGGGGAGGAAATAGTACCCTCACTCCTCTTAACCCAAGCCTTATGAACTTTCTAATCCTAGCTAACTTTCTAACCCCGTGCCAATGGCATCAATTATCCAAGATTAAATAGGGTTGGACCTCTCTATGGGAGGCTAGTTCTCCTGACAGATTTGCCTCTGCTATTTTTTTTTTTGGCTAGGCAATGGGGTTAAGTGACTTTCCCAGAGTCACATAGCTAGTAAGCGTTATGTGTCTGAGGCCAGATTTGAACTCAGGTCCTCCTGAATCCAAATCTGGTGCTCTACCCACTGCACCACCTAGCTGCCCCTGTGCTATTTTTGAAGGACAGAGATTGGCCATATATCAAGCCAAGCTTCTCTACCCCACTTCTAGCTCCATCTCCCAGCAATATCTTGATAGGGAGAGATGTTTAATAAATGCTTATTGAATATTGAACCCATTTATTTCCATATTATCTTGGCCCTTAGCATATGCTCCCTTATTTCCTCTTTTTATAACTCCCCAACTAGATTGTAGACACCTTGATGGAAAGGAACTTACACTGTATTCCTCTTTGTATCCCCAGTGCCTATCATGACGTGTTACATGTGGTAGATTCTCAGATTGTTTATTGTCATAATGGATCCCCTTTCCCAAAGGTCCTACTCCATTGTCCTACTATCCTGAAATTTTGCTCATCTGAGTCAACAGGGGCAATCTCAGTTTAGAGTACATCTCTCTCCCTCTCAACACAGAGAGAGAGAGAGAGACAGAGAGACAAAGAGAAAGATATATACATATGAATGTTGGGGAAGAGTTTGTCTGTGAGACATTGAAAATAGTGGGGACCTGGAGGTGGAAGCAAAATATTGTCTATATCTCTTGCCTTGGATTCTTGTGGTTCTCAACCCATTCCTGATGTTTCACTTAAGAAGAGGAGCCCCCCCTCTCTAGTAAGGATCCCATTCCTATGCTAGGGACAGGAAAAGTCACATAGAATAGGATTTAATGCCAAGATGATAACCATTTACCCAGCCTCCCTTTTCTTAACTCCAGACCTATTAGACTTCTCTCCCTCACACTTACTCCTTGCACTCATCATTATTCGTTGACTCTGTTTGCAGACCCGAGAAGACACAGTTTCTACCTCACACCAGTAAGGTCCTGAGTCTTCCCTCCAGAATTTTGAGATTTGGAGCTCTTGGGCTCTGGCTTGGCCCAATAGGATGACCCCGGGATCTCTGAAGAAGGAGAAGAGAAGTTGGATGCTTGACTTCTCTGGAGGGATCCAGATCTCACACCTTAGAGTCACCAGACTCCCCTCTATGGGCTGGGAGTCTGTTGTTTTCAGCACCGGACGTGAAAACAGCTCTAGAGAAAAGAGTCCAACAAAGAAGTGAGCCTTGGTTTTTCAACACTTGCAGATGCTTAGCGAGACAAAGAGACACATCCATGTGCAGCACCCTCCCCAACCCAGTTTCTCTTCTCCTGGTTGCTTTAACTCCTGCTTTCCCAGCTCCTTAAAGAAGGAATATTACCCACCCAGTCTGAGTTTCCATCAATGGTCAATCCATAAGATATCTCTTTGTCATGTTCATCCCTCTCTACCAAATCAGTGACCCTGCCACTGAGTGTCCTTATCCCTTTCCCCATAGGAACGGCAGTCATACCACGGATGTGCAGATTCACTGGACTTGATACAATCTTCCATGATATATGTTTGAATGCAGTACAGTAAAACAGACCGCTGTTACTTAAATTTGCTTGTGGGATAAAGACATCTGAGCTTTGGTTAAAAGCAGAGAAGGGTTTTCCATTCTTGTAGTATGTCACACGGGTCAAAGTTTTGTTATCTTTTTCCTGGCACCGAAGAAGCAGACTATCTCCTTCAAATACAAGGTAGGGAATCCTCAGGATCAAAGAAACTGTAAGACACACCCACATTCATTAGTTACTTAGCCATATAATCTCCAAACCTTTTGAGGTTTAATATATTCATTCCTTTGTAACAAAGCTCATCCTGAAGAACCTATGTGGAGATGGGCTTCTCTATACATTCAAGAGACCGTTATCAAGTGCCTACTGTGTGGAATGCTGAAGGAAGGAAGACCAGGGAGCCCTTTGCCTGAAGCTTCATCAGGATATTCAGGACTTTCCTGTGACCTCTGCTTAACATTAGACTTAATCCCCTGATCCAAATTCCCCTCTCTCCAAATACTCTTCTCCCAAATACTGCTTGTCAACCCATCTGTAGAGCTTCTGGAGATTAGACTCAAAATTTTGGATTTGTGGGGAAAGAGAAAAAGCATTGTACTTGGAATCAGAGGGGCCTAGTGAATGTGTCACGGAACTTGGAGTTAGGAAGAATTGGATTCAAATTCTGCTTCAGATACTAGCTGTGTGACTCTGGGAAATTCACTTAGTTTCTCTGAGCCTCAGTTTCCTTATCTGTAAAACAAAGATGAAAATAATACCCATTTCACTGGGTTTATATGAGGATCAAATGAGATAATATATGTAAGGTTGGAGATAGGGAATATACTTCTAATTTTCATTGGTATAAGAATGCCCTGGTGAGGAAATCCCTCTACCAAGGGTGAGCACTTTTTCTAAAGTTATCATCTTAGAGAGTTGCCTAAGCACTGAAAGGTTAAATGATTTGCCCATGGTCACACAGCCAGTTTTTATACAAGGGGAAACTTGAATCCAATCAAGCCTCCTGGCTTGGAGGCTAACTCTAAAAAACTATATAAATGGGAACTGCCATCATTGACATTACCATCATCGTCATCATCATTAATATCACTGTAATCTCATAATTCCTAGCTTTTTTGATTGAGTTCAAATGAAAATGATCTGGTGATATCTGATATTTAATAATGTACCTACTACAGGTATACCTCAGAGATATTGGTTTGAAACCATTTCAATAAAGTGAATATCGCAATAAAACAAATCACAATTTTTTTTGTTTCTCAGTGCATATGAAAGTTATATTTGCACTAAACTATAATCTATTAAATATTACTCTCCCCTCCCAAAAATCCCATAGAGATACACTCAGGATTCTCCAGACAATGGGTTGCCCCTTCTCCTGGGCAAAGCTAGAAACTTGATTCTACTGTCCCCTGTGCCCTGACTGCTACCTCTGTATACCCTGACTTTTCCCCAGGCGAAAAAATTCAGCTCATGCTCAACATGTCCAAAATAGAACCAATTATCTTTCCCACCCCAAACACTCCTCTCTTCTCAGCTTCTCTTTTCTTGTCAAAGGTGACACTATCTAAGACAATTCCAGGATGGAAAATGCTATCCACATCCAGAAAAAAAAAGTATGGAGTCTGAATGCAGATCAAAGTATACTATTTTCCCTCTTTGTTTGGTTTTTTTCTTGTGGTTTTTCCCTTTGGTTCTGATTCTTCTTTATAACAGGACTAATGTGGAAATATGTTTAATATGATTGTACCTGTATAGCCTATATCAGATTGCATGCCATTTTGGGAAAGGGGAAAAATTTGGAACTCAAAATCTTATAAAATGAAACTAAATGAAACTAAATGAAAACTAAAAATTAATTAATTTTTTTTAAAAGGTTATCCTATCTTCACAGTCACTCTGGCTATTAGCCCATTTACATTTCCAGTCCCTAGTAGGAGAAATTCTGAGGCAGTAGAATGAAAGCTGGAACTGGAGGTAACAGAGTCTTAGCTCCTAGGCCTGGAGGAGAATTGAGTTATGGGATCTAAATCCTGGGGTTTCCAGGGAGAGAAAGATAAACTGAAACCACTTTTAATGTTTTAATTAATTTACTTCTTTTCTTACCTGTACAAAAGATAAAGTCTACAGAGTCACTAAGGGGTGAATTGCTGGTCTTGCACTTATATGGCCCAGAATTATTAACTATTATGTTGTTTCCAGGGGTTTCTTGGAGCATTCTCCCTTTATGGTACCATTTTGTTTTCCCTGGTGCATAGAACTGTAATCCATTGCATGTCAGAAGCACTCTTTCCCCTTTGAAGAAAGCGGTCCATGGAGGATCGATATAAATCACTGGTCTTGGTTTTAGTGAAAAAGCTGAGTATGAGAAAAGGAAAAAATGAAAAATATGTGCAGCCCCAACATTGGAAATTAATATATGAATGATAGAAAAGGGATTGCTTCCATGACCTAGAAACAGCTTCCTTCCAACCAAGCTCAGTTACCACCTCCTACAGGAAGTTTATTCTGGTACACAAACACACACACACACACACACACACACACACAGAGGAAGCTTATTCTGATCACATACACACACACACAGTTGTTAGTGCCTTCCCCTCAAAAAAATTACTTTGCCTATATTTCATGTTTCATTTTCTATGTACATGTTGTTTAGAAGCACCTTTAAGGTGGACACTTTTTCAGTTTTGTCTTTGTGCCTCCAGCACCTCGTACAGGGGCTGACATACACTGTCGTTGCTGTTTTTGCTCAGTGGGGTCCAACTCTATGTGATCCCGTGGACATTGTCCATGGGGTTTTCTTGGCAAAGATACTGGAATGGTTTTCCATTTCCTTCTCAGATGTGTCCCCATTTTACAAGTGAGAAACTGAGGCAAAGAGGGGTTAAGTGACTAGCTCAGGATCACACAGGTAGCAAGTGTCTGAGGCCAGATTTGAACTCAGATCTTCCTGATGCCAAGCCCAGCATTCTATCCACTGTACCACCTAGTTTCCTGACTATAAAACTCTTGTTAATTTGAATTAAATTGACGCAATGGTTGGGATAGAAGAAAAGAGTAGGGGAACACGGAGCACAGACAGCTTGCAACTCACCATAAACCCTTCTCATTACTATATCCAGGGCTAGCACTGATTAAAATTGCTGGAAGATGAAGTTGTCTTTTGTCCCCTTGACCCTCCCTTTCTTCTGTAAACATGCCTTCTGAGGGCATTCCTCTTTCCTGTCTTTGCACAAGTTCTCTTTGCAGTCACTAAAGCCATCCCCTATTCTCAGTCACTGCCAATCAAAATCCTACGGGCCCTCCAAGACCCAGAAAAATGCTGCTTCTGAAATAAAACCATCCTCATCATCTCACGTGGAAGTCCTGTCTCCTTCCTCAGAGGTCCCATAGTCTGTGTTACAGAATTCCCTGTGTTGCCTTGCATCAGAGTTACTGTATTCTCATACCTAGAGGTAGAGGCTATATGTTACTTATCTTTGTATTCCCCCTCAGTACTTAACATCGTATCTTTCACAAAGGATGGGAAATAAATAAACAGATAAGCCAAGTGTCTCTATGCTCTCTCACTTCTTAACACCTACTCAGCCCTAATATTAGAAGGAATAGGATAAATTAATGCACAAAAAAAAATTACTGAAACGTCCATCCCCTTTGACCCAGCAATACCACTAACTAGGCCTATACCTAAAAGAGATCAAAGAAAGAGAAGGACTCATACGTGCAAAAAAATATTTAGAGCAGCTCTTTTGTAGTAGCAAAAAAAACCACCCAAACCAATAGGGCACCCACCTATTGGGAAATGGCTAAACAATAATGATTGAGATAAATAGATAGATAGATAGACAGATAGATAGATACATAGATAGATAGATACATAGATAGATAGACAGACAGACATAGATAGATATATACACATACATGCATACATACATATATGTGTGTGTGTGTATATATATATACAGAATGCAACTTTGCCATAAGAAGTATTGAAATGGATAGTTTCAGAAGGAAAACTGGGAAGGCCTCTATGAGCTAACCCTAATTCCTCTTAATTCTGATGCCTTCTCTCTGTTAATTATTTCCTATTTATTCTGTATATAACTTACTTTGCATGTGTTGGTATATATGTTGTCTCCTCCATTAGATTGTAAGGTCCCTGAGGTCAGAGACTAACTGTCTTTTGCCTTTTTTTTGTATCCTCAATGCTTAGCATTAGTGTCTGGGATATCATAGGTGCCTAATAAATGTTTATTGATTGATTGGTTGATGCAGAATGAAATGAACAGCACTAGGAAAATAATGTGTACAATGGCAAACATTATAAAGAAAAATGATTTGAAAAGATTTCAGAATTAAAATCAATGCAATGATAAACCATGATGCTAGAGGATGAAAAATAAAACAAGCTACCCACATCCTATCTTGGAAATGATAGACTTAAAATATATAATAGGTATACGTTTTTGAACATGGCTAATGTTAGATTTTCTTTTACTGTGTCATGCATATTTGTTTTGAATATTTTGGTTGTTTTTTTAATTGTCCACTTGAGGGAAGGGAATAAGAAGGAGAGATATAGAAAGAGACAGATACATAGAAAGATGAATAAGGATGAAGTCAATAGTGAATGAAAAATTAAACTAATGAGCAATTAATTAGTAATTACCAGTAACCAAGTAAAATACTGATTCAGTATAATATATTGCTATTTACATTGGTAGCAGCTAGAACTTTTACCCCCTCCTCCCACTCCAAACGAAAGGCTTTCTGCCCTAAAGGTAGACATGGAGATGGCTAATGGTAGTAATTTCTGGATCCCAAAGACATAAAGAAAGGGAGAATTGATTGGTGGCAGCAATGGTAACTAGGGAAGAAGAGAATTCTGGAAGTGCTATCCCCATCTTGCACCAAATAAAACTGAAGGACCATCTAACACTAAAGAATTCTCCTTGCCTGACCTGTAAAATTGGTGAATATGGTAGCTATGCTACCATGAGGAATGGCAAGAAGTGGAGAAACAGACAGACAGACAGACAGAAACAGGGAGACAGAAAAAGAGAGACAAAGGCAGAGACAGAGACAGAGTCAGACAGAAATCAATTTGTCAGGACTAAAACATATTGGGGTGGCTGGGAGGGGTTTCTCACTGAGGAACCTTCATATCTGGAGCTCTAAGTCACTTTAGAGATCTATATGACTATCTCTATCTATTAACCTTCTATATCTTTCTGTATGTCTCTATCTCTAGATAGATAGATATCTTTGGGATTTTGGGGACTAATGGTCATTAGGTTCAAAAGCCTCTGCTTTGTTGTCCTCCTTGTATTATTTTATTGTTATAAGTTTTATTGATGATTTGTATTAAATAAAAATTGTTAAATTGCTAAAGAAAGTAAGCAAAAGCAGCCACTACTGTGCTGTCCCCTGATAATATATGCTGTGTCCTGAACCTGTATTCCCACACCTCTGTACTGAGAAGAAACAAGGGCATTTTAGCTTCTGTTCTCTGAAGAGAACCAAGAGGCCCCAAGTAGCCAGAGTTCAGTTGTCTTTTAGTGTTCTTTTCATTTCCATTCCTACAGTCCTCAGATCTATTGTTCCCTTGATTCAGCTTCCATTATTTTGAATGTAGAATGATGCAGTGGGAAGCATTTGCAGTCAGAGGACCTTGGGGATCATCTAATCCAATTCCTTTATTTCATAAATTAGAAAACAAAAACATAATGGGTCCCAGAGAATTTAAGTGACTTTTCCCAAGGTCACACAAGCAATAAGAGACAGAGCTCTGTCGTGACCCCATGTTTTTCTAATCAGCCCTGAATTCTTTCACTATGCCATAGTGTTTTCCATTTGCCTTCTGAGAATGTGAGTGTGTGTGTGTGAATGCTAGTTCCTTAAAGACAGGGACCGTTTCTTTTTGGGCCTTTGTATACCCAGTGCCTACACAGCGCCTGGCAAACAGCAAGCACTTTATAAATCTTTGTTGTTTAGTTGTTGTCTCAATGATCCAAGGTAAATAGCCGGGACTGTCTGTATTATGTCAGCTCCTGCTTATTACACCAGAGATTTCCGCTATGAGGTCCTAAAGTGGTCAAAGATGGCAAGGAAGGGTGGAGCTGTCACCTTTAACACCACGAAAAATGCATATATTCCTTGGTTTTTATCTGCTAGTACTTCTTTGAGAAAAATCTGCCCTCCCCCCAAGTCCTGAGTATCCATTACGCCGTTCAGAGGTTTCTCTCCTTCCAGTATGGGACCACTCTGTGATGGGTGCCAAGAGCTAATGCGTGGGGAGCATAAAGGATTTTTGCATACCAGTTGGCCAGAGACAAAGGGTATGACCACAAAGCATTTCTGACTTTTTGGCCTTAGCATCATTAAGAGCAGATGTCGCTTTCACATCCCTTGAACTTTCACAAAAAGGTGCTAAGGCAGACAAGGCTTCTTCCCACAAGAAAAAACAGATCTCCCATGGTTGCAGAAATGACACGGTTACGTAAAGACCATGAAGAGCAAAGAAAAGAGGAACTCACCAGCTTGTCCACTGACCAAAGCTGCAAAAGAGAGTCAAGACCAGGAGTTAGTTAGGGCAGGATTTATTTTAATGCTTTGAAGAATCCATAGGTATTCTTCCAAAGTAGCTAACAACCCTTCCACCCTTTAGGAAAGAAGGGAAGAAACAAGCATTTATTAAGTACCTACTATGTATCAGACACTGTATAAATGTTATTTTATTTGATCCTAACAACTCTGAGAAGTAGGCACTGTTATTAGCCCCATTTTATAGTTGTGAAAATTGAGGCATACAGAGGTTAAGCAACTTGTCCAGGATCACACAGCTACTAAGTACATGAGGCTGGATATGAATTCTGGTCTTTCTGTCTCCAGACCCAGCCAGCATTCTGCCACAGTGCCACCTCGCTGCCTCAGCTGATGTAAGCACAAGTTCTTCATGAGCTAGATCACGCAATCATAGATTTAGGGCAGCAAAGGGGCCTTTGGGTTCATCTGCCCCAGTGATCTCATTTTACGAGTTAGGAAACTGAGTTTCATAGAAGCTAAATAGTATTAAGTAAAAGAGCTGGAATTTAAGCAGAAGTCCTCTGGTTCTAAATCTAGTGCTATTTCCATTTTACCCCACTGTTAGTGAGGGTTAGGAGTTTGCTCCTGGTAATGACCATCTAGTATGGCTCTTGTCACATCCACACAATGCCCACATATACTGAAGCTGCCTTGCTATGAAAGGTGAGAGGTGAGGAACAAGAGTATATGTCCAGTTGTCTTCCACTAGATCAGGGCAGTCCCTTCACCATTCACCGGAAGGGTCTATCCATCATAGCTTTTATAATTACTGCATTATAATATAATTTGAGATCTTGAGGTGCTATTCTCCATTCTTTCCTATTTTTTCATTATTTCCCTTGATTTTCAAGATCTTTTGCTCCTCCAAGTAAATATTATTTTGTCTACCTCTATAAAATACTTTCCCTTAGCATTGATATAATGATGTGTGTGTGTGTGTGTATATATATATATATATAATTGATATATTGATATATCACTAAATCTATAAACTAGTTGCTATATCACTAAATCTGTAAATTAATTTAGGTACAATTACCATTTTTTAAATATTATTGTGGCCTAACCATGATAACTGAATGGCCCTAATTATCTGTCATTGCTTATTTTTCTTTTTTCTTTTTTTTTTTTTTGCTTTTTAGGCAATTGGGGTTAAGTGACTTGCCCAGGGTCACACAGCTAGTAAGTGCCAAGTGTTTGGTCTGAGGCCGGATTTGAACTCAGGTCCTCCTGACTTCAGGGCCGGTGCTCTAACCACTACGCCACCTAGCTGCCCCACTGTTTATTTCTTTAAAGTCTGATGCTCATATTTGTCCTCCATCCATAATTCTGTCCAGGGCTTTCTTCTCCTCTCTTTGTCCTCTCTCATTGATGATCTAATTATCCCCCCAAGGGCTCCATTATCATCTCTATGAAGATGGCTTCCAAAACTGCATATCCAGCCTGACTTTTGAGCCCATTTAAGGCTTTAAATGTATCCCTGTTATCCCTAATTAGGGCTGTCTCTAACATCCCTATTTCCTAAAGGAGATGCATCATGGGGAGACAAAGAACAGGGAGCACCAAACAATTGCCACCGGGTTAAAACCGTTAGTGGGGAAGGGGAGTACCTAAACAGGGGTGGATTTGGACCTGGAGCTGGAGTTTGCCACCCCTGACATATAGACCAGGATAGAGATGAGGCATTGTGTTCGGTAAGACTCTAATATTCCTGATTCATGTCCTGACACATAGCAGCTTTTTACAATGCCGGCAAGCTAGGCAACCTTTCAATGCCTCGGGCAACTCGCTAAAACTTAAAATGCAGAACAGGTGCAGATGGAAAGCAATTTCCAAACTGGGAGATCCCCTGCCAATTCATTCACAGATCCAATTCTATCTCCTCCCTGCCCCTCCCCACCTTCATCTTATTTAATTTAACCCAGTGTTATAAACCGTTGACCTAGTTTTGGATCCCAGCTTAGTCATCCAGGGAGTAAATTACCCCACCTCCCTCCCTGCTTTGGGGGCATCTACAAATTCAATGAGCATTCCACATATGTCTGTATCTAATTCACTGACAGAAATATCAACAGCTCAAGAGCGGAAATGACCCCCAGGCACTCTACTAGACTTTGCAATCCAGGGTTATATTGAACCATTAATGATTATTCTTTAAGACTTGCTACTCGACCAGTTCTGAATCCACCTGAGTGTATTATCATCTAGACCACATCCCCCGATCTTTTCTTCAAGAATAGCGCAGCGTTGCATTAGAGAGAGTAGTACATAAGTAATCAGGAAGACTTGAGCTCAAATCTAGCCTCAGACCCTTGCTAGCTGTGTGGCTTTAGGTGACTCACTTAACCTCTCTGTCCCTCAGTTTACTCATCTGTAAAATGAGGATAATAATAGCACCTCCCTCCCAGGGTTGTTGTGCAGATAAAATGAGATAATATTTATAAAGTGCTATGTAAATGTCAATTAATATGATTTTGTCAAATCATTTGCTAAAATCTAGGTACATAATATCTTCAACACCCCCTTTATCTACCAGCATGATCACCCTGCCAAAAAAGGAAACGAGTTTAGACTGGCAAGACCAGGTCTTAATGAAATCATACTGACTTTTTGTGATCCCTTTGATAACAAGGTTTAGAATTTTGCCAGGAAGAGGGCAAGCATTATTGTCTGGTCTATAGTTTGTGGATTCTGTTCTCTTCCTTTCTTTTTGAGATCATAATATTTGTCCTCCTCGAGTCCTAGTATATCTCTCCTGCTCACCATGGTCTTTCCAAAATGAAACACGCCAAAATGATTATTTCAAACAGCCCATCCAGGGACCCCATTTCTGGGAAGTCAGCAGGGCGACATCTGCATCTTATCCCCAAGGGCTTGTTTTTAAGCCATCCTACTCACCAAGGGCCAGCATGAAGAGTGGATCCATGGGGGATAAGAGAAGAGATCAGACAAATTCAAAGTAGGGGCTGCCCACACCAGCACCAGAAAGCAAGTAAGGGGACCTGCATCCCCAAATAAAGTGAATTAGAAAAAGAGAAGTAGAGGAGACCTGCTTCTCTACTAAGCATGTTAATGATCATGCTGATCAGTACTTCCTCAAGGCTGGGACAGACTCTCTTTTCTCAACTCAACCTTTTTAATAAAAAAAAAAAGCTATTTGAATAAATCTGGTCTATGTGGTCCCTAAAGACCTCAGTGCCATATCTGAGCTGTCTTGGATCCTTCAGCTTCTCTCTCCAAGGAGTTTTCCCAGTCCACTATTTCTGGGTCTAGGCACAGGACCAGCCTAGGGTCCATATAGGTGTCACATCATAAGTCCTGTACCACTCAATTAGAATCCCAGGGTCTTAGAGAAGGAAGGAACTCTAGAGGCCATTTAGTACAACACTCCACACTCCATGTCAGAATCCCTCTTATAGAGTCCTTGAAAAGTGGTCACCTGGCTTCTGCTTAAATCATTTCAGTTCTCTTTCACACAAATTCTTTCAGAGGTAGCAAAGAACTGAAAACTGAGGGGAGCACTCATTAATTGAGAAAGGACTGAATAAATGATATAGAAAAACAATGGAATACCTTTGTGCTCTAAAGAATGATGAGGGGTATAGTTTCAGAGAAACCTGGGAAGACCTACATGGCCTGATGCAGAGTGAAGTGAGCACAATTTACACAATAGCAACAACTTTGAAAGACTTAAAAACTCTGATCAGCACAATGGCCAACCATGATTTCAGGGGACTGAAAATAAAGAATGCTATCAACCTCCCAAGAGAGGTGATAAACTTGGGATGCAGAATGAGAGAGAGATGAAGATAATTACAGATATATAGCTATATATCTATATCTGTGTGTGTATACATATATATATGGAGAGAGAGAGAGAGAGAGAGAGAGAGAGAGAGAGAGAGAGAGAGAGAGAGAATACCAGTCCTCTGGCATAAAGGAGTCTCTCTTGGGAGGATGTAGGGCTCCCCTATTGACCCCTACTTTCTACAAGTGGACTCCCATATACTTCCCCAATGTATGTGTAGCTGCTAATAGGTTAAGTCCTTGGCTGAGTATCCAGTTTATGTCCAAGGAGAGGCTCATGGGCCAGCCAGAGATGTTGGGGAAAACAACCCCTTAATGAGTTTAGGTGCTGACAGAAGCATGTTTTATAATGAGTGTCTTTTCAATGCAAAGCTTTATTGGGAGCAATAGAGGAGATGGGGGAAAGTGAGAGAAAAGAAAATGGAGCCCACATACAACTCAGCAAACACACTGACATAGAGCATGTAACTCATGCAAGGGCAGTGCTGTGTTGGGGTGCACAGAGACAGAGATCCACTCAGCAGGAAGGGGGTGCTCCAACAGGGAAGTGTGCCCCAGGAGGGGAGGTGATGCTCCCAGTAGCGGGGAGTATATGCTCCAAAGTATCCTTAGGAGTGTGGGGTTCTCATACTCTGGTTTTGAGTGGCTCCCCTAAAGCTGGTGAAGTTGCATATCAGGGGTTAGGGCAAAATAATGTTTTGGAGCGTTTGTCATCAGGGAAAAAAAACAAGCTGACGCCAGATAATATATTATTTGGATGATACAGCTGTACTAATCTTTGAAAACTATTATTATCAGTATTTTCCCGTGAGTAAGTTCTATAAGCTTACAGCCTCCCTTAAGGGCAGACTGCCATGGTAGCCTCGAAACCATCGGGCCTAATATCAAGACTACCAGATCTAATCTTATAACAGATAAAGACAGACAGAGACGAAGAGAAGATCTAGATATAGGTATACATTTAGGTATAGATTTGGGGGCATGGCCAATGCAAGAATTTGTTTTGTTTGGCTATGTGTGTTACATCATATAGTAATTTTATGTCTATAGAACGATATGTAGTGTTTAGCACCAACTGTTTTCAGGTCCCGTTATGGATCAGTTAGTGTCTAATATACCACATCACATGTAAATAGCTCCAATTTATCCCATTGTCTCAAAAGTAAAGTACCTTCTAGGGGATGGAATTTGAGTCCTTTAGCTTCACTATTTCAGCTTGTATTGCTTCCCAAAGTCCTTCATCAACCATCTGCTCTCACTTTCAGTCACCTGAAGCAAAGAGAGTTGGTTGGTACATTAAAACAAGTTTTACATACCCTGCTAGCATCCTATCCAATAGAAAACCCAAACTCTAAGCCTCACTTCCATTTTGTTGTGGCCCAGCTCCTTCAGTATCATTTATGACCTTCACTACATTCTTAAGTTTCACCATAGCTTCAGTGATCCTTGGGATAGAGTATCTGCATCCACATTAGGCTTTCTTGGCTGTCTCTACGTGATGAATTCATAGCTTGCTAGTGATACTCCCTACCTCTGGCAAGCAGTTTTGAACTTGGGAGTGGCCAAAATGTGACAACGGCGTATTCTTAAAAATGGAACTACAGCCCTAGCAAGAAATATATTGAAATGGTTGGCTCAATATGGCAGCAGACGTCATTAAGAAGGGTGAAATTGGTTCAGTGTGTTCAAAGAAAACTACTACCAACTCATGACACACATTTGGAAAATATAAGCACTAGCAAACCTTGGATACTTTTTGTCATTGACATTTTGACTCTTAAAAAAAATGTGGTAAAATATAGTCTCTCTCAACTATGTGTCATCTTCAAATTTGATGAGCATGTCATCTATCCAAGTCATTGACAAAAATGTCAGACAGCAAAAGGTCAAAACATCCCTGGAGAACTCTACTGGAGACCATCTAATTTTATTTAGTTATTATTTATTTATTAATATTTGTCCCTCTTCACCACAAGAATAATGTGAGATACTTTAATAAATACTTTGCTCAAACATTTAGTAAATTGTATCTAAATGTACCCCCAAAGAGATAGAAATAAAGGGAGAAGAACATATTTGTACAAAAATATTTATAGCAGCTCTTTTTGTGGTGGCTAAGAATTGGAAATTGAGGGGATGCCCATCAATTGGGGAATGGCTGAACAAGTTTTGGTGTATGATTTTAATGGCATATCATTAAGCTATAAGAAATGACAAGCAAGGTAATTTCAGAAAAACCTGGAAAGACTTACATGAATTGTTAGAAAGTGAACTGAGCAGAACCAGGAGAACATTATATATAGTAACAGCAATATTATATGATGAAGAACTGTGAATAATTTAGCTATTCTCAGCAATACAACTATCCAAGACAATTCCAAAAGATTTATGATGAAAAATGCTATCTGCCTCCAGAGGAAGAACTGATATTGTTTGAATATAGACTGAAGCATGCTATTTTTTACTTTCTTTTTCTTTCTTTCTTTCTTTCTTTCTTTCTTTCTTTCTTTCTGATGGAGTCTTCTTGCACAAAATGACTAACATGGAAATGTTTAACATGATTGCATATGTATAATCTATATCAGATTGCTTACCATCTCTGAGAGGGAAGAGGAAAGAGAGGGAGGAATAGACTTTGGAACTCAAAACTTAAAAAACAAAAATTGTTTTACATGTAATTGAAGGGAAATAAAATATTATTTAAAAATAATAAATTATATCTAGAATATTCCACATCACAATTTAATAACCCTGTAGTGATGCTAAGGGGTGTGGTTGGATATATAGTTGAGGGTAGAGTTTAGGGCTTCTTTCCTTTGAGTCAACGTTTCTGCCACCCTATGTTGTCTGTCTCTCTGGGAAAATATTGTTACTTTCAGTTATCTGATTTCTTAGGCCTTTTGCATAAAATAAACATATGGGACTCCACTTCCCCAGACCAGTAGCAGCTGCTTTCTTGACAACATTGTGTGAAACTGTCCCCATTTTCAACTCTGCCTGTGTCAGACATAGCAGGAACAGAACAGAGGGAACAGAATTCTTGCATACAACAAGGGCTTAATGAAGGTTTGTTGAGTTAAATCAATGGCACTTGCTCTGAATTCCATCTTGTTTCTTTTCTTCCCTAGCCGTTTCCTTGGAAGAAAGCATTGTTTTTTGGTTTTTTGGTTTTTGGTTTTTGGTTTTTGTTTTTACCTCTGCCTTGCCCTGCCCTGCTCTGCTCCCAAATTCATTGCATCTCTCTTATTTTTGATACAACTTCTGGTTCTCCACAAAGTTGCAGATGCGTCAGAGTAGAGTTTTTCAAACTGTGGGGACCTAAGTGGTAGAAAGGAAACTCCAACCCAGGTCTCTTGGGAGTTGATAATCTATCCACTACACCACCTGTGGCTGGACGGATATACTGTCTCTGTGGTTCCTTTAGGGGCTAGTAGTTTTTGACCTTATGAAAATGAAGAGTGCTGCCTTCTGAGACCTTAAACAAAGGTTTCAGACTAGGACTCTTTAATTAACTAAAGAAAATTTTCTGCCTTTGCCAGTGCCCAACTCTCTATCCTCCATCTTCCTTGACCAGGCAAGGGTTAAGCTGTCCTTACCCCTTTGCGTGCTTCCTGTGTAGGACTAGAAGGCCTGATTTGCCGAGAGCAGGGATGGGCAACCTGTGGCCTTCAGCCATAGTGTCCTTCTAGGTCCTGAAGTGCATCCTTTTAACCAAATCCAAATTTTACAGAACAAATATTTGTTCTCCACCACTGGCCTAGAGGTGCATAAATGATTTTCGTGTATCAGGACAGATGTGAGTTGTTTTAAGGTGTGGGAGAGGGGATTATACACTAAAGGCATCAAGCATTTGCATATGTGAAGGTGAAGATGACTTTAGTAATACAAATAAATTATACAGAATATAACTGAACCCCAGTCTGGTACCAGGGAGAGTTGGAACAACGTTTTTGAGAGACAGACCAAAGCTAGGAGAATATGACAAATAATGAGACAAAGAGATTATGGAAATCAAACTGTTTCCTTTTAGAGAAAGGAAGAGGAAAGAAAAGGGAAGTCAATCAGAAGGGAGGAAATGCTAATTAGCACCAAAGAAGTATTGTCTTACTTCCCTTTTTTAACTAAGATAGCCACCTCTCCTCTGAGAAACTGTTTCCAAACCTTTGTCCTCATGTACACATTTCTGTTTCAAGGATCAGGGGTGAACCTGTTTGCTACTGAAAGAACATTTCCCTCCCAGTCTCTCTTGGACCTTCTCCTCACGCTCCTGTGGGCATCGATGCTGGTAATTGGTAAGTTGGATTTTCAGAGTGGGATCTGGGCTATGGCAGAAACAAAGCCCTCTGCAACCTGAGACCTCTGAGTCAATCTCAGAGAAGAAATTCTTGCCCTGGACAGCCTGGGATAGTAAAATAATAGTTCATATTTCTTTCTTTTTGTTTTTTATTCAAACAAGTTTAACAACCATTGGCTTTACATTACAAGGAATTTTTTTAGGAAAACTTTCAATTCCCCACTCTCCCCTGCTCTAGATTGAACTCTTTTTTGTTTAAAAAAAAATTAAGCAACAAGTGATGAAAGACAAAATTTGACAATATATTCAACATTCTGCCCTAGTTGTCCCCTGTATCTCATCATAAGGAGGGTGGTATGTTTTATGATCTATCCTCTAGGATAATTATTAAGTTTTTTTGGTTATGCAGGTCTCAGCTTCCTGGTAGTAATATTTTGGTTTGTTTTTTTTTTCAGGCAATTGGGGTTAGGTGACTTGCCCAGGACTTGCTCAGGTCCTCCTGATTTCAGGGCTGGTGCTGTATCCACCGCGCCACCTAGCTGCCCCCTGCTAGTAATATTTTGAACAAACAAGGTGTATCAGTCTTTGGGTTCAGCATATTTCACTCTGCATAAATTCATGCAAATTTTCCTATGTTTCTCTAACAATAATAACAGCTAACATTTATATAGTACCTACTATATGCCAGGTATAGGACATATAGTAGGTATATATAGGTTAGGTATAATAGGGCAGGTAGGTGGCACAGTGATAGAGTGCCAGGCATCAGGATGACTCACCTTCATGAGTTCAAATGTGGTCTCAGATACTTCCTAGCTGTGTGACCCTGGGCAAGTCATTTAACCCTGTTTGTCTCAGTTTCCTCATCTCAAAAATGAGCTTAAGAAGGAAATGGAAAATCACCTGGGTATCTTTGCCAAGAAAACCCCCAAATGAGATCATGAAGGGTAGGACACAACTGAAATGACTGAACAACAACACTAAATTGCAGGTACTCTGCTAAGCACTTTACAATTATTATCTCATTTGACTTTTACAACCGTAGGAGGTAGGTGCTGTTATTATCCCTATTTTACAGTAGAGAACACTGAGGAAAGGACTGATTAAGTGACTTGACTAGGGTGACACAACTGTGTGTGTGTGTGAAGCCAGATTTGAACCCAAATCTTGTTGACTCCAGGCCTAGTGCTCTATCCATTGTACCACCTTGCTCTAAACTCATATTCATCATTTCTTTTTTTATTTCTTTTTCTGTTACATTTTAAGTTCCAAATCATCTCCCTCACTCACTCACCACCCTGCACTAGAGAAGGCCTCCATTTAACACAGATATATATATAAAAATATGTAAAACCATAATATACATACTTCTATTTATCAGTTCTTTCTCTGGAGGTGGGTAACATCTTCATTTAAAATAGATCCTTTGTAGAAATCAATCATTTCTTATTGAATCATAATATTCCATCATATTCATATCTTGGACCTAAGCTGAATGGACTCTCAGAGACCACCTCGTCCCACCTCCTCATTTTTTACATGCAAAAACTGAGGCCCATCAAAGTGACTTGCCCAAGATTACCCAGGTAATAAGTATCAGATATAGGATTTGAATCCAAGACCTCTGACTCCAGAGCCTGTGCTCTTTCCACTAAACCATTCTCCCTTATGGCATAGTTTATTTCATCCTTCCTTAATCAATGGACATTCACTTTGTTTCTTGTTCTTGGCCGTGATTATTTTGGAATATATTTAGGGTGTTTGTTTCTGGATTTTTTCCATCTTTAGAAAACATACCTCTAGTGAGATTACTGGGCAAAAAAGTATAAATAATGTAGTAACTTTTTTGATATAATTTCCAAACCAATGACCAGAATGGTTGTACAAAGTCATAGCTCCACCCACAGGCATGTGATCCTTTCTTCCCACCGCTCTGCCAAAATTAACTATTCATTTTTGTTACCTTTGCTACTCTGATGGGTGAAATGAAACCTCAGATAATTTTCCTTACTATTAGAGATTTAAAGCATGTTTTGCTTTGTAATATTTATCACTTATCATTTGCATTTCTTCTTTAGAGACCTTTTGGCCACTTATATATTGGGGAGTGACTTGATCTAATATACTTCTGCCGATTCCCTACATAGTTTTGAGATCAGACTATAATGAGTGATAGTTGATACATATATTTTCCTACCTGACAGTTCGTCTTATTATATTTTTATTTTATTTTTGTAAAAGTTTTTAAATTTCATGTAATCAAAACTATCTTTTTCATCTTTTGTGGTCACCTCCATCCCTTATTTGGTTGAGAAATATGCCTTTAATCATTGATATGAGAGGTAACTCATCCTGTTAGCCATTGTAACTTATGATATCACATTTTATATTCAGACCACATATTCATTTGGAGCTTATTATGTTTTGTGACATGAGATGATAATCTAAATCTCTCTTTTTTTGGGGGGCGACCCTATTTGGGTTTTTGTTTTTGTTTTGGGGTTTTATTGGGGGAGGGGGCAAAGATCCTAGAGTGGTTTGCCATTTTCTTCTCCAGCTCATTTTACAGATGAGGAAACTGAGGCAAACAGTGTTAAATGCCTTGCCCAGGGTCACACAGCTAGAAAGTGTCTGAGGCTGGATTTGAACACATGAAGTGTCTTCCTGACTACAAAGCCTGGCACTTTATCTACTGTGCCTTGTCTAAATCTAATTTTTGCATGTGTTTCAGCTCAAAAAAGGAATCCTTCCACCAGTAATTTCTATACTTGGGTATATAAAAAACAGGCTACTGTTATCAATTGTTTCTGGTTTTTATCGAATCTATCCCACTAATCTAGTTCTCTGGTTTTTTTTCACTTAAGATAAATAGTTTTAATGATTATTACCTGATAATATAGCTTGAAGTCTGATAAACGTCCTCTTCCTCCATGTTTTTTATCACCATTTCTAGACTCTAGACCTTTTGTTCGTCCAAAGAACTTTGTTATTATTTTGTTTAATTCAACAAAATATATTCTTGGTAGTTTGAAAAGTATAAATATTGATGCTGTAAATTCATTTAGTATATTATAATTTCCATTATATTGACCCTAGTTTGGAGAAAAAAACTGTTCTCCTGAGTATATAATATCCTGCATCCTCAACAGAGTTCATTACAAGGCCCTGTGTCTCAGCCCCTTCCCAATTCTATGGCAACAGTTCTTTATGCCGCTCCTTTCTGTTGATGGGACCAAATACCCACTCCTCCCTCTGTGACATTCCTCTTCCTTCCTCAGTATTGTATCCCTACTTTCCTACCTCCTCAAAAGTAGGGAGAGAAATCTAAAACTTCCCACTTAACTACCCACTAGAATCCTGATAAATCAGGCCCACACAACATACAACCCGCAGACCATTTGCAGCCTGCCAAAGGATTTCAGGCAGCCCACGAAAAATGCAGAGGATGTAAAAGAAAGTAAAGATGTGATGAGTGCTTTGCTTATGCCCTGCTTAATCTGCCTTCCACTAGTCACTAGTGTGCCCTTCATGTAACTTGGCAGGTGGGCTGCCACCGCGCATTCTCTCCTGTTTGTCACTTGACCCGTGACAACCAACCATTGTCAGTCTGTCTCTAGTCTAAGAAAAGCAAGAGTTGTATCTCTTCACTGTGTTTTTGGTCGTTACTAAATGTAAACAGTAAGAAAACCTGAAAAATGTGTTAAACTTTGTACCACTTAGCAAAGTAATTTTTTTAACATTAATGTGATTTCATGATAAATAAAAATCTTAATTCATAAGTGTAATTATTTTATATTAATTGAAATTTCCCTTTTTTAATATGATTTATTTGCAAAATAAATTAATCATTAATTATACTTTTACTTGGAAAATGAGCTGCTAAAAACTTATCTTGAAGCCTGAAGAAGTTTAGCCTATTTTAATTTTGGCCCCTACCTACTGCCAAGTTGTGCAGGTCTGTCATAAGTCTTTTTCTAAATGCTTCTGCCCCAACCTCCTCCTCTGATACTCAAGAAAAATCTTTCTCTTGTTCAACCACCACTAATGAAGAGTGAGATGTTTGTGTCCCTGAAATATTTGTCTACCTTTCTCCTACTCTCTTCCTGATCATTCCTTATTCTCATTCTTTCCCAAGATTCTTTGGTCTTCATACTCTTTGCTTTTTCAATATCTCTTAGATATGGTGAAAGATTTTTTTTAAAGAAATCAAAAAACAACCAAAACATTCCTCCATTTCTATACCCATTGCCTTAATTGGGCCTAGTCACATGAAAATAGGCATTTCTTTTTTGGCAGTCCTTAATCACTATCTAAATTGTTTAAGCTTTAGTTTCTGTTTGGTCTGTTTGCACATAAAATTCTTTGCTCACCTCTGGTTTTTGGTCTGTTTGTCTTTTTTTAAATAATGACTCAGATGTTTCCTTTTTGCTAAAAATCCATATATTTGTATGTGTGTATGTATATATGTATGTGCGTAATTATACAGCTCAGCTTTTAAAGATGTTATTATTTGGGGGGTATAAAACAATCTTATTTGCTCTTTGTAACATCATATTCCAAAATATTCTCTCTTTTGGTTTGGTTTTGTGTTTTTGTTTTTGTTTTTGTTACTCAGGATCAACTGTGTGCTATTCTAATTGATTAGCCTTGAAATATAAAAGGGCTTTTTTTTTCTTTTTCTGGAAGCCTGTAAAATTTATTGCTTAGTGTTGTACTTCTAAAAGTTGACTACAAAGTTTCTTGGTGGATTTAAATTGTGATTTCTTTTTGTTGGCATTCTGGAAATTCTCTCCGATGGTACTTTGCCATTTGCATTCTGAATTTCTGGAAAATCTTCCTATGTGAGTTTCTTGGTTTTCTTTTTCATCACTTTCCCAAAAGACTTCCAGTCTTCTGATGAGTTGTTTATATCCTATCTTCAAATTCGATATTCCTATTTTGTATAACACTCGCATATTCTTTCAATCTAGTGTCTTTTAGGAAGTTTTTTCAACTCAGTTTCCTTATATCTCTGAATGTTGCATTCCCATTGTCATTTTCCTTTTTGAGAAAATTTAATGATTTAGAGAGTCGCCTCTGTCTTTTATTCTAAATTCTCTATTTTCTTGTTAAACTGGTTGATTTCTCCATTGAGAACTCTAATGTCTTTCCTTATTTCTTTGACTTTTTTTTTTACTTAATTCTTTGCTTTTCTGAGCCATTTTGGAGATTACTGAATTAAAGAGCAAGCGATTAATGGCCAATGAGATGGTCATCAGTTATTTCTCGTGTGTGACTAACACAGTAGAAATTTCCTTATTTTCTCTCTTCCCATCATTTGGTTTTTTGTTATATCATTGGGCATTTTTCTTGTGTATCTGAAGTAGTAAGGTAGGAGCTGAGACCAAGTTTATCTCTTACTCCACATCTATATAAGATTCTTCAATAGTTAACATTTCTATATAGTTAATATTTAAATTAAATATAATTTCATAATTAGTTGATTAAATACTAATTTGAAATTTATTAAATAACAATCATTTCTATAGAGTTAATATGTGTGCAGGTCCTACAAGCATTATTATCCTCATCAGGATCAGGAAATCGAGGCTCAGACAAGTAAAGTGATTTGTCCCAAGTCACACAGCTAGTACATATCAGAGGCAGGATGTGTACCCAGATGTTCTGCCTCCTTAAGTCAGAACTTCTTTCATTCCACTATGTGGACACTCACAGATGTGGGATACTTTAATCTAGGAGTATATTAGATCCAATTTGAACTGGCTTTCTAGAACCAACTGTTAAAATTTTTGTGTGAGCATTTCTACCTAAGAGTTTGGCAAATATCACAAATCAGGGATTGATTTTTTTTTTGCTTCATTGATTGTCTGGACTTAAGAAAGTGGTGGAGAAAATGTTAATGATGCAAATTACACTTAAAAGTTTGTGAGTAGCATTTTTTTCCAGAGAGCCATTTGTTAAATATTTATCAGAATGTCCCTACTTTGACCTCTTATTTCGATTCAAGACCCATGTTTTAATACACTATTGGTGAAGTACTCAGTTGATCCAACAATTCTATAAAACCATTTGGAATTATGCTAGAAAAATGACTAAACTGTGCATACTCTTCAACCTAGCAGTACCACTACCGTGCACATACTCCAAGGTGATCAAAGACACAAGTGCCATATGTACCAAAACATTAACAATAAAATATTTTCATAGTAGCAAAAAAAACCCTGGAAATAATTTGGGAAATGTCTATAACTTCAAAAATTATAGTATATGATGTAATAAACTATTACTATGTGTTACAGAAATGGTATTTTGTTTATGTTGACTGTGTTGGTTTCCTTTTTTTGGGGGGGGGGGCCACATTCCAAGGATTTGATTGATCCAGAAAACAAAGACTTGAATGAATGGCAGGATTTCATTGCCACCTGAAGCATGAAGAGCCATATTTTATAGCAAAGAACAGTTAAGCAAAAGATAACATAGTGTGATTTCATCTGCCTTCTCTCAGAATTTCAAACCAAGAATGAATGGAAGCCAAAATTTTTTTGGCCACCTACCAAGGATAAGGGGCTGTGCTCCCTCCATGCCATAGGGAGTAAAAAACTTAATGAAGCGATCCCAAACACAGCACTGACACAAAAGTCAGCCTAAGGCTGTGTAGGCTAAGTGTCACACTCTTGGTACAGGTAATAAATGCAATAAGACTGGAGAAAGGTTATCTTCCATTTGGTTTATAATAGAGAAGACTTTCTGGGTAAAGCAAGCCTTGAACAGTTCATTGTAGAATGAGTTGGAATGGTCTAGGGGGCAAGAGGAGGACAAGCATTCTAGCAATGTCACTTGGAGGCAACCAGGTGGCACAATGTATAGACTGCTGGACTGGGAGTCAGGAGTCCTGCCTCAGGCACCTACTAGGTCTATGACCCTAGGTAAATCACTTAATATCTTTCAGCCTCTGTAAAATGGGGATAATAATAGCTCCTACCTCCAAGGATAGTTGTGAGAATCAAACAGGTTAACATATATAAAGTGCGTTGCAAACCATAAAGTGTTATAAAATGCTAGCTATGACAATGATGATGATAATGAAGACGATGATGAAGAGGAAACTGTGAACAATGGTCTTATGATTGAAATGTACAAGGAAGAACATCCTCTTTCCCCTCCTTGAGCTTCCTGTCATCCTTGTCTTCCTTCTTCTCCCCTTTTTCTTCCTCCTCTTTTTCTTCTTCTTTTTCTTTGCCAGAACATGAGACTTATTAAATGAAAAGTTTTGAGAATTCCTACCCTGGATAATCTTTGTCTCTTGACTCTCTTACAGCTCCTGTCTGTGGACAATCTGGTGAGTTACATTTTATTTTTCATGGTCTCCAAATAACTGTTCATTGGCAAGTTCAGGATCATAGAACCAGAAACCACGACATTAATTCTTTTCTTCAGATCAACATTTCCAGGGATGTTGCAACTATCCAGTTTCCTCCCTGCTTTCCTGAAAGAGAGGTATACTGAAAGATACATTGGGCATGAGAGATATTAGACTTGGGTTCTAAACCCAGCTCTGCTACTAACAACATGCCAAGGATAGATAGACAGATAGATACACAGATACGTAGATACATAGATAGATATGTATTTGGCATAGTACCTGGCACACAGTAGATGTTATTGATTGTGTACAGGCATATGTGTGTGCTTCCAAATATATACACATAAGTATACCCATCACCTAAAATACAATAATTAAAGAGTATAGTATTTGGAGTCAGGAAACCTGGATTCAAATCCCAGTTCTGTCACCTGCAACTGCAACCTTGAGCAAATCACAATTTGGGGGCTCTTTAGTGTCCTCATCTATAAAATGGGGAGCTTGGACTGGAAAACCTCATTTCCAGTACTAACATTCTGTATCTCTTTTCCTGGAAATGGTGGCATTTGAGCCCCCTTCATAGCAAGGTGGCCACACATTTTTTTTTTTTGCGAGACAATGGGGTGAAGTGACTTGCCCAGATTCACACAGCTGGTAAGCATCAAGTGTCTGAAATCACATTTGAACTCAGGTCTTCCTGAATCCAGGTCTCGTGCTCTGTGCAGTACCATCTAGCTGTCCCCCAAAGGCCATACACTTTTATTGTGGAGTCAGAGAACCTTCATTCAAATCTAATACTTAACAACTATGTGACCTTTGACAAGTCACTTAAACTCTCTGTGTCTCAGTTCCCTCATCTGTAAAGTGAAGGGTTAGATGACTCCTAGGGTCACTTACTGCTCAAAACCTATGATGCTGTGATACAATATTGGATGAGAAGAATCTATCATTGTGAAACAGATGAGAGAGAGGTGAGGAAAAAATGTATTCCTGACATCCTTCCTGAAAAGCCAATTCCAAAAAAAGAGTTAATTCAGCCTTTTCCCTTCCTGATGACCTTAGTTGATCCTATAGATGTCCTTTTTAAAATGCTCTTTCATTGTCTGAAATACATTGACAGACTTCTCCCAGTTGGTGAGCTGATGTCTGCAGTCTGGGAGGCAGCCTTTAAAAAGCAAGGACATCTTGGGTGGGAGTGGGGGGCTAGGTGAGGCGGGGGGAATAGTGTAGGGATTCCCTCTATGAGCCCAAAATACATTGAGAAAAAAGGACGATCATCCTTCTGTATATTATATGCTAACTACCATACTGTGGTTGCGAGTTCTTTCAACTTTGCCCCTTTTTTCTTCTTCACATCAGCCACACTGAAGCCAATGATTTCCCTCGAGCCTCCATGGACCACTCACTTCAAAGGGGAAGCAGTGTCCCTGAAATGCGCTAGATTTCACTCTGATGTAACAGGGGAGATCCAGTGGTACTTCAACAAGAAGCTACTTGAAAAAACCTCTAGCTACATTAAGGCTGAAAAGTCTGGACAGTATCAATGTAGGATCCAGGATTCACCCCTCAGTAACCCTGTATCCTTGTATTTTTTAAGAGGTAAGGGAGCAAGTTTGAGCCCCCACAAAGAGATATGAGAAAGTGCTTTCTTCTACTTCTTTGCAGAAATTGTAGTTCGTAGGTATTGAAATATTACAAGTAACATCAAACTTTTTCAACATGTTGATTAGTTTTGCTGAATTTGTTTTTTCTTCCTCTTTTAAAATTCTTTAAATGTAGGTAATGTTGAAATAGAAAACACCAATAATTTAGTCTTTGAATTTTGGTTTCAGTTCATCTAAGGACTCAGTTCCCTCATCTCAGTCTTGCTCCAGGCTAAGGGCTAAATCTCCATGACTTCCAGGTTTAGGTTTTGCATATTAATGTTTCCTGGACTGGGGACTAGTGATCAGCTAGAAGTCTTATAGGACAGTAATGGGGTATCCCCATTTTCAGGACCGTCTTTTCCCATACCTGGTCAGTCAAGCATCTATCTTCTTCTCCACTCCTTGCACTGGGCTTCAGGGTGTTAATATTCACTTCCAGCTGGTTGTGGGGTAACATTTGGGTCCTCTACTATGAACAAACATGCATAAAGAAAATCAGAACCTCTGTGCACTAAAAGACATTCCCTTAAGTAACATAGTGGTATGGGATGGGGTTCATTTCTTGATTAAAAGTATAAAAATTGGGACAGCTAAGTGGCACAGTGAATAAAGCATCAGTCCTGGATTTAGGAGGACCTGAGTTCAAATCTGGACTCAGACACATGATACTCACTAGCTGTGTGACCCTGGGCAAGTCACTTAACCCTGATTGCCTCACCAAAAAAAAAAGAGAGAGAGAGAGAGAGAGTATGAAAATTATAATTATATACTGTACTGGACCCTCAGTTCCCTGGCAGCATCATTGTGATACTTTTAGAATGGGATGGTTTTTCCTCCATCACCACAAGCTCAAATGATCACAAATATATCCTGCAAGCATTCTAATTTTTCTTGGAAATAAAATTATGGCTCTATTGCCCTAAACCTTCTCAAAATATTTAACAACAAGGGGTCCCATCCATCTCTACAGCTATGCACTTAGTTCCTACACTTACAGAACCAGGTAGTCCTCAGATTTTAAATCACTCCACAGATGATTCTACAGGTGTTTGTAAGAGGGCAGTCACTCCAACCTGGAGAGGGAAGAAGTCTGAACCTTATGGGAAACATAAAAGACATTTAAAAAACTGGCACCATTACAGATTAATCCTCAGGCCATTCTCAGAGGTATGCCCAAGCTATTCTTTCCAGTAGATGAAAAATCAAAAGACCCAAGGGAGAGGTGTCAGGAGTAGGCTAAGTGACTGATGTCTCCTTCTGTCTCCTACAGATGAACTCATTCTACAAGCTTCATATCCTGTGTTTGAAGGAGACTCGTTGGTTCTAAGATGCCTGGAAAAAGAGAGAGCAAAACTTACTGAAGTGACATTTTATAAGAATCAAATGCCTCTTACTAGTTCTAAAAAAGGATCCGATCTCTCTATCACAAAAGCAACTTTAAGTAACAGTGGCCAGTATCACTGCAGTGCAAAGAGGTCATCATTTTGGTCATTTGTGTTGAGCAAAATAGAAGCAGAAACAGTAGCAGTCCGAGTCCAAGGTAAAGACTTTCAGCCCCATAGGGTTGGGTTGGAGCAGAGTCTATGAAAGGGTAAGAGGGAGGGATTGGCAGTGGGGTGAAATGGGTAGTCTTTGGATCTCATGGGCTGACCAAGGATTGGAATTCTGGGGCATCACAGGGTTGACTCAGTGGGGATCAGGTTAAGTGTTACTTGGATAGAAGAAACTAAGGGAAAAAATATGACAAAAGAAGAATTGTGTCCTTTAGCCTAACATCGGGTTTGCCATTTGTTATGCTGAAAATCCAAGGCTTGCCTCCCCAGGATCTCTGAAGTTCACTTCCCTGGAAACTGTCTTATCTTTTCTCTCTAGAGTTGTTTTCACTTCCCATACTGAGAAGTACAACTTTGCAGCCCTCAGAGGGAACCCCCGTGATTCTAAGCTGTGAGACCCAGCTTCCTCCAGAGAAAGCAAATATCCAGCTGCATTTCTTCTTCTTTAGAGACAGTAGAATCATCTTGTCAGGCCAGAAGAGAGACTCAACACTCCAGCTCACCAAAGTCTGGAAGGAAGACTCCGGGTCTTATTTCTGTGAGGCAAAAGCAGTGACATCCAGGATCTGGAAAATGAGTCATCCAGTTAGGATCGAAGTGAGGAGTATGTGTCAAAGAGAGATCTAGTAGGTCTAGGGTTAAGAAGAGGGAGGTTGGGTAAATGACATCATGCATTTTGAGACGTCTTCTGTGTTATTCCCATTAATGATAATAATGATAATAATGATAGTTAACATTTTTATTGTACCTACTATATGCCAGGCACTGTGCTAAGCACTTAGAAATATTATCTCAGTTGTTCCCCTCAACAACCATGAGAGGTAGGTTTTATTCTTATCTCTGTTTTACAGATGAGGAAACTGAGGCAAACAAGTCAAGTGACTTGCCCAAGGTCACACAGCTAATAAGCGTCTAAATCCAGATTTGAACTCAGGTCTTCCTGACTCCAGATCCTGCACACTTCCACTCAGACCATTTAGCTACTCCATTATCCCTGTGGTAATGGGTAATGACAGCTCTACCAAAGAGATGGGCTACCTGTTGGTTGGGGCACAAGGAGTGAAGTGAAAATTAAGAGATTCTTTTCAAAAAAAAAAGAGCTGCGGGCAGCATTTCCCTTACCACCTCAAGATCTCCAAGGCTTATGCTGTCCTATAGGCTCACCCTTTCCTGGCACATGATTGCCTTGGCTAGGACAGAGAGGTAAGGCTGAGGGAAGAGGAAGGTGAGAGCTTGGCTAGAGATTTAGGTGGTGACTTCTACTCAGAAGTATAGTCAAATCCCCAAAGCACAAGGTCACTGACCCCTTAGAGTGGGACATCTAGAAAGTCTGGCATCTGGAAATGGGGAGGTCTATCATATAATTAATCATAAAGAGATGGAACTTTGAGAACAGATGAACTTGGTTTGCATTTGCTACTGTTCTTCCCTATCCCTTTAAAACAGAATGAGCTGGGGGCAGCTAGGTAGTGCAGTGGATAGAGCACTGGCCCTGAATTCAGGAGGACCTGAGTTCAAATCCAGCCTCAGATACATAATACTTACTAGCTGTGTGACCCTGGGCAAGTCACTTTAACCCCATTGCCTAGCCAAAAAAAAAAAAAACCACTACTCTAAAACAGAATGAGCTGCCCATTAGGACTTCCAGAGTAATGCCCCCAAAGCTGCCCAAGAAACAATCTGCTTCTCTATTCCTGGGGGTGGTAAAGAGGTCAGAAACAGCTGAGCCCCTAAAATGGGACACTGTTAGACTAGATAAAATTTAAAAGTTCATGGGTCAGAAATATACATTCACCTGGGTCAACAAAAAGTCAGTGTCTCAGGAGTTAGAATTTTTAAAAGGCCCTAGAGGTTATCCAGTCTAACCCTCTCATTTTACAGATAAGGGAACTGAGGTCCAGATTGGAGAAGGGACTTGGCCCAAGCATATACAAGTAGTAAACTGCAAAGCTAGGATTTCCACCCAGATACTCTGATTTCAAATTCAATGCTGTTACATCTAAACCAGACTTTTTTCCCTTCATTTTTTTTTAACTATTGACCTACATCACCTGCAATGATCTATATTCACTAACTTGAATTCAAACATCATTTGTTTTACAATCATACAAGTAGCCACCATTAGCCTCACCTTCCACAGCCTCCTCAGACCTGAAGTCTCCGAGGATCAGGCTCTTTATACTTTACTTCGTTTTCACCCAGGAGTCCCTGTCTCTGGAATCCAACTGGAGACCCAGCCCCCTGGAGGGCAAGTGACAGAAGGGCAAACGCTGGTCCTTCTCTGTTCAGTAGCTGGGGGCACAGGTGACATCACATTCTCTTGGCACAAGGAAGGCTCTGAAGCAATCCTGAAGAAGAAAACTCAGAGGTCACTAGTGGCAGAGTTTGAAATATCGACCATGAGAGAGAGTGAAGCTGGGAAATATTACTGTGCAGCTGACAACACTGACAATCCGCTACGTAGTAGACCAGTGAGCATCTCCATGAATAGTAAGTGTTATATCCCTTTCTTCAGCTCCTTAGTAATAATACACACTTACCTCAGGCTCTGAGGTTTGCAAAGTGCTTTCCTCACTAGAGCCCTGAGACATAAGCAGAAGTGTTATTATCTTTATCTTACAGGTTGTTTATAAACCTCATTTTACAGATGAGGAAATCGAGATTTAGAGGAGCAGGGTAAATTGTTGATGGGCACAAGAGAATAAATATTGGCAATGAGATTTGAACCCAGGTCCCCCGATGCTAAGGATAGGGCTTTTTCTGTTAATTACATACCATGCTATTCATTGTCAGCTAATGTTTTCTGAATTGATTTCTTGGATTCCCTTCAGAGACGAATCAGAGGTATATGGACTGGTGTTCAAAGATTTCACAAAAATCAGACTTTTAGAGAAAAAAAAACTGTAATTAAAGGTGTCAGTAACAAATTGTAGTTTGTTGTGGAAGGACAGAGGATATGGCGCAAAGCAGGATCATGGGAACTCTTGGGGTAGAAGGGATAGTAAGAAAAAATAGTAGGATGCAGATTGAGAAGGGTTCTGGGCTGATGTCCAGGGGATTAATATTTGGAAATTCTCTTCTTAGATTTTGGAGAGAGGCCTCTGAGAGAGCTAGGTGCAGAGCAAAGGAGACAGAAATCAGGACTGATGAGTGGGCTCCTTCCCTGCCCCAGATGCCTGGGGTCGGAGGGTCATGAGTCATAGCTGCAGAAGCTCACCTGACTCTTGTCCTTTTCTCCCTCAGTTCCAGTCTCTCCTCCTCTCCTCACCTTCAGCGTCCCTGAGACACAGATGTTTGTGGGGAAGGTTGTGGAGCTTCAATGTGACTCCCAGAGAGGATCGGCTCCAATCCTATATCGGTTTTATCATGAGGGTAAAATCATGAAAAACAGCTCAGCCCCTTTTGGAGGTGCAGCATCCTTCAACCTATCCCTGACCGAACAACATGCTGGGAGTTACTTCTGTGAGGCTGACAATGGTGTAGGCGTGCAGTTCAGTAAGGTGCTGACGCTCTCAGTCAAAGGTACGTTGGCCCTTCCTGGTGGGAAGCTACATCCAGGTTAGATGATACATTCCCAGTATTGAACATCCCAACTATGGGGATCCAGGCTGTCCCCTGGTAGGGTGCTATAGCATCATGACAGGCTCCCTGGCTTCTCTACCCCTCCTGAGGAACTCAGACCCTGCTCCTATAGGTCCCCTCATAGTAAGAGGGGTGTTGGAAATGGGGAGAGTTAATCGTTTGATGGCATTATGACTTCATGAACTAGTTCCTACTTGAAGCTCATTGTAGGTTAGTCTGGGGGGTCAATTTGACCCACAGGAAGGCATATTAATCCTTGGAAGCCACTTCATTACTGTTGTAAGCACAAGGGTCAACTAGTAAGTGAACGCAATAACCATTCAAAACAACCAGTGCTTCATTGTTGTTATTCCTGTTGTTCAGTTGTTTTCAGTCATGTCTGACTCTTTGAGACCCCATCTGGGGTTTTCTTGGCAGCAATACTGGAGTGGTTTGACATTTCTTTCTCCAGTTAATTTTACAGGTGAGGAAACTGAGGCAAACATGTTCTGGAATGCAACAAGAATTGCTTTATACCACAAGTATGGTATAAACATTCCTCATAATACAAATAGGGGCAGATAGACAAACTTTCCAAACACCATCTGAATAGGCCAGTGTATGGGGCCTAATCTGTAACAATAAAACAAAACAAAGCAAAACAAAACAAAAACGACCTTGTAACACTCAGGAAGATATTTTATTTATTTATTAACAATTTATTAATTGGTTTTAACAATGATAGTTTTAGCATTTCCTTTGCTTACAAAGATCTATGGATTATTAGACCTAAAAGGAATTTTTAGAGATAATTTAACTCACCACTTTCTTTTCACAGAGGAAAAAAATGAGTCTCAAAGCAATCAAGTGACTTGTCTAAGGTCTCACAGCTGGTTAGTGACAGAATGGGGACTAGAATACAGGACTTGCAACTCCTAGTACCTACACAATAGGTACAAGGATAAAATAGACTCTAGCTTAGATAATGAGTCTCACATACGTATCCTTTCATTCCGGATGCCTCTGACCAGCCATATACACTCATCCCATTCCCAGCCCTGGTTCTTCTCTCCCTGGCTTCCCAAGAAATTTTTGCTTTCTCCTTCCTTGCCACTCTTTCTACCTATAGTCCAGGCTGAAGCTCTCCTGATCTCCCCACCCAAACAGTAATCTCTCTTCTGGGCCTCTATTCCTGTTCATAGCAAACCCCTAACTATATATAGAACAAATCACTTCTGTTTCTCCTGTTTCTATCAAACAAACTGAGTCAGTGATTTCATTCCTTCCTCTAACCACTCAATGATGCTTGGAATAACTGGGCTCCCTTCCCATTGATGCACTTTATCCCCACCCTCCTCCTCATCTATATCTCCTAGAGTGTGCCTGCACAACATTCAGCCCGCCAAAGGATTTTGGTGGCTGTCACGTGACCCATGGTAACCAACCATCACCAGTCTGTCTAAAGACAGAAATCCTTTGGTGGCACACGGGCCGTATGTTGTGCAGGCCTGTCCTAGAGCATCTAGTTACATGGTGAGGACCAGCACAGCATCACTGAGAGAATGCTGGACTGAGATAGGGAACATGAGCTCAGCTCCTGGATCTGTCCCTTCTTTATCAAGGTGCCATTCTCTATATCTGTCACTTCAATTTTAAAAGGGGTGGGAGGAGGGGCAGCTAGATGGCATAGTGGATAGAGCACCAGCCCTGAAGTCAGGAGGACCTGAGTTCAAATCCAGACTCAGATACGTAACACGTATTAGCTGTGTGACCCTCGGCAAGTCACTTAACCCCAATTGCCTCACGCAGACAAAAAAAAGGAGTGGGAGGGTGGCCTCTAACAGGAGATGACATTTCTGTAGTGCTTTACATATATCATCTCAGTTAAACCTAACAACAAAACTGTGAGGTAAATATTATACTATAGCAGCTACTATATCACCACCACCAGTACTACTACTACTATTACTACTACCACTACTACCACTTACCGCCACCACTACTACTGCTATACCACCATCACTATTACTACTACTAACACTACCAGTACTACCGCTACCACTACTGCCACCACCACTACCACCTCTACTATTAATACTATACCACTACCACCACCATCACCACCATTACTACTACTCCTACTCCTACTGCTGCTGCTGCTGCTACTACTGCTATTATTACTACTTCAGAGGTGAAAAACTAATTGGTAGTAGTTTTATGCAGCCCACAAGACTCCCTAGTGTAGCCAAGCCAAATTAAAATGTAATTGGGAAATGTTTAACAAAATAAATAAAAATATGATGCAACACAGATGGTGTTAATTGGTGGTTTTCCACTATTTGGGGTTTGACACCTCTGCAGCATACCATGTTATCTGGAGAGGAGGATCACTAAGCCCCTGCTATAACATTAATTTAGGGCTGCTAGATGGCGCCATAGAGCCTAGAGTCAAGAAGACTCATCTTTCTGAGTTTAAATCTGACTTCAGACACATTAGCTGTCTGACCCTGGGCAAGTCACTTAACGCTGTTCACCTCAGTTTCTTCATCTGTCAAATGAGCTAGAGAAGAAAATGGCAAACCACTCCAGTATCTTTGCCAAGAAAACCCCAAATGGGCTCCATGAAGAGTCAGACATAACTGAAATGACTAACCAATACCATAATAACAATAATGGAATAATTGGAAGAGGAAGAGAAGAGATAGTGGAGAAAAGCTGCTTGGGGAAGAGAGGAGCCCATAGGAATATGGGATGACATTCATGCCACAGAACAATAAGATCTCAGAGGTGGAAGGGAGCTCAGAGGCCATCTAGCCTACCCTGTATATGAGCAGGAAACGTCCTCAACATAGAGTCATCTAGCCTCTGAGACAGAGATCTCACAGCTTTGAAAAACATAAAGCATCAGGCTGATATAAAATAGTCTCATCGTTGTGATACCTGGAATTTTTCCCTCAGATCTTTGTGGATAGGTTCTGAAATCTAGGTCTGCATCCTAGGCAATTGGAGAACTAGGAATGGCCTTGGAGAGTATCTCCTTGCTTTTGTGGGGCAGATAGTGGTGCAGTGGATAGAGTGCTGGGCCTAGAGTCAGGAAAACTTGAGTTAAAATCCAGCCTCAGACACCGTATTTGCCTCAGTTGCCTCATCTGTAAAATGAGCTGGAGAAGGAAATGGCAAACCACTCCAGTATCTGCCAAGAAAACACCAAATGGGGCCATGAAGAGTCTGAAATGACTGAACAACAACCTTAGTTCTATTGATTATGTTTGTTCTTCCCTTTTTCTTTTAAAAAATGTTCTTTGTTATATAAGATGGCTCTCTGGGAGGGGGAAGGATATGGAAGAGATTTGAGTAATTTAGGGGGAAAAAAGGTGTTTTTTGTTTTGTTTCATTTTAAATTTTGTTAAGTTTGTTAAGTTAATTAAGGGTGTACCCCTAATAGAAGTTCATGAAATAAAGGGCTCGTGTTTCTGAAGCTGAGATGCTGATTTCTGTTATCTCCCTCAGTTCCAGTGTCCCGTCCTTTCCTTACCATCAGGAAGGCCACCATAGGGGACATGGTAGAGCTTCGATGTGAAGCTGAGACAGGCACAACACCGATCCTCTATAGGTTTTTTCACCAAGGTATAATCCTGGGGAGTGGTTGGGCCCACTTAGGAGAAGCTGCCTTTCTCAACCTGTCTCTGACAGCCGAGGATTCTGGGATCTACTCTTGTGACGCTGACAATGGCATTGGTCCCCAGCTCAGTGAAGGGGTGAAATTCCCTGTCACAGGTATACAAGGAAGACTGGACCTGAAATCTAGAGGATGAACATTTGACCTCCTCCCAAGAGGGTGGGGCATTTCTCACGATGCCAGATCATGGTTCACTGTTTCTGAGGATGGGCCATCTGGGGACATGCAAGGTTGAGTCCTTGGGGATCAGTGTTGTCATGGGTGATGTCACTAGGTAGATACTGAGGAAGAAATGGCTCAGTAACTGGCTACATCTCCTCTCCCTGAGTCCCAAGGTCCCTTACCCCCACAAGGTGATCACTTCACTAAACTCTGGGCAAATATGCAAATATTGCTGGGTCACAATAATGAGAAAATCTATAATAATCTTGGTCACATTCCATCCTCAGCTTCACAATAAATCATCCCTCCTCAAACCCAATCTCAGGACTCAGTTGCTCAAAAGCAGAAGGGATATTTCTTGTATTACTGAATATGAACTGAATCAGGTGTCCACCTGCCTAGCTCTAAGCCCAATTCAAAAAGTCCTCCCATGTTCCTGACCCTTAGGTCTCTCTTCTCGAGTTCTGAGCCATCAGGACTACTAGTTCAAGAATTCTCAGGCCTGCTCTCCTCACCCCTGCCTCATGCCAGACTCTCTTCTCTCAGTCCCTACAGGGAAACGAAGGGGCCTGCTTGCTGGAGGTGTCAGCTTGGGCCTGCTCGGATTCCTGGGTCTCACTGGTGTAGCTCTTCTGTTGTACTTCAGGACCCGGAGGAGATCAGGTTTGTAGGCCCTGATCATTAACCTGTACAGAATCCCTGTCCCCATCCTGCCTCATGCCCAGAGTGACTGTCACCTTGAGGCTTCAGACCCTCACTGAGCAATCAGTGCGGCACCAAGTGAAGAACAGAACAGATCAGAGGTATGCTGATAAATATTTAGCAACCAGATCTCTGAAAATTTTTTCTAAAAGCATGCAGGACACACTTTTAAATTTTTTTTTATTTTTTTTTTTTGGCTAGGCAAGGGGGTTAAGTGACTTGCCCAGGGTCACACAGCTAGTAAGTGTTATGTGTCTGAGGTCAGATCTGATCTCAGGTCCTCCTGAATCCAGGGCCAGTGCTCTATCTACTGTGCCACCTAGCTGCCCCCACACTTTTAAAATTTAATCCACATTTTTAACATTTTCTCCATTATTTTCTTGCCCAGACAATTAACAAAACAATAAATCAAGCTCTGATTTACAATTGATTTATAATGTTTGCAGATTTCTAAAGCATAAATATTTACACAAAAAAAAAATTAACCATAGCCCTCATTAAGAGCTGGCTCCAGCAAATCAGTAGAAATGACATTTATCCAGCTTTTTTGTAGGCAATCAGGGTTAAGGTGACTTGCCCAGGGTTACATAGCTAATAAATGTCTGAAGTCAAATTTGAACTCAGGTCTTTCTGACTTCAGGGCCCATGCTCCATGCACTGTGCTACATGGTGCTCCCTGCTTTCTTACTCTATGAAGACAGCTGAACCTTATCACCCAGGCTTTTAACTCACTGGAAATCCAGGCTTTTTTTTTTTTAAATATACAGGCCACCCTCCAGGTTCACAAGGATCACAGGAGCTCAAAGAAGCTTCTAAATGCCCTTGTACAATACAATACAATCCTACTTTCTTTCCCTCCACCCTGTCACCAATCAATCAAAAAAACTGATTGGTCTCAGAGAGCAGAATGAAGACCAGTGCACAGAAAATGCAAAGAGGTAGATTCCCACTTTTTATAAAGAAAATTTCCAAAACAATTAGAATTGGCCAAAAGTGGAATAGGAAGTTGTGACTTCCCCATCAACAGTCAAAGTCAATAAACATTTATTAAGAACTTAATATGCACCAGGTATTGTGCTAAGTACTAGAGGTACAGATAAGAAAAGCCAACACAGTACCCACCCCTTCAGATCACTTGAAATCTTTGAGGAGAGGTTAGGTGAGTATTTGTTGGGTATTTTGGAGATTGAATTCTTGCTCAGGTATGAATTAGGCTAGCTGGAGTAATGGATAGAGCTCTGGACTCAGAGCAGGGAAGACCTAAGTTCCAATCCAACATTGGACACTTAGTAGGTGTGTGACCCTGGGCAAATCACTCAACCTCTGCCTGCCTTAGTTTCCTCATCTATAAATGGGGATAATAATAGTACCAACCTCCCAGAATTGTTATAAGGATAAAATGAGGTATTTCTAAAGTGTTTTATGAACTTTAAAAAGCTATACAAATGTTAGCTATTATTATGGTCTCTAGGTCCCTTCAAATTCTGATGCTGTATGAATCTGTGAAATATTTAGAGTATTTATCGTAAGGTTCTATGAACACTTACCAGCTTACTTACTATGGCCCTGTGTCTCTAGTCCGTCACTGCCTGTCTCATCAGCTGACTTCCAGCCCCTCTCATCGACCAATTCTCAATGAACTTCAGCGTCTCCCTATCACCTTACGCATCAAATGTCGTACGTCTGGTATTTAACCCTCTTCCCAACTCGGCTCCTTCCTACCTTCCAGGCTTTCTTATACCTTACTCCCCTCCTCACACTCTGTGATTCTGCTGTACTCAGCTAGTTGCTGTTCCTCACACATGGCATTCCTTCCATCTCCTGTCTTCAAGCTTCTGTATCGGCTGTTTTTCCCCAGCTCTGGAATGCTGGCCCTCCTCACCTTGTCTTAGAATCCCTGAGTTTTTTCAAAACTCAGCTTAAGTCCCACCTACCCTGGTTCCCTCAGCTACTAGTGCCTTTCCCTGTGATACTACCTTCCATCGACTCTGTAAATATCTCACATGTACCTAATTGTCTCTTCTATGAGACCCTTAAGGACACAGTCTTGTTTTTGTTTTTGTTTTTGCATTTCTTTTTATCCTCAGGGCATAACCCAATGTGCAAACTTTTATTGAACACTTACTTGGCCTTGGCCCATGGTAGGTGCTTAATAAACGCTTGTGGACTGAACTGACTTCTCTGTTAGTGGGTATATAGCTTATTCCTCAGCTTAAGAATATGCCATGAGATGGTTCTGACCCATACGCTGACATCCTCCTTCCCCCAACATCATCCTTAGCTTAGGTAGAGAATCCTCTTTTGACCCATTTTCTCCCAAAACCTTTCCACTCAGAATCCAGTACAGAGAGCTGACCTTGGGTTGGCCCTGGATCTCTGAGCATAATTCCTCAAGGTCACTTATGTCGATTGCCCACTGATCTCCACTCTGAGGCAGTGACTCCCTTGCTCTTGACCTTACAGGAAACTAATCAGGGAAGAAATGGATCCTTGGTGGAAGTAGCACCGAAGGGCAGTTAGGAGGTGCAGTGGATAGAGTGCTAGGCCTGAAGTCAGGAAGACTCACCAAATCTGGCCTCAGACACTTACTATGTGACCCCAGGGCAAGTCACTTAACTTATTTGCTTCAGTTTCCTTATCTATAAAATGTGCTGGAGAAGGAAATGGCAACCACTCCAGGATCTTTGCCTAGAAATCCCGAATGGGGTCACAAAAAGTCTGAAAATTACTAAATAAAAAGCACCAAGGATCAAGCCACAGTCCCTGGACCTAGTCTCAAATGCCCCAGATTTTATCCCTGCCCCCAACAAGAGGAAAACAAGCATCTACTCCGTTCTTTTCTGGTGCATGACAATCCGTAGAGAATATATTTGTGTTCTCTAGTCCCGCTAAAAGAGGGAGTGGAACAAGGAAGAGGGGACAAGTATAGGGAACCATAGATGTGAGCAACATAAACTTTCCAAGCCAAATGCCAGTTTTATATCATTACGTAGTTTGAAAATCACCATGTAATCCATGGTTCAGAACTGAGAACTGACACTCTGGTTATGCTTGGACTGGGTTCAATCTGTGGAGTTCTCTGTAAACATTCCCTTCACCTGAAATTATCTGGCTTGTGTTTAAGGTTTCACAACAAAAGTTCTTAATTGTAGTATTGGCTAACACATTTCTGTGTGAAGTACACAACAATAGCATAATCACAGCTAATAATAAAAATAATGGCTAACCTTTTAATATAGCACTTTAAGATTTACAAAATTTTATGTAGCTAGATTAGATAGGTAAATAGATGTTGTTCAGTTATTTCAGTTGTGTCCAACTCTCCATGACCTCATTTTGGAGTTTTTTTGTTCTTTTTCCTTTTTTTTTTTTTTTGGCTAGGCAAGGGGGTTAAGTGACTTGCCCAGGGTCACACAGCTAGTAAGTGTTATTGTGTGTCTGAGGTCGGATTTGAACTCAGGTCCTCCTGAATCCAGGGCCGGTGCTCTATCCACTGCACCACCTAGCTGCCCCCATTTTGGAGGTTTTTTTGGGAAAAAATACTGGAGTAGTTTGTCATTTCCTTCTCCAGCTCATTTGACAGATAAGGAAATTGAGGCTTGCCCAGGATCACACAGCTAGTAAGTATTTGAGGCCAGACTTGAACTCAAGAAGATAAAAGTCTTCCTGATTCTAAGCATAGTGCTCTATCCATTCAGTCACTTAGCTGCCCCGAGATTTTATATACATACATACATACACACATATATATATATATACATGTATGTACACCCACATACACATATATAAAATCATTATATATACATACATACACAGACACACACACACACAGACACACACAGACACACACACACACACACACACACACACACACATGTTTGATCCTCACAATACCCTTATGGGAAAGTGCTATTGTTATCCCCATTTTTACAGGTGAGGAAACAGGCTAAAAGAAGTTAAGTAATTTACTCAGGGTCTCACAGCTGGCAAGTATCTGAGGCCAGATTTGAACTCAGGTCTATTCCTGACTCGAAGTCCAGTACACCATCCACTGTGCCAACCAGCCTCATGGATATCATGTGCTTCGTTGAATTCACTGAAAATAGCATCAATAGCATTGTTCCCTTCTACAAATCAGGTGGCCACATCAGCAAAGAAAATAAGCTTGCTCAAGAATGGTATCTTCTGGATGAAACTGTACTGCCTCATGCAGCATGTGATCCCTGCTTCTTTTCCTTAGATTTCCACTAACTACAACACCTTCAGTAACATATTCTAGAATGTTGCTGAGAATAGGGGTTAGGGTCCATTGTCTTTGATTTTCAAACATCATTCCCATCCCTTTTTAAAAAAAAAAATAGATGCCCCCAAAAAACTGCTAGAGTCTTCTTCCCATTCTCCAACTTTCAAAAATCACTGATGGTGGTTCAGAGTTCACATCTGCCAATTCTTTCACTAACCAAAGATGTAGTTCATCTGGTCTACAACCCAGACATACGAACTGGCTGTGAATCAATCATTTTAATTGTGCCATTAGAGGGGCAGGGATGATATCCAGGGCCAGACAAGTTCTTACCTTATCAAAGAGTTAATTTTGTCAAGGAATTTAACATGTCATTAAGGAGAAACAGCATAGATTCAAGAGAGATATACCAGGCATTTCTTGGGTACATCCTTCAGAGCAGAGAGAACTAGGAAGGTATAACGAAAAGGAGCTCGGTTCCGAGGTTAAAGGACCAGTGCTCAGATGTTGCTTCTGTAACTATTTGTATGACCTTGCAGAAGATATTTGATGACAATAATAATGATAATAATAGCTAACATTTATAAAGTACTTACTATGTGCCAGGCACCACACTAAGTGCTTTACGATTATTATCTCATATGATCCTCACAACCACTCTGGGAGGTCAGTGCTATCATTATTCCCATTTTACAGGTAAGAAAACTGAGGCAAACAGAAGTTAAGTGACTTGCCCAGGGTCAAACAGCTAGGAAGTGTCTGTATCTGGATTTCAGTCCAGGTCTTTATGACTCCAGACCCAGGACTCTATCTACTTTGCCATCATCATCATCATCATCAATAGTATAAATAGTAAAATAAATAAATAGTATTTCTATATCAGTTTAAGGATTTCAAAGAGCTTTACATATATTATCTCATTTGCTAATAGGTGCCATTATTATATCTCTACCAAGAAGTTAAGCGATTTGCATGGGGCCACATAGCCCCTTGGGTATCTGTAGCAGGATTCTAGCTCAGGTCTTCTTGATTCCAAGGCCAGTGCTTTTCTCATCTGAAAGTCTAGGGAACTGGTCTAGTTGGCCTCCAGGGTCCCTTCCAGATCTAATCTGTAAATCCACAATGCTATGAACTTCATGAGCTCCTAGAGTACTGAGACCACCTTTGCATTTCCTGGCAGAGCTTAGCACAGGGCTTTGTGGATGGCGAGTGCTTAAAACTTTGTTTGAATCTGAATTTGTGTCTGTCGGAACAGTCAACAATCACAGGGCATGGTGGTGAAGTCCCCAAACACATCTAAGGGCCTCATTTAAATTCCAAGCTTCTAGCAGGTGAGAATCATGCCTTTCCCTTACTCCGTGTCATCTTGGTTTAACCTAGCACACAAAAAAAAAGATACAGGGCTCCATTTCCACGCTACATTGCTTCACTCCCTACACTGACATCACCCAATAGAATGCAGGCCCCTTGAGGGCAAGGTATCTGGACTCTTATTTTTGTCTTCACATAAGCAGTATCAAAAATAATGTCTGAGTTATAGTAGATACTTACTGCTTTCTAACTGATTAACATTAATCTTCCTTTTCTTTGCAGGACAAAGTTTTGCTCTTGTACTCCCCAGGCAAGTCCTTAGTCCTTTCAGTGTCTGACTTCTTGTCATTTGCTAAAAGTCTATAATCCAGGAACATGGAAAATGCCATTTATTCCTAAGGCTACACCTATCCATTTCTTGATTTCACATGCTTTGGGATTTGCTGTTGCTGTTCAGTTGTTACTGTCATGTCTGACTCTTTGTAACCCCGTTTGGGGTTTTCTTGGCAAAGATATTGGAGTGGTTTTGCCACTTCTTTCTCCAGCTCATTTGACAAATGAGGAAACTGAGGTAAACAGAATTAAGTGACTTGCCCAGGGTCACACAGGCTAGGAAGTGTCCAAGACCAGATTTGAACTCAGGAAGAGGAGTCTTCCTGACTCCAGACCCAGTGCTCTATTCACTGTACCACCTACCTGCCCTCTATGTTTTGGGATAGCTAAAGAAAAGTCACTCACCAGCTAAGATATGCAGTAACCCTTCTGCTTATCACCAAAACAGATTTGTTATTGATTTTCTTACTCAGCTAAAATGTTCAGTATTTGTCCACTTGATTAAATATTTGCATAGCAGCATCTCATCCACTGGGGCAGATACTACATTCATTTATCAGAGTCTTTACATTGCAACCCTAAGCATTATGTCTTTCACAGAGGAGGAGGGGGAGGAGGAAGAGGTGGGAGAAAGAGGATGAGGGGGAGGAAGAGGAGGGAAGAGGGAGGAAGAGGAACAGGAAGGAGGAGGGGGAATAGGAAGGGGGGGAGGAGGGGGAGAAGGAGGAGGAGGAGGACAACAACATTGCCTAGTGAAGTGGTCAACTAAAGTGGCCACCATGTCAATAGGACAAAGCAGTATTTTGTGACTAAATGACCATCACCCTCTGGTTCTGTCCTCAGGCTGCCTACTTTGCTTCCCCAGCTCTGGCCACCATTGGTCCATCCCACTACTCAATTGCTTCTCCTAAAAAGCCCCTTACTAACCACCAGCAGCACAGATTCGTGGGAGGTAAAACCCCTTGAATCACACCAAGTTCTCTATGCCTTTCTGGTTGCTAATTTCCTGAAGTTCTGTGTCACCACACTTACCATTTCCTACAGGGCTCTCTCCTTGATGATCTCATTAATGTATAATTAGTGTTGTTACTATGCCAGGAAATATGATGTCTGTGTGTATCTCACAGGAGCCCCGCCATCCCAGGATCCCAAGAACGTTCCCAAGTGGAGCTAGAGCCAACATATTTCAATGGTAAAGACCTCTCCATTGGACAAGGGCTCCAGACCTAATCCCAGGCAATTAGGAGGTGCATAGGAGAAGGGAACACAAACTATCTCGTTTGTTCAGCCTACCAGCTACCCTAGGTTTTACCTCAGAGAACAGGACCTCTTGAGCACAGTTTTGCGAAGCAGTCAGGTTTAATGGAAAGAGTGATACATTAGGAATCAGGAGAGACTTTTGTTTGAATTCCACCTCTGACACTTGCTAGTATGTGACCATAGACAAATTAGTTAACCTCTCTGAGCCTCAGTTTCCTCCTATATGAAATGGGTTTATTAATATCTATAATACTTACCTTACAGGATTATAAAGATCAAAAGAAATAATGTATATAAAGCAATTTTAACTTTAAAGCACCATATTAATGTCAGCTATCATTATTACTTTGGGGGGGCTAGGCAATGGGGTTAAGTGACTTGCCCAGGGTCACATGGCTAGTAAGCATCAAATGTCTGAGGCTGGATTTGAACACAGGTCCTCGTGACCCCAGGGCCAATGCTCTATCCACTGCACCACCTAGCTGCCCCTATCATTATTACTTTATCATGATTTCAATGATAAATCATATTTATCTAGTACTTTACGTTCCTTATCTAAAAAATTGGTTGATCACATCTGCACCACCTACTTCCCACGGTTGTTGTAGGAAAGTAGTTAATCAGCATCTTGGCCACTAGGTGGCAGATACTACATTCATCTAACCCTATGAGTTATCATAGCTCCCTTTGGCATTTCTTTACCGCACCATATAAACGTGAAATGTTCTTATATGAGCTCACAACCCTAATATAAAGTGAACAGTATGACTTTTTAGAGACTGTAGAGCAGGAAGGGTCCTCATGGTTCACATAGTGTAATCTTATTGCGTATTAATAAGAACATATAATATTATTATTATCTATTGGATATTATCCTATTGCATAAGAATAAGGATATTAAAGGTCAAACTTTAAAGGTCTTTGTGTCCATAGCCACACAGCTAATAAGTGTCAATGCCAGGATTTCAGCCCAGGTCTTCTGACAGCAAGTCTAGTACTCTTTGTGCTGCCTCTCAATAAATATGGAAATTTCCTGAAATGCCGACATCATGCTGGAGATGGAAGATATTCCTGGAAAGAGGAGTCGGGGTGGGCATGTGGGAGGATTTCATCTTCTGCTATGCCATAATAAATATAAATATTTAACTTCTGGCACATTCATCTGACCCTGCCTATAAAGTCCTATTCTCACCTCTGGCCAATCTACAGACCCAGGCCAGCAGTCCAGAATACACAGCCCAGCATTTGCAGACCTGGGACTTACAGTGAATCCTGTCATCAGGGATGTGGTGTATGCTGAGGTCCAGAATTCGCAGCAAAAAAAAAGAAGATACAGGTGAGAAAATGGGATCTGGTTCTTACATTGAGTTGTGTCCCATCCTATTGCATCTGGCATCCAAATCATGTTAGCCCCCTCCAGCATGGCCCCAGAGTTTCTTGGCCATCCTACTATTGTCTGTTCTCTGCAGACAACCTGCTTGGCAGAATTGCCCAAGTGTTCTTGAGAAAACATTCTTTTTTTTTGTCTTTGCATCCTCAGCCCTTAGCAAAATTCTTGACACATAGTAAATACTTAATACATGCTTGCTGACTAATTGATATCCCTATTTACGGACTAGTGGATCACCCACATGATAACTTCTCATTGCTGTTGACCTGTGACAAAATGTCCGGAACAATGAGGAAAATGTCTTACAGATGAATGGCAGAGCTTTTGCCCTGAAAGGGTGCTCTCTTTATTTAATCTATGGATGCAACCAACAAGATGCAGCCATTCTGCTAGCTTTCTGGGTCATGTGTTAGCAAATCCTCCCCTTAATACAAATAAAACAAGGTGGGTTAAAAAAATATCTGTACTGGGAGAGAGTTGAAGGCTGAAAAGGATGCGAAGAAAATCCAATTGTTGTTTTTTTCCAAATTCTGTTTCCATTCCAAGTTTTTTACCAATCTAGGATCAAATAGTGGTTGACCTCTCACCAAGACTCAAATTGGGGCAGGACTTTTAGAGCCTCTGAGGTACAGTACCCTTCACAGGGGACAAGGGATTTACAGTTGGATGGGACTTTAAAGGTCACCTAGAGAAACCCCCCTCCTCATTTTTTGGATGAAGAAAATAAGGTCAAGTTAAGTACTTCACCCAAGGTCATACAGGTAATAAATAGAAGAGACTGACTGTGAACCTAGGCTTTTTGCCTCTAAATCAAGATGTCTCTTTACCATGCTATGAAAACGAACCCAAAAAAAATTGTTGAGTTGGGCATCATGAGGTCAAGGAAAATTTGGTCCCTTTTTCACTCCTCATGAGCACCTTAATTAGGGCCTAGGAAATAATCATATCAATCACAGAACTAGAGTGCTGAAGCCAGAAGGGACCTTAGAGGGCATCTATTCCAACCACTTTGTTTTAGAGACAAGGAAACTAAGGCCAGGCAAGGTCAAGTGACCTGTCCAAGACCATACAATTAGTTCATATCAGAGCTAGGAGAGAAATTAATTCTCAGCTAAGCATCTGGATGTTTCAGTGCTTAGGGAGCAAATGGTACTACTCTACCCTGGACTTTTTAGTTACTGTTTCACTGTCTTCCTTTTCTTCCTGAGTTGAAGAAACAATGAGTTATGTCAATGACCCAAGGAAACCTTCCCTAAGGGACACTTACTAGCTGTGTGACCCTCAACAAGTCACTTAGCCTCTGTCTGTCTCAGTTTCCACATCTGTTGCTGTGACGATCAAATGATATATTTTTAAAGCACTTAGCACAGTGCCAGGCACATAAATGTTTGTTCACTTCCTCTTTTCTCCAGGACAAGGGTTCTTAATATAGGATCCATGAGCTCCCAAGGGGTCCATGGCAAGATTACAGGTGTCTGTGAAATTTTTAACATATATTTTGATATGTTCATTTCAATGTGATAGGTTTCCTTTGTAATCCTACCTATTTCATTTTATCCATTTAAAAACATTATTCTGAGAAGGGGTCCATAAGCTTCACCAGATTCTGACAAAGGGGCAAACTAAAGATTAAGAACCCCAGCTCTAGGAGGCTTGGTCCAGGAACTGGATATTGTCCAAGAACTCCTCCACTGCATCCAATGTTCTTGACTTGTTCTCCCCTCCTCCCTCTTGCTGCGCTATTGCTTGGACATATTCCTGTAACTCCCAGACTAGACCAGGAATTCCTAGCCCATCAACCATTGCCACTTCTGGGGCCATGTGGTTCACTTCTCTCAAGACCATGTGACTCCTTGGAGGTGCTTTGAAGAAGGTTCACTCCAATGAACCAAGTCTGAGCCTCAGGATTTAGCCCTTCTCCCATCTGTGCTTCTCATCTCTGGTTCTTCCCAGCTCTCTAGCTCCCCTTTTAAAAAAACTTAATCCAAGGGTGTAGCCCATGTCCTCTGAAAATGGTTGGGAATCAGTTAACCATTTGTAATATAGCATCAAAGGGCCAGTACATATCAAGGCAAGGGAAGTTCACTGCCCATCAAGAGGCAACAAGGTGGATAGAGTGTTGAACCTGGAGTCAAGAAAACCTGAGTTTAAATCCTGCCTCAAACACTTATTAGCTGTGTGACTCTGGGCAAGTCACTTAACTGCTATCTGCCTCAGAATATGGGGATAATAATAGCAACCACCTCCCAGGGTGGTTGTGAAGATCAAAAGCAGTAACGTGTACAATACTTTGTTGTTGTTATTCAGTAGTGTCCAGCTCTTCATGGCCCCATTTAGGATTTTCTTGGCAGATACTGGAGTGGTTTGCCATTTCCTTCTCCAAGTCATTTTACAGATGAGGAAACTGAGGAAAACAGGGTTAATGACTTGCCTAGGGTCATATATCTAGTAAGTGTCTGAGACTAGATTTTAACTCAAGAACACATCTTCCTAACTCCAGGCTCAGTGCTCTATCCACTGTGCAACCTAGCTGCTCAGTACAACACTTAATAAACTCTGAAGTAGTATGTAAATGCTAACAATGAGTAAGAAAGTATCATAGATAAGAGAACAAATACCTAAGTTAAAAAGGAGGTAACCTTGACCCAGGTACTCTTGAACACATCCTCTCTAACAATAACGAGCATTTATTGAGAACCAAATGTGTGCAAAGAAGTGTGTTAGGATGTTGCAGAGACATTGTGACACTTTAGTATCCTTTAAAATATAACCTTCTTGACAGCAGGAACTTTTTCATTTTTTTTTTAAGGTCCAGCACCTAGCATAGTTTTTCATAAAAGTTGAATTGAATTGAATTGAACTTCAAGCATACAAGGTAGTGAGTTCTCCATTACTAGAAGCTTTCAAGCAAAGGCTTGATGAACAACCATTAAGAGGTCATAGAAAGAACTCCTGTTCAGGGACAGCTTGGACCAATTGACTTCAACTCAGATTATTTGGAACATCATTAAGATAGAAATGAACTAATGATTCAGGGTTCTGGGGTTTATAGCTCAGGGAAGTGGGCTTTAAATAGAATAATTACCTAGACCTTTACCTAAACATTTGCTTTTCCCCCACAGACAACCTCACATCGATGCTACCACCCACCCAGGTGAATCAATCAATTTCCTCAGCTGCTCTTTGTCTTCCCTCCTCAACCTCTACCTTTCTCTTTCTGTCTCCTCCTGCTCTTTTTCTCCTCTTCTTTTCTCTTCTCTCTCTCTCTCTCTCTCTCTCTCTCTCTCTCTCTCTCTCTCTCTCTCTCTCTCTCTCTCTCTCTCTCTCTCTCTCTCTCTCTCTCTCTCTCTCTCTCTCTCTCTCTCTCTCTCTCTCTCTCTCTCTCCCCCCCCCCTTGCTCTCGCTCTCACTCTTGCTCTAACTCTCTCTCTTTCTCTCCCAAACCCACTCTTCCTCCTAGACCTTTATCCATCTTCATCCAAGTACTTTCTCTCTCAGGATTTCTCTGTTGTGTACTCTGAAGTGAAGGCAGAACAACCTCTGGAGGAGAGAGTCAGGATGACTGAGGCTACAGATGGGACACAGAAAGACGACATAGACAACTATGAGAATGTCCAGCTTCATTCCTGAGCCTGACAGTGTGTACTCCCTAGGGAAGCCAAGAGCTTCTCATCACTCTGTACAGATGTGGAAATGGAAGGAAAGACAGTAGGGCAAGGAGACTCTTGGACTCCTGAAAAATGAGGGCCCAAGTTAGAGTTTTTCCTCCCAGGTCTCTGCTGCCATTTAGACAACACAGAGACAACACTGAGCTTCCTTCTCTCACTTTGATGAAATAAATCTTCTCTCTCTCTCTTTGTATTTATTTCATTTTATTATTTATCACCAAAAATAATCATTCACATTTTTATAGAACTTAAAGATTTTATAAGGTACTCTCCTCAAAATAGTCATGAGTTAGGTTGTACATTCGTTATTATCCCTATTTTTCAGAGAGCTCAGAACTAGGATTCAGACCCAGATCTCCAGGTACTATTTTCTTTTTCTTTTTCCCCCCCAATAATAACTAGTATTTATACAGTTTTTTAAGATTTTCATAGTGCTTTAAATATGTCATCACCTTTGGTCCTCATAACAACCCTGGGAAGTAGGTACTATTATTGTCCCCATCTTGCAGATGAAGAAACTGAGGCTAGGAGAGACTAAGTGATCTACCTAGAGTCCCATAGCTAGTGTCTAAGGCAGAGTTTGAACTCAGGTGTCCCTGACTCCAAGTCCAGCAATCTACCTACTATACCACCTAGCTACTTAGGCATATTACTAATGCTTTTTATTTTTGTCTTTTGCACCAGCTAGGCAGCTGGGTGGCAAAGTGGATAGAGTGCTAGGCATGAAGTCAGGAAGATCTGAGTTCAAATATGGCATCAGACATTTACTAGCTGTGTGACCCTGGGCAAGTCACTTAACCTCTGTTTGCCTCAGTTTCCTCAACTCTAAAATGGGGATAATAAAATGGGGTACCCACCTTGCAGGGTCATTGTGAGCATCTAGTGAGATAATATTCGCAAAGCGCTTAGCACAGTGCCCAGTGCTATATAAATGTTTATTTCCTTCCCTTCCCTCTACCTTTTGTTGTTGTTCAGTCATGTCCAACTCTTTGTGATCCCATGGACTTATCCATGGATTTTCTTGACAAAGATACTGGAGTGGTTTGCAATTTCCTTCTCCAATGTGTCCCTATTTTATAGATAAGGAACTAAGGCAAAAAGAGGTTGAATGACTTGTCCTGGGTCACACAGCTAGAGTCTGAGCTCATATTTGAAATCACATCTTGGAAATTCTAAGCCAAGTCAGTGCTCTATCCACTCCACCACCTAGTTCCATATGCAAAGATCTAAGGCCTTACTAATGAATACAGCTATGTATAAATTGCATATGCATATATGGAATAGACAGCAATCAGTACTGTTTCATCCACACTCCTCAGGGCAATGAAAGCTAGCATTTGCAGGTACAAAATGCTAAGAAGCAAAACCAGGTATATACAGATAACAAAACAAGGTATAGAACTACAGAGATCAGACATTGTAAAAAGCATTTCAACAGTTAAAGATCTGATACCCCTGCCACAACTGATTAGATACAAGAAGTGATGGAGGGGAAGATTTTTTTTTAAGTTTCAAACATGGAAGAGTAAGTGAGCAGTAATGCCGTAGAGAGAAACAGTGAAAGAAGGAAAGGGAAACTTTATAAGGAAATAATATTTCAAATCTCTTTTTAAGGTTTTAAGCTTTTAAGGTTTGTAAAGTACATTTCACACTAAAATCTTGTAAAAGTATTATTATCCCCATTTTACTCATGAAGACTGTGAGACTCCTAGAAGGGAAATGATTGTTGTGTGAAAGCTAAGATCCAGCTCAGGTGTCTAGACCCCAAGTCCACTTCTCTTTCCATGACACAACTCTCAATCAGTAAGCTCAGTTCTGAACATGTGAGCAAGTTGAGTCTGAGATGCTGATAGGGAGATGTTCTGTAAGCAGGTGGAGATACAGGCCTGGAACATCAAGAGTGGCAGCACTGGCCATAAGGATATGAAAGTTCTGTGGAGGAGTATGACTTCAAGTCATGAAAGTGAATGAGATTCCCAGGAGAGGATGGAACCTTGGGGGATATGCCATCTTAAAAGGGGAAGGAAAGATGATGAAATAGGGAAGGAGCAATAAGAAAAAGAGAGAATTCACAATATCCCATAAAAAATCAATAAAATTCTCCTACCTTTTGGTGATCGTGACTTTCTCTCATGCTCCAAAAGTCGTCCAGATTCCATGCCATCCTAGGGTTTCCCTTTAGAAAGGAACTATATTTAGACCTATTAGACAGACAATATTCCATCATTCCAATGACACTTTGTTTCACCACCATCCCCTTGAGATAATAATAATAGTGCTTACTCTGAACCAAACACTGTGCTAAGTGGCTTCGATTTATGTCTCATTTGATCCTCACAATAACCCTGAGACATAGGTGCTATTATTATCCCCATTTTAAAGTGAGGAAACTGATTCAAACAAAGGTCAAGTGATTTGTTCAGAGGCATATGGCTAGTAAGTCTCTGAGCCCAGATTTGAACTTAGGTCTTCCTAATCCCAAGCCCAGCATTCTATCCATTACACCACCTACCTGCTTTTATGAAACTACTCTAAAGGCTTAGAATCCCCTAGAGAGGAAATGCACTTGGGCAAACTCACTCGGAGTTGCTAGACAATCTACTCTTCTTCCTGTTGCATGCCTACTGTCTGAATAACTCATAAAAGCATACTTTAAAATCCAGGTCTTTTACACCATCACATTTTGGCTTTAGTACCAGAGTACCCCTCAACACTAAGGGTACATGATGCTCCTGTCACCAAGGGACATGTAGGTAGATAGCTAGATAAATAGAGTATTTATTAAAGCATTTGCTAGCCAGGCTCTGTGCTAAGAGCTAGGAATACAAGTACAAGCAGAAAGAAAAACAAAGAGCTTAGATTCTAATATGGAAGACTACACATAAAAGGGAGCTGAAAAGCAGGGTGAGGAGAGAACTTAGCAGTGTGAGAGCAAGGCAGAGAAGCCTGAAGAGTCAAGAACAGAGCAGAAAGAGAAATGGGCATGACTAGCTCAGTCATTTCCTCAAAGCAGGCTCTGGGGAGGAACTCAACAACCAAAGGAGAGGGTAGAGGGATGGAGGGGTGGAGGGGTCAAGGCTGCTGGAGTAAAGATAGAGAAGTTACATGGCTCTGAATTTTAGACCTAATTCCTGATCCAAAGCTGAGTCACTTCTGAGAGACACCTTACTTCTGGCTCATAGTGATTAACCAAATTCTGATTTCATCTAGCTAAGTCATAACCAGGCCAACAACCCAACCCATTTGTCCAACAATCCAAAATAGTTCTGGAATTCAGCATTCTTCAGCTTCCTTTTCCAAGCTTATCTGTTGGTCATATGAAAATCAGATACTGGAAAATGGGACACTAACTAAAAATACAGCTGTCTTTAATCTTATTATTTTGTTTTGTGGCTTTTTCTTTTTTTGGCTAGGTAATCAGGGTTAAGTGACTTGCCAAGGGTCACATAGCTAGTAAGTGTCTAAGGCTAGATTTGAACTCAGGTCCTCCTGACTCCAGGGACAGTGCTCTATCCATTGCACCACCTAGTTGCCCCCAATTGCCTGCTTTCTTAGTGCTTCTTATATATGCAAGTCTCACTTTTCTTTTTGACTCTGCAATTAACAAAAGTGTGAAAATATGATTAGAGCACCCCCCCTTTACATATAGATTAGCACAAAAGAGTGGCTATTCCTATGAGTCCATCCACATTTGGCACACTCATCAAATTTACAGATAAAACAAAACTGAGAGAAAGAGCTAACACACTGGATGATAGAATCAGCAACCAACAATAACTTCATAGGTTGACATTGGACTGTATCTACTAAAATGAAATTCATTAGGTAATACATGTAAAGTCTTAACTTAGATAATCATTCAGTCAGTAATTTGATCATCCTGATCTGTATCTTGCCACTGGACCCAGATGGCTCTGGAGGAGAAAGTGAGGCTGGTGACTTTGCACAGCCCTCCCTCACTTACATGCAATTTTCTTGCATGTCACAGCATCACCTTCCTGATGTCAAGGACCTCTTCAAGAACAAAGGGACAAACAACAACCTATAAGTAGTAGGAGCTGCCCCACTGGGGACCCAACTGGACAGTTCGAGTTGGGCAATGTACTCCCTCCCTCCTTCCTCTTTCTCTCCCTCCTCCTTTCCCTCCCTCTTTCCACATAAGAAACCTTTCCCTGCAAGTGCTCTGCCCAAAGGAATATAAATTTTGATTGCTGAAACCTCTCAAAATATCTTGAGGTTTACTGGCTAGACTTCTTTTTTAAGGACCATGCCTTAAACCCAAATCTCTCTGGCTCTCATTGATTGGCCAATAACAGGTCCCAGCCCAAGCTTCGCTTGAGTATTGTTTGGGCTATGATGGCTCAAAATGAGTGTAAATAGCAATTGTTTCTGCTTTGGCCAGAAACTATGAGCGTCTTTCCCACCCAGATCGATTTTGGTTTTGTTTTTTTGACTAGGTAAAAGAGGCCATTCTTTGCCTCATTTCTTATCTAGCCTTAATTACTGAATGGGCACTGCCTCAGTCAAACTGAGACCTGGGGGAAAAGTTTAAAAAGGCCAAGGTCTCCCACTGCAACTGGGGCCATCTCCAGTGGTCCTGATCTATACCTTGCCACTGGACCCGGATAGTTCCAGAGGAGAGAGTGAGGCTGGTAACTTTGCACAGCCCTCCCTCACTCAAATCCAATTCACTTGCATATCATGGTATCACCTTCCTGATGTCATGGTCCTCTTGGAGAACAAAGGACAAACCACCTTCCTTAGGGAGATGCTTTTTTAAGTGCCAAAACCACCACTTGCAAATTTCATCAAACTGATCTAGCAATTCACAAGATCAAAACCTAGGTGATTAGTGACCAAAGCTCAAACTGGCTTTTCCTGGTGAAAAAGAAATATTCGGTAAGGGGAGGAATATCGCGACAAACTTAAAAACCTGGAGCAAAAGAGAAACATGAGAATAACCATGATCAGAGAAGCATCTATATACCTTGTCATTTTGCAACCTAAACTCTGTTTAATTTTGTCTTATTTTTCTACTTTTTCCACCATTTTAGCTAAAGGTCATATTCTATTGTAATTTGCCCCATACGATTAGATCAGAGGAGGTGGAAGTGGTGATCTGCTCCATGCCATTAGAGTCTGGGGAAGTCCCAGATACCTCAGGTCTGAGCTTGTAGCAGCCCAAGTGTGATTCTGACCCTTTAGAATTTAGGGGATTCTATATCCATCTGGAAACAATTGCTCCATAGTGGGAAAAGGTCTCACAGTTGGTGATATGGTTCCCCTTGGTGGGCAGATAGGGATGAGAAAGGATCAGGGAGGAAAGAGAAAATATAATTGTTTAGAGCTATAACTCACTTTTATTTTACACAGAAAAATCTCAACAAAGGCAAGTCAGTCCCTTACAATATGCCAACCTACCAATCTGATTACAATGCAATTTCCTTAAAATGAACCAATATTATAAGTATAATGGTCTCTCTTCTACAGAGAATTCTATTTTATGGAGAGTTCAAGTATTTGTCCTTCCCTGGTGAGTAGGTTAGCCCATAGAAAGAGGATTTCTCTCTAGTCATGGAGGTCTGAAAGGGCCCAGTCATAAGTAAAAGTGTTCCCAAAATGTCCAAATATAGAATAGAATGATTTGGTAGGTAGGAAGTTCCCATTATCTAAATATGTTTGAGCAACATCGAGATGAGCCCCTATTGGATATATCACTGAGGATATTTTTGTTCAAGCATGAGAAGGGTCCTTTCTAGTTTATGAGATTCTATGAAATTGGAGGAAGTGGTCACAGAAACACATCTCACATTTTCTGTAGGTCTGGGCATAAGTGACATTTCCTTCTACCCTGAAATGACCAACAAAACTCTCGCATTTCCTGTCTTGATCATCCATTTCCCCGCTTAGCCTGTGTACCCAATCAGCCCCATGTTGATTATACTCTCCTGATTATACAGAGTTGGAAGAAGTGCTCAGGGCTCAGGATGAGGAGAATTCTCCAGCTTTTTCTCCTGTTTCTTCAATCCCAAAAAGGTGAGTGAATCAGCCAAATCTGGTCCCAGGTCCTTAGTCCCCAAATGTCTCATCTTCTTGTGTCCTGTTCTGATTTAGAACAATGGGCAGAGGAAAAAGAGAATTCAAAAAACAATGGTTGAATCTGACAAACATTCTGAACCTGACTTTAAAGAGGCAAGGTGTGTCAAGCGGTAGAAAAAAAATCTGGACTGCAAAAAAAGAAAAATTAAAAAAAAAAAAGCTGGACTGCAAGGCATTGTGGAAGAGAGGGAACTAGTGGGGAACTAGTAGAAGACAGATGTTACATAAAGGCAACATTTTATTGACGTTTGGCAAAGAAGGAGATGACTGAGATGGGACAGGAAATAGAGAGGATAGAAAGATCAAATGAAAGCTTTTTTAAGAATTGAAAAGACCTAGGGGCAGCTAGGTGTCGCAGTGGATAGAGCACCAGCCCTGGCTTCAGGAGGACCTGAATTCAAATCCAGCCTCAGACACATAATACTTACTAGCTGTGTGACCCTGGGCAAGTCACTTAACCCCATTGCCCAACCAAAAACTATTAAAAAAAAAGAAGAAGAAGAAGAAGAATTGAAAAGACCTGAGTATGAGGTACTGTGGACTCCAGGCCAGGCCTGGACTCAAAAAGACTCATCTTCCTGAGTTCAAATCTCACCTAAGACACTCACTAGCTGTGTGACCATGAGAAAGTTATTTGACCTGTTTGCCTCAGTATTCTCATCTGTATAATGAGCTGGAGAAGGACATGGCAAACTCCCCCAGTATCTTTGCCAAGAAAATCCCAAGTAGGGTTACAAAGAGTCTGACTGGACTGAAAAATTGTTGAACAAGAAGAAGAAGAAAAGGGAGAGTCTGAATATATGCATGTGTGTGTGTGTGTACATACATACATACAGATATACATATCTGTATGTATGTATATATGACAAAGAAGATAATCTATAAGATCATAGAATTTGGAGTTAGAAGGTCTTTAAAGCCTCCTCTACTCTAGTCTCCTCAATGAGGAAATCAAGTTGACAAGAGAATAAATGACTTACTCAGGGTCGCCCTGAAGCCATTGGGATGCAAATTCAGGTCCTCCCACTCCAAATCCTGTGCTTTTCATCACACTGTACCAACTTCAATGACCTATGTGCTTCTCTAGCCAGATAGAACAGCATCTCTCACCTTTCCTGGGTATAGAAATTCTTCCCTATTCTCCCTTCCTCTTTCTCCCTTATTCCTTTTCCCTTCTGCCTTTTTTTCCTTTTTCTTTCTTCCCCCTTCACCCTTCCTTCTTCTTCCTTCCCTTTCTTTCTTCCCCTCTTCCATGGAGCATTCTCTTCACTTTTCAATGTATCCTGGGATTTGGGGGACAGAAAGAGCTACTTAAGAGAGCTCTGAATTCTCAGGCCTTCAATGTATCTTACCTTTCCTAGAAGTCTACCTCTTCTGACTCCACTGCTGGGACTGTGGGGTTGGCAGTAAGCAAGGTGGGACAGGCTAGGTAGATGAGCACATGGCATCTCTGATGGGCCCCAGCACCCAGGACCAGCTTGTAGGGCTGCTATCCCAAAAGGTCTGATTTTTCCACTTTTACTGGGATATACTGGGGAGGAAATGACTGTAACATATACTATACAGCATCAACTGTGTATAAACCCATGTTAGAGCTATTGTTGTTGTGGTTCATTTCTATCCAACTCTTCATGACCTCATGGACCATAGTTCCTCAATACCATCCTTGGGGTTTTCTTGGCAAAGATACTGGAGTGCCATTTCCTTTTCCAATGGATTAAGGCAAACAGAGGTTAAGTGACTTGCCCAGAGTCACATAGCTAGCAAATATCTGAGAAGGGATCTGAACTCAGGTCTTCCTGATTCCAGGCCCAGTGCTCTATTCACTGAGCCACCTAGTAAATCACTTATGATAATCAACACAGCAGACTGGCCCTTTCTGGGCTGAACTCTTTGCTAGATATAAAAATGGCTAAAAAGGAAAAAAAAGGTTTATAGTAACTTTACTAAGATTAATCATATATTAGGGCATAAAAATTTTATAGTTAAAAGCAGAAATATTGAAAGCATCCTTTTCAGATCACAATACAATAAAAATTACATTTAATAAGGTACCACAGAAACATAGAATAAAAGCTAATTGGAAACTAACCAATCTAATCTTAAAGAATGAATGGCTAAAGAACAAATCATAGAAGCAATCAATAATTTCATTAAAGAGAATGACAATATTGAGACAACATATTAAAACCTATAGGATACAGCAAAAGCAGTAATCAGAGAAAAATGTATATTTCTAAATGCTTACATCAATAAAATAGAGAAACAGCAGACTGATGAATTGGGTATGCAATTTAAAAAAAAAACTAGAAAAAGAACAAACTGAAAATCCCCAATTAAACATTTAGTTGGAAATTCTAAAAAGTAAAGGTGAAATTAACAAAATTGAGAAAACCATTGAATTAATAAGTAAAAACTAGGAGTTGGTTTTCTGGAAAAAAAACCAATAAAATAAACCATCAGTTAATATGATTTTTAAAAAAGAGAAAACCAAATCACTAGTATTAAAAATGAAAAGGGTGAATATATCACTAATGAAAATGAAATCAAAGCAATCATAAGGAGTTATTTTGCCAAGATATATGCCAATAAGTTTAACAATTTAAGTGATATGGAAGAATGTTTACAAAAATATATACTGCCTAGGTTAGCAAAAGATGACATAGAATATCCAAATAGAACTGTTTCAGAAAAAGAAATTGAACAGGCCACAAATGAGATTCCTAAGAAAAAAGCACCAGGACCAAACAGATTCATAAGTAAATTCTATCAAATATTTAAATACCAACTAATTCTAATATTAAATAAATTATTTGGAATAATGGTCAAAGAAGGGGTCCTACCAAATTCCTTTTATGAAACAAATACTATACTGATACCTAAACCAGGAAGAGTAAAAAGAGTAAAAACAGAGAAAGAAAATTATAGACCAATTTCATTAATGAATATGGATTCAAAAGTCCTAAATAAGACACTAGCTAGGAGATTACAACAATATATTACAAAGATTATACATTATGAATGAGTAGAATTTATACTAGGAATGCAGGGATGGTTTAACATAAGGAAAACTATTAACATAATTGCCTATATCAACAATACAAGCAACAAAAATCATATGATTCCATCAATAGATTCACAAAAGCTTCTGATAAAGTACAACACTCATTTCTATTAAAAACACTTAAAAGTATAAGAATAAAGGGATTTTTCCTTAAATTGATTTTTTAAAAAACATTTACCTAAAACCATCACCAACCGTTATTGTTATGAGGATAAGCTAGAAGCCTTCCTAGTAAGATCAGGCACGAAACAAGTACACCCACTGTCACCAATATTATTCGATATTGTGTTGGAAATCCTAGCAATAGCAGTAAGAGAAGGAAAAAGAAATCGAAGGAACCAGAATGGGAAATGAGATAATAAAGCTATTTCTTTTTGCAGATGATATGATGATACACCTAGGAAATCCCAATGACTCAACTAAAAAGTTAAGTGAAACAATAATTTTAGTTAAGTAGCAGGATATAAAGTAAATCCACATCAATCATCAGCATTCCTATATATCACCAACAAAACCTTGCAAAAAGAGATGTTAAGAGATACTCCATTTAAAATAACTCTAGACAGTATAAAATCCCTGGGAGTATACCTGCCAAAACAGACCAAAATGAACAAAATTATAAAAAAAACCTTTTTAGACAAATAAAATCATACTTAAATAATTGGAGAAATATTAACTGTTCATGGATAAGAAGGGCCAGTATAATAAAAATGCCAATTTTACCTAAACTAATTTATATATTCAATGCCATCCAATTAAATTAACAAAAAATTATTTTACTGAGTTAGAAAAATAATAACAAAATTCCTTTGGAAAAACAAAAAGTTCAAGAATATCAAAGGAACAATAAAAAAAATAAAGGAAGGCAGTTTAGCAGTACCAAATCTTAAGCTATATTATAGGGGCAGCTAGGTGGTGCAGTGGATAGAGTACTGGCCCTGGAGTCAGGAGGGCCTGAGTTCAAATCTGGCCTCAGACCAAACACTTGATACTTACTAACTGTGTGACCCTGGGCAAGGCACTTAACTCCAATTGCCTAAAACAAACAAACAAAAAAAAAACTAAAGAAACTAAAAATTAAAAAAAAAATAAACTGTATTATAAAGTAGTAATTATCAAAATTATCTGATACTGACTAAGAAATAGAAAGGAATATCAATGGAACAGAGCAGACATACAATTTACAGCAGCAAACGACTATAGTAACCTCATGTTTGACAAGTGTAAAAATTTGGGTTTTGGGGATAAGAATTCATTATTTGGTAAAAATTGTTGGGAAATCTAGAAAGAAATTTGGCAGAAATTGGGCATAGACAAAAATCTTACACCATTTGCCAATTTAAGGTCAAATATATGACATAGATATAAAAAAGATATTACAAGAAAATTTGAAGAACATGGAACATATTACCTATTAGACTTATGGAAGGGCAAACAATTTATAAATAAACAAGAGATAGAGAGCAGCGAGAAGCATAAAATGGATAATTTTGATTACATTGAATTAAAAAGGTTTTGTACAAATAAAAGCAATATAGGCAAGATTAAAAAGTAAGCAGAAAATGGGAGGGGTGGACTTTTATGGACAGTTCCTCAAATAAAGGTCTCATATCTCAAATATAGAAAGAATTTTGTCAAATCATAAGAATATAAGTCATTCTCAAATTGATAAATGGTCAAAGGATATGAGCAGGCAGTTTTCTGATGAAGCAATCAAAATAAATTATAGTCATAAATCATTATTGATTAGAGAATTGCAAATTAAAATTACCTTGAGCCATCAGATTAGCTAAAATGATTGAAGAAGAAAATGACAAATGTTAGAGGGGATGTGGAAAAATTGGGACCCTAATTTACTGTTGGTGAAACTGTGAACTAATCCAACCATTTTGGAAAGCAGTCTGGAATTATGAACAAAGACTTGTTAAACTTTGACCCAACAATATCACAAAAAGACTGTTTCCAAAGATGATTAGGGAAAAAGGAAAAGAATCTATATGTTCTAAAATGTTTATAGCAGCTCTCTTTGTGGCGACAAAGAACTAAAAATTGTGGACATACCTGTCAGTTGTGGAATGACTAAGCAAGTAGCGGTATATGATTGTGGTGAAATACTACTGTGCTATGAGAAATTATTGATGATCTTAGAAAAACATGGATAGACTTGCATGAAATAACAGAGGAAAATGAGCAGAACCAAGAGAATACTATATACTGTAACTGCAATATTGTTTCAAGAACAACTTTGAGGACTAAATCATTTTGACTATTATAAATATCCATTATAAAGGACATATGAAGAAAGATGCTATCTGCAGCTAGAGGAAGAACTGCTAAATAGAAGTATATGTAGAATGGTTTTACATATATATACAATGTGTTATACGTGTGTTATATATAACATATATGACATGTGTTACATATACACATAGTTGTGTGAAGGGTAGCCAACTCTAGGGTGAAAGGAAGGAAGAGGAAGAAAAAAAGAAAGTTACATGATAACTTTATTATATATTTCAAAGGAATAGCAAGTGCATAATAGATTTGCAGTTTCATGTGCAATCATCTTTTTTTCTATTATATTATAGAAATGCTTGTTCTATTTTTTAAATTCAAAATTAAAAAAAGAAAAGAAAAAAAGATGAAGTGAGGAAAGAAGACGGTGAGAAGGCTAATCCTCTATTTAGAAATTAAACAATACTGGTAAAAATTCCAACTCTAACTTAATAGCTATATAACTAAGACAAATCTCTTAACGTGTCTAAACCACTGTTTCCTTATCTGTAAAATGGTCTCCTGCTGCATCCTGGGCCATCTCCAGTCATGCTCATCTATGTCTGGCTGCTGGACTCAGATGGCTCTGGAGGAGAAAGTGAGGCTGGTGACTTTGCACAGCCCTCCCTCCTTAAATCCAAGTCAATTGCAAGTCATGGCATCATCTTCCTAATGTTATGGTCCTTTTTGAGAAAAAAGGACAAATCACACAAAATGGAGATTTAGAAAATAATTCCTGATGGGTATCAGCGAAACCTAAGAGTTGTTTTCATTTTAATTTCTTTTGGAAATTAATTTCTGTTTGGAAATTTTGGTTTGGAACATTCGTATATGTGGATATTGATAACTTGCATTTCTTCTTTTGAAAACTACTCATACATCCTTTGACCACTTATCTATAGGAAAATGGATCTTATTCATATAAAAGTATATTAATTGCTTATATGTGCTCCAAATCAAACCTCTATCAGATATAGGACTCGCACTTTCTACTATATCACTACACATACCACTTCCTATACTAATGCAACATGCTGTGGGAAAGACAAGAAGTGTGGACAAGTGGGGATGAATGAATGATTCTGCAGCCCCTCAGGCAGGGGTAGAAAGAGATGAGAATTTAAAAGGGAGTAGTATTAGCAGTAAGGCTGAGGGCAAGAAGGTGCCCTGGTGTGGAAAAGGGGAGGTATTACTGCAAATTGGCACTAACTCTATCAAGGTCCTTCCAGGTGCTGCATGGTCTCGGGTCCTGGGGTGGGAGGGGAGAGTGCAGCCCCTTCCTTGGCACCAGCTCTGAGTTTCAGTAGCAAGTGGTATTTTAGGAATATTAGCCTGAAGATGGAAGACCTGAGTCCAGATGTATAGCAAAGTATTAAGCACAGTGCTGACACATAATAATATTTAATAAATGCATGTGCCTTTCTCTTCTTATGGTTTACAAAACATTTTACAAATATCTCATTTTATTCTTACAACAACCCTGGGAGATAAGTGCTGTTATTGTTCCCATTTTACAGATGAGGAAACTAAGGCAGAGAGGTGTTAAGTGACTTACCCAGGGCCACAGGCCAGATTTTAACTCAGGACTTCCTGACTCCAATCCAAGGTTCTATCCACTCTGCCACCTAGCTACATATAACAGCCCTGAGGTTTCACTTCACACTCAGCAAATTGAGAAAAATGATAACAAATGTGACTAGTCAATGCTGACGGGATTTGAGAAGATAGACTCATTAACGCATGGTTGGTGGAGCTGCAAATTAGTACAACCATTTTCGAAAGTAATTTGGAATTATGCAAATAAAGTGACTGAAATGCCCATACACATTTGACCCAGAGAGGCTTCTACCCCATGGAGGTATAAGAAAAGTTCTTATCTACCAAAATATTTATAGCAGCACCTTTTGTAATACCCCCCCAAAAAAAAAAGTGGAAGCAAAGTAGATAACCATTGATTGGGGAATGGCTAAACAAATTATGATGGTGGTGGTTGTTAGTGTTACTGCTATTGTTAAGGAGTAACTAGGTGGCACATTGTATAGAGTGCCAGGCCTCAAATCAGGAAGACTCATCTTCCCAAGTTCTAATTTGGCCTCAGACACTTACTAGGTCTAGTCAAGTCATTTAATCCTTTTTGCCTCAGTTTCCTCATCTGTAAATGAGAAGGAAACGGCAAACCACTCCAGTCTCAGAGTCAGACACAGCTGAAGTGACTGAACAAATTATGGTACATGAATTTATTAGAATATTATTGTGCTGTAAGAAAGACAAATGTGATGAATACAGGGAATCATGGAAAGTTCTACAATGTGAGTTGATATAGTGTGAAGTAAACAGAGCAGAGAAAACAGTACGTGAAATATGTTTAATATATATGAAATAATATATTTGAAATATGAAAGAAAACCGTCCATGAAACAACAATGTAAACAATTAACAACCACCAAAAAATATCAAATGAATGTAGTAAAACTACAAAGAACAAGGCTGTCTTAAAAGGAAAAGGGAGAAGACAGCCCCATCCCACCTCTGTGCAGAGATAGGAGGTCCACAAGCATTGTACATTTCACTTACTGTGAGACTTTTTCAATGCATTGGTCATTTATGCTGATTTTTTTCTTCTTTTCCCTTTTTTGTCTTTAAAAGTACTGGTTGTTATATGAGAAGATTCTCTGGGACAGGGAGAGGAAAAGATACTGGAGAAATTATGATGATGTGAAAAACAAAAGTCATCAACTTTTTTAAAAAGTAAAATCTGTTGAAATTGCTTTGAGATGATGGGGCAATCTCACTTTCACTGGTGGGCTTGACATTCTCAATTCTATTTGTCTTGCCACAAAGTCTGTCTTATTGGGTAAGACTTCCTGGACCCTTGGGTCACCACAGAGATGAAAAAAGATCATTTAGAAGCAAGGGCTACATTAAGAAGTTCACTGCAACCCTCACAATGCTATGTAAATGCCAGCTACTGAGAGACAGCTTGGTAGAGTGGCTAGGAAGCCATCCATGGAGTCAGGAAGATCTCTGCAATTTCTGAATCTGATACCTACTGGCTATAACACGAGGCAAGACACACACTCTCTCAATGCCCCAAGTAACTCTTTGAGATTGCACAGTAGGTAATAATCACTGGTAATTCCCTATACCAAGGAAATCACAGGTCCAAAGACTAAACTTAGTCCATGCATAATCAGAGCTTCAGTTCTGAGCAATTGATTACATGGTGATTTTCAAAATATGTGATGGTATAAAACTGGTATTTGGTTGGAAAGTTTGCATCATTCACGCCTAGGGCTTCCTAAACTTGTCCCCTCTTCCTTGTCCCACTCCCACTTTTAGTGGGTCCAAAGAACACAGGTATATTCTCTACAGATTGTCATCCAAGAAGGGAATAGATATTTGTTATATTCTTGTTGGGGACAAGGATAAAATCTTAGGCATTTGAGACTAGATCCAGGCACTGTGGCTTTTCATTCTATCATTTTCAGACTTTTTCTGATCTCTTTTGGTGTTTTTTTGCCAAAGATACTGGAGTAGTTTGCCATTTCCTTCTCCAGTTCATTTGACAGATGAGGAAACTGAGGCAAAGGAGGTTAAGTGCCTTGCCCAGGGTCACACAGCTAGTATTTGAAGGTGGATTTGAAATCAGGAAGATGAGTCTTCCTGATTCTAGGCCCATCACTCTGTGCCCTATGGCGCCACTTAGCTGCCCCTAATCTGTTCTCTAGTTGTATTTATTAGCTAAGAGAACACAATTTATCTACTCCCTAGGTTTCCACCAGTCCTTTTTTATCTCTTTTTTTTGGTGAAGAAATTGGTGTTAAGTGACTTGCTCAGGGTCACACAGACAGTAAGTGTCAAGTGTCTGGTCTGAGGCTAGATTTGAACTCAAGTCTTCCTGACTACAGAGCTGGTGTTCTATCCACTTTGCCACCTAGCGGCACCCCACCATTTTTGTTTTTTTTAATTTAATAAGACCAGTGATTTTATAAGTGTAAGGGGTTACCAGGGAGGAACTTCCTCTACCACAAAAAAAAAAGGTGATCACCCCTGCAACTTATAGTCTAAGAGAGTTGTCTGGGGCACTTAGCAATTAAGTGACTGCTCAAAGCCAAATGGCCAGCATATGTCTGAGGCAGGACATAAACTTTCTGACTACAAGGTTACCTAGTGACTTCAGCAAACTGCCTCAGTTTCTCCTTGGTTGTTGCAGAAAAGCCTCATGAGATTTATGAGCTGAGAGATCAGTGGAGTTCTGAAGTGTGGCATAAGAGGCATGAAAGAAGAGACATGTTTTATCAACAATACAGCAGGTCCCAAAAGTCTTAGACAAGCTTTATGCTATACAGCGTCCCAAAAGCCTTAATTCAGTTTTAAACTATTGAAGATTAAATTGATTTTTATTTATTTCTTTTTTATTATTGCTTTGTTATTGTTTTATAGGGTTTAGCTATTAAAGCTTAAAATGGCCCTAAGTCCACTTCTCAGTAATACAATGATCTAAGCCAATTCCAAAAGACTCATGATGGAAAATGCTATCCACATCCAGAGAAAGAACTATGGAGTCTATAAATCGAAGCATACTATTTGCTCTTTTTTTTCTGTTGTGATTATTCCCTTTTGTTCTGATCCTTCTTTTCATAACATGACTAATGTAGAAATATGTTTAATATGATTATATATGGATAGCCTATGTCAGACTGCATGCCACCTTGGGGAAGGAAAAGGGAAAGGGGGGGGGAAATTGGAATTCAAATTCTTATAAAAGTGAATAATGAAAACTAAAAATTAATTCATTAAGTTTTTTAAACTGCCTTAAGTCTTTTGGAACACCTATATATCTACAGCTATGACTTGGGTATCAAAAAAGTGGAATAAAAGAAGTTGAACAGCAAGGAAAAGAGGTGGCTCAGGCATCTGTCAAAAGTAATTCTGAGGGGTAGCTAGGTGGTGTAGTGGATAGAGCACTGACAATGGAGTCAGGATGACCTGAGCTCAAATCCGGCCTCAGGCACTTGACTCTTACTAGTTGTGACCTTGGGCAAGTTACTTAACCTCATTGCCTAGCCCCAAAAAAAAAAAAAAAGTAATTCTGAGGCTGCACAGATAATCACAGATCAAAAGCTCTACAAAATGGCCTTGGGTATGATGATTAAGTCTTCTGTGGAGGATTTACGGGAGGACATAGTCAAAAAATCAGGCAGCTAGGTGGCACAGTGGATAGAGTGTCAGCCTTGGAATCAGGGAGACTCATCTTCCTGAGTTCAAATCTGGCCTCAGACACCAGTTGTGTGACCCTGGGCAAGTCACTTGATCTACAGTTTCCCCATCTGTAAAATGAGCTGGAGAAGGAAATGACAAACTGCTCTAGTATCTCTGCCAAGAAAACCTCAAATGGAGTCACAATGAGTCGGATATGTGAAAAACAACTTAACAAACAGACAAGAATCTCCCAGGATGAGAAGGGGAGGACCTGTGATCTGATGGAGACCTATACAAGAATGCCTATGTCCTTGAGGTCATTCAGTTACTGAAGTCTTAAGCTTTGAGAGGCAGCTGGTTTGTAGAGGAGGAGAGCTCCAGGACCTGGGTTCAGTTCTCAGCTTTGGTAACTACTCTGTGACTTGAGGCAAGTTAGTTCTCCCCTGCCGATCTGTGTCCTCACATGTAAAATAAGAGGATTCACTAAGTCTCCTTCTAGCTCTTATCTGATCTTATGATACCACAATAAAAACAAATTGCATTCTGGTCTATGTGTTATATCCTCCAGGCATCTAGATGGTTCAGTGCACAGAGTGCTGAAGTCAGGAAATCTCGCTTCAGTTAAAATCCTGCTTCTGACACTCACTAGCTGTGTGAAGCTGGACAAGTCACCTCATCTCTCTGTGACTCAGTTTCCTCAGCTACAAAATGGGGAGAATAATTGCACCTACCTCCCAGGGTTGTTGTGAGGATAAAACGAGATAATGTGTGTAAAGTCCTTTGTGAACCTTAAAGCTATACATGATAGCTATCTTCTAAGTGATAAGCTCCATGAGGCCAGGAACCACATTTTGTTTATCTTTGTAGATTCCCTAGTGCCAAGCACCTGCTTTGCACATAGTAAGAGCTTTATTAAATGGTTGTTGAATGAATGAAGCCTTTGAATGACTCTCTGGTCTTCCAACACAGGCACTCAGAAGAAAGGAGCCAGGAACTCTTGCCACACCGTGGATGGGATTGTTAAGGGAGACATCCTGCTCGCACTGAATGTCTCCCAAGGGACAGAAATCCAAGAGATTGAATGGAGGTTTAATTCTGAGAAGCTTCAGCTGCTCTCCCTTCAGCCTGGGAGCCACTCTTTTCTTTGGTACAGCCCCTTGGACAGATACAAAAAGAGGCTGGATGCCATGGATGATGGCTCCCTCATCATTAGGAATGTGACTCTCAAGGACAGTGGATTGTATGAGGCTCGGGTCTTACTCATTTCTGGAGTGTTCAATGTTCATTCCTTTGCCCTCTCCATCTATGGTAAATATGGCTCCAAAGGCTAGGGAGCCTAGAATCAGAGCACCCCAGAGTTGAAAGGGACCTCAGTGGTCATCTAGTCCAGGGCTTCTCAAACTTTTTTCACTCGTGACCCCTTTTCAAGATTCAGCTGCTTTTGTTGATGTTGTGTGGCCTGAGAGTCTACACAGTGCAAAGTGCCCATGCTTTGTGTTCAGAACCAAGGCTGCAGTGAAATCATATCATGCAACACGGGAAAGAACTGCCAGAAACACATCAGATTCATTACACAATTGATTATTAAATAATTTCTGGCATTCAGAATTTTTGGCATTCAGAAACCTTTTACTTTTGCCAAATCTGGGGGTCACAACCCACAGTTTAAGAAGCACTGATTCTAATCCAACCTGTAACCTCAGGGAAATCCTTCTGCAGCATCCCAGGCAAGCAATCATTTCACCTCGATGGAAGACTTCCCTCACCACAGAACTCATGACTATGTCCTGACTCACCCAAGGTAGCCCATGCTATGTTCAGACAGCTCCACTGGGAAGTTCCTTACAGGCTATCTAGTCCAACCTCTCCCTCATTTTACTACTGAGGCAACTGAGGGCTAGGGAAATTCAGTGACTTGCTCAAGGTCAGATGGGTGGTAAAAACAAACATGTTTGGGGTTTTTCTTGTTGTTGCTCGGTTCTGTTTTGTTTTAAGTAGCTAGGTGGATAGAATCCTGGACTTGGGAGTCAGACTCAAATTCAAATCTGGCCTCAGATACTTCTTACGTGTGTGACTCTGCTGATGCTGCCAAAACTAATTTTTCTTCTATACTCCTGTCTTTATTCTCCTCCTCTTCTCCTTTTTATTCTGCTTCTCTTCCTTCTGCTGCCTCTGCTACTGCTTCTCCCCTACCCCCTTCACTCCTCAAGGCAGAGCTTACTGCAGCCAAGACACAGATGCCTTCTTCACCCATAGACAGGCTGTTCTTTGTACCTCTTTCCCTCCAAAGTCCGATATGAAAGCCAAAGTCTGCGGAAGGGGATTCAGAGACAGTAGAGAAGGACTCATTCTGGAACACAGCACCCAAGTTCCTCCAAATCATAGGATCCTTCCTCTTTCAAAGTTAACTCAGTCACCTATAGACCTCTCTCTCTCCACCTCCATTTACCCTAATTCTATTCCTTAAATCCCAAAACAATTACAAAAAAAAACCCACTCAGTTCCTAACTAGATATTTTCACCCAGTCTTCAGTACCAAAAGAGAGAAAGCAGGAACTAAGAGACAGAATTTTTAGGCTACTTGGCCAGTAGAATGAACCTCTTCTCTTCTCTGGTCCTCATTTTCTCCTTTGGAAAATGGAAGAGTGCTTATCAGAGCTCTAACTAGGATCGAGCACCCAGGGATTGGCTTCACAGCACCAAAATTGAGAGGAAGCAAAAACTGGGCTGTTTCAGAAGCACAGGAGCCGATTTAATAACTAAATCTACCATCATACATTCAACTAAATTTCCCTCAGTTAGTTGTATTTTTTCACACCATGAATTATAATTTTGATTGGAAGATCCAGGCGGTGCTTCTTTACCCTGGAGCCAAATTTCCCTAACACGTTCTGGTGGTGATTGTTCTATATCTATTGAGTACTATAAAGGACTCCCTTTTGTGAAGCTTAGCATTCTGTGAAAGATAGCTGATGGCATCTTATGTTTGAGTGAAGACTTCTGATATTCCATGTACCTGGCCCTAATTTCTCTCCTTTTCCTTTGACCCCAGAACCCATCCCTGACCCTCAGATCCATATCCAGTCCCAGTGTCTCACACCACTCTGGTGCAACATCACTCTGGATTGCCAAGTCTCAGGGCCTGGGAAATCTGTAACAATAACCTGGAGAAGTAGGAACCTCCTGAGTGGGCTGAACCAAGCAGAACTGTCAGAGGAATCTACCAACTCCAGAACTGTGAGTCTGTCCTTACCCGTGGGTCCATCAAACTCCTCACTTACCTGCTTGGCCAGTAATCCTGTGGATCAGAGAAATATCACCATAGACCTGAAGGATATCTGTGCTCTGAAGGACATCTATGCTTCAGACAAAGCCCCACAGGGTAGGTGTGATGGATCTCAGAAGTGGGAGGTAGGTGTGGGGAGAGTGAGTTCCAGGGTTAAATGGGAAAGCTGGGTAATTCATATCACATACCAATTACACAGGTAGGAGTTTAGCAAAGCTGCTCAGTCATACTCTTTCATTGGAACTAGGGCAGTGCTACTTAACTTTTTCCTCTTGTGACCCTTTTTCGCCCAAGAAATTTTTATACAACCCCAGGTATACAGGCATATAAAATAGGTATACAAATCAAACATTTACTGATAATAAATCATAAACGAATTTGTTTTAAAAGAATTCTTTGGTGTACATATAATTTTACCACAGACAATAGTCTTGAATCTAAGCAAAGGGGTTTCTGGCAGTGTTTGTTAGTGTAGCGTGGTGTGAGGGTGTGCACAGTGCAAAGTGCACATGTTTAGTGTTCAGAACCAAGGCTTCGGCAAAGTTGCTGAAGGCAAGTGCTGCCAGAAACACCTCGGATTCATTACACTTTTAATTATTAATTAATTTTTAATCACGTTCAGAAATCTTTTACTGTTCCCAAATTTTTCATGATCCCCACATTCACTGACACGTCCCCATATGGGTCTGACCCACAGTTTAAGAAATGCTGAACTGGAGGTGCAATGCTTTTGTCCCACATCCTTGTCCCCTCTTCTCGCGATGATTTGGGAGGCCACTCCAGTGAAATGGGAGCAATCTGAACCTTCTGTGCTTTCCTAGGAGTGGAGGGTGAGGGATGGGGTTTGGGGAACAGCAAGGGATAACCTTGATGTCAAGGGGAATATTTCTGACCTACTTTGGAATGGGCTCACCCACAGACCTCACCTTTCACCATTGAAAGCAGTACAGAGAAGGCAGCATGGTTTTACCATAACCCTGGTCCTGCCCCTCAAGTGACATCAATAATCTGACTATCTATACCTAAAAGCTCTACTGAGCGGTCTGGCATCCTGGGAATCTGCCCAACCTCTTGGGAGTAAATTGCCCAGATGAATTCCCACCCATCATCCCAACCAACCCGAACTGTCTCCTATTCCACGTGGCCAATTCTCTGTTTCTGATCCAATAGAGCCTGTGAATGTGTACTCCTGCCCCTTGAAGTGGATTCTCCTGTGGAAGGGGCTTCTCCTCCTTGGAATCCTCTTGTGGACACTGGGCAGCAGGTTCACCCTGGACAAGGGGCAAACTGAAGAGGGCCCAGCTAAGAAGCGCCAGGTCACAGAGCCCCAGCCACGTCGACTAGGAAAAAACATGTCATTAGTCAACAAACAATGATGGAAGCCCCCATCCCCTCCCTCAGGTTCCTCAGCTACCGTTAAAAAAGAAATCAACATACTGAAGCCAACCAGGACCCTCCAGCCACAGTTTGCATGCTTGGCCAATGGATAGAGCTACCGTTTGGCCTCCCTCTACTCATGCCAAGGCTAACAAGAAAGGCTGAGAGGTCTTCCTCCCCCTGATGTGGCAGATTACAGAATTAATAGTGTTAGAATCATTGATGTATTATCCTCCAGGCTGCTGGGACCTCAGGGTCAGTGAGGGAGGTGTCTCTGCCCACAAGAAGAAGCTGGTCAGAAGAGTAAAGTCATACCTGACTTTGTTCTCCACCAAGGCATAGTCCTAAACAGACACGAACCTTCTATTTTATTCACGATTTCCCTTCTGCCTTTATGTCACAGGGCCTTTTCTATATGCCCAAGTCACCAAATTATATTTTAGGTCTTGATAATGATGGCATAATTCCATCCACCTGCATGTTTCATTCTCCTAGAACTGCCCAGCAGTCACCTCACAGAGCTCTGTGTCCCTGGGCAAGAATGAGATTCATAGGAATGACTTCCATGAAGTCTTCCTAGCAGCCTTCCATTATGAAGCTATTAGCTCCATGGTGGCAGGAACCCTGTATTATCTAATATTTCTGTATTACCAAGTACCCACCACAGTGCTTTGCACATAGTAGGAGATTAAAAGTTCACTGCTTAACCTATCCGGATGTATTCTCTCACAGCCTATAATAGGTACAAGCTTTTTGTTGTCGCTGCTGTTCATTCAGTCACATCCAACTCTTTGTGACCTCATTTGGGGTTTTCTTGGCAAAGATACTGCAGTGGTTTGCCATTTCCTTCTCCAGCTCATTTTACAGAACAGGATCTGAGGTGAACAGGGTTAAGTTCCTTGCCCAAGGTCTCACAGCTAGTAAGTGTTCAAGACCAGATCTGAGCTCAGAAAGATGAATCTTCCTGACTTCAGGCCTGGCACTCTATCCACTATGCTACCAGGCTACCCCTACTGGCTCACTACTCAGTTATGGCCAGAGTAATTTTGAGGCGGGACCCCAAATCAATCAAACCATCCTACTCCATTGAATGAAAATGCTAAGCCCTGTTATATTTATCAGATGAGAATATATCCTAATTATCCTCTAGGTGTGAACAAGGCCTAGGTTTAACACAAAGTCTGTTTGGATTGGTGGTGGCACTTGGTTACAACTTCTGGGACCTGTATAAGATGCCAGAACTAGTTGGAATCAAGGATTAAAATGTCTAGCAGCAGAGAGACTAGAGAAGCATTGCTGAGTAAGAATTGCTCGGGGGTCACCCCTAAACCTCAGCCTAGGTATACCTTCTGCCTTGTTCAGAGAAGGATCCTTTGGAGTTCTAGGATTTTAGACGACCCATCTTCTCATGATTTTCCATCTTCCCATCAGCATCCTAGCAGGGTCCTCAGAACAGCAGGTGGCAATGTCTGAAAAGGGAGACAAGGACAGACTCCATACAAATTCAAGGCTCTTTAAAGAGCACAGAAGGAAAACACACACACACACACACACACACACAAACACACACACACACACACACACACACACACATACCTAAGAGAACCATCTGGAGGAGTATAGCATAAGCATTTGCAAGAGCTGTGAGTTACCTCTTTGTTGCATGTGCTCTCTAGGCTTGAATCCACTTTCCTCTGCACTCAATGTATTTGTGAGAGAGCACCCCAAAGATACTTGGGGGGATATTTGTACCAACTGTTTTTTTTATCATATTACCTTAATAAAAACCCTTTTCTAAAAACTAATTGAGTCTGGCAGACTAATTAATAACAATTAATATGCATAGTGAAAAGCACTCGGGTGGAGGCTCACGAGAAGTCATTTTAAAACAGACAGCCCCATAGTCCCATCAGGGGTAAGCCTAGAACCCTAAGGGAAAGATATAATCAGCTTTACTCCGTGGGACCCAACTTGTCAGTGTAAATGGAGGTTGGAGGAGGACCCAAGCAAGTATATATAAAGCCTACACATGCATTACAAACTATATTGTATTATAGTGAATTCTGTATTTCTCCTGTATCCTGTGGAAGCTTTGTGAAGTCAAGGATCTTATCTTATTCAAAGTTGCATCACACAAAGCACCTAGTATAGTGACTGGCATATGGCTAATGTTCAATAAATTTTTATTAGATAAATTCTTTTATTTTATCTGGGAAGAGTCACAATAAAGCAATATTGGACAGAGGAAAAAATGTTGAGTTTGGTATCAAGGGATAAGGGTTCAGATCCTAGCTCAGGTACTTACTATTTATGTGACCTTAGGTAAGTCACAACCATCCTAGCCCTGTTTCCTAAAATGAGAGGAATAGACTAAATGACCTATGAGCTATCTCTACATCTATTTTCTTCTTTTCTCTTTCTTTTTTTAATTTTTTATATTAAACATTTATTAATACATTTATTTTTAGTTTTCAACATTCACTCCACAAGATTTTGAGTTCCAAATTTTCTCCCCATCTTGCCCCTCCCCCCATCCCAAGATGGCATGGATTCTGAATACCCCTTCCCCTAATCTGCCCTACCTTCTATCACCCCCCCCTTCTCTTATCCCCTTCCCTTTCTATTTTCTTCTAGGGCAGGATAGATTTCTATGCCCCATTGCCTGTATATCTTATTTCCCAGTTGCATGTAAAAACAATTTTTTACATTTGTTTTTAATACTTTGGGTTCCAAATTTTCTCCCTTCCTCCCTTCCCACCCACCCTCTTTGAGAAGGCAAGCAACCTGATACAGGTTATACATGTGTAGTCATGCAAAACACTTCCATAGTAGTCATGTTGTGAAAAACTAACTATATTTCCCTTCATCCCGTCTCGTTCCACTCCTTTATTCTATTCTCTCTTTTAACCTTGTCCCTCCTCAGAAGTATTGCTTCTCATTACCCCTCCCCCAATCCGACCTACCTTCTATCATTCCACCCCTCTTATTCCCTTTCTCACAATTTTCCTGTAGGGTAAGATAGCATTCCATACCCAATTGAGTGTGTATGTTATTCCCTTATTAAGCCAAATTCAATGAGCACAAGATTCATTCATTCCTTCTCACCTTTCCCCACTTCCCTTCCACTGTAAAAGCCTTTTCTTGCCTGTTTCATGTGAAATAATTTACCTCATTCTACCTCTCCCTTTCTCCTCCCAATATAATCCTCTCTCATCCCTTAATTTTACTTTTTAGATAATCACCCCTTCATCTTCAACTCACCCTGTGCCCTCTATTTACCTATCATTTATCTATCTATCTATCTATCTATCTACACATATAATTTTTTCCCTCCAACTACCCTAATACTGACAAAGGTCTCATGAGTTACAAATAGAATAGAGTAGAATAGAATAGAATAGAATAGAATAGAATAGAATAGAATAGAATAGAATAGAATAGAATAGAATAGAATAGAATAGAATAGAATAGTCCCTTATGATTTCTCTTTCCTGTTTACTTTTTCCTACTTCTCTTTTGTATTTGAAAGTCAGATTTTCTATTCAACTCTGCTCTTTTCATCAAGAATGCTTGAAAGTCCTCTATTTCACTGAATATCCATTTTTTCCCTGAAGAATTATATTCAGTTTTGCTGGGTAGGTGATTCTTGGTTGTAATCCTATCTCCTTTGCCCTCCGGAATATTATGTTCCAAGCCCTCTGCTCTCTTAATGTAGAAGTTGCTAAATTTTGTGTTATCCTGATTGTTTTTCCATAATACTTGAATTGTTTCTTTCCGGCTGCTTGCAATATTTTCTCCTTGACCTGGGAACTGTAGAATTTGGCTAAAGAATATATTCCTAGAGGTTTTCCTTTGGGGATCTTTCAGGAGGTAATCAGGGAATTCTTTCCATTTCTAGTTTACCTTCTGGTTCTAAAATATCAAGGCAGTTTTCACTGATAATTTCTTGAAACATGATGTCTAGGCTCTTTTTTTCATCATGACTTTCAGGCAGTGCAATAATTTTTAAATTCTCTCTCCTGGGTCTATTTTCAAGGTCAGTTGTTGGTCCAATGAGATATTTCACATTGTCTTCTATTTTTTCATTCTTTTGGTTTCCTTTTATAATTTCTTGATTGCTCAAGAAGTCATTAGCTTCCATTTGCTCCATTCTGATTTTTAAGGAAGTATTTTCTTCAGTGAGCTTTTGGACTTTCTTTTCCACTTGGCCAATTCTACTTTTTAAGGCATTCCACTCTTCATTGGCTTTTTGGACCTCTTTTGCCATTTTTCTTCAGTATTTTTGGCGTCTCCTTTAGAGAATTGTTGACTTGTTTTTCATGATTTTTTTGCATCACTCTCATTTCTCTTCCTAGTTTTTCCTCTACTTCTCTTACTTCCTTGCTTCTAAAAATCCTTTTTGAGCTCTTCCATGGCCTGGGATTGATTCGTATTTTTCTTGGAGGCTTTGAATATAGGAGCTTTGACTTTCTTATCTTCTTCTGGCTGTGTGTTTTGATTTTCTTTGTCACCAAAGTAAGATTCTATGGTCCGAGTCTTTTTGTGCTGTTTGGTCATGTTCCCAGCTAATTACTCGAGTTTTAAACTCTTTGTTAAGCTGAGGGTCTGCTTCCAGTGTGGAGAACGTACTGTCCCAAGCTTTGTGGTTTTGTGCAACTGTTTTCAGAGATACTTCTAGGGACCTGTAAATTTTCAGTTCTCCCAAGGTGGTATGATCAAGGGCAGGGTGTTTACTCCTTTCCTGGCCTGTGCTCTGGTCTATGAGTGACCTCTTTTCTGCCTTGGAACTGTGAGGAAGATTCGCTCTCCACTACCACCACAAGCTCCACCAAGCTCCAGGACTGCCACCCAGATCCAGCACTGGCAAAGCAAAAAAATTCTGCCTCAGTACCAGCAAAGAGATCCCTGCAATCCCCCTCTGATCAGCCACTCCATTGCCCCTCAGGCTGTGGGCCAAGAGCTCTGGAAGCAGCTGCTGCCTCAGGGCTGTGCTGGGACTGGGGCTGGACCAAGCTCCTCTCTCACTGTGGTCTGACAAACCTTTCCTACTAACCTTCTAAGTTTTCTTTGGTGTTTGTGGGCTGAGTAGTCTGTAAACCACCACAGCTCTCCTTAATTCAATCCCCTCAGGACCGACCCAGGTTCCCTAAGGCCTGGGCTTTGCCTGTTTGGTCCACACTGAACTGCACTCTCCTCCAAGTCCACTGCAATAGACCTTTCTAATCAACCATTCAGGTTGTCTTGGGCTAGAAATTTGTCTCACTGTGTTTTTGTGGATTCTGCTGCTCTAGAATTTGATTAGAGCTGTTTTTTTACAGGGATTTGGGGGAGAGCTGAAGGAAGTCACTGCTTTTATTCTGCCATCTTGGCTCTGCCCCTCCCTAGCTCCACATCTATGACCCAAAAAAGGATTATTCTGTGCTCAGTCTCATTTAGTTCTCATTTTTCCTCCCATACAGTCACCACCTTGATGCAGGTCTTCATCACTTCACGCCTAAACCATCAACAGAGCCTTCTGGTTGGATTCTCTGCTTCGGGTCTTTCTCATTATTCCAGTCCATCCACCACATAGTTGCCAGTGATTTTCCTAAAGTCTGACTATGCCATCCCTCTACTCAGTAAACTGCAGCGGTCTTGTATGACCACCAAAGTTACACATCAGTGTCTCTGTTTGGCATTTAAAGACTTTCACAACCTGACCCCCTTTCTAGTCTTCTTATGCTTCACTCCCCTCTGATTACTCCAGGACCCAGCTTCACTGGCCTTGTTGTTCCTTGTACACAAAGCTCTCTCCTGGCTCTGTTCCATTTCAGGTGGTCTGCCATGCCTGGAATGTTTTCCCTCTTCACCTCTACCTCTTTGCTTCTCTGACTTCCTTCAAATCTCAGATTAAATGCCACCTTCTGCATGCATACACTCACTACTTCAAGACGCTTCCCTCTGAGATCACCTTTCATTTCTACAGTATCTTTCCTATGTTCATACAGAGTACCCTCTTGGATCACTATCCCAGACAGCTGTATCAACTCCTTAGGGTTCTAGAGGGTATCCTTCAAAGGTTAGGGCTACGAACCCTTGGGCTCTATCTACTACACCAGCTAGCTGTCCTCAAGCCCAGCTTGTAACCTCTCTACTCCATAAACTCCATTAGACGCCCTATTACATCTAGAATTAAATATAAACTCCTTCGTTCAGCATTTAAAACCCTTGACAACCTCATCTCAACCTATCTGTCCAGGTTCATTATACATCCCTACCCTTCCACACACACACTCTGGAGTCCAGTCTAACCAACTTTCTTACTGCTGCTCATGCACAATATCCCCTATGTCTCCATGCCATTACAATGGCTATTCTCCATATTTGGAATACTCTCTGTCTTCACTTCTACCTCCTTGAATTCCTAGTATCCTTCAAGACTATGCTTAAATGTCACCTTCTACGTTATCTCCCACCCTTCTACCTCCTGGAGCTTTCCCTACCCAAACTACCTTATATTTGTTTTGTGTGCCTTTTGTATACACATACAGGGCACACAAAACAACTTGCACTTTATCTCATACGACAAAATAGAAACTTCTTAACGAATTTGCGTGTTATCCTCGGGGCAGGGGCCATGCTATTCTTCTCTGTGTCCTTCCGAGTTTAGTATAGGTGCTGCCGAAGCGAGCACTAGAAACTTCTTAAGGGTAGGAACTTGCGCTCGCCCACACAGCCCCTCTCCCTCTTCTTCTCCCCTTCGCCCACTGGAGGGGGACCCGGCTATCCTGTCCACTGGGGGGGAGGGCCGGCGCAGGGGACTAAGGGCCCGCCGGGCCGGGGGTGGCCGGAGCAGCCCAGGGGAAGCTTCCCCCGAGGCCCTCACGGGCTCCCGGCTACCTAGCGGAAGCGGCGGCGGCGAGAGCTCGGCCCGGACAATTGGGAAACTGCCTGGGAACATCGGAGGCTGCGGGCTTTTTCCTTTCCCCCGGTCATACCTGCCCCCTGCCGCAGAGCGGGGCAGGATCCCCAGAGAAGTGGAGGGGGATTTCCCGCCTCTGGGCCGCCGGCCCTTCCACTCTGAGCGGCGAGTCTGGGGCTCTGGGGGCCCTGGGGGGCCCGGGGGCCCCGGGGACCCCGGAGCACTGCTAGGGAACTTCGGTAGAAGATGGAGGGGGCGGGGAAGTCCTCCCAGGGCTTTACAGGAGTTCCTCTTATGTGATCTGTATAACAACCCTGTGAGTTGGGTGCTATTATGATCTGTGTTCCACAAATGAGGAAATCTGAAGATTTACACTCTAATGCTCCTCACTCCAGACTGGGTACTCCATTCCATGCCCCTAGCAATTGGGATAGGGGTGGAGGTAAGGAGGAGGGTTACTAGTGTGGCTACGGGGGAGATGGCAAGATGCCAGGGTAGGTGCTGGTTGGTGGCTGGAATGTGAAGCAGGGGACTGGCTAGATAGAGCTAGAGAGATAGAGGGTGAGGGTGAGTTTGCTCTCACTCATCCATCCACCCATCTTGAAGGTTCAGGCACAAGGCTGAGTTCTAAAACTGAGCAGATGAACTGGGGGGAAGAGGGAGGTTAGAAACAAGGTCTCTGGGAAAAGGGGAAGAGTTCCAGGGGGAGGGAGGAAGAGGAAAAGCCCATTGTCAGGACAGTTAATAAGATGTCCCTGCCTCCTAGTGGATTCCAGGGGTGGGTGTAAAGAGCAGGCTGGTCTCAGAGGAGATAGCATTCTCACTATTTAATTTGGAGTATGACTGAATGAGTGGGAATTCATGTAAAATCTTTATGCAAATGCAGGGAGCACCAGTGCAGAAAGGCTGTACCTGTTCTAGGCAGGCACATAGGTTGTCAAGGCTCCCTTTTGGACCTCATCATGCTATCACACCTTGTACACTTTTAAAAGCTTCCTTCCACTCTCTCACCTTCAGACCTTTCCAAAACCTGTCTTCCCCTTCAGCTTTGCCCCTTTGAAAGGGAAGGAGGGGCAGAGGTGCTTTTTCCTTATGGAAGGAAAAAGTAGAGGACAGAAAACTGAGGTTGGAAGGCCTGTCTCAAGGTCACACACTCATGAGCCAGCCCAAAGGAATTAATAGGACTGACTGAATTACAGAACTACCTTCCCTGGAAAACCATATGAAAGTTACTGAGCTACTCAGTCACTCAGTCCTTCCTCAGCCTTCCCCCTGGGAATTCCTCTGGATTGAAGAGCAGTCCCTGAAGGCTGAATGTGCCCCTGAAATAGTGAAACGGGCAATGCCTCCCTCTGGGTGTGTCCATTCTGATGAGAGAGAGGAGATGTGATATTGGGAGGAAGGAGGTGTACTAGAGAAAGATAATAGTGCTCACTAGGAGAAAAGGAAGGATTTCTAGTAAGAAAATGGGGGAGAATTGAAGGAATTTAGTAAATACTGGCATTCTAGAAGAGAGACACTCCAGATACTGCCTATTGTCATGTTTTATTCATAACTTATCTGGTCATCTGTGTAACTCTGCCCTCTGTTCAAACAATGTAGGCCCTTTTCTCTCTTCATTACCCTTCTTTCCATACTTCCACACCCCCACTTTCCTGCTCCTTTTTTACCCAAATGTCAAAAAGTTCTGTAAGGAGTAGAATCTCTGCTATTCCCCCTTTCCTATTCCTTTCTTCTTCCCGCTCCCTTTTGCTTCCTTCATATATTCCCCTTTCTAAGCCTCTGTCCCACTTCTCAGTGACACATTGATGGTGAGTGATCCTGACTTAATGTTTTAGGGTTTGTGAGTACAGAGTCTAACATGAACTGATGGATTGGGTTAGCCATTGTTGTCAGCGTAGTCCTAATTGGTGTGATGGTGGTCCTGACAGCAGTATGTGTCTTCTATCCACAAAAATGACAGAATTGACCTAACAAAATAAAAGATAACCTGAAAACAAGAGAGATTATGACTGGGCTGGGGCAATAGGGCTTGGGCAGAGAATTGAACTGGTTTTCCTTTTTGGAGAAGGGGGCAAAGAGATGGGCCCTGAGCCCTGTATATTCTCATCAGTAGCCTAGCTTCAGGAGAGGGATATGATGAGCCTGTTCTTGGACACCTCTCTACTCAAACGTAACACCAGTACCAAGCTATAGGGAGGAGAGAAGTCTAGAGCAGGGATGTACACTTCTCCGGATGACTTCCCTTTCAGATCAAGAAACACAGACAAGGACACATGAGTAAGAGAGCTCCTTGCTAGCCATTCATAGATATCCGTAAGGATATGGATATAGATACAGCTGTAGCAAAGGCAAGAATGAAGACTGTCAGGGGTAGGCAGAGAGAAGAAGATGATCTTGCCTCTTGGTCTCCATTTTATTCCTTTGATTTTTCATCTTCTAATGCATTTGCATAAGTTTAGGGCTTAAAAAGCTAAGGGTGCCCTAAAGCTGAGAGACCTTGCCAGTTTCCTGGAAGGGCATCCTCTAAATGGACAGTGATAGGTGCACATGAGCCATCAAAAAGTAAATAGCAAGCCCCAAGAAATTCTGATCCTAAATAAGAGATGCCTCTGACAAAGATCTTACCCCCAGTGACCAAGAAATCAAAGTAAGAGAACAAAAGCAAGTCTAAAATAACTAGGCATACAGGGTAATTCTGTTTCAAAGTGATTGGCACCTGGGTCAAGAAATCTCCTTGTGGACAGGAAACGCCCATTCTAGCCAAGGCTGGTAAAATAGATGGATTCCACCTTATTGGGGGAAATCTAGGGTTTCTTCCTCTACTATCATCATTATGTGTCTGATGGCTCTCTTGCCTTTTAAAAGAGCTGTGCTGTAGGAAAAGGTCTCTGGGTTGTAAGCTAAAAGAACAATAGTTGCAGAATCCAGTCCTCCTATGAGAAAGAGAAAGCAGCTGAGCTGAAGCTTGAGCCTGGAACTGAAAGCAAATGGGAGCCTCAGATCCCAAAGCACCACTTCTGGTAAAAATGCAGAAAGAAAAGGCAGTGCCCTTGAGATCTTTTAAAGCAAAGATCGTGGTTTTCTAACAGGTGTATGATTTTTGATTAATGGCTTGACAATATGAAGGTCATTTATATAGAACTTTCTGTCCATTAGGACCTTGCCAGCTACAACCACAGAAGACCATGAAGGAGTGATGCTGGCCAGAGTCTGCACAGGAGAGCAGCTGAGAGCAGCCCAGGCAGCAGCAGCCCAACAACATGGACTAAAGACATTTCCCCTGCACTGTTGGAAGCCTGAGCACAGATGTCCTCTACGTGTGTGCTTCTCCTTAAGTGTCCATGCTTCCCATTTATGGTATATACTGGTGGCAAGCTCTGCCTCAGATTTCTAGGAGAAATGTCTTTATTTCTCTCTTTACTAACCTCTTGGATGGTATTCTGCCCATTATCCTTATTTTCCCCTCTCTCTTACCACAACTGTATCCTCTCAATGCTGATCCCTGATGAGTGAGCTTTCCCTTTTTCTTATCCAGAAACAGGGCTCTAGGCCATTTCTGACCATCTCTGCATTAGGCCAAAGAGCACTTCCTCAACCCCATTCCAATTCTTCTTCATGTATTGTCTTCGGCCATTCACATGTAAGTTCCTTGAGGACAACGTGAATGCAAAGATAGACCAAGGTATCCCAAAGATCTCAGCTCAGATTCTGCCTTAGCACTTAATAGCTGTGTGACCCTGGGCAAGTCACTTAGCCTCAGTCTGCCTCAGTTTCCTCATCTGTAAAATGGGATTAATAATAGCACCTGCACTTGGAGAAAATGAGATAATATTTGTTTATTTTTATAAATAATATTTTCCCTTCAATTACATGTAAAAACAAATTTTTAGCATTTGGTTTTTTAAATTTTGAGTTCTAAATTCTATCCTTCCCTCCCTCCTCTCCCCCTCCCTGAGACAGTAAACAATTTGGTATAGGTTATACATGTGTAATCAAGTAAAATATATTTCCATATTAGTCATTTTATGGAAGAAAACTCAAACCAAAAAAAGAGAGGGAAAGAAAGTGAAAAAATAGTATACTTTGGTCTGTATTCAGACACCATCAGTTCTTTCTCTGGAGGCAGCTAGCATTTTTCATCCTGAGTCCTTTGGGATTATTTTGGATCATTGTGAATATGAGATAATACTTGTAAAGCACTTTGCAAACCTTAAAGCACAACTAAATGTTAGCTACTGTTACTATTAATATTGTTATTTGTATCTCAAACACCTTGCACAGCACCTGCTACAAAATGAGCACTTAAATTCACTGTCTACCTAACTTTCTTTGAACGATTTTTTTTGCTTTGAACTTTGCTTTGAACGATTGTGTGTCTACATGCCTAGAAAAACTCAACACATCGATGGGGGCTGGTGATTTGGAGTGAATATGGACCAATAATGTCACCTAAACTTCAAGTAGCCCACTTTGGATCACTCTGTATGAGTCTTTGGGTGGGGTGGCAGATACTCTCAGGTGCTACATATTAAAGGGCAAGATGGAAAATACAGACAGCCCACTGACTTCTCTCATGGGTCACCACCATCTGTATCTAATAACAGGACCAACCACACTATAATGAATACATTTATATACAGGCTCAGTTAGTAGCAGTAGTAAAAATAAATAAATAAATAAAGACCTTCTAATTCTCTCTATTACCTCAATCAGTGCCTGGCTTTGTCTGTGGCCTTTTCCTCATGAAACTAGTGCCACCAGCAGCCCCTCTTTGGGTTCTTAGGATCACAGGCTTAGAGTTCCTCATCAGAACTGAAAAGGACCTCAGGACATAGTGACTAAGTCTCTCATTTGGCAGAGAAGGAAACAGGTCTATGGAGATCAAGTAAGTTTCTTAAGGGCACACATAGTATTCATCTAGGCCAATTTGAACCTAGATTCTTTGCCTTTAACTGAACTCTTCATGAATTCACTTGTGGCCTCAGACACTTACTAGCTGTGTGACCCTGGGTAAGTCACTTAACCCTGTTTGCCTCAGTTTCCTCATCTGTAAAATGAGCTGGAGAAGGAAATGGCAAACCATTCCAGTATCTTTGCCAAGAAAACCCCCAAATGAGGTCATAAAGAGTCTGACACAACTGAAACAGCTGAATAACAACAACCTCTGACTCCAGAACTAGTGCTCTTTCCATTGGACTACACACTGGTATGGTGACCTTAGAAATCATCCAAAGCTAGACTCCAAGTTTTTTAGTTTTTTGAGAATGAGTCTCCCTGTCTTTCTTAGGTTGGAACTCAAGCAGCCAGTCATGGGGGGAGGGAGCGGGGAATCTCATACTGATCAGCATGGGAGCATTAGCATACTCCATTTTTCTAATGTGAGCTGGTTTGCCCCTCCTTAGTCAACCTGGTGGCTCTCCACTCCCAGGGCTCATTATATTAGTGCCAGATTTAGTGTGGATACCTGAAGACCTTAGCCCTACTGCACTTCAGAATTCCTGATCTCAAGCAATCCACTAGCTCAGCCCCCTCAGTAGCAGGGATTATGAGCATGCACCAGCACACTTGGTCAGATCCCATTTTTGATAGAAGAGGAAACAGAGAACAAAAAACCTTGCAACATTCACACAATCGTAAGTGATGGAACCAGGATTCCAGTCTAGGTTTTCTGCCAAAAAATCTAGTTTTCTTCACGTAGTACCATGCAACCTCCCACCAGGTCTATCCTGACTGGTGAACAGTGGGGTGGAAGAAGATCAGATTGTTGGATTTCTGCCTTTGTTAGTACTTAGAGCCCTTGGTAAGGCCTTTCTGATTCTGGAAAGTAGGTAGTTCAAAACACTAGAGAAATGAAGACACTTAAATAAATGGAAAGACCATGGCAGTGGAATAAATGCTAATAGTGACTAGTTTTTCAAGGCTGTACCAAAGAACCAAATGATCATTTTATAAAGTTAGAGAAAAAAGTAATACCCAAATTCCTCTAGAGCAGGTGTCTGACATGGGGCCAACAACCCTCCTGAGTAAATAAAAATACTATCAAACACAGGTAATGTTAATATGTTGTTTTCTAAGTCAATATTGTGATTCTTATGTAGTTTAGTGGGCCCATTTCTATTTGAGTTTGGTACCTCTGACTTAGAAGAACAAAAGCTCAGGAACATCAAGGGTAAAAATGAAAGAAAGTCAAGATGAAGGAGCCTCTACTAGTACTATCTCACACTATACTATAGAGCAGTAATCATCAAAATGCTGTGGTATTGCTTAAAAAATAGAGATCGGTCAATCAGTGGAACAGATTAAGTGCGTGACATACAGAAGGAAACAGCAGCATGGTGTTTGATAAACTCAAATGCTCCAGCTACTATTAGACAAAACACTTCTGGGAAAACTGGAAAGCAGTTTGGCAAAAGTTAGGTAGAGACATTTTACACAATACGAAAAGGTAAACTCCAAACTTATACATGACATAGACATTATAAGCCACATCATATACAAATTAGAGGAGAAAATATGAACATAACTTTTACAATTATGGCTAAAGGAATAATGCTTGACTAGACCATAGACTGAGTAAAAATGCACATTTTTAATATATAAAAATTCTTTTTTTTTTGCACAAAAACCATGCAGATAAAATTAGAAGGGAAGCATACAACTAGGGGAAATCTTTACATCATGTTCTCTCTCTGATAAAGATATAATTTCTAACATATATAGGAAACTGATTCATTTATTTATTTATAAAAATAAGAATCATTCTCCAACATAGAAATGAGCAAAGAATATAAGTAGGCATAAATCCAAACTACGAATACTCATATGAAAAGATGCTCCAAATCACTAACAATTTGAGAAATGAAAATTAAAGGAACTTTGAGGTACCACCTCACACCTATCAGATTAGAAGGACTGCCCAGACAAGGAAAATGACAAATATTGGAGGGACTGTGGTAAAAGAGTATACTACACAAATTAGTTACTATAGATGGATCTGGTTTAGTCTTTTTGGAATGCGATTTAGAACTATGCCCTAAAAGTTCTTAAACCGCACATAAGCTTTGACCAAGTGATGTCACTACTAGATCTGTAGTTCATTTTATGATGACAATGACCTGGAAGTTAAGGTGGTGCTCATCAATTGGGAAATGGTTGAACAAAGTATGGAATGTGGGTGTAATGGAATATTATTATGGAATGAGAAATGATGAAGAGAAGAATTTAAACTGATACAGGGAGCAATTTCTACAATCACAACACTGTGGGGAGAAAAACAACTTTGAAAAACTTAAGAACTCTGATTAATGCCACCACCAAGAACAACTCCAGAGGACTGATGAAGAAGCATAAGGGATGATGGAATCAATTTGAAAAATAAGACACACATTTTCAGTTATAGTCATTCTGTAAATGTGTTTTGCTTGACTATATTTGTTAGAAAGGTTTTATTTTAAGGTAGAGGAGATCTAGGGATAGAGAAGAAAAAAGGGAGGGAAGGAAAGAAAGAAGGAAGGAAGAAAGAGAGAGAAGGAAAGTAAGGAAGGAAAAAAGGAAGGAAGGAAGGAAGAGAAGAAGAGAGGGAGGGAAGAAGGAAGGAAGAGAGGGAGGGAAGGAGGAAGGAAGAGAGAGCAGGACAGTTTTTAAAGTTACATTTTGAATTTAATTATATGTAAAACAAGAAAAACAAGCAGTACGTAACAGAAACTCACAATTTCATGAAAAACCTTTGATGTTTATAGAAATTGTTTTGTGAATTGATTTTTATTAAGAATTTCTTAAAGTCAGAAAATGACAGTTCTTGGAGGGGCTATGGAAAAAACTGATATTTTTCTGGTCACAGCCAATGTGGGAATCTTTTTTATTTTAATGTGCTTTTGTGTTACAAGGGTTCTAATTTGCTTTTTTTTTTTAGTGAAAGAGAATGGAGGTGGGAGTGAGAGGCAAGGTAGATAGGAATGCCACACAAGAAAGAAAGAAACAAAGAAGGAAGGAAGGAAGGAAGGAAGGAAGGAAGGAAGGAAGGAAGGAAGGAAGGAAGGAAGGAAGGAAGGAAGGAAGAAGGAAGGAAGGAAGGAAGGAAGGAAGGAAGGAAGGAAGGAAGGAAGAAATTAAAAACAAGAAGGTCATTGAAATGTTTTGTTTTGTTTAATACAAAGAAGAGTATAGAAAGAGGGAATTGCAGACAAGCAGACACTTGAAAGTTAGATGTTGAAATTATTACATATGTACTTAAAAAGAAAGACAAACTACACATAATAGTTTCTCTGTTTTATGTACAATCTTCTTTACTGTTAATAAATAAATAACATTTTTTAAAGCAGAAAAAACAAAAAAATAGGAAGTATGTACTTGATGCCTAGTCTTGGTACATCTCTTGATTGTACTACACAGCTCATTGTCTGGGGCTAATTGCCAGGCCTAGTTGTGGTTATTAGTTACATTCTCTCTTTTTTCTCCCCACTTAATAGTATTTTATTTTTTCTAATTACATGTAAAAAAAATTTTCAACATTCACTTTTGTAAGATTTTGAGTTCCAAGTTTTTTTCTCCCTTTCTTCCCACCACCCCAAGACAGCAAGCAATCTGATACAAGTGATATATGTACAATCATATTGAACATATTTCCACATTAGTCATGTTGTGAAAGAAGAATCAAAAGAAAAGAGGAAAATAACAAGAGAAAAAAAGAGAGAGAAAATAGTATGCTTCAATATGCATTCAGACTTCATGGTTCTTTCTCTGGATGTGGATTATTAGCTACATTCTCAAAGAATATTCCAGAATCATCCCACATGACCTTGAATCTTGCATGTTGTTGTCAAAAAGTTTATCGCCTACTATGGTGGGGATACAATATGTACATAGATGACATGAAGCACACACATAGTTCCACAAAGTTATTTCATGTAATAGAGAACAGTAGTAATTGTGGAAAACAGGAAAGGCCTAACACAGGAGGTGACCCCCGAGTTGTGCTTTGAAAGCCACTAGGGATTCTAAGAGGCCAAGGCTAGGAGTGTTGGTATTCCAGTTTTGCGGGCCAACCTGGGTGACTACACAGATATAATATCATGTATGGGGAATATCTAGCAGGTCCATTAGAGAGAATGCATGAAAAGGAATAATAGCTGGAAAGTTGTGGGAGCCAGACTGTGAAAGGTCTTAAATACCAGGCTAGGATTCTATCTTTTTCTCAGAGGCAATAAGGAACCATTAACATTTTTGAGTAGGAAGCTGTAGGGGCACAGGAAAAGTCCCACCATAAGAGGAAGGCATTCAGATTCCAAAGAAAGAAGCTGACCACGCCACACACATATATGTGTGTGTGTGTGTGTGTGTGTGTGTGTGTGTGTGTGTGTGTGTGTGTGTGTGCCTGTGTGTAGCAATGATGGGTACCAACCCTAGGCCAGGTCAGATATTGTATAGAAACAAACAAAAAAAAAAGTTTAGTGTCAGGGATGGCCCAGAGTCACTTGCAAGTCTTTCCACAGGATAGTTGGATCTCATTTTGCTATTTACCTTGACTTAAGGTAGTTTACATTCTCTGTGAGATGCGAGGTCACGTTCCTGGGCTCTGTCTACCAACACACTCCACCTTTCATGACCTGCTCATACATTTTTTCAGATATAATCTTCTACAAAGTTCCCTAAGGAGTGCACAAGTGGTTTTCTTAGCATGAAGGTGACAGAGGACCCCAACACCGAATTACATTGAAGACATAATCCATAGTAGCAATACAAGCATGGGCAAGAAAATAATATAACCGATAGGAAAATTACCACAATTGTTACAGTTTTCTTCCATTGCACCTCTAGGGAGGAGATGAAAGAATCTATGGCATCTGGTGGTTTTTCTAGGGCATTAATTTGGGTTTTCATATGTTTCAGTAATTTGGTGGTGCTATTTGATTCATTAAGGATAAGGGCACAGCAGGAGGTTTGTATTACAGCACAGGTTCTGCCTTGGGCAGTGGTCAAGATGTCTAGTGCCATTCTATTTTGTAATACCACTTTATGCATTTGTATCACTTATAATGTTAACAACCCCTGTGCCTCAATAGTATAATTAAGGGCACTTTGTATAAAATGTGTAAAGACTTCTGCATGGATCTTTATAATTCTAATCCAATACCAGGTGTAACGACATTTAAAAGGTGATTGTACCAAAAGAAAATAGCATGTGTCCAGAAGGCTTTGATAAGGGGTAGATTAGCTATAGGCTTGGTAGGCAGGGGTTGGGAGTCCCTTGGGAGACTGGAGGAAAGAAGAGAAGGTCTGAAAGAGCCACTATGATGGGTGGCAGATAAAAAGAACTGATGAGGAAGGAGTAAAAGTATTGACTTGCTGCAGTATTAAATTTGTAGTAGTCCCAGTGAGCTTGGCATTGTGACTTCCTCCAGCTCTGCTTCAGCAGCATGTGAGTAGGAATGAAGGAGATAAGACAGATAGTGGGAGTAATCCAGAGTTAGGATTTGGCTGGGTGTGATCATTGATAGGATGAAGGAAAAAAGGATTCAAGAACTGAAGATAGTGTAGAGATGGACTAATTGACTAATGGGTCAAAATTAGGAAGAATATGGTCAGAATATCAAGATAAAAATAAAGAATTACAGTTTCCCAGTTTTAAACTTCCAAGTTCCAATATCATATGCAAATTAGCTGCTGGGAAACAACACACTGCGCTCTCACTACACTGTGCACTCTAGAAAAACCCTATGGTCTCGCCAGCAGCCCGGATCGAAATGGAGGAGTGAGGGTTCGGGGTGGGGGGGGGGAGGAGCTTGGGCATTCACAGGCTACTGGCGCTTGAGATGCAAGATAGGTTAGTGGTGGTCCGTCCGACGTGAGGTGGCAAGGCAGACTGGCGGTGATCAGAGTTCACTCCGGGCCATGAGCCGGGCCGGGGCCGATGCAGCGGACGGGAGGAAAGAGAGAGGAGGCGTTTGGGCAGCCAGGGGCTACAGGTGCTTAAGGTGCAACACGGATTAGTGGTCGTCAGTCTGAGGTGAGGTGGCGAGGGGGAATGGTGGTGATCAATTAATGAGTTCACTCCCAGAGGTGAACGGGGCAGGGCTGAGGCTGCGCACCGAGCCGGAGGCTGGCCCGAAAGGAGGAGGAGTTTGGGCTTCCTGGGACTTTCAGGTACCTCGGGTGCAAGAAGAATCAGTGGTAGTCAGTCCGAGGTGAGGTCGCGAGGCAGATTCGTGGTGTTCAGTGAGTGAATTCACCCCAGGCGGTGTGCGGGGAACCGGGTCGAGGCGGCAGAGTCCGGGGCGGGCTGGCGTTGCCGAGGGCGCACAGGAATGGAGGAAGAGTTTGGGCATCCTAGGGCTACACCTGCTTGAGATACAAGCAAGATTAGTGGTGGTCAGTTCGAGGTGAGGTGGCGAGGCGGATTGGTGATGGTCAGTGAGTGAGTTCACTCCGGGCGGTGCCCTCGGCAGGCTGTGAGCGGGAACGCGGCAGAGGCAGACGCGGGCTTTGCCTAGGACGCACCGGAAAGGAGGAGGAGTTTGGGTATCCAGGGGCTACAGGTGCGTGAGGTGCAAGACGGCTTAGTGGTGGTCAGTCCGAGGTGAGGTGGCGAGGCGGATTGGTGGTGATCAGTGAGTGAGTTCACTCCTGGCCTTGAGCGGTCCTCGGTGGACCTGGGCGGCGGACGGGGCGGGTGGCAGGGGCAGCCCGTTGGGGGCGGGTGGCCTGACTGGCCTCATGTTCGGGCCGGAAAGGAGGAGGAGTTTGGGCATCCAACTGCCACCAGCGCTTGAGGGGCAAGACGTAGTAGTGGTCGTTAGTCCGAGGTGAAGTAGGGAGGCGGATTGGTGGTGGTCAGTGAGTGAGTTCACTCGGGGTGGTGAGGGGACTGGAGAGGGACCCGGCTTTCCTGTCAGCTGTAGTGGATGCCCGGCGCAAGGGAGCAAGGGCAATGGCCTGGCAGAGCGACTAGCTGCGTGTAGCCAGGCCAGCCAGAGGGGAAGCACCCCGTGGGCTCCTCGCGGGATCGTGGGTAACGAGTGGAAGGGGAGGTGGTGAGAGCCCTTGGATCGGCCAAGAGAATTTCACCCTAAGAGCACCGTGTCTCGGAAGCTAAGCAGGGTTGGGCCAGCTTAGTACTTGGATGGGAGGCCCGCCTGGGAATACCGGGTTCTGTAGGCTTTTTCCTTTTCCTCCAGTCACACCTGAGTTAGGGTCCTGAGACTGAGAGATCCTGCAGAAGTGGAGGGGAATCAGCGCCTGACGCCCCGAGCAGTACTAGGGAAGTTGGGTGGGGAAGCAGTAGGGTTTGTGAAGTTCTCCCTGGGCTTGGCTTTGCCCACCCCTAGAGGAAAGCAGGCATTCACTCTAACCGAGAGACAATGTCCAAAAGCAGTGTAGCAGGTAGAAAATGAGGGAGGAAACTGTGTTGAGCACCCTCTTTAAATAAAAGCCCTGGAGGCCTGGCCCTCCCCTCCAGTACAGAAAGCAACTGAACAACAGCGGCTTCAGTCCCAGAAGACACTTTCTTTGTAGGTTTGTTTGTCCTTGCAGAAGTTTTCCAGCAATTCTGTTTCCCAGCCCTCTGAGAGGAAATGAGCTGGAACATTTGGCTACCCTTCAAGCCAGGGGTGGGGAACCTACAGCCTAAGAGGCCACATTTGGCCTTCTAGGTCCTCAAGTAGGGCCCTTAGTCAAAGTATACATGCACACACACACACTTCATTTTGCACCCTAAATCTCGCATTTCTATAAGGGATAGCATGTTTCATCATCAGTCCTGGAATCATGCATGGTCATTGTATTGATTGTGTTTATGGTCTTGTTATTCTACAAACTCTTGTCCTGGTTCTGCCCTTTTCATTCACTATCATTTTATAAAATTCCTCAAAACTGTTCACTGTAATAATAGTGACACGGTACTATAAATTATTTTTCTGGTTCTGTTCACTTTTCTCTGCATCAGTTCATGTAGATCTTTCTATGTTTCTGAAGTCATCTGTTTTCTCATTTTATAAAGCCCAATATGGGGTGTTCTAGGAGGACTAGCATCTCTGGTGTGAGGGCTTACTGAGCCATTTTCAGGGCTGCTCATCCACCTTTGGGATCTACTTGGTACTCAGCTCTCACATGGCTCCAAGAATCTGTAGCATGCCCAGAAGCCATACCCCAGTAAAACTGTCTAGGGAGACAGGCTAAACAAGTTTGAGAGTAACCAAGAGGTCTCAGACTGGTTGGTGAGTTAGGGAGGTGTCTACCCCAAATATATGAAGACTTCCTCCCTGTGGAATAGGAGGATGAGAATAATTTGTTCCTAGGGCCATAAAGGAGGCTGAAGCTGGTGGTATGGAGCACTTAGAGCTTGGTCACATAACAAAAATGCCATGGTCATCCTTTGCATCCCAGGCTTTCCCCAGTCATCTTGACTTTTGTCTAACCACTAGACTTTGATGACTCTGGAAGAGTGAGGTTAATGACTTTGTCAACTCGGCCTGATTTAAATCCAATCCCAGCATGAGTCAAAACATCAACCCCCGATGTCATTGGTCCTCATCCAAAGGAAGGACAAGCAACATTCCACCACAGTCATATAACACAACTTTTTCTGCCATTCCTGAATATCTTTTTTTGTGTGTAGTGTTCGCTTCAAGGATTCTCCTTTCCATCTGATCAGAAGGACTTCCAATAACTGAAGTAATCAAAGAGTTCTTTCTCCACCTCTGACCATTACCCAGTTTGGTCAGAATACGAAAGGAAAGTATTGTTCTTGAGTGGATCATTCAAGGTCCCTTACTCTAATCCAGTCACCACCCTAATTGCTAGGGGAATGAGTCTTTCCTGGGCTGATCTGAAGAGAGAGGAGCAGTACTGTGCCTTGTTTCAGAATTGTTACTTAAAGACCAATAAAGTTTCTCTTTCCTATCACTGTCCATCACACCAACAATCAATCTAATCACCCAGGTTTAACTGCTGGCATCATCTTCCACTCCTCTTTCTTAGTAACTCTATATACCCAATCTGTCCTCAAATCTTGTCTTCCCCCCCTCCACATCTCCTGCTGATGGTATCCCTTTGTCTCTATCCATTCAGTGACCACTCTAGTTCAGACTCTCAACTCTTCTTACCTGAACTGAACTGTTTTCCTGTTTTTATCCCTGCCTCAAGTCTGTCCCCATTCCAAGCAACCTTCACACAGCTGCCAGAGTGATCTCAAAGTGGTAATCTGATCATGTCAGCCCCACTGCCCTCACCTCTGGCCCCACTTAGTAAACTTCAGCAGCTCCCTGTTACCTCTCCTTTTGGGGGGCATGTAAAGGTCTTCCCAACTTGGCCTTTTCCCATCTTTTCAGTCTTCTTACAAAGTACTACTATACATTCAACAATCCAAGCATAAAGGCCTGCTTTCTTTGAACATGAAACTGGAGCTCCTGGCTCATTCCTTTCCACTGGAGTCCCCCATGCCAGGAATGTGCTTCCTCCTAGCTTCTCTGGCTTCCTTTAAGACATGTTTCCCTCAGCAGAATGTAAACTCCTTGTGGGCTAGGATTGTTTTTGCTTTTTCTTTGTATCTCAGTTGCTTAACATGATCTTTGTATAGGGTAATCATTCGATAAATGCTTATGAGATGATTGATTGATAGAAAAGATCCTCATTGAGCAATAGGTGATCTCCATGCTCTCTACCAGCCTTTCCAATTTTGAGATTCTATGTAAAACTTTGAATGACTGAATGAAAACCTTTTTACAAGTACCTACTATGTGTCAGGCATTGTACTACACACTGATGATACATATACAAAAGTGAGGTAATACCTACTCTCAAGGGTCTTTTAAAGGGGGAGATAGCATTTATAGGGTAGTGGGTGGCCATGGAAGACAGATTTTGTCTGGAGAATCACAGAGTCGGTGAGGGGAACCCTAGGACAGTAGGTTGCCATGCCCTTTCCAATAGCAAGAATATTCTTAGTTTTTGACTGTCTCCTAGGCAGTAGATAAAAAGGAGTGGAAAGGAAGGAAGCAAGCATCTGTTAAGTGCCTGCTTTATACCAGCTGCTCTACTACAAGCCTGGGAGATAGCTGCTAATTACTATTCCCATTTTACTATTTAGGAAACTGACGCTGACATAAGGTGAATGACTTGTCCAGGATCATACAGCTTGTATCTGAGATAAGATTTAAAATCTATTGTTCCTCACTCCAGACTAGGTACTCCATTCCATGCCCCTAGCAATTGGGATGGGGGTGGAGGGAAAGAGGAGGGTTACTAGTGTGGCTACTGGGGAGATGGCAAGATGCCAGGGTAGATGCTGGTTGGTGGCTGGAATGTGAAGCAGGAGACTGGCTAGATAGAGCTAGAGAGATAGAGGGTTAGGTGAGTTTGATCTCACTCATCCACCCACCCATCTTGGTGGTTTAGGCCCAAGGCTATGTTCTAAAACTGAGCAGATGAACTGGGGGGAAGAGGGAGGTTAGAAACAAGGTCTCTGGGGAAAAGGGGGAAGAGTTCCAGGGGGAGGGAGGAAGAGGGAAAGCCCATTGTCAGGACAGTTAATAAGATGTCCCTGCCTCCTAGTGGATTCCTGGGTTGGATGTAAAGAGCAGGCTGGTCTCAGAGGAGATAGCATTCACTATTTAATTTGGAGTATGACTGAATAAGTGGGAATTCATGTAAAATCTTTTTGCAAATGCAGGGAGCACCAGTGCAGAAAGCTGTACCTGTCCGAGACCAGCACACAGGTTGGCAAGGCCAGTTGGAACCAAGATAGAAGGCCATCACAGGAAAAGCTTGAACCATTTACTGAGGAGGATTCCCAGAGCACACTGGCTAGAGCAGTGTTTGATTTCATGGGTCAGACATGGAGCCTGTCCCCATTCCTCTTTACCTGGGTTCTGCTGAATTCTCTCAGTCAAGTCACAGGTGAGTGATCTCACCCAACTAGTCCTTCCCATACTTTAGGCCTCTCAGCTGGAGTTGGGGGGAGTAGGTTGGACAGGGGAAAGGGGGGAGGGGAAAGGCTCCAGGACTTGGAAATAGCAAGGTCCACACAGGAGAAAGAAGAAGAGAGGTACAAGGTGAGGAAGCTGCTTGGCACCATCACTCTCCTCACAGATGAGAACCCAGCTCCAGAGGTCTGAGGGACAAAGACCTGAGCACAGCTGGAGATCAGGCAGGACTAGGCATGGCTCCACTGAGTTATGTCACCTGCACTGCTTAGCAGAAGCTGTGTACTTCCAATGAGGTGCCATCTTAGTGTAGATTTCACACACACAAGTCCTGAGCCCTTTCTTGGCCCCCTTGTTGGGGAGAGCTGAGCTGAGGCAGCCCCAGAGGGAGCCATGGCCTTTCAATGTGCCAGCATCTGTAGCTTTATTAATGTAGCTCATCAACCACACTGAAATGACGAACCTCTGAAGCAGCCTTGGCCCCTGTGCCTTGGTCCTGCAGGCTTGGAAGCCTTTGAATAATAAGGACTGAGGGAGAGGGGCTTAGTAAGGGTGAAGAAGGGGAAAGAAACTTAGGGTTGAGAGGTAGAGGTAACCTTAGAAGGCACTGAGTCCAACCCAGATTTGAAAAAATCCTACCAGGATACACCTGACCAGTATTCATCTAGCCTTTCCTTTAAGGCCTACAGTGAGAAAGGGCCCACTCCTGCCTCCTGAGATGATCCACTGTACAACTGGTTAGCCCTGGTGGTTAGGACATTTTTTCATTACATAAAGCCTGAATTTGGTCTTCCACCCATCTATCCATCACTCTTAGTTCAGGCCTCTAGAGCCAAAAATAGTAAGTTCTTCCTGTACATTATGACCTGGGGAATCCTATATATCTGTAAAGATAGATACATCTTTGTGTGTATTATCCAATATACCATTGATACATAAATGTGTGTTTATGTATGTATGTGTATATATAGCTTGTCCCTAAAAGGTGCTAATGGCATACTGGAGATAGATATTCATTTATGTCTATGAGTGTTTGTTTAAAATACTTGTGTGTTACACACACACATACACACATATATACTTATACACATACATGTTAATATCAGGTAATCTAACCTAAGAGAAAAACAATTAGCTGCGGAGAGGGTGCAGGTTGAAAGAGGAGAGTTACAGATAACTCTGAGGTTGCAGTCCTGGGTTACTGGGCAGGATGTTGCTGTCTTTGACACAAATAGCAAATGTTGGGGAAGGAGAAGACTGGAATGTGCTGGTAATTATCCTTCTCTTGGGCATACTGAGTTTGAGAAAGAGAAAGGCCATCCAGACTATCTCTAAGCCTACATTGCCTTTTTCCTTCTTTGGTAAGTAAAGTGTGATCTGTTCCTCTCCCCTGCCCAGGCAGGACTGCCAGTGGCACAGGTACTTGTGTCCCTGCAGGTAAGGGGTTCTGCCTGAAGAGGATGTGAGGAGGTTCCATCTTCTTCCAGATAGGCACAAATTTCAGAACTGAGATGTGAGAGACTGGAAAAGGGACTCAACTTAGAGTCACAAGGGCTTGAGTTCAAATCCTGCCTCCAATGCTTATGAGCTTTGGGGCCAACTCTTGGGCCTCCAGTTCCTCATCTGTAAAATGAAGGGATTGAACTAGATGGTCTCTATTACCTCTTCTAGGTGTAAATGACCCCATGACCTGGCCTTTTAAGTCAATGTTCTTTCCATTACTAAGATATTATGCCATCTTAACCTGTATTGTCACATCAATTTAACCCTACTTTTGAAACAAGAATTTATTTAGCACCTACTATGTGCCAGGTACTAGGCTAAATTCTTATAAATAGTATCTCACTGGATCCTCCCAACAACCCTGTGAATTAGGTACTTTTATGATACCCATTTTGCAGTTGAGGAAACAGAGGCAGATAGTGGTTAAGTGACTTAGCCAGATCAGACACCCAGGAAGTGTCCAAAGTTAGATTTGAGCTAGGGTCTTCCTGACTCTCTATCCACCTGGTTAGAACTATATTGTCTGTGTGACCCAGAACAAGTCACATAACCTCCCAGTGTCCTCCCCTCCATAACTCACCCCAGGACGTCCTCCTCTATCCTGTCCAAGGCTTCTGCCTGGGATCCTAGACCTGGAGATGCAAGGGAAGTTAGAGGTCATCTAGTTCACTTGCTTCATTTTAGAAATAAGAAAGGGGAGTCCTAGAACGCAGAAGTGACTTGTCCACAGTCGCAGAGTAAGACAGGAGCAGAGCTGGAATTGGAACCTGGTCCCAGCACAGAGATCTCACTTTACCACTCTGCCATCCCCACTGAGAATGGCATCCAGATTCCTTGGTACCAAACTAATGCTTTGACTCCAATTCCACTCCATTTTCTAATATGTCATAGCACCCACCACATGAGCTGAGACTTGAAGGAAAGTAAGCAGTCAGATGGGGCAGCAGGTGGCACTATAGTGCCCAGAGTACTGAGCCTCAAGTCAGGAAGACAAGTCCTGCCCTGAAGCAGCTACACTTAGCAGCTGTGTGGTCCTGGGCAAGTCACTTAACCCTGTTTACCTCAGTTTCTTCATCTGTAAAATGAGCTGGAGAAGGAAATGGTAAAAACCACTCCAGTCTCTCTGCCAAGAAAACCCCAAATGGAGTCAGGAAGAGTCAGACAGAACAAACAACTGAACAGCAAAACAAAAGGTTCAGATAGATGCAAACAAGATGTGCTGTTGGGCCTGGGTAAAGACACCAAAATGGGAAATGGAATGAACACTTTGGGAAGAGCTAATAGTCATTTTGTCTGGAACGAGAAATGCATAAAGAGGAAGAAAGAACAGGAGAAGGCTGGAAAGGGAGCAGACCGTGGAGGCTCCAGAGGTTGTATGCTCATCCTGGAGGCAACCAAATCTCCTCCCCATCTCCCAACTCTGGATATTTTTGAGCCAGGGAGGTATGGGCAGGGCTCTGCCTGGATTACTTTGTCAGCTCAGGGGAGGATGAATTGGAGAAAGAAGAGAGAATAGGAGCAGGGAGATGAATTAAGAGGCTATGGCAATAGTAAAGGTGAGAGGTGATGAGAGCCTGGCCAAGGGAGGCCATGTGAGCAGAGGGGACGGAATATGTAGGAAAGGGGCTGAAGTGGGAGAAGAAACAAGAATTGGTGACCAATCAGCCATGGACAGCAGGAGAGGGAATGTCAAGGCTGAATCCAAGGCTCCCTACCTGGGGTACTGAGTTCGTGGTGTGCTCCTCAACAGAAGGAGGGAGGCCTAGAGAAGGGTCAGATTGGAGAGAAAGACAAGGACTTTTATTTTACAATACCTCTGAGATGCCTGTGGTATATGCAGGGCGTTCCTCAGGGCCTTTCTGCATTTTTTTATTCTCTCAGGTAAGTAAAGAGCCACCTTTCCTGTGCCCTTATGAGTCTTGTTTCCACCTTGTCACAGGCAACTGCATCTCAGAAGGGGTGTCCTTTCTGAACAGGATCCAGGGAGATGATGTTCTGATTCCTCTGGACCCAAAAGTAGGAAATGAGACCCAGAGGATTAGATTGTACTTGGAATCTAAGAATCTGCTCCTACTCACCATCTATCTAGGGGAGAACAATTCAAGCAGGATCATTTCCCAGAAGGAGTATGAAGGGAGGCTGTTTGCCCCTGATGATAACTCTCTGCAGTTAATGAATGTGACCTCTGAAGACAGTGGATGTTATGAAATTCACACATCATCAGTCTCAGGAGACATACATACTCAGAAGTTCAATTTAACTGTCTTTGGTAAATGAACCACTTGCCCCCTTTTGGACCCCACCCTGCTTTCACACACTTGTACACTTTTAAAAGCTTCCTTCTACTCTTCCTCTTTTAGACCTTTCCAAAACCCATCTTCTCCTCTAACTTTGTCACTTAGAAAGGGAAGGAGGGGTTTTTTCCTTACATAAGTGGAAAGTAGAGGACAGAAACCTGAGGGTTGAAGGCCCACCCGTGAGAATGAATGGGACTGACTGAATTACAGACCTACCTTCCCTGGAGAACCACATAAAGGTTACTAAGCTACTCAGTCACTCAGTCCTTCCTCAGCCCTCCCCCTGGGAATTTCTCTGGACTGAAGAGCAATCCCTGAAGGCTGAATGTGCCCCTGAAATAGTGAGGCAGGGACAATGTCTCTTTCTGGGTGTCCCCATTCTGATGAGAGAGAGGAAATGTGATGTAGTGGGTAAAGAAGTGGAGTAGAGGAAGATGATTGGTGCTTACTAGGAGAAAAGGAAGGCTTTCTGGGGAGAAAATGGGGGACAATTGAAGGAATTTAGCAAATACTGGCACTCTAGAAGAGAGACACTCCAGGTACTGCCTATTGTCATGTTTTATTCATAGCTTATCTGGTCATTTCTGTTTCTCTGCCTTCTGTTCAAACCACGTAGGCCCTTTTCTCTCTTTATTACCTTTCTTTCCATACTTCCACACCCCCACTTTCCTGCTCCTTTTTTACCCAAATGTCAAAAAGTTCTGTAAGGAGTAGAATCTCTGCTAGTCCCCCTTTCCTATTCCCTTCTCCCTCCCCTTGCTTCCTTCATATATTCCCCTTTCCAAGCTTCTATCCCATTTCTCAGTGACACATTGATGCTGAGTGATCCTAACTTATTTTTTTAGAGACTGTAAGTTCAGACTCTCACATGAACTCCTGGATCAGCTTTGTCATCCCAACCCTACTATTGGTAGTCGTGATAGCAGTGTGTGCCTATCTACAAATAAGATGGAAAATCCTTAACAAAATAAAAGGTAACCCGAGGACAAGAGAGATTATGACTGTACTGGGGTAATGGGGCTTGGGCAGAGAATTGTAGTGGTTTTGCCTTTTGGAGAAGTGAGGGAAGAGATGGGCCCTGAGTCCTGTGTATTCTTATCAGAGGCCTAGCTTCATGGCAGGGATATGACCAGCCTGCTCCTGGACACCTCTCTTCTCATCTCCAGGCATCTACAGAAGAAGAAGAAACATACCACCAGTACCAAACCACAGGGAGGAAAGAAGTCTAGAGGAGGGATGTGCACTTGTCCAGATGTCTTCCCTTTTAGATCAAGAAACACAGACAAGTGCAAATCAAAACAACTCTGAGGTACCACATCACACCTATTGGCCAACATGACGAAACAGGAAAATGGTAAATGTTGGAGAGGATGTGGGAAAATTGGAACACTAATACATTGTTGGTGGAGTTGTGAAATGATCCAACCATTTTGGAAAGCAATTTGGAACTATGCTCAAAAGGCTATAAAACTGTGTAAACTCTTTGATCCAGCCACTACCACTACTAGATCTGTATCCCAAAGAGATAATAAAAAAGGGAAAAGGACCCACATGTACAAAAATATTCATAGCAGCTCTTTTTGTGGTGGCAAAGAATTGGAAATTGAGAGGATGCCCATCAATTGGGGAATGGCTGAGCAAGTTGTGGTATATAAATGTAATGGAATACTATTGTGTTATAAGAAATGATGAACAGGCTGACTTCAGAAAAACCTGGAAAGACTTATATGGTCTGATGCTGAGTGAAGTGAGCAGAACCAAGAGGACTTTGTACACAATAACAGCCACGTTATGCAATGAACCCTTCTCAGCATTACAAGGATCTAAGACATCTCCAGAGGCCTGGGGATGGAAAATGCTGTCCACATCCAAAGAAAGAACTATGGGAGTCGAATCGCTATCACTTATTTTTACCTTCTGTTGAGTTTTGTTTCATATTTCTGATGGTTCCTCCTATTGGTTTTAATTTTCACTTACAACTTCACTAATGTGAAAATATGTTTAATGGGTATGTAAATGTAAAGCCTATATCACATTCTGTGCCGTCTTGGGGAGGGTGGGGGGGAGGAAAAGGGAGAAAAATTTTCAACTCAAAAGCATAAGGAAAAAAATAAAAAGAAATTAAAAAAAAAAACACAAACAAGGACACGGGTAAGACAGCTCCTTGCTAGCCGTTTATAAATATAGATATAGAAAGCAAAGGCAAGAGGGGTAGGCAGAGAGAAGATGATCTTGCCTCTTGGTCTCCGTTTTATTCCTTTGATTTTTCATCTTCCAACTCATTTACATAAGTTTGGGGCTTAAAAAGCTAAGGGTGCCCTAATGCTGAGAGCCCTTGACACTTTCCTGGAAGGGCATCCTCTAAATGGACAGTGATATGGTGCACTTGAGCCATCAGAAAGTAAGTAGTAAGCCCCAAGAAATTCTAATCCTAAATAAGAGGTGCCTCTAATAAAGATCTTATCCCTGGTGATCAGGAAATCAAAATGAGAGAACAGCATCAAGTCTAAAGTAACTAGGTATACAGGATAACTGTGTTTCAAAGTGATTGGCACCTGGGTCAAGACATCTCGTTGTGGACAGGAAATGCCCATTTTAGCCAAGGCTGGTAAAATGATGGATTCCACATTATTGGGGAAAATCCTCTAGGGTTTTTTCCCTCTGGTGTCATCATTTGGTGTCTGAGGGCTCTCTTGCCTTTTAAAAAAAGCTGTGCTGGGGGAAAAGGTCTCTGGGTTGTAAGCTGAAAGATCAATGGTGGCAGAATCCAGTCTTCCTCCTATTGAGAAAGAGGGAGCAGCTGAGCTGAAGATTCCAGCTTGAGCCTGGAGCTGAAGGCAGATGGGAGCCTCAGATCCCAAAGTGCTAAAAATGCTGAAAGAGAAAGCTACCTTAGCAGAGCCCCTGAGATCTTTTAAAGGCAAGTGTGTGGTTTTCTGACAAGTGTATGATTTTTGATTAATGGCTTGACAATATGAAGGTCATTTATATAGAACTCTCTGTCCAGTAGAGCCTTGTCAACTACAGTCACAGAAGAACATGAAGGAGTGATGCTGGCCAGAATCTGCACACCACAAGAGAGTAGCCCAGACAGCAGCAGCACAACAGCATAGACCAAAGGCATTTCCCCTGCACTGTTGGAAGCTTGTGCACAGATGTCCTCTACGTGTGTGATTCTCCCTAAGTGTCCTCACTTCCCATTGAGGGCGTATATTGGTGGCAAACTCTACCTCAGATTTCTAGGAGAAATGTCCTTATTTCTCTCTTTACTGACCTCTTGGATGGTATTCTGCCCATTATCCTCATTCCCCTCTCTCCTACCAGAACTCCATCCTCTGAATGCTGATCCCTCACAAGCGAGCTTTCACTTTTTCTTGTCTAGAAATAGACCCTCAGGCCATTTCTTTTTTTCTTTGCTTTTTTTTAAAAAAATAAATAATAATTTATTTAATTTTAGTTTTCAACATTCACTTCCATAACATTTTGAGTTTAAAATGTTCTCTCCCTCCCTCTCCTCCACCCTTCCCAAGATGACGTGCAATCTGATTCAGTCTCTACTTACATATTCATATCATATTTTCACATTACTGATGATATAAAGAAGAATTACAACTAATGAGAGGAACCATGAGAAAGAAGAAACAAAAGAAAAGGAGAGCACACAGTATGATTCCATCTTCATTCAAACTAGTTCTTTCTCCAGATGCGGATAACATTTTTTATAGTCAGACTTTTTTTTTTTTGCCCAGTTTGCTCATGATCCCAGCCAGTTTCTTGAGTTATAAACTCTTTATTAAGGTAGGAATCTGCTTCCAGTGTAGAGAATGTACTGTCCCAAGCTTTGGGGGTTTTGTGTGGCTGTTTTCAGAGATGTTTCTAGGGACCTGTAAATTTTCTGTTCTTCCAAGGTGGTACAAGCAAGTGTTTACTCCTTTCCTAGCCTGTGTTCTGGTCTGAGTGACCACAAGCCTTCTTTTCTGCCTTGGAACTGTGAAGAGGATTCCATCTCCACTACCACTACAAGCTCCACCACACCAACACTCCTTGCCCCAGGATGGCCACCCAGAACTATGACCCAGATCCAAGCACAGGCAAAACAAGACAATTCTTCCTCACCACCAGCAAAGAGATCCCTGCAATGCCCTTCTGATCAGCCACTTGATTTCCCCCTCAGTCTGGGGGCAGAGCTCAGGAAACAGCCATCTCTCCTGGGATGTGTCTGGACTGGGGCTGGGACCAAGCTTCTCTCTCACCAAGGTCACAGACTTTTCCTACTGACCTTCTAAGTTGTCTTTGGCATCTTGGGGATGAGAAGTCTGGAAACCACCACAGCTGCCCCTGATTCAGTCCTCTGATGCCTGCTCCAGGTTCACTGGCCTGGTCATTAGTTGCACACCCACGCTGACTGCACTCCTCTCCCAGCCTTGCATGATAGACCTTTCCAATCAACCATTCAGGTTGTCTTGGGCTGGAAATTTGTTTCACTCTGTCTTTTTGTGGCTTCTGCTGCTCTAGAATTTGTTTAAAGCCATTTTTTACAGATATTTGGAGGGTTTGGGGGGAGAGCTCAAGCAAGTCACTGCTTTTACTCTGCCATCTTGGCTCCACCCCTTGGATGGCATTTTCTGTCATGAGTCTTTTGGAGTAGTCTTAGATCCTTGCATTGCTGCGAAGAGCTAAGTCTATCAAAGTCAGTCATCACACAATGTGGCTGTTACTGTGTACAATGTTCTCCTAGTTCTGTTCATTTCACTCAACATCAGTTCATATCAGTCCAGGTTTTTCTGAAGTCAGCCTGTTCATCATTTCTTATAGCACAATAGTATTCCATTACATTCATATACCACAACTTGTTCAGCCATTCCCTAACTGATGGACGTCCCCTCAATTTCCAATGCTTTGCCACCACAAAAAACTGCTATAAATATTTTTCTACATGTGGGTCATTTTCCCGTTTTTCTGATCTCTTTGGGATACAGACCTAAAAGTGGTATTGCTGAGTCAAGGCCATTTCTGACCAGCTCTACACCAGGCCACAGAGCCCTTTCTCTATCTACCCCATTCCAGTTCTTCTTCATGTATTGTCTTCTGCCATTACATCTAAGTTCCCTGAGGACAATGTGAATACCAAGACAGACCATGGTATCCCAAAGACCTCACTTCAAATTCTGCCTTAGCACTTAATAGCTGTGTGGCTATGCCATCCCTCTACTCAGTAAACTGCAGTGGTTTTGTATTACCACCAAAGTTACACATCAGTTTCACTGTTTGGCATTAAAAGACCTTCACAACCTGACCCCCTTTCTAATCTTCTTATGTTTCACTCCCCTCTGAGTACTCCAGGACCCAGTTCACTGGCCTTGTTGTTCCTTACACACAAAGCTCTTTCCTGGCTCTGTTCTATTTCAGGCGGTCTCCTATGCCTGGAATACTTTCCCTCTTCACCTCTACCTCCTTGCTTCTCTGACCTCCTTCAAATCTCAGATTAAATGGCACCTTCTGCATGCATACACTCCCTACGTCAAGACACTTCCCTTTGAGACTACCTTTCATTTCTGTAGTATCTATCACATATTCATACACAGAGTACCCTCTTAGATCATTATCCCAGAGCCAGGCTAGCTGTATCAACTCCTGAGGGTTCTAGAGGGTATCCCTCAAGGGGTAGGGCTATGAACCCTTGGGCTTCTATGGGCTGAAACCTCACAGGTTTTCTTTCCCCTCACACTGTTAACTACTAGTGAACTTGAGCTTTTACAGAAGGATAATTTCCTTGAAAACATAGCAAGGAAACAAATATAAATATTTCCCCCATACACCTTTGGGGCACACTCTCCCCAATATTAGTCTGTAGAAAGGGTAGACTCAGACTCAGAACAATTTCTAAACAGCATTGTTCCCACCAAGGTCATGTCCAAATTCATCTAATGCTGGCCGGGTCACAAAGATCCTGAGGTTTGCTCTTTCTTGCCAGCTGCAAGACTAGCATTGACTCAACTCCCAAATGACTCACTCTCCTTATGTTTTGAAACTCACAAGCTTGTCACCTCTAATCTTCCACAATTGCCAAAGTAGTTTCCTGAACCCCAGGTCTGACCTTGTTGCTCTTCAGTCATATTTCAGTCATGTCCAACTCTTCATGGCCCCATTTGGGGTTTTCTTGGCAGAGATACTGCAGTAGTTTACCATTTCCTTCTCCAGCTCATTTTGCAATGAGGAAACTGAGGCAAACAGGGCAAAGTGACTTGCCCAGGGTCACACTGCTAATAAGTATCTGAAGGCAGATTTAAACTCAAGAAGATGAGTCATCCTAATTCCAGGCCAGGGCTCTATCTACTGCACCAGCCTAGCTTGTAACCCCTCTACTCCATAAATTCCATTAGACTCTCTATTACATCTAGAATTAAATATAAACTCCTTTGTTGAGCATTTAAAGCCCTTGACAACCTCATCCCAACCCATCTGTCCAGGTTCATTATACATTCCTACCCTTCCACACACACACTCTGTAGTCCAGTCTAACCAACCTTCTTACTGCTGCTCATGCACAATATTCCCTGTGTCTCCACGCCATTACGATGGCTATTCTCCATAGTTGGAATACTCTCTGTCTTCACTTCGACCTCCTTGAATCCCTGGTATCCTTCAAGACTCTGCTTAAATGTCACCTTCTCCATCATCTACCATCCTTTCACCTCCTAGAGCTTTCCCTAACAAAACTACCTTATATTTGTTTCCTGTGTCTTTTGTATACACATACATGGCACACAAAACAACGTGTGCTTTGTCTCATATGACAGAATAGAAACTTCTTAAGGGTAGGAACTTGCTCACGTCTGCACCCCCCTCGCCACCACCCTCCCTCGCTCTCTCTCCACCTCGCACTTGCCCCTTCCTCCTGGCTCTCCCTCGTCAGACCCCCAAACCCGGAAGCCTACTTGCACTCAAAAGGCGGGAAGAGGAAGAGGAAGAGTTTTGCAAACCCTGCCCCGCCAAAGCTTAACACACAGCACACACTGAGGACCTCGTTTACGTCGGGGAACACTGTGGGGAGACGCCCCTGGAAAGAAGAGCACTTTGGCCATCCAGGGACTACCAGCGCTTGGGGTCAGACACTAAAGGCGGCTGAGCTGCGGTCAGTCCGAGGTGAGGTGGCGAGGCGAATTGTCGGGGGTCAGTGAGTGAGCTGGCCCCGGCCGGGGAGCGGACTGGAGGGGGACCCGGCTATCCTGTCCGCTGGGGGGGAGGGCCGGCGCAGGAAACGAAAGGGCAGTGGCCCGGCGGGCCGGGGGTGGCCGCAGCAGCCGGAGGGGAAGAACCCTTTCCCCCAGTCACACCTGCCCCCCGCCGCAGAGCGGGACGGGGTCCAGAGGCTGTTTTGGTCCTGAAACTAGTGCCAACAGCAGCCCCTCTTTGGGTTCTTGGGATCGCAGGCTTAGAGTTCCTCAACAGAACTGGAGAGGACCTCAGGACATAGTGACTCCCTCATTTGGCAGAGGAAGAAACAGGTCTATAGAGATCAAGTGAGTTGCTTAAGGGCATACAAAGTATTCATCAAGGCCAATTTGAACCTAGGTCCTTTGCTTCTAACTGAACTCTTCCTGAGTTCAAATCAGGCCTCAGACATTTAGTAGCTGTGTGACCCTGGCAAGTCACTTAACTGTTTGCCTCAGTTTCCTCATCTGTAAAATGAGCTGGAGAAGGAAATGGCACACCATTCCAGTATCTTTGCCAAGAAAACCCCAAGATGAGGTCATAAAGAGTCTGACACAGCTTCAGCTGAATAACAACAACCTCTGACTCCAGAACTAGTGCTCCTTCCATTGGACTACACACTGGTATGGTGACCTTAGAAATCATCCTAAGCTGGACTCCACTTTTTTTGTTTTTTGAGAATGAGTCTCCCTCTCTTTCTTAGGTTGGAACTGGACAAGCCACTCATGGGGGGATCCCATACTGATCAGTATAGGAGCATTAGCATACTCCATGTTTTCTGATGTGAGCTGGTTTGGCCCTCCCTAGTCAACTCAATGGCTCTCCACTCCCAGGGCTCATCATATTAGTGCCAGATTTACCTGGCAGGGGTAATGATCACATGATCACAAAGATGGTTTCCCCAGGATGAGGCTTATCCATTGCACTCTTGATGGACTGACCTCTACAATTTCCCCAAATGCTTTCCTTCTGGGCCTCAGTGGCCTCCAGAGACTTCAGATGAAGAATATATCCTACCTAGAGCTATAGACTGATTGATCTCAAATACATCAATTATTGTGCATTCTCTTTGGCCTCTGACCAAAAATTCTCTTTTCCCTCAAACTTTTTTTTTACACCTTTACACTCTTTCCAGACTCTGTTTTTCCTAGTAGGCTTACCACCAACTTCCTTACTCTGCTAATTGGCTTCCAAGGCCCTTCAATTTCAGAGCTGATTTCTTATTTGTAACTCCTGGCTCTTCTTTACTCTATGTAAAGAAGCAAAAGGGATCTTGACATAGTGAATAAAAGTGACACTTGGAGTTAGTAACACCTGGATTTAAATCCCACCTCCCCCCTCCAAAACACTGAGCAAGTCTTTTACCCTCTGTCAGTCTCAGTTTCTTCATCTATAAAATTATCATAATAATGCCCATAAACTTACTCCCCTGGGGTTGTGATGAGATCATGTATGCAAAGGGCTTTGCAACTTTTAAAGTGTTTAATGTTAGCATTTTTTGTTAACAATAATTGATAGTTATATTTTGAAATAATGTTTGAATTTCTCAGGTTACTCTGTATGACTATTCTCATACAGTTAATCATTTTCTAAGTTTTTAAGTAGCTGTTTTTTAAAAAAATGCATCATCGAAGTGTTAACTAGCCATTGTGGTTTAGGCACACAGCACAAAGGTGCTTCAGAACAAGACACAGAGTAGGACTGGGAATGAATGAATGAATGAATGAATGAATGAATGAATGAATGAATGAATGTAAAAAATTTTTTATTAAGTTCTTACTATGTGCCAGGGCATGGTCTTTAAAAAAGAAATCTAGCCAGTGAACCCCCAGGTTGCTTAGGTAGATTTCAGCCATCAGAATTTGCCTTTTTTGGGGCTCAACACCTTCAGGTAAAGGCATGATACCCCATGAGGGGCTTCCCCACCTCCTCCCACCCCCGTTTGATTTCTTTTAAAGGGGCCTTCCTTGACTCAGTTCTTAAACAGGGCTATTCACTGAATGGGGATTGCCTTACTCAGTGTGAGAACTCAGAAAGATCTTAGCTTAAAAAGTCCAAAGTCTCCTACTTTATCCTGGGCCATCTTCAGTCATCCTGATCTATATCTGGCCACTGGACCCAGATGGCTCTGGAAGATAAAGTGAGGCAGGTGACTTTGCTTAGCCCTCCCTCACTCAAATCCAATTCAATTGCAAATTATGTCATCATCTCCCTGATGTCATGGTCCTCTTTGAGAATGAAGGATAAACCTCAAGCCAGACTTAATGTGGATACCTGATCACCTTAGCCTACTGTATTTGAAAACTCTTGAGCTCTAGCATTCCAAGAGTTCAGCCCCCTCAGTAGCAGGAATTAGAGGCATACTCCAACACACTTGGTCAGATCCCATTTTTGATAGAAGAAGAAACAGAGGCCAAGAAACCTTGCAACATTCACACAATTTTAAGTGGGGGAACCAGAATTCTAGTCTAGGTTTTTTGCTAAAAATCCAGTTTTCTTCACGTGGTACCATGCTACCTCCCACAGGCCTGGATAAAATATCCCACTTTGGTGAGTACTGGGGCAGGAGAAGGTCAGGATGTTGGATTTCTTCCTTTGCTGGGTCCTTAGAGCTCTTGGTAAGGCTCTTCTGTCCTTTCTAGAAGGTACCTTCAAGGAAGTAGGTAGTTCAAAACACTCATTGAGAGAAATAAAGACATTTAAATAAGTGGAGAAATAGTAATTGTCCATGGAAAGACCTTGGCAATGGAATAAGTGATAATAGTGACTGATTTTCCAGGGCTGTACCAAACAACCAAATGATTATTTTGTAAAGTTAGAGAAAAAAGTAATACCAAAATTACTCTAGAGCAAGTGTCAGACCTTGGGCCAGCAACCCTCCCAAATAAATGAAAATAGTACAGAACATAGATAATGCTAATATGTTGTTTTCTAAGTCAACATTGTGATTTTTATGTAGACTTTAGTGGCCTCATTTCTATTTGAGTTTGGTACCTCTGAACTAGAAGAACAAAAGATCAGGAATATCAAGGGTAAAAATGAATGAAAATTGAAAGGAAGGGGGCCTTACCAGTGTTAGATCTCACACTATACTACAGAGCAGTAATCATCAAAATGCTGTGTTACTGCTTAAAAAATAGAAAGGTTAATCAGTGGAACAGATTAAGTACATAACATACAGAAGGAAACAGCCTCATAGTGTTTGATAAACTTCTGTCTCCAGCCACTGGGTAAGCATTTACTATTAAACAAAACACTTCTGGGAAAACTGGATAGCAGTTTGGCAGAAGTTAGGCATAGACATCTTACACAGTATAAAATTATATACTCCAAATTTATACACTACGTAGACATTATAGGCCACATCATATACAAATTAGAGGAGAAAATATGAACATAACTTTTACAACTAGGGATAAAGAAGAATTCTTGACCAAAGCAGGGATAGAGGAAAAATAGACATTTTTTAACATAGAAAATTATTTTTTCTTTTGCAAAAACAAAAGCCATGCAGATAAAATTAGAAAGGAAACAAGTGGCTAGGGAAAATCTTTGCATTATGTTCTGTCTCTGATAAAGACATCATTTCTAACACATATAGGAAACTGATTCAAATTTACAAAAATAAGAATCGTTCTTACATATAATACAAGGAACATATATAGGCAGCACTCAGAGGCAGAAATCCAAACTATCAATAGCCATATGAAAAGATGCTCCAAATCACTAATAATTTGAGAAATTAAAATTAAAGCAACTCTAAGGTAGCACCTCACACCCATGAGATTGGAGGGATTGACAGACAAGGAAAATGATAAATATTGGGGGGACTGTGGGAAACGAGGCAAATTCATACACTATCAATGGATCTGGTTTAGTCTTTCTGGAAAGCTATTTGAAGCTATGCCCTAAAAGTTCTTAAAGTGCACATAAGCTTTCACCGAGTGATGCCACTACTAGATCTATTTTATTATATAATGACAATGACCTGGAAGTTAAGGTGGTGTTTATCAATTGGGGAATGGTTGAACAAATTATGGAATGTGGGTGTAATGGAATACTGTCATGGAATGAGAAATGTTGAAGAATTTAACCTGATACAAGGAACAATTTCTACAGTCACAACATTGTGGAAAATAAAGAAACAACTCTGAAAGACTTAAGAACTCTGATCAATGCCACAACCAATAATTCCAGAGGACTGATGAAGAAGCATAAGGGATGATGGAATCAATTTGAAAAATAAGACATACGTTTTCAGTTATAATCATTCTGTAAATGTGTTTTGCTTGACTGTATTTGTTAGAAAGTTTTATTTTAAGGGAGAGGAGATCTAAGGATAGGGAAGGAAGGAAGGCAAGAAAGGAGGGAGAAAGAGCAGGTAGGAAGGGAAGGAGAGAGGGAGGAAGAAAGGAAAGAGGGATGAAGGAAGAGACAGGGAAGAAGGAAGAAAGAAAGAGCAGGACAGTTTTTAAAATTACATTTTAAATTTAATTATATGCCTAACAAGAAAAGCAAGTTACACATAACAGAAATTCACAATTTCTGTTCAATGTTTATAGAAATTGTTTTACTGTTTGATTTTTATTAAGAATTTTTTAAAGTCAGAAAATGACAGTTCTTGGAGGGGCTATGGAAAAAACTGATATTCTGGTCACAGCCAATGTGGGAATCTCTTTTATTTGAGCGTGCTTTTGTGTTACAAGGTTCTAATTTGCCTTTTATTTTATTTTTTATTTCTCTAGTGAAACAGAAGGGAGGTGGGAGTGGCAAGATAGATAAGAATGCCGCGGAAAGGAAAGGAAAGGAAAGGAAAGGAAAGGAAGGGAAGGGAAGGAAGGGAAGGAAGGGAAGGGAAGGGAAGGGAAGGGAAGGAAGGGAAGGGAAGGGAAGGGAAGGGAAGGGAAGGGAAGGGAAGGGAAGGGAAGGGAAGGGAAGGGAAGGGAAGGGAAGGGAAGGGAAGGAAAGGAAAGGAAAGGAAAGGAAAGGAAAGGAAAGGAAAGGAAAGGAAAGGAAAGGAAAGGAAAGGAAAGGAAAGGAAAGGAAATAGAAACAAAAGTGTCATTGAAATGTTTTATTTTGTTTAATGCAGAGTATAGAAAGCCAGAGGGAAGAACAGGCAAACAGGATACTTTTGAAAGTTACCTGTTGAAATTATTACATTCATACTTCAGAAGAAAGACAAACTACACATAATAGAGTTTCTCGGTTTTGTGTACAATCTTCTTTGCAGGAATAAATAAATACCATTTATTAAAGTAGAAAGACAACAAAAAAATAATATGTACTTGGTAGCTAGTCTTGGCATGTGACTTGATTGTACCAGGCAGCTCATTGTCTGGGGCTAATTGCCAGGCCTAGTTATTGTTATTACCAATATTCTCCCCCCTCCTCAACTTAACAGTATTTTTTTTCCAATTCCATTAAAGAAAGTTTTCAACATTCACTTTTATAGGATTTTCAGTTTCAGATTTTTTTCTCGTTCCCCTCCCCCCTTCCCAAGACAGGAAGCAATCTGTTATTGTCTATATGTGTACAGTCGTATTAAACAGATTTCCATATTAGTCATGTTGTGAAAGAAGAATGAAATGAGAGAAAAACCACAAGAAAGAAAAAAGAGAGAGAGAGAAAATAGTATGCTTCCCTCTGCATTCAGACTGGATATGGATTATTAGCTACATTCTCAAAGAATATTCAAGAATCATCCCAGATGATCTTGAATCCTGTATTTGCTGTCAAGAAGTTTATTGCCTACTACAGTTGAGATACAATATGGACACAGATGACATGAAATACATACAAACTTCCATAAAGTTATTTCAAGTAATAAAGAACACTAGTAATTGTGGAAAACAGGAAAGTCCTAAGATAGGAGGTGACCCCCTAATTGTGCTTTGAAGAACACTAGGGATTCTAAGAGGCCAAGGTTAGGAGTGTTGGCATTCCAGTTCTGGGGGCCAAACTGGGTGACTCCACAGACACAGGAGATATATCACATATGGGGAATATCTAGCAGGACCATTAGAGAGAATGCATGAAAAGGAGTAATAGTTGGAAAACTGTGGGAGCCAGATTGTGTGGAAGGTCTTAATTACCAGGCTAGGATTTTTGTCTTTTTCTCAGCAGTAATAAGGAAGCATTAACATTTTTGAGAAGGAAGCTGTAGGAGTGTAGGACAAGTCCCACCATACCAGGAAGGTATTCAGATTCTAAAAAAGGAAGCTGAGGGCAGCTAGGTGGTGCAGTGGATAGAGCTCTGGCCTTGGAGTCAGGAGGATGTGAGTTCAAATCCAGTCTCAGACACATGACACTTACTAGCTGTGTGACCCTGGGCAAGTCACTTAACCTTGATTGCCTCACCAAAAAAAAGCAAAAAAATAAAAAAAGAAGCTGACTATGCCAGAATGGTATATACACATATGTGTGTGTGAATATATGTGTGTATATATATATATATATATGTATATATATATATATATATGTTTGTGTGTGTGCGTATATATGTGTATATGTGTATATATATATACATATATATGTATGTATATACACACATAGACACACACATATATTTATATTTTTAGGATTAATTAGGTTGTTAAAGGGCAATTTACTCATGAGACTAGCCCTCTGGCAGGGACAGGACATAGGGGTAGCTCCCTGCACCCACCCTAGGCCAGGTGAGGTATTATATAGAAAAAAAAAAGTTTAGTGTCAGGGGTGGCCCAGAATCACTCATAAGTGTTCTCACGGGATTGTTGGGTCTCCTTTTGCTGTTTACCTTGACTTCAGGTAGTTCACATTCTCTTTGAGACTCAAGGTGACATTCTTGGGCTCTGTCTACCACCACACACTCTACTTCTCCTACCTGCTCATACCTTCTTTCAGACACAATTTCCACAAAGTTGCCCAAGGAGTGCACAAGTGGTTTTGTTAGCATAAAGGTGACAGAGGACCCCAACACTGAATTACACTGAAGACATAATCTGCAGCAGCAATACAAGCATAGGCAAGAAAACAATATAACCAATAGAAAAATTAAGACAATTGTTCCAGTGTTCTTCCGTTGCACCCCTAGGGAGGAGATGAAAGAATCTATAGCAGGAGTGGGAAACCTGCGGCCTTGAGGCCACATGTGGCTCTCTAGGTCCTCAAGTGTGGCTCTTTGACTGAATCCCAACTTCACAGAACAAATCCACTTAAAAAAAAGGATTTCTTCTGTAAAACTTGGACTTAGTCAAAAGGCCACACCCAAGGACCTAGAAGGCCACATGTGGCCTCCGGGCCTGATGTATAGCATCTGGTGGTTGTTCTAGGACATTAATTTAGGTTTTCATATGTTTTAGAAACTTGGTGGTATTATTTGATTCATCAAGGCTAAGGGCACAGCCAGTGGTTTGTATTATAGCACATGTTCTGCCTTGGGAAGTGGTCAAGATGTCTAGTGCCATTTTATTTTGCAATACCATTTTATGGATTTGTGTTACTTATAGCGTTAAAAACCTCAGTGCCTCAACACAATAATTAAGTGCACTTTGTATAAAATGTGTAAACGCTTCTACTTGGGTCTTTATAAGTTCTAATCAAATACTGTATAATCCAATGACATACAATATATTATAAGGTAGTAATCAGGGTTTTCTTAGCAAAGATACTGGAGGGGTTTGGCATTTCTTTCTCCAGTGTGTTGTGTCCTCATTTTACAGATGAGGAACTGAGGCAAATAGGAGTTAAGTGACTTGCCCAGGGTCACACAGCTAGTAAGTGTCTGAGGCCAGATTTAAATTCAGATCTTCCTGACTTCAGGCCAGTGTACCACCCAGCTGCCTATATACATATATACACATATGTATATGTATGTATATGTATACATGTGTGTATGTATAGATCTTTCTCCCCATATAGGTATGTGTACATGTGTGTTATATGTGCTTGTGTATATATACACACATACATACATGTATGTGCAAAAGGCATTCCCCAATAGATTAATGCTCAAAGGATATGAGTAAACTGTTCTCAAAAGAAAAATTGCAAAGTATTAACAACCACAAGAGAGAATGCTCCAGATCACTAATAAGAGAAATGCAAATCAAAACAATAATAATAGTTAGCATATATATAGCCTTTTAAGGTAGCTAGACAGTAAAGTAGAAAGAGGCTGGGCCTGGAGTCAGGAAGGCCTGATTTCAAATGTGTACCAAATGTGCTAACGGATAAACATAGCTAATAAATAAACGTTCCCTTCTCTTCTCAAGGTTTGCAAAACATTTTACAAATATTATCTCATTTTGTCCTTATAACAACCCTGTGAGATAAGTGCTGTTATTATTCACATTTTACAGATGAGGAAACTAAGGCAGAGAGGTGTTAAGTTATTTACCCAGGGCCACGGGCCAGATTTTAACTCAGGACTTCCTGACTCCAATCCAAGGATCTATCCACTGTTCCACCTAGCTACATATAACAGCCCTGAGGTTTCACCTCATACTCAGCAAATTGAGAAAAATGACAACAAATGTGTCTAGTCAATGCTGGAGGGATTTGAGAAGATAGACTCATTAGTGCATGGTTGGTGGAGCTGCCAAGTAGTACAACCGTTTTGGAAAGCAATTTGGAATTATGCAAATAAAGTGACTGAAATACCCATACACATTTGACCCAGAGTTTCCATTGCTAGGATTCTACCCCATAGAGGTATAAGAAAAATCCCTATATATCAAAATATTTATAGCAGCACTTTTTGTAATACCTCATCCCCCTCCCCCCAGAAAAAGAGGAAGCAAAGTACATAACCATCAATAGGGGAATGGCTAAACAAATTATGATGGTGGTTGTGGTTACTGTTGTTGCTGTTGTTAAGGAGCAGCTAGGTGGCACATTGGTTACAGTGCCAGGCCTAGAATTAGAAAGACTTATCTTCCTGAGTTAAAATTTGGCCTCAGACACTTACTACCTAGATGGCTGTGGTCAAGTCATTTTATCTTCTTTTCCTCAGTTTCCTCATCTGTAAAATGAGAAGGAAATGGCAAACCACTCCAGTCTCAAAGAGTCAGACACAGCTGAAATGATACAAATTATGATATATGAATTTATCAGAATATTACTGGGCTACAAGAAAGATAAAAGTGATGAATACAGGGAATCGTGGAAAGATCTATAACATGAATTGATCTAGTGTGAAGTAAACAGAGCAGAGAAAACAGTACATGAAATATGTTTGATATATGAAATAATGTTAGAAATATGAAAGAAAACAGTCTATGAAACAACAACGTAAACAGTTAACAACCACCAAAAAACTCTAAAGTGAATGTAGTAAAAATTACAAAGAACAAGCCTGTCTTAAAAGGAAAAGGGAAAAGACAGCCCCACCTCACCCCTGTGCAGAGATAGAAGGTTCGCAAGAATTGTACATTTCACTTACTATGAGACTTTTTCAATGTATTGGTAATTTGTGCTGATTTTTTTCTTCTTTTCCTTTTTTTATCTTTAAAAGTACTGGTTGTTATATAGGAAGATTCTCTGGGACAGGGAGAGGAAAGGATACTGGGGAAATTGTGATGATGTAAAAAACAAGTCATCATTTTTTAAAAAAGTAAAATCTGTTGAAATTGCTTTGAGGTGATGGGTCAATCTCACTTCCACTGGTGGGCTTGACATTCTCGATTCTATTTGTCTTGCCACAAAGTCTATCTTATTGGATAAGACTTACTGGACCCTTGGGTCACCACAGAGATGAAAAAAGATCATTTAGAAGCAAGGGCCACATTCAGAAGCTCATTGCAACCCTCACAATGCTATGTAAATGCCAACTGCTGAGAGACAGCTTGGTAGAGTGGCTAGGAAGCCACTCATGGAGTCAGGAAGATCTCTGTGCAATTCCTGAATCTGATACGTACTGGCTATAACACGAGGCAAGGCACATACTCTCTCAATGCCCCAAGCAACACTCTAAGGTTGCACAGTAGGTAATAATCACTGGTAATTCCCTATACCAAGGAAATCACAGGTCCAAAGACTAAACTTAGTCCATGCATAATCAGAGCTTCATGGATGACATGGTGGTTTTCAAAATATGTGATGGTATAAAACTAGTATTTGGTTTGGAAAGTTTGTATCGTTCACACCTAGGGCTCCCTAAACTTGTTCCCTCTTCCTTGTTCTACTCCCTCTTTTAGTGGTCCCAGAAAACACAAATATATTCTCCACAGATTGTCATGCAAGGAGGGAGTAGGTATTTGTTATTTTCTTGTTGGGGACAGGGATAAAATCTTAGGCCTTTGAGACTAGATCCAGGGACTGTGGCTTTTTATTCAGTCATTTTCAGACTTTTTCTGACCCGATTTGGGGTTTTCTCGGCAAAGATACTGGAGTAGTTTGCCATTTCCTTCTCCAGTTCATTTGACAGATGAGGAAACTGAGGCAAAGGAGGTTAAGTGCCTTGCCCAGGGTCACACAGCTAGTGTTGAGGGTGGATTTGAAATCAGGAAGATGATGAGTCTTCCTGATTCTAGGCCCATCACTCTGGGCATTATGGTGCCACTTAGCTGCCCCAATCTGATCTCTAGTTATATTTATCAGCTAAGAGAACACAATTTATCTACTCCCTAGATTTCCACCAGTGCTTTTTTTTATTTATTTATTTATTTAATAAGACCCGTGATTTTATCAGTGTAAGGGGTTCCCAGAGGGGAACTTAACCTACCCCCCAAAAAAAGGATCACCCCTGTAACTTATAGTCTAAGAGAGCTGTCTACAGCACTTGGCAATTAAGCGACTTGTGCGAGGCCAAATGGCCAGCATATGTCCGAGGCAGAACATAAACTTCCTGACTCCAAGGCTAGCTAGTGACTTCAGCAAACTACCTCAGTTTCCCCTGGGTCTTTGCAGAAAAGCCCTGTGAGATCTATGAACTCAGAGATCCAGTGGAGTTCTGAAGCGTGGCATAAGAGGCCTGATGGAAGAGACGTTTTTTATCAACATTACAGCAGGTCCCAAAAGTCTTAGAGACTTTTATGCTATACAGTGTGTCAAAAGCCTTAATGCAATTTTGAACTATTGCAGCTTATTGTTTTATAGGGTTTAGCAAAAAAAAAAAAGTGCTTAAAACAGCCCCAAGTCCTTTTCTCAGCAATACAAGGATCTAAGACAATTCCAAAAGACTCATGATGGAAACTGGTATCCATATCCAGAGAAAGAACTGTGGAGTCTGAATGCAGATCGAAGCATACTATGTTCTTTTTTTCTTCTTTCTTGTGGTTTTTTCCTTTTGTTCTGATTCTTCTTTCACAAAATGACTAATTTAGAAATATGTTATGATTGTACATGTACAGCCTATATCACATTGCATACATTCTTGGGAAGGGGGGAAGGGAGGGAAAGCACAAAATTTAGAACTCAAAATCTTATAAAAAATAAATATTGAAAACTAAAAATTAAATAATTAATTGATGAATTAATTTTTTAAAAAAATTTAAACTCTCCAAAGTCTTTTTTTTTCAAGGCTTGGCCATGTTGAATATTTATTTATACTGATGGTTAAAAAACACTACTAGCTTCCACCCTGGTAAATACTAAGAGCACAGTTGCAGAGTCACACTCATATCTATAGGGGGAATAGATAAGAAGGGTGGGAGAAGGGAAGAACTGATGAAGGTGGGCCTAGAATTGTAAAGAAGGTCCAAGATCCTCAGAAGGTCAAGAGTACCAGGGCTCAAAACCAAGAATACCACTCATCTGGATGCCACTTCTACCAGATCAGACCTTCAGCTCAGCTCTGGGTTTACCATTTTTGTTGTTTTGAGTTTTAAATAAACTAATATAGATGGAAGAGCAGTGTTGGCATTGCACCCTTGTTTACTACCATTACATTACCACAATGAGTTTGATTCCTTTTTATATCTAACAAATCTTCCTGAAAGATCTGATAGCAGTATATGCAAAGATGAAATATACTCAGCTCCTTACCCAAGAATGGAAGAGTGCTGCCCCTTTCTCTCACTATGCCTAAGGTGTTACATCTGGATCCTCTTGGGCTCCATCCATCCCTCTGCACCCATCACCGTGCTGTCCTACTCCCTGTGGAGCTGCAACTTCTTTAATTGGGGCTCAAGACCAGGTTGGTTCAGGTTTACTCCAGGAAGCTCTGGGACATGTGATCTTTAGTGGTTCTTTCTGAGGATACTAGAAGGGGCAAGGTCTTCTCCCTTATATAAACTCATGTTAAAGAGGGAGCAAATATTTTTGCAAAGACACCAGGAGATGAAATGGTCCTATACACGGAAAGACTCTGGCCTATTGGATAAGTGGAGCTTTAAACAGGTTGTGAATGGCACTGGAACAGTGAGAACCACACACAAAGCTTTCCACACCCCTGAGGCTGGATGTAGCTGACCTATCTTTGGCTAAAACAGCTGGCAAGAATGAAACATGCCCCAAAAGGGCAGATTCAGGAATTCCTGCTTTCCCTCCAGTGTAATCAAACAGACATGTTCCACGTCAGATGGAGCTTTCTTCTCTCTGTGGTGCTGCCCTTGGTGTTATTTCCCGGGGGCAGAGGCAGCTGGTGTTACTGCTGTCAAAGCTGGAATAGAGGATTGTACTTCCTGATTTCCTGTAGAAGCTTCTCTTTGTCTTTGTTGGCACAGGCTAATGCTTGCTTCATGGCTAAAAGTTCCTTCTGTAGGGTGGACACCTTCTTCACCTGCTGTCAAAAGAGTATTCCTGTAGGTAATCCAACCACCTGTTCCTCTGAGTGTTGCTTTTTGTCATACTGAGGTCCTTCTGATGAAGGCTTGTCCTGGGCAGCAACTATTATGTGGAAGACACCATCATCATCCTGCCTCACCACAATATGCTCCAGGGCCAGAGTGACAGGGACAGGTCCTGGGGATGTGGGGTAGATTGAACAGGGGGGAGATAAACATCCTTCAAGGGGATGCTCATGTTCAACAGTTCAGTTTGCATAGGGATAAGAATGGGGATCTCCCCCCCTCCAAGAAGGGGCCCAGGCCAGTGAGCACTGAAGGCAACAATTCCAGACTGCCGTCATGGAGCAAGAGATAAAGGAAACCACTCTCTGAAGCCAGGGGAGAGTGAACAGCAGCACAGTGTGCTACCTTGAATTGGAGGCCCACAGCTGGCTTGGTGTGTGGCTAGTCTTCAGAACTGGAGACTCTGGGCACTGTCGTGCAGGAACTGCCAAAGCCTCACAATGCCTGGCAGCTGTAGGGTTAGTTCCTCTGACTGCAGGGCCACAGCAAAGTCCTGATTTATGCTTTAATACCAAGAGCCACCTGGCGTACCTTTAGGATCAGAACTGATACTGGCTGAAGAATGGGTCTCTCTTGCTAGGTGAAACTGAGCTATTCACCTTTGGAGATATTAGGCCATGATCATGTACTCTGGGGCTCTCTTGATTACTACTATCATCCAATGCTGGTGGGAGTTGTTCTGGAGGTATTAATTCCAATCCAGACTCAGATTCCAAAAGGATTACAAAACTATCACTTCCATCACTGTCCATGAAAGCCTATCTTCAGGGCCACCACCATTCTGGGAGACACCGTCAAGTAATTGCCGGGACACTGTCCTTTTTATTGAGAAGTGATGAAGCTTGGCAGCTTCTCCACTTGCTGAGGTTCCTCCCTCCTCCACCTTGGCCATGGGCTCCTTGGCTGGAGGAAGGAATAACATTTTGTGCATCATAGAGGTCATCTGATCCCTGCCTAGGCTAAAGGCATCTTTGGTCAATGAAATGGCTTCCTTGATGGAGGTCCATGGTGGCATGAAGGGCCTCCTTGGTTGCATCCTTGGTCAAATGTATAGCTTTGGCCAACTCTTCCTCAATGTTCTTCATGGGATTCACTTTGGCCTGATCACTCAGAACTGTATCCCTACTCACCACCCATTACAGTGTGCCAGATAGGTTAGATACCAGGGTTTTGCTCAATTTTTTGGTCTGAAAGGATTCCATGGATTTATAAATCTCTTCATGAGCTTTGTCTCCCAACTGGTCCAGCAGTACTCCATTACTATGGGAGAGATCTGTTCTGTTCTGTAAAGTACCCACATTTTCAATGCTATTGTCTTCCAAGACCTTTGTTGAACTTAATGGACCCCTATCTGAGGAAGCATCACACTTCAGCTCTGAATCTATGAAGCTAGCGGTCTCTGAGCCTGCAGAACCAGCCTCTCCAGTTGGAGTGGCTGGGTGCAATGCTAAGGAATCAGGATCCCTATGCAAACTGTCTGGCATGGCAAGGGAGACCCAGACATAGCTTGGGTGAGCCAACTGCTCCTGAAGACTCTAAAGTACCTCCCGCAGTTGGAGCAGGGCCAAGTAGTGGTAGTGGTTCAGCCTCACTGGAACATGGGAAGAAGAGTGTATTAACACATGAATATCTTCTATAGCCTCCATTTCCATTGTGGGCCCAACTGTCCTAAGTCTTTAGAAACACCCTATATATTAACAGCTATGACTTGAGTACCAAAAAAAAAGTAGAATAAAAGGAACTGAATGGTTGAGAAAAGAGGTTAAATGAGCTAGAGAAGGAAATGACAAACTGCTCCAGTATCTCTGCCAAGAAAACCCCAAATGGGGTCACAACGAGTCAGATATGATTGAAAAATAACTGAACAGACAAGAATCTCCCAGGATGAGAAGGGGAGGACCTGTTGTCTCCATCAATGGAGTACCTATACAGGAATGCCTATGTCCTTGAGGTCATTCAGTTACTGAGGTCTTAAGCTTTGAGAGGCAGCTGGTTTGTAGAGGAGGAGAGCTCCAGGACCTGGGTTCAGTTCTCAGCTCTGGTAACTACTCTGTGACTTGAGGCAAGTTAGCTCTCCTCTGCAGGTCTGTGTAAAATAAGAGGATTCACTAAGTCTCCTTCCAGCTCTTATCTGATCCTATGATACCACAATAGGAACAAATTGCATTCTGGTCTATGTGTTATGCCCTCTAGGCATCTAGATGGTTCAGTGCACAGAGTGCTGAAGTCAGGAAATCTCGCTTCAGTTAAAATCCTGCTTCTGACACTCACTAGCTGTGTGAAGCTGGACACGTCACCTCATCTCTCTGTGACTCAATTTCTTCAGCTGCAAAATAGGGAGAATAATTGTGCCTACCTCCCAACCCTATCTCACAGGGTTGCTGTGAGGATAAAATGAGATAATGTGAGTAAAGCCCTTTGTGAGCCTTAAAGCCGTATATAAATGCTAACTATCATTACTATACGTGATAGCTATCTTTTAGGTGATAAGCTCCATGAGGCCAGGAACCAAGGTTTGTTAATCTTTGTAGATTCCCCAGCACCAAGCACCTGCTTTGCACATAGTAAGAGCTTTATTAAATGGTTGTTGAATGAATGAATGCCTTCTGAATGACTCTCTCTCTTCCAACACAGGCACTCAGAAGAAAAGAGCCAGGAACTCTTGCCACACCGTGGATGGGATTGTTGAGGGAGACATTCTGCTCGCACTGAATGTCTCCCAAGGGACAGAAATCCAAGAGATTGAATGGAGGTTTAATTCTGAGAAGCTTCAGCTGCTCTCCCTTCAGCCTGGGAGCCACTCTTTTCTTTGGTACAGCCCCTTGGACAGATACAAAAAGAGGCTGGATGCCATGGATAATGGCTCCCTCATCATTAGGAATGTGACTCTCAAGGACAGTGGATTGTATGAGGCTCGGGTCTTACTCATTTCTGGAGTGTTCAATGTTCATTCCTTTGCCCTCTCCATCTATGGTAAATATGGCTCCAAAGGCTAGGGAGCCTAGAATCATAGCACCCCAGAGTTGAAAGGGACCTCAGTGGTCATCTAGTCCAGGGCTTCTCAAACTTTTTTCACTCATGACCCCTTTTCAAGGTTCAGCTGCTTTTGTTGATGTTGTGTGGCCTGAGAGTCTACACAATGCAAAGTGCCCACGCTTTGTGTTCAGAACCAAGGCTGCAGTGAAATCCTATTGCAGTGGGAGAACATTTCAGAGTGGTAAGAATACCAAAGCCAGAGTCCTTCCAAGCAGGGCTTTATTGTAGTAAAAGCAAAGGGAACCAAGCAGCTCAGGATACTGGTTGGTTGGGTGAAAGAGGAATGGGGACTTGCTTATATCAGATCTGAAGGGGGAGTGACTTATGGAAATTGCTATGGCATAATCTTTGTACTATGCAAACAAAAAAAAAAGACTTATGCCTGTGCTTCACTGAGTCTTCTGAGTAGCTATCATGAAATAGCTCTACTTTCACTCTCGAGAGTCCCTTCATTATCATATTCATGAGATGTTAATGGAGGCTTTGACATCACATGAGTTATTATCTGGCACTGAGGAGTCCTATTGCTCTTTCCAGGTCTTAGGAAAGTCCTTTGACCACAAGGTTGCTGGTGATAGGGTGGGCTACAGAATGGTGAGGTTGCCTATTCAGCATATGGGGGAAGTAGTTGTGTGTGCAGCAGATGGGGGAAAGAGCTGAGAATATAGGGGAAAGGGTTGCCTAATCAACATGTAGGGGAAAGATGGGGCCTCACTTCTCTGGGGGAAAAATAGGACTTTGCTGTTCCTACTCCACCAGGAGGCAACATGGGCAAGAGCTGCCAGAAACACCTCAGATTCATTACACATTTGATTATTAAATAATTTCTGGCATTCAGAATTTTTGGTGTTCAAAAACCTTTTACTTTTGCCACATTTGGGGGTCATAACCCACAGTTTAAGAAGCACTGATTGTAGTACAACCTGTAACCTCAGGGAAATCCTTCTGCAGCATCCCAGGCAAGTAGTCATTCTATCTCTGATGAAAGACTTCCCTCACCACAGAACTCATGACCATGTCCTGACTCACTGCAAAGTAGCTCTGCTGTGAGGTTTCTTAGAAGCTATCCAGAATGAATCCTTCTCTACTCTCTCTGAACTCCATTCCACAGTCTTTGGCTTGCATAATGGACAAAGAACAGCTTGTCTGTACTTGTTCTGTTCTGTTTTGTTTTAGATAGCTAGGTGGATAGAATCCTGGACTTGGGAGTCAGAGAGACCCGAGTTCACATGTGGGCTCATAGACTTCCTATGTGTGTGACTCTGCTGATGCTGCTATGACTAATTTTTCTTCTTCTATACTCCTGTCTTTATTCTCCTCCTATTCTCTTTTTTCATCTCTTGGGAGTAAATTGCCCAGACTAATTCCCACCCATCATCCCAACCAGCCTGAACTGTCTCCTATTCTACATGGCCAATTCTCTGTTTTTCATCCAACAGAGCCTGTGAATGTGTACTCCTGCCCCTTGAAGTGGATTCTCCTGTGGAAGAGGCTTGTCCTCCTTGGGATCCTCTTGTGGACACTGGGCAGCAGGTTCACCCTGGACAAGGGGCAAACTGAAGAGGGCCCAGCTAAGAAGCTCCAGGTCACCAAGCCCCACCACTTCGACTAGGAAAAGACATGTCATTGGTCAACAAACAATGATGGAAGCCCCCATCCCCTCCTACTGTTAAAAAAGAAATCAACATACTGAAACCAACCAGGACCCTCCAGCCATAATTTGCATGCTTGGCCAATGGATAGAGCTACCGTTTGGCCTCCCTCTACTCATGCCAAGGCTAACAAGAAAGGCTGAGAGGTCTTCCTCCCCCTGATGTGGCAGATTACAGAGTTAATAGTGTTAGAATCATTGATGTATTATCCTCCAGGCTGCTGGGACCTCAGGGTCAGTGAGGGAGGTGTCTCTGCCCACAAGAAGAAGCTGGTCAGAAGAGTAAAGTCATACCTGACTTTGTCCTCCACCAAGGCATAGTCCTAAACAGACACGAACCTTCTATTTTATTCACGATTTCCCTTCTGCCTTTATGTCACAGGGCCTTTTCTATATGCCCAAGTCACCAAATTATATTTTAGGTCTTGATAATGATGGCATAATTCCATCCACCTGCATGTTTCATTCTCCTAGAACTGCCCAGCAGTCACCTCACAGAGCTCTGTGTCCCTGGGCAAGAATGAGATTCATAGGAATGACTTCCATGAAGTCTTCTTAGCAGCCTTCCATTATGAAGCTATTAGCTCCATGGTGGCAGGAACCCTGTATTATCTAATATTTCTGTATTACCAAGTACCCACCACAGTGCTTTGCACATAGTAGGAGATTAAAAGTTCACTGCTTAACCTATCCAGATATATTCTCTCACAACCTATAATAGGTACTGGTTTTTTGTTGTTGCTGCTGTTCATTCATGGTCATATCCAACTCTTTGTGACCTCATTTGGGGTTTTCTTGGCAAAGATACCGCACTGGTTTGCCATTTCCTTCTCCAGCTCACGTTACAGAAGAGCATCTGAGGTGAACAGGGTTAAGTTCCTTGCCCAAGGTCTCACAGCTAGTAAGTGTTCAAGACCAGATCTGAGCTCAGAAAGATGAATCTTCCTGACTTCAGGCCTGGCACTCTATTGGCTGTGCTACCTAGCTGCCTCTACTGGCTCACTACTCAGTTACGGTGAGAGTAATTTTGGGGTGGGACCCCAAATCAATCAAACCATCCAGCTTCATTTAAAATAGTGTGAAGATGCTAAGCCCTGTTATATTTATCAGATGAGAATATATCTTAATTATGCACTAGGTGTGAACAAGGCCTAGGTATGACAGAATGAACTCCACTTGACACCAACCTGGAGGAGTTAAGAAAGCTGTGTCTTGAGTACCATATCCTAAGGCCATGTCCCACCATCACTGTCAAAATCCAGCCAGGATATTGGAGTTGAGGAAAATCAGATCATGTCTTTGTCTTCTCTTTCTCTCCCTCTCCCTCTCCCTCTGTTTTTCTGTCTCTATCTCACTGTCTCTCCCCTCACGCCAATTGTCGGGCATGGGAAATGCAAGACGGATTTAGTGCCATCACTCTCATTACACTGTATACTCTAGAAAAACTTTTGATGTCACTAGTAGCGGAAGTGGGATGGGGGAGGGGTGCGGAGGAAAGTGGAGAACAGAAGGGGGCGGAGGAGTTTGGGCATCCAGGGGCTGGTTCCTAGCCCGGCAGGAATTGTGACCTGCAAGCCGGGTTAGGGAGGGTGCACCCGGCGTGATGTGCAGCTTGGTGACGTTCAGTCTCACTAGGCCGTGTACTCTGTAAAAACCCAGAATCTTGCTAGCCCCTGGGACGGGGATAGGGCTAGGGACGGGGCCAGGGGTAGAGGGGGCGGGGCCGGGGCTAGTGGCATCAGGCGGGGCTAGTGGCTGAGGCAAGTTTCAATGGAATTGTCCTGCCAGTTAGGTGCAAGACGGCTCAGCGGCGATTAGTCCGAGGCGAGGTGGCGAGGCGGATGGGGATCAGTGAGTGAGTTGGCCCAGGCCGGGGAGCTGACTGAAGGCGGACCTGGCTATCCTGTCTGCTGCGGGGGGGGGGGGAGGGCCGGCGCAGGGGACTAAGGACAGTGGCCCGCCGGGCCGGGGGTGGCCGGAGCAGCCCAGGAGAAGCACCCCCGGGGCCCTCGCGGGCTCCCGGCTACCTAGCGGAAGCGGCGGTGGCGAGAGCTCGACCAGGACGGTTGGGAGACCACCTGGGAGCATCGGTGGCTGCGGGCTTTTTCCTTTCCCCCGGTCACACCTGCCCCCCGCCGCAGAGCGGGGCAGGGTCCCCAGAGAAGTGGAGGGGGATTCCCCGCCTCCGGGCCGCCGGCCCTTCCACTCTGAGCGGCGAGTCTGGGATTCTGGGGGCCCTGGGGGCCCCGGGGACCCCGGAGCACTGCTAGGAAACTTCGGTAGAAGATGGAGGGGGCGGGGAAGTCCTCCCAGGGCTTTACAGGAGTTCCTCTTATGTGATCTGTATAACAACCCTGTGAGCTGGGTGCTATTATGATCTGTATTCCACAAATGAGGAAATCTGAAGATTTACACTCTAGTGCTCCTCACTCCAGACTGGGTGCTCCATTCCATGCCTCTAGCAATTGGGATGGGGGTGGAGGGAAGGAGGAGGGTTACTAGTGTGGCTACGGGGGAGATGGCAAGATGCCAGGGTAGGTGCTGGTTGGTGGCTGGAATGTGAAGCAGGGGGCTGCCTAGATGGAGCTAGAGAGATAGAGGATGAAGTGAGTTTGCTCTCACTCATCCACCCACCCATCTTGAAGGTTCAGGCCCAAGGCTGAGTTCTCAAACTGAGCAGATGAACAGGGGGGAAGAGGGAGGTTGGAAACAAGGTCTCTGGGGAAAAGGGGGAAGAGTTCCAGGGGGAGGGAGGAAGAGGGAAAGCCCATTGTCAGGACAGTTAATAAGATGTCCCTGCCTCCTAGTGGATTCCTGGGTTGGATGTAAAGAGCAGGCTGGTCTCAGAGGAGATAGCATTCACTATTTAGTTTGGAGTATGACTGAATAAGTGGGAATTCATGTAAAATCTTTTTGCAAATGCAGGGAGCACCAGTGCAGAAAGCTGTACCTGTCCTAGACCGGCACACAAGTTGGCAAGGCCAGTTGAAACCAAGATAGAAGGCCATCACAGGAAAAGCTTGAACCATTTACTGAGCACGCTAGCTAGAGCAGTGTTTGAGTTCATGGGTCACACATGGAGCCTGCCACCATTTCTCTTTACCTGGGTTCTGCTGAATTCTTGCAGTCAAGTCACAGGTGAGTGATTGCACCCAACTAGTCCTACCCATACTCTGGGACTCTCAGCTGGAGTTCACAAAGTTGGGGTGAGGTGGTTGGAGATGGGAAAGAGGAGAAGGAAAGGGGGGAGGGCCAAGGCCCCAGGAGTTGTAGGGGGGAGAGAGGAGCAAGAAGAAAAGGGAGGGGATAGGGACAATACCTATAAAGATATGTATGTCTGTGTGTGTATTATATCGTATACCATTAATTTAGATAAATGTATGTATGTTTAGGGTGTCCCCAAAACAGTACTAATGGCATATTGGAGATAGATAGATGGGAGTGTATGTCTGTGAATGCAGGTTTAAAATATGTGTGTGTTATACATATATACATACACATACATACTTATATACATATCTATGTTAATATAAGGAAATTTAAAGTGCGAGAAAAACAATTAGATGGGAGGTGGAGCCCAAGTTGAAAGAGCAAAAGTTTTTGACAGAAATAGTAAACTTTAGGGGAGAAGAAAGCTAGAGTGGGCTGGTAGTTAGCCTTCTCTTAGGCATACTGCATTTGAGAAAAAGAAAGGCCATCTAGGCCTTTCTCCAAACCTACTTTCCTTTTTTCCATCCTTGCTAAGTAAAGTCTCATTTCTTCCTCTCTTAGGCCCAGGCATGACTGCCAATGTCACAGGTACTTACATCGATACAGGTAAGAGTTCTGTCCATTTTGCAGTTGAGGAAACAGAAGCCGATAGAGGTTAAGTGACTTAGCCAGGTCAGACACTCAGGAAGTATCCAAAGCTAGATTTGAACTCTGGTCTTCCTGACTCTCTCTACCCAGTTAGAGGTATGTTGGCTGTGTGACCCTGAAGAAGTCACCTAACTTCCCAGAGTTCTCCCATCTCACTCTAGGAAATACTCCTCTACAGTGTCCTGGGCTTGTGCTTGGCATCCTAGACCTGGAGATGGAAGGGACTTTAGGTGTTCTCGTTCACTTGCCTCATTTTAGAAATAAGAAATAAGAAAAGGGAGACTGACTCCAATTCTACTCCTTTTTTTTTTCAGGCACTTGGGGTTAAGTGACTTGCCCAGGGTCACACAGCTAATAAGTGTCAAGTGTTTGGTCTGAGGCCAGCTTTGAACTCCTGATTTCAAGGCCGGTGCTCTATCCACTGTGCCACCTAGCTGCCCACCACTCCATTTTTTAATACACATAACACCCATCCCATGAGCTGAGACTTGAAGGAAAGTAAGCATTCACATGAGGCAGCTAGGTGATGACATAGTGCACAGACTGCTGGGCCTCAGATCAGGAAGACTCATTATCCTGAGTTCAGATATGACTTCAGATACTAGCTATGTGACCCTGGGCAAAAAATAAAGTGGAATTAGAACTTGTTCGTTTTCTCATGTTGGAGGCAACAAAACCTCCCTCCCTCCATCCCAACCCCACTCTTTTGCCTCTCAGCTATGTTTTGGAGCCAGGGGAATGGGCAAGACTGTGCCCTGATTACTTTGTTGGCTCAGGGGAGAATGGTTTGGAGAAAGAAGAGAGAATAGAAGCAAGGAGATAAATTAAGAGGCTATGGCAATAGTCCAAGTGAGAGGTGGTGAGAGCCTAGCCAAGGGTGGCCATGTGAGCAGAAGGAATGGAGTATATAGGAAAGAGGCTGAAGTGGGAGAAGACACAAGTCTTGGTGACCAATTAGCCATGGACAGCAGGAGAGGGAATATCAAGGCTGAATCCAAGACTCCTGACCTGGAGGACTGGGTTCATGGTGGGGCACTCAACAGAAGGAGGGAGGCCTAGAGAAGGGTCAGATTGGAGAGAAAGACAAGGACTTTTATTTTACAATGCCTCTGAGATGCCTGTAGTACAAGCAGGTCCTTCCTCAGTACCTTTCTGCATTTTTTAGTCCCTCAGGTAAGTGAAGAACCACCTTTCCTGTGCCCTTATGAGTCTTGTTTCCACCTTGTCACAGGCAACTGCATCTCAGAAGGGGTGCCCTCTCTGAACAAGACCGAGGGAGATGATGTTCTGTTCCAGTTACACCTAAAAGTAGGAAATGAGACCCAGAGGATTAGATTGTATTTGGAACCTAGGAATCTGCTCCTACTCACCATCTATCCAGGGGAGAACAATTCAAGCAGGATCATTCCCCATAAGGAATATGAGGGGAGGCTGTCTGTCGCCGATGATAAGTCTGTGATATTATTGCATGTGACCTCTGAAGACAGTGGATGTTATGAAATTCACACATCATCAGTCTCAGGAAACATAAATATTCAGAAGTTCAATTTAACTGTCTTTGGTAGATGAACCACTTGCCCCCTTTTGGACCCTACTCTGCTGTCACATACTTGTACACTTTTAAAAGCTTCCTTTCCCTTCCTCTCTCGCCTTCAGACCTTTCCAAAACCTGTCTTCTCCTCCAACTTTGCCCCTTAGAAATGGAACTAGGGGCCTTTTCCTTACATAAGCAGAAAGTAGAGGACAGAAACCTGAGGCTAGAAGGCCTGTCCCAAGGTCACACACCCATGAGCCAATCCAAAGGAATGAATAGGACTGACTGAATTACAGACCTGCCTTTCCTGGAGAACTACATAAAGGTTACTGAACTACTCAGTCACTCAGTCCTTCCTCAGCCCTCCCCCTGGGAATTTCTCTGGACTGAAGAGGAGTCCCTGAAGGCTGAATGTGCCCGTGAAATGGTGAAGCAGGGACAAGGTCTCCTTCTGGGTGTGCCCATTCTGATGAGACAGAGGGGATGTGATATTGGGGATAAAAAGGTGTACTAGAGGAAGATGATTGGTGCTCACTGGGAGAAAAGGAAAGCTTTCAGGGGAGAAAATAGGGGACAATTCAGGGAATTTAGTAAATACTGTCACTCTAGAAGAGAGACACTCCAGATACTGCCTATTGTCAGTTTTATTCATAGCTTATCTGGTCATCCCTGTATCTCTGCCTTCTGTTCAAACTATGTAGGCCCTTTTCTCTCATTACCCTTCTTTCCATCCTTCCCCACCTGCACTTTCCTGGTCCTTGTTTGCCCAAATGTCAAAAAGTTCTATAAGGAGAAGAATCTCTGCTAGTCCCCCTTTCCTATTCCCTTCTCCTTCCCACTGCCCCTTGCTTTCTTCACATATTTGCCTTTCTAAGCCTCTATCCCACTTCTTAATAACACATTGATGCTGAATGATCCTGACTTATTGTTTTAGGGACTGTGAATTCCGAGTCTCACATGAACCTATGGATTGGGTTAGCCACTGGGATCAGCGTGGTCCTGCTAGCAATATATTTTTTCTTTGGAAAAATACCACAGCGTTTACTTAACAGAATAAAAGGTAACCCTAGGACAAGAGAGATTATGACTGTGCTGGGGCAATGGAGCTGGGGCAGAGAATTGCACTGGTTTTACTTTTTGGAGAAGGGAGGCAGGAGATGGGCCCTGAGCCTTGCGTATTCTCATCAGAGGCCTAGCTTCATGGGAGGGATGTGACCAGCCTGCTCCTGGACACCTCTCTTCTCATCTCCAGGCATCTACAGAAGAAGAAGAAACATACCACCAGTACCAAACGATATGGAGGAGAGAAGTCTAGAGGAAGGAGATGCAATTGTTCAGATGGCTTCCCTTTTAGATCAAGAAACACAGACAAGGACACAGGAGTAAGACATCTCCTTGCTAGCCATTCATATATATAGAGAAACAGATAGAGATGTAGATATAGCAAAGACAAGAATGAGGACTGTCAGGGGTAGGCAGAGAGAAGAAGATGATCTTGCCTCTTCGTCTTAGTTCTATTCCTTTGATTTTTTCATCTTCTAACTCATTTGCATAAATTTAGGGCTGAAAAAGTTGAGGGTGCCCCAATACTGAGAGCGCTTGATGCTTTTCGGGAAGGGTATCCTCTAAATGGACAGTGATAAGGTATACTTGAGCAATCATAAATGAAGCAGCAAGCCCAAAGAAATTCTGGGTATTTAAGGCTAGCAGCAGCCTTGAGGTCTTTTAAAGCAAAGAGCGTGGTTTTCTGACAGGTGCATGATTTTTGATTAATGGTTTGACAATATGAAGGTCATTTATGTAGAACTTTCTGTCCAGTAGGGCCTTGCCAGCTACAACCACACAAGACCATGAAGGAGTGATGCTGGCCACAGTCTGCACACCACAGGAAAGCAGCAGAGAACAGCCCAGACAGCAGCAGCAGGTGTCCACACTTTCCATTGATGGCGCATACTGGCGGCAGACTGTGCCTCAGGTAGAATTCTAGGGGAAGTGTCCTTACTTCTCTCTTAACTGACCACTTGGATGGCATTCAGCCCATTATCCTCATTCACCCGTCTCCCACTAGAACTCCACCCTCTCAATGCTGATCTCTAATAAGGAGCTTTCACTTCTTCTTATCCAGAAACAGGGCTCCAGGCCATTTCCGACCAGCTCTACAGAAGGCCACCGAACACTTCCTCTACCTCGTTCCAATTGTTCTTCATATATTGTCTTCTGACATTCACATGTAAACTCTCTGAGGGCAGTGTGAATGCCACGATAGACCCTGGTGTCTGGAAGACCTCCATTCAAATTCTGCCTTAGCACTTAATAACCTTGTGACCCTGGGCAAGTCACTTAGCCTCAGTTTGCCTCAGTTTCCTCATTTGTAAAGTGGGATTGTTAATAGCATCTACCTCCCAGAGTTGGAAAAAATGAGATATTTGTTTTTTAAAATAATATTTTCCACTCAATTACATGTAAAAACAAATTTTTAACATTTCATTTTTTTAATTTTGAATTCCAAATTCTATCCTTCCCTCCCTCCCTTCCCTTTTCTGAGACAGTAAGCAGTCTGATATAGATTATGCATATGCTATCATGTAAAACATATTTCCATATCCATCATTTTGTTGAAGAAAACTTGAGCCAGAAAAATAAAGAAGAAAGAAAGGAGGAAAGAAAATTAAAATACAGTTTGCTTTGGCCTATATTCAGATGCCGTCAGTTCTTTCTGTGGAGGTAGATAGCATTTTTTATCATGAGTCTTAGGGATTATCTTGGATCATTGTGAAGATGAGATAATATCTGTGAATCATTTTGCAAACCTTAAAGCACTACTAAATGTTAGCTGTTTTTACTACTAATATTGTTATTTGTATCTTAAGCACTTTGCCCAGTGCCTGCTGCAAACTGAGCACTTAAAGTCACTATCTACCTAACTCTCATTAAATATCTTTCCTTTGAACCGATTGTGTTTCTGCATGCCTAGAAAAAGTCAACACATTAATGGAGGCTGGTAATCTTGAGTGAATATTGGTAATCATTTAAGATCATTTGAACCCCAATAAGGGCCAAAGCCTGAACTAATCAACCACAAGAAGTTTGTTCTCTGAGTGAATTCAAAATGCCCTCTTCCTCTGTCAGCAATTACAGGACCAGATGAAACTGACCAACATTCTTCTGTTTATGACCACTAAGGTACCTTAGACCCAGACACTACCTTGAATAGTGAGACTTTTCTTATCTTGGCATCCTATGGACATATGTTATGTAGGGGAAACACAGATATTCCTGGGACTATAATTTCAATTGACACTTTGTTACTTCTCTTGTCTTATTGTATTGACAACCTATTCAACTAAGAAACTTCCTTTCTCAGGCTATATGTTAAAAACATATGGAGGCTATATTTTTTTGAGTGACACAGACATGCTGAGTCAGGATTGCTCTAAGGATATAAATTGTCTATTTCAAATTGCTTAAGTCAGTCAGAGTTAAAGCTCTGCCTCCATGTAATATGTTACATGTCACTAACTTGAGGGAATAAACAATATGAATTTACTTATCACCTAGCTTGTTGCCTCTTTAACCAACTTTTAGGTCAACAGAAATGGTGGCTTGACTTCAGATGAAACTGAAGGAGTAGGAAAAAACAACACCCCACCCTGGCAACACTAGTGGCTTGGGTGCCTCAGGATTCATTTTTTTCCTGGAGTTCTAACCTTGATGGGGTAGGGTAAGTTGTCCTATTCCCAGCTTCCATGGACCTCCCACTAGTTTGGTTGAAGTCCAAAAGAAAATTCCCTTTAAGCCAGCTCTGGGGTCAGGGATCATATTGAAGTTCAGAAATTCTGGCTACTGTATCACTTAGGTCCCCTCAGGTAAGGATCAATCTAGAGAAATTGGTCAGAGACTAAAACTAGAAATCCAGCTAACAAGACTTCTGTGTCTTATATGTCATATATATTATGTCATTGCCAATCTGGTGATCACAAATATTGCCGGCACTGATGTCAGTTAACTAAAGGTAGCCCCGAATTGTGTTGGCCTCGATGGGGTTTTTTTGACTGGTCAAAGTTACCTTATCTTAAAACCAAATTAAGTTTAAAGGTCAACAAAATATCTAGCCACGAGCGGGAATGTTTTCATTGTTGGGTTGCTGAGATGGCTGAGGGAGAAAGAAAGGCAGAAGCCTCTTCCCTGAAGGCTTGAAAAGCCACTTCAGCAGTCTTTCTCAGGCTCCTCATAATCCCCCTTCCCCTCTCTTTTCCCTTAAAGGCTGTGGTCCTGATGGGGTCTCAGATCCCCGAACTTAACTTCATTGGTATTTGCCCCTTTAAATGTGCAACCTCAGGGGCACTCTGAGGAAGCCTTGCGAGATCCTGTTACACTATCAGGTCTTGGATCCTTGCAAATTCCCCAACCCCCCTTCCTCAAAATAATAATAATAGCCAATTTCGTGTTCAGAGATTCCTAACAAGCCTCTAATTCTCCCTCTTTCTGTTATTAAGTGCACACTATATTTGTATTGTATTTGTCCTGTCAATTTCTCTGTCAGTGTATGTCTCCATGTCATGTGTGCTGTGAGTAAGTCTATAACCTTGCAAGGTTTAAAGTGCCAGCAGCCAGAGACTTCTAAGGACTCCAGCTAGGAAAACAAACCAACCAACCTGTAAGACTCTTTTCTTTACAAATCCAGGTCTGGCTAGCCTAGACCTACAGTGAAAAGTTAGATACAGCTAAGACATCCTAGCATATTCTGGAGATTTTGAGATCAATCATTAAGAAGTTTGGAAATTGATCATTTTGGGATTGTTGAAGAAAACTCCTGAGACTAAAGATAGTTCCAGGAGCTCACTTTCTGCTAAAACACCTCCTCCCAATCCTGATTTCTCAGCATTCCCCACTCCCTCCTCAGAGATAAGTATCTCAGTATGGGGACTGTAAAAGAGAAGAGAATGCTGGAGAATTGTAGGGAAAACTTAAATCAGCCTTCCCCATCTGGCAAAAGGAGGGGAGGGGCAGCTATGACAGACTTGCAGTGGCCCTAACAGCCTTGTGCCCCTGGGCACCTTGCAGCCCACCCCTCTAGGCAAGGCCTAGGAGTATCATCCAAGTTCAATACATTCTGTCCAGCCTGCCCCAGCAACTGCAAATGGCACCGGCCTCAGTAAATGCTACAGCTGTGGGAAGGGGGAAAGTAGACGGGTCAGAACTGTGATGAGATTCCCTAAGCCCTGCACCAAGAATTATCACCACTGGCAAGGCCTGGCGTGCCGCTATGAGGTGAGAGGTCAGCCAGCCTTTGCTCTTGGTAAGCCCCACTTCTCTGCTCCAGTTTTGGAATTTATGGCAAGTTATTTTATCTTTGCCCTGTTTCCAGATTTGTAAAGGAAAAATAATGGTGGTTGTTACAGGATCAAAATGATATAATGATTGTAAAGTGCTTAAAACAATGACTGGCATATGTTAGACAACATTATTATTATCTCTCTCATTTAATGTAATTCTTCCATACCTGATAACTTTGAAGTGGTTTTTTAAATACTAAGAGTAATAAGATCAATAATTTCTATATGTGATAATCTGGAAATGCAACTGACATCATTTGAAGTTTATTGTTTGTGTTATTACTATATTTCTAAAATTGTATTGTATTTCAGAACTTTCTTAAACTGTAAAATGTGAGAGACCATTGTGAGGTAGAAATGGTATTAAAGCAATTTTTTACTCTGGATTTTGTTCTATATGAATCAGTCTTTTAAAAGGATGTGATGAAAATGAGATAATTTGAAAACTTAATATTTAATGAGGTATATTTGGTTATAAGCAGGTAATAATAATACTGATATTTACTATGACAGCAGATTTTTCATTTAAAATCTTGACTATTGTAAAAATATATGGTGGTTTAAAGTTATAGTTTCAACATATTGATGATGAGATGACTGATTATCTGTGCAAAATGATTTGGAAGTGCATTCATCTAAATTGATAATGGGTTGTTTCAAAATTTTTTTTTACTATTGTGGAATACTTGTTTATACTGTGTGTCCTATGGCACAAACATTTTATTGTGAACAATGTATTGATATGCACTGTTTTGGAATTAATTAGGTGTTCTCCCATATATCAGGGCCTCAGTTAGAAAAAAAAGTGTGAATTTATGGATAATAATGTTTTCTTTTAAAGTGCTAAGAGTATTGGAAGAAATTAAAATGTTACCATTAGTGATTATGAATCCAGATTTGATTTGCTCATCCAACTAAATTAAAGTCATCTGATGGTAATTAATTGGTCCTGTTTCAAGTTTTAATACATGATAATTGCTTATGGTATGCTTATATTTCTGAATTTTCTTATGTAGTATAATCTGGTAAACAAATTGTATCAGCTACACTGTTAAAAAAGAAATTTCTCTTATAATCTAGAGATGTTAGATCAAGAATTATACCGTCCCCCAATAAGGGAGAATGAGTGGGTTAAAATAAACTTCCAACTTTTGTCTACATTTGAAATTCTTATCAATTCTGTGTAAAAGTGTCCTGTGTTGTATATTTCCTACTGAGTAAATGAGAATCCTTGGAGAAAAAAAATATATATTGATATTGATTTTCCAGCCTGCTTCATCTAAGGATATGTTTGTATATGTCGATTTGGAGATTTATGGACTATCACATTCACTATCTATATGAGATTCCAAAATGTAATTATTATCCAGTGATATATTTCAACACAAAGGAAAGAAAAGATACTGAGTAAGTTGTTTAAAAAGACTTGATAATATTTGTTATTGTGATAAAGCTAATTTAATTGGGTATATTCTTTATGGCTTATAAAAACTGAATTTCTTCTCCATTACAAACACTTTTTTGACGAAGGAACTTTGTGATATCTGGGAATTCTGTAATAACTAGGAATTTAGTTTGTTATACTACTTTGGGAATTTATTTATGTTACTTAAGGATATTTTACACCAACTTAATTTTAATGAATTCCAATTTTAAATGTTTATTTTTACTTTAGGTGGAAAAGAGAGATTTCTACCATTTTAAAAGTTTCCAACTAATTTTCCTCTATAAAAGTTTAGTGATTATTCCTCTTAACATCAGAATAAATTGTAAACTTTTTAAAGAAGGGAAATACTTTTAGAAGAACTGTTTTGAAAAAAAATTTCTTGTTTTGATATTTTTTGAAGGCCTACTAAATTTTCATTTGCAGGATAACTTATTGTTAAATTACTATACTGAGCTGTAAAGCAGAAGAAATCTTGCTGTTTTGATCTGAATTTGTAGTCATTCCATGGCCTAAGCAAGAGTTAAATTGGTATTTGAACTTATCATATGTGTAAGATTCAAATCCTGAAGTGTCTTGTTCTTCCAGAGTGAATATAATTAGAGGAGAATAAACAGTCTTGTAGCAGCTAGGTGGCACAGTGGATAGAGCACCAGCCCTGGAGTCAGGAGGACCTGAATTCAAATTCGTCCTCAGACACATAACATTCACTAGCTGTGTGACTCTAGGCAAGTCACTTAACCCCAACTGCCTCACTCAAAAAAGAAAAAAAAAAAGAATAAACAAGCTTGTGAACAAGGACATAAATCCATCAACTTGTGAGGTGATGATTAGGAATCTCTTTGTTTTGTTTAAGGATTGGGATTCCAGTACAGACAGTATGTTAGTGAAGAGTAGTAACTTATGAGCTCTTTTATGCTAACTTAATGGGAAATCCAATATTATTTTTAATCTGGAATTAAAACAATGTGCAGAAATTTATGCAAACTGCTGAAGACTCACCTTAAGATGTTCCCATTGTTTAAAGGAATTATGAGACCAGTAGTATTTTTCTGTAATCAGTCTCTTACTGTTTCCAATGTGAGATTAAATACTTGTCGTCTAGGATATGTGATCCTTGAGAGCTAAACTCACCTGAAGCATTGATTATTGGAACTTGCTATGCAAGACTTTATGGGACAGTAATTTACTATTGTTTTGAGCTTTGATTACAGGGATAATTGAGTTTTCATGAAGCCAATAATAGAATGCATGTGCTACAGGCTGAGAACTGCTAAAGGTGCATGTCTGTGCCTGGGAAGAGTTTCTAGGACAACCTTGGACACAGTCTAGGTAGGATCTTCCTGACTCTATTTCCCAATTGTGTTATTTCCTTTCTGAAAAGGAAAATTCCCCACCTGATTAATCCTGAGCCCTGCTTTTAACATCTGGTGACTACATGATTGGCTGTCAGACATGTCTCATGCCTGGAATCAAACAGATCTAAAGAAATTTTTTCCTTCTGTCATGACATAATACCCATTTTTCCTTTTATAGCCAATTTATATAATTGAGAAGTTCTGCAAGTACAATACTAAATTTATTAAATAATAGATGGATACTGGAACACCTCTGAGTTACTATAATAGTATGCAAGTGTGAATAGCTTACAATTTTAACTTACCTTCGTGGCTAAGTAATAATAATATAGAGACAATATCCTCCTAAGGAAGAAATGATTAGACAGAGTAATAAGACAAAGACGTTATGTGATAGATGTCTAATTTAAAAGGATAGCAAATTTTGAGAAAAGCAACAGCATTAGACTGATTCCTCTAAGAATTATATACATACCTATATGATTGGCTTACAAAATGTATCTATCATGGAAATCCAAGCTTTAAGCATGTTTTGGTAATAAGATCTCAGATTTGGATTTTTACACAAAAATTTTGTAAGATAGTGGTAAAAGTAAGTGAAACTATTTCTCCTTTGTTAAAGTATCTGTCTGGTAATTTTAAAAGGCATGAGAGCTCATTTTATGGTTGGATCTTATACCAGGTATAGCATTTAGGTAAGAACAGAAGCAGCAAAAATGGAGAACCAAATTTAAGTGACTACATTAATTTATACTACGTAAGAATTATCTGGGAGCTTCTAGATCTAAACCAGAGAAGCAGAACTCCCTTTTGAAATGTCCTAAAAATAAAACCTATTGTCCAAGAAAGGATATCTAGGGACTAGATAACTACATGAGACATCTAGGATTCAAAAGGTGCTACTTAAACAGACATTGGGAATAGGTTAATGGAATGCAAGGAACTTAATGTTAGTTAACATTCGTAATAATGATTGCATTGATTTGTATGGTTCATGTTTAAGTTTTCTTGGTTATCTTGGTGACATGTAAATTTCCCTTCTAAAACTAGTCTACCGTGAGCCCTTTAAGTAGTTTAATCTGTACCTGACTTAATGCAGTTTTGTGAATTATGAGAAAAACTTTATTCTGTTGTTTGAACCTAGCCCTGTGTGCCTGGGAAACCTGAACCATTTCTATGTGCCTTTAACTAAGGACCTATGTTATGCTGTTTTCTCTCAATTATCAACTCATGCATCTTCTAAGAATCCCTATCAGGTCTATCTGACTACTCCCACAGCTGCCAACTTCTGGTTGTGGACTCTGGGATCATCTGAAGATGCCCGTACCAAGTGGACATCTCTTCCCACCCCCTGAGGAAGAGGAAGGTTTTCCCCATATCTTCTTTGGTCTACAGATGATGCCTTCAGCTTACCTTTGACCAAAAGGAGGAAATGATAATCATTTAAGATCATTTGAACCCCTATAAGGGCCAAAGCCTGAACTAATCAACCACAAGAAGTTTGTTCTCTGAGTGAATTCAAAATGCCCACTTCCTCTGTCAGCAACTACAGAACCAGATGAAGCTGACCAGCATTCTTCTGTTTATGACCAATAAGGTGCCTTAGACCCAGACACTACCTTGAATAGTGGGACTTTTCTTATCTTGGTATCCTATGGACATATGTAGGGGAAACACAGATATCCTGGGACTATGATTTCAATCAACACTTTGTTACTTTTCTTGTATTATTGTATTTACAACTTATTCAACTAAGAAACTTCCCTTCTCAGGCTAAAAACATATGGAGGCTATATTTTTTTTGAGTGACACAGATATCCTGAGTCAGGATTGCTCTAAGAATATAAATTGTCTATTTCAAATTGCTTAAGTCAGTCAGAGTTAAAACTCTGGCTCCATGTACATGTCACTAACTCAAGGAAATACACAATATGAATACTTATCACCCAGCCTATTGCCTCTTTAACCAACTTTCAGATTGACAGTATGGACCACTAATGTCCCCTAAACTTCAGGTAACCCACTTTGGATCACTCTATATGAGTCTGAAGGTGAGGTGGGAGGTACTCTCAGGTGCTGCATATTAAGGGGCAAGATGGAAAATACTGACAACCCACTGACTTCTCTCATGGGTCACCACCATCTTATCTAATAGGCCCCAGCCACATTATAGTCAATGATATTAACATCCAAGTTCAATTAGTAGCAGTAGTTAAAAACTCTAATTCTCTCTATTACATCAACCAGTGCCCGACTGTATCCCAATGTGGCCTTTCCCTCATGAAACTAAAATTCTGTTGTGAGCCACCAGCAGAACCCTCTTAGGTTCACAGGCTTAGAGTTCCTCATCAGAACTGGAAAGGACCTCAGAGACCGTAGTGACTAAATCCCTCATTTGACAGAGGAAACTGAAGTCCATGGAGATCAAGTGAGTTATCTAAGGGCAAACATAGTATATGCATCAGGGGGAATTTGAACCTAAGTTCTCTGAGTCTGATGACTGAACTCTTCCTGAGTTCAAATCCTGCCTCAGAGACTTCCTAGCTGCATGACCCTGTGCAAGTCATTTAATGCTGTTTGCCTCAGTTCACCATCTGTAAAATGAGCTAGAAAAGGAAATGGTAAACCATTCTAATATTTCTTCTAGGAAAACCCCAAAACCAGGTCATGAAGAGTCAGAAACAATTGAAAGGACTGAACAGCAACCTCTGACTCCAGAGCTAGTGTTCTTTCCATTGGACTAAAAACTGGTACGGTGACCTTAGAAATCATCTAAGCTAGACTCTGTCTCCATGTCCCACGCTCCACTCCCTTTTTGCCACAGGCTCCATCCCATTCCTTCCAGAGTGACTGTGACATCTAGACTGAAGGGGGATCCTTTCTTTATGACCCCCAAAGCTTTCACTTATACCCATACGTTAGCCTTTTCAAAGGCTTGTTCTTTTTCCCACTCCCACCTGGCAACTTTCTCAATTAGCTGGGATAGGGGCCACAAACATTGAGCCAGATGGGATATAAATGTTCTTCGATACTCAAAAAGTTCCATGAATACCTGCACTTCTTTGCTGTGGTGGGGAGGAGGTAGGCTTATATCTTATTTATGACAGTCATTGGTACAATTCTTGTCTTACTCTACCATATAACCCTGTGAAACTTTACAGATATGCCAGATCCTTGGGCTTTGGCCAGATTCTCTACCTATTCTCTTTCTTGAAGATGTTCTATCAAGGTTTACAGTGTATCCTGCAAGAGAGAAATAGTCTCACAGGTTGATGTGTCCTCTGTGTAGTGAGTCCATGGGGTATCTTCAGGAAACTGAAATAAACTGAGATCTCAGAGCACCAAGCTGTAGCAGATGATTGGGCTGTGTAAGCAGCCCTGAGGCTGTACCTGGAAGGTCTACTGCTGACCCTCCCAGGGAAGGGCAAACTGATCCTCAGCTTCTGGAGCCAGAAGTATACTAAAAAAGGCATTGAACTAAAAAAGTCAAGTACTGCTTGTATGTACCTAGGTGATTTGCCAGGTACTCCAAGAAGTCCGTGATGTTTGGCATAGCAGCATGAATGGGGGCACTATTTCATTAAGTTCTCTGTAATCCACAGTCATTCTCCATACCTATCTAGTGTTTGGACTATTCCTACAGGGCTATTAAAAGCACTACGGATGTGTCTCAGTATGCCCATCCTATACAACTCCTGTCTTGTCTTTCCTATCTCTTTATGCCCTCCAAGAAGGCCGTATTGCCAGATTCCCCCTTGGCCTGGCCTCAAAGAATAGCTTTTACCACTCTGACCCCGAGCCTGAATTCTCCTGTCACTGTCTGCAGGGTGAGCCCCTGTATAATGTCCATCCTTAGGACAGGTGGGGAACCTGTGGCCTGGAGGCCACATGTAGCCTTCTAGGTCCTTGGGTGTAGCCTTTTGACTGAGTCCAAGTTTTACAGAACAAATCTTTTTATTAAGGGGATTTGTTTTGTTAAGCTTGGATTCAGTGAAAGGGCTGCACTTGAGGACCTAGAGGGCCACCAAATATTGGTGGGGATGGAACCTACCTATTTGTCAGCTCTGCTTGTCTTATGGTGATGGCCCTGCCCCTATAACCATTAATGTTTGTTGAGGGGGCCTGGAATCAACTATGGTTCCCATAAATGGGGGCACACTCTGCCCCAGTATCAATCAGAGCTACTACTCTCTGTTTATTCTTTCGGGGCAACCAATGGATAGTCAGTTCTACATGAGGCCTCCAATCACCCTCCATTGCCAGCACTTGGGGAAGACTTTGGCCTCACCCTTAGTTCCAGAGATGGCAGTGGGTTCCACTCTATGACTCAGCGACGTGAAAGGATGAGGCACTGAGCCCTGCCTTAGGAGAGCAGAACTGTTCTGAGGATTTAAATTTCCTCCATAGCTCCAAGAGCAAGACATTTGGCAGTCCATCAATCTGGTCTTTGGGGGTGCCTGCTGCTTTCAGGTGGCTCATGTCTTTTTCCTAGTAACAAACCCTTTTTAAAAAAAAAAATGTATACGCACCTCTGTTCTTATCTACCTACCTTATCTCTTCCCTTCTCTACCTCACCAAGGTTGGAAACAGCCTGACCCACCTCACACACAGGCCCCCCCTACCAGGAGACCCAGTATGGGGGAACTACAATACCATACCAGGCAGCAGGAGTGGTTTGAAAGATTTTTTCCCTTCATTCCTGCAGTGAACACAGCAGCCTCCTGACCCTCCAATCGGTGTGCATGAATGGCCTGTCTCACTCCCACCTCTCTTAGTGTCTGCTCTAACTCCTCTATTGTTTTCCATCTCCCTGGATGTCTCAGGAGATCCCCATCATTTGGCCACCCATCCACCCAACCTAAAATAATCCAGTCTAACAGGGTATGCAGGCCCTTTGTCTGCCTGGCCCCCGTGGAAGGGGGTCCATTTGAGTGGGGTGGATGGTGATCTTACTTATTTTCTCCACCTCACTGCCTGTGAGGGAGATACCTTCAGCTCCTGAATCCCACCTGTGCACCATCCAAACAGGAATGCTATCCCTCACTCTTTACTGGAATTTTGTTGATAAATCAATAAATTCAACAAAGGTATATTCCCACTGTGTGACTAGCTCTTCAGCTGTGTCTCTTACTTGTCCCTCCTGTCTAGCACCATTTGAACTTTCTAATAAGGATACAGCAGGCTTTCACTCTAGAAAAGTCCAGACTGTCTATACTATGTACAGCTCTCTCCTCTTCATCCTCATCTATGACCTCAACTTCCTCTGATTCTTCCCCTAGGATGCAAACCTTACCATCCCACCTTTTACTATTTACAATTTCCCTGATCTGAGGTTGGGATAGCTTTTCTTCTTCCAGCAGGAAAGGATTTCTAACTTCTTGCTCTGCTCCTCTATCTTCTCCATCGGTCCTATGGCCAGAAGGGGCTCAGAGGACTGAAGATCTCAATCTCCTTAGAGGTCTTTCCCCAACCTTACTTTACTCTCGGTTTCTATTTAGACTTCTGTAGACTGCATTACTGACCAAAGCAGTGGCCCACCAACTGTGGCTGCACACAGCCTCCCTTCCTTACTGAAGTGAGGAATCCTCACCTCCTCCTGGCATTTTCAGGGCATTCCCATACTCACAAGGGGGGGCCACAGCTTCCCAGATGGATGTGGCTGGCCAATTCAGGATTTTCTCCATGGAAGTCTCAGTATCTATGCTCATCCCCTTGGAATCTTGTTCCTGACACTGGGTGTAGGAGCACAGAGCTTCCAATGGATCGTCCCACAGTTAAGGAGAAGGTATTCTAATTCTGTGATAGATGATTAATTGGGCCCCTGTTTTATTCCAGTCAGTGTTAATCAGTTTGATATGATTCTGTAGGGATAGTGATTATAAATTCTGATAGTACCCTCAGAGCTCTGAACTGCAGATTGTAAGTTCACTTGCTTAATCATAGGAAGCTAACAAGATAATAACAGCCTTATTTTTTCTTGTTACAGTGACCAAGCCCAGAGTGGTGGAGGTGACTCAATTACATGGAAAGCCTCCCAGCTATTTTTGTTGTCCCTAAGTCTCCTGTCATCATCCCTCTATTTCCCAACATGGTCTGATGATTATGAGCATGTGGCCAATGAATGACCCTAGTCGTAAGCCTGTGGCCTGCCTTTCTACCAGTCCATTGGCCCATGTAGTTGGGCTATTGATATCTATTTATCAGTTGTGCTCAAAGGTGTGCTCATTAGCTTGGTAGGACCTTCTGAAAAGTCAACATAGATCCATTAAGGTCTGCTCACTAGTCCATTTGTCAACCAATGGGATTTTATATTGTGTGTAGACCCTCCTAGAGGGTTAGGGGCAAGGTCTCTCCACCAACAAGAGTCTCTTTTTGTATGTTCCACTTGTATTGTCTGGGTATCAAGCACCATAAAACTAAGGTACTGGAGGAAGGGGGGATCTCAGATTGTAAGGAAGATCTGAAGTGCATTTCATTTGAGGGGACTGTGGACCCTTTAATCCTATTGGCTCAGAGCTCTGCCTTGGTGGATTTTCTTGCAAATTGGACAATTTTGGAAATCCCCACATTCCAAAGAAAGAAGCTGACCGTGCCAGCATGGTTTATAGACATAGATTTATTAGGTTTATTAGGGTTAACTGAGTTGTAAAAGGGCAATTTACTCATGAAACCTGCCCTGTGGCAGTGACATGACAGAGTGGTGGATCTCTGCACAAACCTTAGGCCAGGCCAGGTATTATATAGAGACAGAACAAAGAAGGTATAGCGTGAGGGATGGCCCAGGGACACAAGCAAGTGTTCCCATGGGATAGTTGGAGCTTCTTTTGCTGCTTACCTTTACTCAAAGTTGTTTACATACTCTGTGAGACTCAAGGTCATAGTCCTAGGCTTTGTCTACTATCATACAGAAGTATGATAAGGTCATATCTGTGAGATATGGTTATCATTTTGGCATTTTTGTAGAGCATAGATTGGAAAGGGAAGAGAATGGAAGTTGACCAATCCATCAAAAAGCATTTCTTTTTTATTATTATTAAATTTTATTTTTAATTTATGAAATAAACAAGCATTTCCATAACATAGTATAAAAAAAGATGATTGCCCATGAAACTGTAAATCTGCTATGCACACTTGCTTTTTTTTTCAAATATACAACAACAAAATAATCAAGTAAATTTCTTTTTTTTTCTTCCCTCCCCACCTAGAGCCCTAGAGATGGCTACCATTAGACACAACTAGGTATATACATATATATATATATATATATGTATGTATATATATATATATGCATATATACATATATATATGTATATATATATATATATATATATGCGCACACACACACATACACACATGTGTAAAATTACTCTATACGTACTTGTATTTATCAGTTCTTTTTATGGATGCAGATAGTGTCTTTCTTCATATGTTCTTTGTAGTTAATTTAGGTATTTATAATAGTCAAAATAACTTGTTTATTCAAAGTTGTTCTTAAAACAGTATTGCCTTTGCTGTATACAATGTTCTCTTGGTTCTGCTCATTTTGCTCTTCAGTATTTTGTATGAATCTTTCCATGTTTTTCTAAAATCATGGAGCTCATCATTTGTTATAGCACAGTAGTATTCCATCTCAATTATAAATCACAATTTGTTCAGCCATTCCCCAAGTGATGCCCCTGTAATTTTCAGTTCTTTGCCACCACAAAGAGAGCTGCTATAAATGTTTGGGAACATAAAGGTTCTTTTCCTTTTCCCCTAATTATCTTCAGAAATAGACCTAGTAGTGGTACTGCTGGGTCAAAGGATAGAGGTAGTTTAATAACTCTTTAGGCATAATTCCAGATTGCTCTCCAAAATAGTTGGATCAGTTCACAATTCCACCAAAATGGAATGTGTCCTAATTTTTCCACATCCCCTCCAACATTTGTCACTTTCCCCTTCTGTTATTTTAGCCAATTTGGTAGGTATAAAATGATATCTCAAGGTTGTTTTATTTTCCATTTCTCTAATAAATAATGATTTAGAGCATTTTTTCCACATGACTTTAAATTGTTTTGATTTTTTCATTAGAAAACTGCCAGTCTATATTCTTTAACCATTTATCAATTGGGGAATGACTCATATTCTCCTTTATATTTTTTCCCATTATTTCCTTTGATATTCTTTACTTTTTGTTTTTCCTAATTCAGTAATATTTTTGGTAATGTAATTGGGATGGCATTTAGTATATAAATTAGTTTGGGTAAAAATGTCATTTTTATTATGTTGGCCCTGCCCCTCCAAATTGGCTAAAATAACAGAAGGGGAAAGTGACAAATGTTGGAGGGGATGTGGAAAAATTAGGACACAATTAATATTTCTCCATTATTTAAATCTTGTTTTATTTGTGTAAAAAGATTTTTTTAATATAATTTTGTTTATTATAGTTCCTGAGTTTGTTTTGGCAGGTGTACTCCCAGGTATTTTATACCATCTAGAGTTATTTTAAATTGGGGATCTCTTACTATCTCTTCTCACAGGGTTTTGTTTTGTTTTGTTTATTTTGTTTTGTTTTTTGATGATATTTAGGAATGCTGATGATTTAAATGGATATACTTTATATCCTGCTACTTCGCTAAAATTATTGTTTCAACTAATTTTTTAGTTGGGATTTTCTAAGTATGTAATCATATCATCTGCAAAAAGAGATAGTTTTATTACCTCACTTCCTATTCTGATTCCTTCTATTTCTTTTTCTTCTCTTATTGCTATTGCTAGGATTTCCAATACAATATTGAATAATATTGGTGACAGTGGGCATCCTTGTTTCACACTTGATCTTACTGGAAAAGCTTCTAGTTTATCCTCATTACAAGTAATGCTGAGTTTTAGATAAATGCATTTTATCAACTTAAGGAAAAATCTGTTTATACCAATACTTTCAAGTGTTTCTAAAAAAGAATGTTGAACTTTTTCAAAAGCTTTTTCTGCTTCTATTGATATAATCATGGGGTTTTTTTTAACTTTTATTATTGATGTAATTAATTATGTTAATAGTTTTCTTTATGTTAAAGCATCCCTGAACTCCTGGTATAAATCCTATTTGATCATAATGTACCTGTTACCTTAGCTTCTCCCCTAGCCTTCTTATTCCTTATTTTACCCTCCCTTCTAAAAAAAGGCTCTCACTTATCTATTTACCCCACCCTCTTAATCTTAATGAAGACACCCTTCTAAAGATCTCTCCCCCCACCCTATCCCCCAGTTTTCTCACCCCTCTAAAAGTCTTGAAGAGTTCTAAACCTCTTCAGATGCACATGTTGTTTCCTCTTCAACTCAGATAAGAGTAAAGATCCAAAATCACCAGTCCTCCACCCCTACATACATCTTCTATATTCTTCTTTTCACACCCCATTTTTATGAGATAATTAATTCTTTTCACTTTTTCCAACCCAACTTTTTGGGTTTTTTTTAGAATCACCTCATCATACACAATTCAGTACCAACCTTTCTTTCAAACTACCTTAGTAATAACAATTTTAAGAATACTATTACTAATAATAATTACTAATATTAATAACATTTTCATATATCATAAGTAAACCATTTGACCTTAATTGGTACATCATAATTAGTCTTTAATGATTTACTTATATTTCTTCTGGATCTTTTATATCAAATTTTCCATTGAGTTCTGGCCTCTTTGTTACAAATACCTGAAAGTTCTTCAGTTCATCAAATGTTCATTTTTTTTCATTCAGCATTATACTCAACTTTAAGTGACTGAGTCCAGTCCTGTGCAGACACACAGGCTGGTGACAGCAGTTGGAACCAAGATAAAAGGCCATCACAGGACAAGCCTGAATTATTTGCCAAGTAAGTTTTCCAATACACATGGGCTAGAGCACTGATTTCATGGGTCAAAGATGGACCCTCCCTCAATCCTTCACTCCCTGGGTTCTTCAGCATGCCCTCAGTTACCTCACAGGTGATTTGTTGGACCCACCTGGTCCTGCCTATACTCTGGGCCTGTTAGCTGCAATGTGGATGGGGAGGGGTGGAGAAGTAGAGAAAGACTTGGAAAAAGCAGAGAAGATGCATGAAAAAGGAAGAAGGCAGGGCATGACCCATACAGGGTGGAGAAGCTGCTTGGCACCCTAACTGTCGTCATAGATGAGAACCCAGCTCCAGAGGTCTGAGGGACAAAGACCTGAGCACAGCTGGAGATCAGGCAGGACTAGGTATGGCTCCACTGAGTTATGTCGCCTGCACTGCGTAGCAGAAGCTGTGTACTTCCAATGAGGTGCCATCTTAGTGTAGATTTCACAAACACAAATCCTGAGCCCTTTCTTGGCCGCCTTGTTGGGGAGAGCTGAGCTGGGGCAGCCCCAGAGGGAGCCATGGCCTTTCAATGTGCCAGCATCTGTAGACTTTCCTCTCTTTATTAATGTAACTTATCAGTCACACTGAAGTGATGAACCTCTGAAGCAGCCTTGGCCCTGCAGGCTTGAAGCCAAGTTGATAATAAGGACTGAAGGAGAGGGTCTTGGTAAGAGTGAAGGACAGCAAAGAAACTTAGGGTTGAGAGATGGAGGTAACCTTGGAAGGCACTGAGTCCAACCCAGATTTGAAAAGAAATCCTGCCATGATACACCTGATCAGTAATCCTCTAGCCTTTGCTTCAAGGCCTACAGTGAGAAGGAGCCCATTCCTGCCTCCTGAGATGACCCATTCTACAAATGGTTAGTGCTGGTGGTTAGGATATATATTTTTTTAACTACATAAAGCTTGAATTTGGTCTTCCACCCATCTATCCATCACTCTTGGCTCAGGCCTCCAGGTCCAATAAAAACAAGCCCTCTTACACATTATAACCTGGGAAATACTTTACCAATATCTGTAAGGATAGATGTGTATATGTGTGTATTATTTAATATACCACTAATATATATGTAAATGTATATATAGGGTAACCCCAAAACTGCACTGACATGTTTGAGATGTACACACATGCATGCACATGTATGTAGAAGTAGATATATATTCATATATGTGTATATATGAATGTGTATTTAAAATATGTGTTACACACAGACATATATATGTATATATACTTATATGCGCATGTATGTTAATATCAGGTAAACTAAGATGAAGAAAAAACGATGAGATGGAGGGGGCACAGGTTGAAAGAGGAAAGTTAAAGATAACTCTGAGGTTGTAGTCCTGGGTTACTGGGCAGCATGTTGGTGTCTTTGATAGAAATAACAAAACTTTGAGAAAGGAGAAGGCTGGGATGTGCTGGTAATTATCTTTCTCTTGGGCATACTGAGTTTGAAAAAGAGAAAGGCCATTCAGGCCATCTCCAAGCCTATATTTCCTTTTTCCATCCTTGGTAAGTAAAGTGTGATTTGTTCCTCTTCCCTGCCCAAGCAGGACTGCTGATGGCACAGGTACTTGTGTCCCTGCAGATAAGGTTTCTGCCTGAAGATGATGTGAGGAGGTTCTATCACCTTCCACGGAGGTACAAGACACAGGGCTTGAGTTCAACTTCTGCCTCCACATCTTAGGAGCTATATGACCATTAGGGCAAGCTCCTTGAGTCTTCAGTTCCTCATCTTTAAAATGAGGGGACTGAATTAGATGGTCTCTATTATCTCTTCTTAGTGTAAATAAGTGACCCCATGACCTGGCCTTTTAAGTCAATGTTCTTTCCATTACTGAGGTATTATGCCAGCTTAACCTGGGCTATCATGGCAATTTAACCTTACCTATGAAACAAAGCATTTATTAAGCACCTACTATGCGCCAGGCACCATGACAAATGTGAAGTAGGTGCTCTTGTGATCCCCATTTTGAAGTTAAAGAAACAGGCAGTTAGAGGTTAAGTGACTTGCCCAGGGCCACACACGCAGGATTATCTAAAACTGGATTTGAACTCAGGTCTTCCTGACTTTCCACCCACCTAACTGGCTAAATTGTCTGTGTGACCCTGAATAAGTCACCTAAGCTCCCAGTGTCCCCTAATCCCTCACCCTGGCACCCAGGAAATCGTCCTCTACTCTATCCTAGGCTCCTACCTGGGATGCTGGAAGGGACTTTAGGGGTCATCTTGTTCACTTACCTCATTTTAGAAATAAGAAAGAGGAGAAGAAAGGGAAAATGACTTGTCCATAGTCACCAAGTAAGACAAGAGCAGAGCTGGACCTAGAACCTGGTCCCAGCAGAGATCCCACTTTACCATAACCACCATCCCACTGAGAATGGCATCCAGATGCCCTGGTACCAAACTAATGCTCTGACTCCAATTCCACTCCATTTTGTAATACACCATAGCACCCACCACAAGAGCTGAGACTTGAAGGAAAGTAAGGAAAGTCAGATGGGGCAGCTGGGTGGAGAATTGGCTAGAGTGCTGGGCCTGGAGGCAGGAAGACTCATCTTCCAAAGGTCAAATCTGACCTCAGACACTTTCTAGCTGTGTGACCCTGGGCAAGTCACTTAACCCTCAGTTTCCTCATCAATAAGCTGGAAAAGGAAATGGCAAAACACTCCAGTCTCTCTGCCAAGAAAATTCCAAATGAAGTCACAAAGAATTAGGCAGGACAAACAACTGAGCAACAAAAACAAAAGATTCAGATAGATGCAAGCAAGGTGTGCTGTTTGCCTGGCTAAAGATATTGAAATAGGAAATGAAATGCAAACTTTGGGGAACAGCTGATAGTCAAATTTGTCTGGCATGAGAAATGCATAAAGGGAAAAAAAGAACATGAGAAGGCTGGAAAGGGAGCAGATTGTGGAGGCTCAGGAGGTTGTATGCTCATCCTGGAGGCAACAAAACCTCCTTCCCTTGGCAAATCTGTGGAGCATGGATTGCAGAAAGAAGCAGGGAGATGAATTATCTTATTTTACCACATAGTCATCATCACAGCATAATTGTCACACCCAGTTTTTTTCAGTCCAAAAATTGGTTTATAACCTTTCATCACATAATCATTGCATGGTATCAATTCTTTTCATCACGCCACTTAAAAGGTAAACAGAGCAGCAATGTATTCACCAGTGACAAATGAATATGCATTTATTTCTCAAGCATTGTGAGTCATGAGCCTAGAATTCTCAGCATGTGCCTACTGAAAGCTGACTTGTGTGGTTTGTTTAGAGTACTGCAGTACTAACGGTATTGTCACTCAACCCAAAGAAAAGCTGTAGGTGCAAAGGAAGTAGACCAACAGGTGAAGATGCCATTAGTCGCATGATATAAGACTTGCATCTTCTCACAGTAACTGAACTGTACAATTTGATACATTAATGTGTGAAGCATTTCTTTCCAGTTATGGGTAGATATAAAACTATTCTGCAGGCTTCAAGCCGAAAGTGATTGTGTTCGCTGAACGGCATGGAAACAGAGCTGTGGAAAGACAGTGAGTGAAAAGTTAGTTCGAGACTGGTGGAAACTAACAGACAAGTCACACTGGCACAATTAAAAAAAAAAAGGTTCGTACAATGGTTGCACCCCATTTTTTGCAAGAAAAAAAAAGTTGGCATAAAATCTGCAACAATGATGCAATGATAACATGGTAAGAGGCTACAATAGTCCAGGTGAGAGGCGGTGAGGGCCTGGCCAAGGGTGGCCATGTGAACAGAAGGAATGGATTATATAGGAGAGAGGCTGAAGTGGGAGAACAGATAAGACTTGGTGACCAACTAGCCATGGACAGCAGTGTCGTGCTACTATCTCAGCTCACCACAAGAGCAAGGAAGGATCCTATACTAACTCTGAAGGGACAAGGCCAGCTTAACCTTCTATCTCGAATGCGCATTGATGAGGGGGGAGACAAGATGGAAGCAACTCCATTTAATTTAAACAAAGCATTCACTTAAGTAGTGAAGTAACAGGAACTTCTCAAGTTACAATGACATAGAGCTCATGCTGTGCTAAGGACAGTGCATGCATGTCCTGTTCACTTATCTGACTCCAATCCCAGATAAACTGCTAATGACCATACCATAACTAGGGGAGTTAAAGATTGTTAAAGATCCATAGAATGGAGCACAGAACCAGCTGGCCTTTGCTCATGGATCAGGCACCCGAAAGGGGCCTCCGCCCATCAGTGAGACCTCATGAACAGCCTGTGGCCTTCTACATCCTTACAGATGCCCACCACAGCAGGAGAGGGAATGTCAAGGCTGAATCCAAGACTCCTGACCTGGAGGACTGGATTCATGGTGGGCTCCTCAACAGAAGGAGGGAGGTTTGGAGAAGGGTCAGATTGGAGAGAAAGACAAAGACTTTTATTTTACAATGCCTGAGATGCCTGTGGTACAAGCAGGTCCTTCCTCAGGGCCTTTCTGCATTTTTATTCCCTCAGGTAAGTGAAGAACCACCTTTCCTGTGCCCTTATGAATCTTGCTTCCATCTTGTCACAGGCAACTGCATCTCAGAAGGGGTGCCCTCTCTGAACAGGACCTGAGGAGAGGATGTTCTGTTCCAGTCACACCCAAAAGTAGGAAATGAGACCCAGAGGATTAGATTGTATTTGGAATCTATGAATCTGCTCCTACTCACCATCTATCCAGGGGAGAACAATTCAAGCAGGATCATTCCCCATAAGGAATATGAGGAGAGGCTGTCTGTCACCGATGATAAGTCTGTGATGTTATTGAATGAGACCTCTGAAGATAGTGGATATTATGAAATTCACACATCATCAGTCTCAGGAGACATACATATTCAGAAGTTCAATTTAACTGTCTTTGGTAAATGAACCACTTGCCCCCTTTTAGACCCCACCCTGCTATCACACACTTGTACACTTTTAAAAGCTTCCTTCCACTCTCTTACCTTCAGACCTTTCCAAAACCTGTCTTCCCCTCCCACTTTGTCCCTTAGAAAGGGGAGGAGGGGCAGAGGTGTTCTTTTGTTATGTAAGGGGAAAATACGGGACAGAAAACTGAGGCTGGATGGCCCGTCCCAAGGTCACACAACTCATGAGCCAGCCCAAAGGAATGAACAGGACTGACAGAATTACAGACCTACCTTCCCTGGAAAACCAAGTGAAAGTCATTCATTCAGCCCTTCCTCAGCCCTCGCCCTAGGAATTTCTCTGGACTGAAGAGCAGTCCCTGAAGGCTGAATGTGCCCCGAAATAGTGAAGCAGGGACAATGTCTCCTTCTGGGTGTGTCCATTCTGATGAGAGAGAGGAGATGTGATATAGATGGTAAGGAGGTGTACTAGAGAAAGATGATTGGTGCTCACTAGGAGAAAAGGAAGGCTTTCTAGTAAGAAAATGGGGGAGAATTGAAGGAATTTAGTGAATACTGGCAGTCTAGAAGAGAGACACTCCAGGTACTGCCTACTGTCATGTTTTATTCACAGCTTATCTGGTTATCTCTGTATCTCTGCCCTCTGTTCAAACAATGTAGGCCCTTTTCTCTCTTCATTACCCTTCTTTCCATCCTTCCCCACCCCCACTTTCCTGGTCCTGGTTTACCCAAATGTTAAAAAGTTCTGTAAGGGGTAAACTCTCTGCTAGTCCCCCATTCCTATTCCCTTCTCCTTCCCACTCCCCATTGCTTCCTTCACATATTCCCCTTTCTAAGCCTCCATCCCACTTCTACTGACACGTAGATTCTGAACCATCCTGATTTATTGTTTTAGGGACTGTGAATTCAGAGTCTAACATGAACCAATGGATTGGGTTAGCCATTGTGGTCAGCATGGTCCTGATTGGTGTGATAGGGATCCTGCCAGTAGAATGTGTCTTCTATCCACAAAAACAACAGAATTGCCTTAACAAAATAAAAGGTAACCTGAAGACAAGAGACATTATTACTGTGCAGGGGTAATGGGGCTTGGGCAGAGAATGGCACTGGTTTTACTTTTTTGGAGAAGGGAGGGAAGAGATGGGCCCTGAGCCCTGCATATTCTCATCAGAGGCCTAGCTTCAGGGGAGGGATGTGACCTGCCTGTTCTTAGACACCTCTCTTCTCATCCCCAGACATCTACAGAAGAAGAAACATACAACTACTACCAAACCATATGGAGGAAAGAAGACCAGAGGAGGGATGTGCAGTTGTGCAGATGGCTTCCCTTTCAGATCAAGAAACACAGATGAGGCCACATGGGTAAGATAGTTCCTTACTAGCCACATATAGACATACAGATATATAGATATAGATGAAGATAAAGATATAGATATAGATAGATAGAGATATAGAGATAGAGAGATAGAGATAGAGATATATAGATATAGAGATATAGAGATGTAGATATGGATATAGATATAGATATACAGATATAGATATAGATGGATAGAGATAGAGATAGATAGAGATAGAGATAGAAATAGAGATAGAGATAGAGATAGAGAGATAGAGATGGAGATAGAGATAGAGAGATATAGATATAGATATATAGATATAGATATATAGATATATAGATATAGATATAGATATAGATATAGATATAGATATAGATATAGACATAGACATAGACATAGACATAGACATAGACATAGACATAGACATAGACATAGACATAGACATAGACATAGACATAGAGAGATAGAGATATAGAGATAGAGATAGACATAGAGATAGAGATAGAAAGATAGAGATAGAGAGATATAGATATAGATATATAGAGATAGAGATAGAGATAGATTTATAGATATAGCAAAGGCAAGAATAAGGCCTGTCAGGGGTAGACAGAGAGAAGAAGATGATCTTGCCTCTTGGTCTTACTTTTATTCCTTTGATTTTTCATCTTCTAACTCATTTGCATAAGTTTAGGGCTTAAAAAGCTAAGGGTGTCCTAAAAGTGAGAGCCCTTGGAAAGGTATCCTTTAAATGCACAGTGATAAGATGCACTTGAGCAATCAGAAAGTAAGTAGCAAGCCCCAAGAAATTCTCATCCTAAGTAAGAGAGGCCTCTGACAAAGAAATTGTCCCTGGTGAGCAGGAAATTAAAGTAAGAAAACAAAATTAAGTCTAAAGTAATATGTATGTGTGTATGTGTGTGTGTGTGTGTGTGTGTGTGTGTGTGTATATACACATGCGCATATATATATATATATTATATATATATATATATATATATATATACACATACATACATATATACATATAAAGAATAACTCTGTTTCAAGTGATTGGTACCTGAGTCAAGAAATCTCCTGGGTAAGAAATGCCCATTCTAGCCAAGGCTGGAGAAACAGAAGATCTTGAAGATGTTCTACTGAGGCATGCAGTGTATCCTACAAGAGAGAAATAGTCTCACAGGTTAACATTATGTTCTGAATGGAGTGAGTCCAAGGGATGTCTTCAAGAAACTGAAATAAGCTGAGATCCCAGACTATCAAGCTGTGGCAGATGGTGGGGTTATGTAAAAAGCTCTGAGCTGGGACCTGAAAGGTCTGCCACTGATCCTCTCAGGTAAAGGCAAACTGATCCACAGCTTCTGGAGCCAGGGGTATACTACAAAAGACATTAGCCAAGTCAAGTACTGTACATGGTATGTACCTAGGTAACTTTCCAGGTACCCCAAGATGTCTGTAATGGTTATCACAGCAGCATAAATGGGGCACTACTTTATTAAGCTCTCTTGATCTACAGTTATTCTCCATGACCTGTCTGGTTTTTGGCTGGTCAAACATGGCTGTCAAAGGCATTGTGGAGTGCCCATCCTATACAACTCTTGTATTGTCTCCTATCTCTTTATGGCCTCCTGGAAGGCCATACTGCCCAGTTGTGACTATCAGCCAAGGGGCCAGCTGGAAAATGGGTTCCCACCTGGCTTGGCCTGGAAGAATTTTACCACTCTGACCCAGAGCCTGAATCCACCTACAGTTGTCTGCAGCTTCAGACCCTGTATGATGTCAGTCCTCAGAATGTACTCAGGAAGAGGGGATATGCAAACCAAATATTGCTGGGGTTGGAGCCTGCCTATTTGCATAGTTAGTTCTGCTTGTCTTACTGTGTGGATGGCTGTTCAGGGGCTCTGGAATCAACTAGGGTACCCACAAATGTTCCCAGCGTCAATCAGGGCTACTACTCTGTTTATTCTTGCTGGGCGACCAATGGAGAGTCAATTCTACCTGAAATCTCTAGTCACCCTCCATTGCTAGCACTTGGGGGAGACTTTGCCCCGCCCCCACTTAGTCCCTGTGACTGAGAGGATGGGACACTGAGCTCTGTCTTAGGGGAGCATACCTTCAGCTCCTGAATCCCACAGATGCACCATCAGAGCAGGAATGCTCTCCCCTCACCCTTTGCTGGAAGTGTTTTCACAAACCAATTTATTGGGGGGGGGGAGCGGCGGGGAGGAACTCCCTAGCTTAAACCCAATTCATGATTTCATGTGACAGACAACAGCCTGTGAATAGGGAGTTTCCCCTTCCCTTCCCTCCCACCTGCCCCAACCCTCCCTGCCCCTTTTCTGTCCCCCCTTTTTCCCTCCCCCCCGTCCCCTCAGAAAGTCCTGAACTATTTATACCATGTACTGATCCCTCTTCATCATCCTCAGCTATGACTTCAGCTTTCTCCTCTGATTCTTCCTCTGTATTGCTGTCTTCCCAGGGGATCCAAACTCTAGCGTCCCACCTTGTACTACTTACAATTGCCCTGATCTGGGGTTGGGGCAGCTTTTCCCCTCCCAGCCGAGCAAAGTGGCAGGCAAGGCTTTCTAACTTCTTACTCTCCTTTTCCATCTTCTCCATCAGCCCCGTGGCCAGAAAGGGCTTGGAGGATCGCACATCTCACTCTCCCTGGAGATCTTCCCCCAACCTTCTCACTGTATTCTCAGTTTCCATTCGGATTTCTGTAGGCCATTTTACTGACCAAACAGTGGCCAGCTGACTGTGGCTGCACACAGCCTGCCTTCCTTACTGAGATGAGGAACTCTCACAACCTCAAATAAGCAGCATAGTCCCCTCTGAGGTTTTCAGGGTATCTCCAGGGGCCCCAAGCATCCAACATGCCAGATGGATGCAGCTGGACAACTCAGGATTGCCCTCATGGAGGTCTCAGTATCTGAGCTCATCCTCTAGTGGTGCAGACCGTCCAAAGGCAAAGCTCCACTGTAGAAGGGAAGGCATTCAGATTCTAAAGAAAGAAGATGACCATGCCAGCGTGGTTTGTAAGATACAGATTGATTAGGGCTATTCCAGCTAATTGGCTTTGTGAGAGATGGCCTAAAGTGCAGTCCCCTCAGGCCTAAGCTCTGAGTTGAGTTTCACCTTTCTCAAAAATCCATATCAGCACAGGCAGTTCCTAGTTGCTCCCGCATCCTGGCACATGCATACATCTTGTTCCCAAATATGGGTATGTTTGCTTCTATTGGGTATTAGTTGCCGCGTTTAGATTGTACACCTTGAGTACCCAGCCACTGGGGGAAAGAGGTAAGAGAGTGGGAGAAGGCATATGTTAGGGCTATAAAATTTAGCTTCTCACAGCTGGCAGGTGCACTCCCTGGCTGCCTCTCCTTGAGCCACAGGGGCTGTGCCCTTTTTTCATGAGAAAGAATAAAGACCTCTGATCTCTGATTCAGACTCCAAACTCTTGAGTTCAGTGGTCACTGTCCCACACAATTTGTAAAAGGGAAATTTACTCATGAAACCTGCCCTGTGGCAGTGACAAGACAGAGTGGTGGATCCCTGCACCAAGCCCAGGCCAGGTCATAATAATGCTGATAAAGAGAGCATTCTCAGACCCTGTTCTTATTTCCTTCAGAACTGATTTTGACTCAAATAAAATCAAATCTGGATTTATAATCACTAATGGTACCATTTTAATTTTTAAAGCCTAATACTTTTAGCACCTTAAAAAAAAGATTAAATTTTCTATAAATTTATATATTTCTCTTTTTTCAAAAAAGACATGTTGTGACAATTGCTAGCTTCAAATAACTTTTTTTCTACTTCCTTAAAGAGCTGGAGTCCTCTATCTCCTTTACCTTTGAGACTGAGAAAGAGCTGCCCTAAGCATTCCAGCTCATCATTCCATCCTCCTGGGAATTATATACTAAGAAATGCATATAAAGTTTTACAAACAGTTCAAAATCTCACCAGTTATCATCAGTTATCTTAAAATGTGCTGGGCTAAAATCCCAAGACTCTTAAATTGTTTTTGGCCCAGGCAAATAGGCCTGAGAAATTTGATTTAATGCTAGCAGGGTGTGGCGAGTTGCCCCAGGCAGAAACCTCCAGGGCTTCAAAGTTAGTTAAATAATTAAATAATTAATGAATACAAAGAAACATTTAAGATTTGTATGTAATAATCACAAATCATAATGACCAATATCTTTAGTATAGCCAATATTTATGTAGTGTTAGATTTAATAAGGCCTTCCTCCAGATTTACCCTGAAAGGTGGGTGGACATGATTCCTTCTAACCCTGTATAACTTTATCTATTGGCTTTCAAATCAAGCTACAAAATTTTGATTTTCAATCTTTCTACTTAAAACGGAATCAAACTTCCTCACACCCTCTCAACATGCTTAAACCATCTGCAGCAGGCACAAGGGCACCCAGAACAACTATCCAAGGATGAGGGGAGGGGACTTAGAGAACATGGGCTTGCTGCTTGCCTGCCTCCATTTATCCCCAAACTGTTTTTTTTCTACCTTCCATATTTTCACTCAAGCCTTTATTTCTCTTTCCTAATCTTTCAAACCTTTACTCTGACTACCCCCACTTTCCTTACATTTCAACTGTATCCCAGACTATTGTTGGACCAATATCTTGTAACAACTTTTCCTGGCTGTGGGGTTGGTTTCAACCCACAGGATTCTCTTCACAAAATTGAGGTGTTTTCTAGAACATCAAAAAGCTCCGAATCTCTCATTCTCCTAAAAGGAGACAGAAACCTTCACTCTCTATTCCTTGTCCCAATAAAGGAAGAAGTTTGTGACACAAATCCTTTTTTTAAAAAATCCAGTTAGATGTTTTTAGTGACTACAAAATTTTTTAGGAGATATGCAGCAGCTTATATTCCTGCTAAAACACAAGAGTAGGGTTCCTGCTATTCTCAAACCCCATTAACAGATTACAAAAGGCTTGAGTGCCTAATTAACATAGTTTTCCAAATTAAAAATCATACTCACCTTCCTTTTTGACCTGCTTCTCTTCACCTTTTAGAATCTGGTGATTTAACACTTAATACTTTACAAATCAAGAGAGCTATATTTCTCTCACACCCTTCACAAGCATTACTTTAAAAAAAACAGTTTTTGCAATATTAATATAGATTTTAAACAAATCACTGAAATCCTGAAGTGATTGCGTTTAAGGCTATGATATAAAAAGGTCCTGATCAAAGTGTCTTAAAAGACAAAAAAAACCCAACAACTTGTTTTTGCAGTTTTAAACACATTGCCCTGATGTCAGATATATTGGGGGAGGGGGGGAGTACAAAGATAGTTCTCTGGATTTAACTTAAACATAATTTGCAAACTTTAGCTTTTGAATCTAATTAAACCTAAATTCATCTAACTTTTGGAGTACCAAAAAAACCTTTCAGCTTTCCCTCATCAGCTCTTGCTATCTTTGGGCTGCTCAGTCTAGATGTTTATCAGTATAAAACTATCGTTAGAGCTTCAACCAAAGGAGAAAAAAAAAAACAAAAAACTTGGCATTTTTACTCAGAGAGAAAGATCCCTTCCCTGATTGTACCTCCCAAACTAACTCCAGGGAGAGTCTCACCTTGCTTTTTCAGTTCCATTATTTATCATCTAACTTTATTTTTGTAGCCCCAACTTGGCCAGTGTTGGGACCCAAAAAAAGTCTTAATCTCCTGCCAAAAGCCTAAGGTGGGAGTTCTTTCCTAATTATAGCCTTTAGAAGTTTTCTGGCTGGCTTCATTTTAAATCTTTGCACAGTCATTTTACACAGAGACACAGATAAAATAACAAAACAACAAAGTGCACAGATCTAATTTTCTAGTTGGCTTTTTAGACTTAGTTTTTTTTTAATATAATTAATTTATTTTTAGTTTTCAACATTCACTTCCATAAGATTTTGAGTTTAAATTTTCTCCCCCTTCTTCTCTTTCCCCCTCTCCAGGATGGCATGTGATCTGATATAGATTCGACTTATACATTCATATTAAGCATATTTTTCTACTAGTCATGATGTAAAGAACAATTAGAACTAATGGGAGGAACCACAAGATAGAAAAAAACAAAACAAAACAACAAAAGAAAAGGAGAACAAATAGTAAGCTTTGATCTGCATTCAAACTCCATACTTCTTTCTTTGAATGTGCATACCATTTTCCATCATGAGTCTTTTGGAATTGTCTTAGATCCTTGCATTGCTGAGAAGAGCTAAGTCTGTCAAAGTTAGGCATCACACATTGTGACTGTTACTCTGTACACTGTTCTCCTGGTTCTGCTCACTTCACTCAGCATCAGTTTGTATAAGTCTTTCTAGCTTTTTCTGAAGTCCACCTGCTCATCATTTCTTATAGCACAATAGTATTCCATTACATTCACATACCACAACTTGTTCAGCCATTCCCCAATTGATGGGCATCCCCTCAATTTCCAATTCTTGCCACCACAGAAAGAGCTACTATAAATATCTTTGTACGTGTAGGTCCTTTTCCCATTTTTATAATCTCTTTGGGATACAGCCCTGGAAGCGCTATTGCTGGGTCAAAGGTTATGCACATTTTATAGCAATTTTGGATGTAGTTGCAAATTGCTTTCCAAAATGGTTGAATCATTTCACAACTCCAGCAACAATGCATTAAGGTTCCAATTTTCCTACATCTTCTCCAACAGAAACTGGACATAGACCAACATCTTACACCCTATACCAAGATAAAGTCAAACTGGATACAGGATTTAGACATAAAGACTAATATTATAGGCAAACTAGAAAAGCAAGGAATACTTTACCTGTCAGACATATGGAGAAGGGAAGAATTTATGAACAAGAGATAGAGAACATTATGAAATGCAAAATAGATAACTTTGATTACATTAAATTGAAAAGTTTTTGCACAAAGTCAATGCATCCAAGATGAGGAGGGAAGTGGAAAGCTGGGAAAGAATTTTTACAAAACCAGTGTCTCTGATGAAGGCCTCATTTCTAAAATAGGTAGAAAACTGAGTCAAATTTATAAGAATACAAGTCATTGCCCAACTGATAAATGGTCAAAGGATATGAACAGACAATTTTCAGAGGAAGAAACGAAAGCCATCTATAGTCATATGAAAAAAATGCTCTAAATCACTATTGATTAGAGAAATGCAACTCAAAATGACTCTGACATACTACATCATACCTATCAGATTGCTAACATGATAAAACAGGACAATGATAAATGTGGGCTTAGTTTGTTTTTAAGATAAACCAATTTAGATTTAGACCAGTCAAAATTCAGGGTTATCGTTAGTTACTCTTTTTTTCCCACATCCTTCTAAAAGCCCAATTCATAAGCAACAAATTCAAATTATAATACAACTTATCACATGCCAATTACCTTTACCTAATTGCAGAGGATATCCTTTCAGAGAAGACCTATGCAAGTGGTATTTGTCCCCAGAGCCAGCTCAGAGAGAAAAATTCGGCTGCATGGAACAGGCAGGAGTCCACTGTTAGAAGGAGGGCATACAAAGAAAAGAAAGTACTTACCCCATCAGGGCCAGGACTTTCAGGAGCATCAGTTCTGGATGCCTACTCCCAGTACTGTTGGGGTAAGGGTCCAGTCTCTGTCCTAATCCAAGTCCAAGGCACCAAAATGTTGACCTCCAGAGTTTGGTCTAAGAAAGACAAATAGGATTTAGGTTGTATCTGTTGTTTATATCTCTCAAAGTAGGCAGCATGTATGCATGCATGCATGCATGCATGCATGGGAGCCAGGCTAGAACTGGGTTCCCTAAGGGAGGCCAGTCTGGAACTGGACTCATTTTAGGGTTAGGCTGCACAGTTTATATACCTTTCCAACAGGGGCTGATGTCACCCCCTCATCATTCACACCTGAAGTGAGAGAAAATATCTCTATACCAGACCACTCCCAGCCTTGGGCTATATAGACAGAAGAATCTGTATTCACCAGTCCTGAGCAGAACACAATGGAGCTTCTCTACCTTACATTAAATTACTGGTGACCTTGGGTGGGGCTGACTAGGATAAGGAGAGTCAATGCAATCTCATTATCAGTAATGCCCTTCTGAAGGGGGGGGAGGGAAGCTCTCAACCTCCAAGATATTGGTTATCAATAAACATTTTTTGCAATTGGAAAGAGAAGAGACTGGAAATTGACCAATCCATCAACAGGCATTTCTTAAGCACTTACTATGTGCCAATCACTGTGCTAGGTGCTGGGATATAAAGACATAAAATGAAATCATTCCTGCTCTCTATAGGCTTACATTCTATCAGATAAGACCAATTAGGCGACTTTTGCAATGGACAAGGGGAGAGGTAATATTGGACTAACCTGGTTTTGTTTTTTTTAAGAACTTGGGAGACATTATATGCATAGGTGGTAGTGAAGGAGCTAATGGATTAGATGAGATTAAGGGTGAAAGAAAGAAAGAATGCTTGAAGACAATCTTCCAAAAGAAATGAGATGGAATGGAATCTGAAGTACATGGGGAGAGTCTGGCTTTGGCAAAGAGAAGAGCCAACTTCTCATCAGAGACTGGGAGCAAAGAGAAAATGGGGATGATGAAGTAAGGTTCTGAGGGTGATATAAGGTAGAGAAGAAACTAGAGACAAGAGGAAGCTTTTCTCAGTGATGTAAGAGGTCAAGTCTCTGCTGAGAAAGAGAGGAAAGGAGATGGTAAAGGAGGCTTGGGAGCAAAAGAAAAATTTTAGAATAGCTACTGCAGAGAGTGTCATGCTAGAGTCAATAAAAGAAAAATGACAAGATTGCCACAAGCGTTGAGAGCCAAATTTGTAGTGAAACCAGTCAGCTCATGTATTGACTTTTTTTTTTTAATGCTTTAAATGGATGCATTTTTACATGGCTATTATTTGTCAATAACTACCAGTAACCATCAAAAATAGAACCAATGTTTTTTAACAAAGAAGTACAGTTAGAAAAAATTAATCAACATACTGGCCACGTGGCATTGTATATGCCTCCCCCCATATGCCTCATCCTACAAGTGTAGTCTATGGCCTCTTCAAATTCAAATCCTTTTCCTTTCCATGATTCTGGTCATTTTTCCTATTGTTCTTTGGTCCTCCTTACTTCCCTTTTTATCCATCCTTCCAAATATCCCTAAGTTTTTCTGAATTCTTCATAGTTACTGTTTCTTTCAGAGTAATTACATTCTATCGTATTCAGATGCCAAAATTTCTTCAGGCCTTCCACAATTGATAGGAAGCCATTTTATTTCCATATTTTCGGGGGGGGGGGCACAAGAAATGCTACTCTAAACATTTTGGTTCGTATGAGGCCTCCTCCTCTGTTTTTGACCACCTCCTTGGCATATATGCCTAGTAATGCCATACCTAAATCCATGGATATTAATTGTTTAGACATTTTCTCAGAAGAGTTAAAAATTACTTTTCAGAATGGTTGGACAAATTCACACAGCAGACAGCAGTGCATCAGCATGTCTATCTTCACATACCCCCTGATTTCCAGAATTTCTCCAGGAGCATTCAACAGCATATTGGGCTAACTAAGGGCTGGGATTGATCAAGGCTGGTGATTGGAAAAGAGAGAATGGGTTTAAAGGTAGCTCCTGGAGCACGGCTGAACTAGTGGATAATAGAGTCAGGATTACAAAAGGAGAAATGTGAAACCAGAGAAGAGTTAATAGACTGAGAGAACAAGAATGGCTAGGGAGACTTGGAGGACAGAGTGAGGTCAAAGAACAGGCTTAGGAGGAATGAGTCAGAGGGAGAGATTGAAGATGGTTGAAGAGGGGCCAGGGCAGGGGCAGGGAAGGAGGCAAGGAAGCCAGATACTTGGGGAGCTGGTAGACAGCTTCAGGTCCTCACCTGAATGCACGATTAGAAGGTTGGCTTTCGCAAGTACAATCCACAAAAAGACCTGCTTGAGCCGTTATTGTCTCCCATGCAGGATACACTTACTGTGGGTCTTGTGCTACTCATGCTTACAAACAAGTGGACCAATCTGTTACCCAGGGAATATTCATCCTTGGGCCTTACCATCATGTGCCCCATCTCGATGTGCATTTCCAGTGTGGATATATATAGAATACCACAGTATCGCCTTCATATTGATCAAAAGATTGATGGAGAGCTATAAGACAGGAATGTTGAGTGCATGTCTCTGCAGACAGATGAAGATGAACACAGTATGAAATGCATTTGCTAGCATACTGCTAAGGCCATGAAAAGCCATAAGGATGAGTTTACCATTATTCCTGTGTTGGTTAGAGGTCTAAGTGAGTCAAAAGAACAGGAATTCAGAAAACTGCAGTAAATATCTAGCTGATACTAGTCATCTCTTTGTGGTTTCTTCTGATTTCTGCCATTAGGATCAAAGGTTCTGTTACAATTGCCAAGATAAATCCCAGGGGGAGCTTCATAGATCTAGATAAAATATCTATCTATATACATCTAGATAAAATAGGTATGAGTATTATAGAACAAGACCCTGTATCTTTTAGCAATTACTTGAGGAAATACCATAACAAAATACGTGGAAGACATCCTATTGGAGTGTTAACTAAATGCTATCACAGAGCTCCAGAAGAATGAAATGAACATGAGCTTTTCATTTTTGAATTATGTCCAGTCAAGCCAGTATACAAACTGGCAATACAGTTCAGTGAGTCATGGAGTTGGAGCGCTTACTGTCCACTGAAGCTCTGAATACTCTGGGATACCACCCAAACATACCCCTTCTCTAAACGGGGCCCCAGCCTAGCCCTTACAAAGATACAGTTCCTGGTCTTTAGGGATACTGAAACCTGAAAATTAATAGAATTTTCTTCTTTTCCTGTCTAGTAGGTGTAGTCTGTCTTCAATTTCAACTCATTATACAATGTTCTTGTTTAGGACAGTGGAAGGAAGGAAGGAAGGAAGGAAGAAAGGAAGGAAGGAAGGAAGGAAGGAAGGAAGGAAGGAAGGAAGGCAGGCATTAAAATATATCATGATTTTAAAAATTGATGATAGATGTAAAGTCATGGTGGCAAATGGTGCTTCAAAACAACCTGCAAAGCATTTACCATATTCTAAATTTGCACTCTTTTCAGACCTGTTCATATATATTCAGCTTTTAGAATAGTTTTGCAAATAGTAAACAAACAAAAAAGGGTCAAAGCTTTTTAATAATGAAAATTGCATTTATAAATGATCTGTATTAGAATATAATAAATCTCCAGTATAGTCAACTACTATTCATGTGGTACAACAGATACTTTCTATTTTAGTTGCTAATAAAGGGCTACGCAACTAAAAAATATTTTTTTAATAGGGTATGGATTAAAGAAAGGGATTTGGGAATTCTGGATCAAGGACATAGGAGAGCTCTGGGTGATCTGATCAACAAACTGTTTCTCTTACAGAGGTCATTTTGGTAACACGCAGGTTACCTTCCATCTACACTATTTGTACCTGATTATACTTGTTGTCTCCCCCAGTTGAATATAAGCTTCTTCAGGGCTAGGACTTCTTTTGCTTTTTCTTTATACTCCAACTGCTTAACATAGATCCTTATATGTAGTAATCACTTGATAAATGCGCATAAAATGATTGATTGATTGATAGAAGAGATTTTCATTGAGTTATAGGTGATCTCCATGGTCTCTACCAACCATTCCAATTGTCCTTGATCCAGAATTTCCAATTGTGAGATTATCCAATTATTGAGCTTATCAGTCTTTCAGTTCTTCCTCAGCCCTCCCCCTGGGAATTTCTCTGGACTGAAGAGCAGTCCCTGAAGGCTGAATGTGCCCCTGAAATAGTGAAGCAGGGACAATGCCTCCTTCTAGGTGTGCCCATTCTTTTTTTTTTTCAGTATCAAGAAAAGTTTATTACAGAGAAAATCCAGAGGATTTAGACGTTTCTGGCCAGAAGCAGGCTCCACCCCTCTTCAGGAGGAGAGTTCATTGAGTACAAAAGCAATAGCTTTTTTTCATGCAGTTAGGCGGGAAACCTCCCAGGCCTAGATTGTCCATTCCTTCCAGTTACATCAGTCCTGGAACAACTCTGGAATGCCCCCTGTTACCACCCTATTGTGCCTACAATTGTACTATTGCTCCCCTCCTTGGGTGGAGAAGTTGATATGCCTGAGATTCACTAAGCATGTTCAGTAGTGATTGAACCTGACCAGTTTGAGCTGGATCGGCTCTTATCTTGATTTTGGGGTCTTCTTGGAACCATCGCCTTACTTATTGACTAAGTCCAAGACCACCTGCAGTGTAACTGCATCCCTGAGTTGTTTTTATAACCCTCTGCACTATCCTACCTTTGTGGAAATTTAACCTTTGCCTAACTCTCACAATTCCATCCTCTTCTTCTCAATAAGGATTATGTTTCCACACTTTTTGTTCCTGTTGTCTTTCCTCAAAGCATTTTTAGCATTAGTTCCCATTCTTCACCAGAGGGGGAAGAATGACAATTAATTCTTTCAATGAGCATCCTAATTCCACCTGATCCTGTTACCTGAATTCCCATAGCCAGTCCCATTGGGATACTTTTAATTAGTGCTGTTTCTATTAATTTTTGTACTAATCCTCTGATACAAGGGATTATGCAACACCTAACTTCATGATGGATGCTGCTATTCCCTTGCATTTGCCAAACCAGGATTCTAATCATCCCTTTAATCAGTTATCTAACCCAGAATTCTCTGCCAACTCCTCAGCTAAAGTGGTTAAACCTTGCAATGCCTTAATAATGGTTCTATCTGAGGCTGTGGTGCTGGGCAACATTTCATCAAGGGATTTTGGGGACTTAAAACAATATGGAAGAAGGAAGGGAAGAACTGACAGACGCATTGACAAATTAAAAAGGGGGCAGTCCCCTTATTAAGTACAGATACAGAGACCCAAAAGTAACGATAAATTGTCCATTTAAAGCTTGCGAAGTCTCTTCTCATATAGCTGTCTGACACTCTGGCCATCATCTGGCAAAGTCCTCTGGTCTAAGTGCCTTTCAAACAGTGTCCAGCAGACTCTCCTCCTGCAGAGATCCTTCTTCTTGTGTCCACTCTCCTACAAGATTGATCTCAACACAATTTTAAATTACGTTGCCAATAACCAGGGCAAATAATGAAAGTTAACTCGACCCCCATGTCTCTACCATTACAAGGTCAAAATTGGAACCTTGTGCAATTGCCATATTTTAAGAAACTCAAATTAAATATATTAGAACCTAGCCTTACACTCTGCATCACTTCTAGTTTTATACCTTGCATTAATTCATTATTCATTCCTATTCATATTCCCCCATCAGGAGGATGAGATTCCACTAAGGAATTAATAACAGACTTCAATACATAGTAGTTAATTTAAAACCTGTACATATCAAATAACAAAACAATCCCAACTTCTAGTTATGTACAAATAAATAATCCTTAACAAAATGGTTGCTTCTTTCAAGGCATTTACAAGATGTGTCATAAGCTATTCCTCTTTTAACATTAATTGTAACTGAGACAACTTTAACATTAACTAAGCATTAACTAAGTAACAGAGTAATATCCTACTTCTACAATCTCCTGGCCTAATTATCTGCTAATGATGGGGTATGGGCCCAAGCTGAGACCTTTGCCCCTTGCACCAGAAAGAATCTGGCTCCCATTTGATTATGGGCCCCAGAAAACCCTTATGCTTCACGCAACTGGCCTATGTGGTTTATCTCCAACAAACTTCCCCCCTGGTGGCTGAAAGACCTAGGCTGAACTTCTTCAGGAGAGACCCTCTTGTTGTGACCTTGGAGTCCAAGCACCCCTAAATCTTTAGACCTCATCATAACTATCATGAGAAATTAAAGGATCCTGACTTATACTAGAATATACTGGTAACAAATGTCAAGACTGAATACTTAATTCTGAAATTCTAGGCCAAATAACTCAATCTTATACTTGCATCTTACTATAATAACCTCAGCTGTTCCCACATCAATCTATTATTTAATAGATTTGATATTTATGCTTACAAAACTTATGATTATAGGAATTTGCCATGAAAGAATAAGGACATAACTAAAGTAAGGGAGTAATGCTTCTCTAGATTCATGTAAACTCCAGGCAGAAGTTATATAATGACCAATTGCATTGAGCCAGGTTTAAAGTCTGCCTGGGTGTGCCCATTCTGATGAGACAGAGGAGATGTGATGTAGGGAGTAAGGAGGTATACTAGTGGAAGACGATTGGTGCTCACTAGGAGAAAAGGAAGGCTTTCTACAGGATTTCCCCCCAATAATGTGGAATCCATCTATTTTACCAGCCTTGGCTAGAATGGGCATTTCCTGTCCAGAAGGAGAATTCTTGACCCAGGTGCCAATCACTTTGAAACAGAGTTATCCTTTATGCCTATACTTTAGACATGATTCTGTTTTCATACTTTGATTTCCTAGTCACCAGGGATAAGATCTTTGTCAGAGGCATCTTGTATTTAGGATTAGAATTTGTTGGGAAGAAAATGAGGGAGAATTATAGGAATTTAGTAAATACTGGCACTCTAGAAGAGAAACACTCCAGGTACTGCCTATTGTCATGTTTTATTCATAGCTTATCTGGTCATCTCTGTATCTCTGCCCTCTGTTCAAGCCATGTAGGCCCTTTTCTCTCTTCATTACCCTTCTTTCCATACTTCTCCACCCCCAGTTTCCTTGTCCTTGTTTAGCCAAATGTCAAAAAGTTCTATAAGGAATAGAATCTCTGCTGGTCACCCTTTCCTATTCCCTTCTCCTTCCCACAACTCCTTGCTTCCTTCACATATTCCCCTTTCTAAGCCTCTATCCCACTTCTAGTGACACATTGATTCTGAACTAACCTGATTTATTGTTTCAGGGACTATGAATTCAGAGTCTAAGATGAACCAATGGTTGGGTTAGCCATTGTGGTCAGCGTGGTCCTGATTGGTATACTGGTGGTCCCTACAGCAGTATGTGTCTTCTGTCCACAAAAACAACAGAACTGCCTTAACAAAATAAAAGGTAACCTGAAGACAAGAGAGATTATGACTGTGGTGGGGCAATGGGGCTTGGGCAGAGAATTGCACTGGTTTTACTTTTTGGAGAAGGGAAGGAGTAGATGGGTCCTGAGACCTGTGTATTCTCATCAGAGGCCTAGCTTCATGGAAGGGATGTGACCAGCCTGTTCTTAGACACCTCTCTTCTCATCTCCAGAAATCTACAGAAGAAGAAGAAATATACAACAAGTACCAAACCATAGGGAGGAGAGAAGACCAGAGGAGGAATGTGCACTTGTGCAGATGGCTTCCCTTTCTGCAAGAAACACAGATGAGGACACATGGGTAAGACATCTCCTTGCTAGCCATTTATAAATGTAGATATAGAAAGCAAAGGCAAGAATGAGGTCTATCAGGGGTAGGCAGAGAGAAGAAGATGATTTTGCCTCTTGGTCTCCGTTTTATTCCTTTGATTTTTCATCTTCTAACTCATTCGCATAAGTTTGGGGCTTAAAAAGCTAAGGGTGCCCTAAAGTTGAGAGCCCTTGACACTTTCCTGGAAGGGCATCAGTGATCAGGTACACTTCAGCCATCAAAAAGTAAGTAGTAAGCCCCAAGAAATTCTAATCCTAAGTAGAAGATGCCTCTGACAAAGATCTTATCCCTGGTGACTAGGAAATCAAAGTAAGAAAACAGAATCATGTCTAAAGTATAGGCATAAAGGATAACTCTGTTTCAAAGTGATTGGCACCTGGGTCAAGAATTCTCCTTCTGGACAGGAAATGCCCATTCTAGCCAAGGCTGGTAAAATAGATGGATTCCACATTATTGGGGGAAATCCTGTAGTGTTTTTTTCCTCTGATGACATCATTTGGTGTCTGAAGGCTCTCTTGCCTTTTAAAAGAGCTGTGCTGGGGGAGAAGGTCCCTGGGTTGTAAGCTAAAAGAGCAATGGTGGCAGAATTCAGTCTTCCTCCTATGAGAAAGAGGGAGCAGCTGAGCTGAAGATTCCAGCTTGATCCTGGAGCTGAAAACAGATGGGAGCCTCAGATCCCAAAGCACTACTTCTGCTAAAAATGCAGAAAGAGAAAGCTACCTTAGCAGTGACCTTGAGATCTTTTAAAGGAAAGGGTGTGCTTTTCTGGCAGGAGTACGATTTTTGATTAATGGCTTGACAGTATAAAGGCCATTTACAAAGAATTTTCTGTTCAGTACAGCCTTGTCATGGGGCTGGCCAGAGTCTGCACATCACAGGACAGCAGCTGAGAGCAGCCCAGACAGCAGCAGCCCAACAACATGGACTAAAGACATTTCCCCTGCACTGTTGGAAGCCTGAGCACAGATGTCCTCTATGTGTGAGCTTCTCCGTAAGTGTCCACTCTTCCCATTGATGGTGTATACTCGTGGCAAACTCTGCCTCAGGTTTCTAGGAGAAGTGTCCTTACTTCCCTCTTTACTGACCTCTTGCATGGTATTTTGCCCATTATCCTCATTCCCTTCCTTTCCCACCAGAACTCCATCCTCTCAGTGGTGATCCCTGAGGGGTGAGCTTTCACTTTTTCTTGTCCAGAAACAGGGCTTCAAGGCATTTCTGACCAGCTCTACATTAGGCCACAGAGCACTTCCTCTACTCCATTCCAATTTTTCTCCATGTATTGTCTTCTGCCATTCACATGTAAGTTCCCTGAGGACAACATGAATGCCAAGATAGACCAAGGTATCCCAAAGACCTCAGTTCAAATTCTGCCTTTGTACTTAATAGCTGTGTGGCCTTGGACAAGTCACTTAGCCCCAGTTTGCCTCAGTTTCCTCATTTATAAAATGGGATTAATAATATTGACTACCTCCCAGAGTTGGAGAAAATGTGATAATATTTGTGTTTTTTTTAAATAATATCTTCCCTTCAATTACATGTAAAACAAATTTTTAATATTTGTTTTTTTAAATTTTGAGTTCCAAATTCTACCCTCCCCTCCCTCTTTTCCTCCCTCCTTGAGACAGTAAGCAATCTGATATAGGTTATATATGTGATAGCAAGTACAATATATTTCCATATTCGTCATTTTTGTGAAAGAAAACTAGAACCAAAAGAAAGAAAAAGAAGGAAGGAAAGTGAAAAAATAGTGTGTTTCTGTCTGTGTTCAGATACCATCAGTTCTTTCTCTGGAGGCAGCTAGCATTTTTCATCCTGAGTCCTTTGGGATTATTTTGGATCACTGTGAAGGTGAAACAGTTGTAAAGCACTTTGCAAACCTTAAAGCATGACTAAATGTTAGCTATTGTTACTATTAACATTGTTATTTGTATCTCAAGCACTTTGCCCAGCCTGCTACAAAATGAGCACTTAAAGTCACTGTCTACCTAACTCTCATTAAATGCCTTTGCTCTTAACAATCGTGTGTCTGCATGCCTAGGAAAAAGTCAACACATCGATGGGGGCTGGTGATCTGGAGTGAATATGAACCAATAATGTCGCCTAAACTTCAAGTAGCCCACTTTGGATCACTCTGTATGAGTCTTTGGGTGGGGTAGCAGATACTCTCAAGTGCTACATATTAAAGGGCAAGATGGAAAATACAGACAACCCACTGACTTCTCTCATGGGTCACCACCATCTGTATCTAATAGCAGGACCAGCTACACTATAATCAATACATTTATATAGAGGCTCAATTAGTAGCAGTAGTAAATAAATAAATAAATGAATGAATGAAAATAAATCCCTTTAATTCTCTCTATTACATCAACCAGTGCCCAGCTGTATCCCAATGTGGCCTTTCACTCATGAAACTAAAATCCTGTTGTGAGCCACCAGCAGAACCCTTTCATGGGCTTAGAGTTCCTCATCAGAACTGGAAAGGATCTCAGAGGCCATAGTGACTAAATCCCTCATTTGACAGAGGAAACTGAAGTCCATGGAGATCAAGTGAGTTGCTTAAGGGCATACATAATATTCATCAAGGCCAATTTGAACCTAGGTCCTTTGCCTCTGACTGAACTCTTCCTGAGTTCAAATCAGGCCTCAGATATTTGTTACCTATGTGACCCTGGAGCAGTCACTTCACCCTGTTGCCTCAGTTTCCTCATCTGTAAAATGAGCTGGAAAAGGAAATGGCAAACTATTCCAGTATCTTTGTCAAGAAAACTCCAAGATAGGGTAGGTAGGTGGCACAGTGAATAGAGCACTGGCCCAGGAGTCAGGGGGACCTGAGTTCAAATCCGACCTCACACACCTAACACTTACTAGCTGTGTGACCCTGAGCAAATCACTTAACCCCAATTGCCTCACCAAAAAAAAAAAAGAAGAAGAAAACCCCAAGATGAGGTCATAAAGAGTCTGACACAACTGAAACAGCTGAATAACAACAACCTCTGACTCCAGAACTGGTGCTCTTTCCATTGGACTACACACTGGTATGGTGACCTTAGAAATCATCCTAAGCTAGACTCCATTTTTTTTGTTTTTTGAGAATGAGTCTCCCTGTCTTTCTTAGGTTGGAACTGGAGCAGCCGCTCATGGGTGGGATCCCATACTGATCAGTATAGAAGCATTAGCATACTCCATGTTTTCTGATGTGAGCTGGTTTGGCCCTCCCTAGTCAACTTAATGGCTCTCCACTCCCAGGGCTCATTATATTAGTGCCAGACTTAATGTGCATACCTGATCACCTTAGCCTATTGCACTTCAGAACTCCTTAGCTCAAGCAATCCACTAGCTCAGCCCCCTCAGCAGCAGGGATGATGAGCATACACCAACATACTTGGTCAAATCCCATTTTTGGCAGAAGAGTTAACAGAAGCCAAAAAACCTTGCAATATTCACACAATTGTAAGTGGGGGAACTAGGATTCCAATCTAGGTTTTCTGCCAAAAATCCAGTTTTCTTCTCATGGTGCCATGATATCTCCCACACACCTGAATAAAATATTCAACCAGGTCTATCCTGACTTTGGTGAAGACTGAGGCAGTAGAAAGTCAAGTTGTTGGATTTCTTCTTTTGCTGGGTCCTTCGAGCCCTTGGCAAGGCCCTTCTGTCCTGCTTCTTGAAAGTAGGTAGTTCAAAATACTCTTTAGAGAAATAAAGACACTTAAAAAAGTGGAGAAATAATAATTATCCATGGAAAGACCATGGCAACGAAATAAATGATAATAGTGACTAATTTTCCAGGACTGTACCAAACAACCAAATAATTATTTTGTAAAGTTATTTAAAAAAAAAAGAGTAATATCAAAATTCCTCTAGAGCAGGTGTCAGAAATGGGGCCAGCAACCCTCCTGAGTAAAGAAAAATACTATAGAAGTGAGCAGAACACGATAACAGCCACATCATGCAATGACTAATATTGTTAAACTGAACCCTTCTCAGCATTACGAGGATCTAAGACATCTCCAGAGGCCTCGGGATGGAAAATGCTGTCCACATCCAAAGAAAGAACTATGGAAGTCGAATCACTATCACTTATTTTTACCTTCTGTTGAGTTTTGTTTCATCTTTCTGATGGTTCCCCCTATTGGTTTTAATTTTTACTTACAGCTTCACTAATGTGAAAATATGTTTCATGGGTATGTAAATGTAAAGCCTATATCAGATTGTTTGCCATCTTGGGGAGGGTGGGGGGGAGAAAGGGGGCGAAAAATTTTCAACTCAAAAGCATATGGAAGTGATTGTTGATAAATCAAAATAAATCAATATGACCTCTTGGTTTTAATTTCTTCCTTCCTTCCTTTCTTTTCTTTTTTTCTTCCTTTTTCTCTTTCCTTCTATTCCTCCTTCCTTCCTTCATTTCTTTTTGGTGTAGCATTCCTATTCACCTCATCTCTCACTTGCACCTCCCTTCTCTTTCACTAAAAAAAAAAGGCAAATTAGAACCCTTGTAACACAAAAAACTCACTCAATTAAAAGAGATTCCCACATTGGGAATGACCAGAAAAGTATTTATTTATCAGTTTTTTCCATAGCCCCTCCAAGAACTGTCATTTTCTGACTTTAAAAAATTCTTAATAAAAATCAATTAATAAAACAACAGAGAAACACCACCAGTCCAGAACATGGCCATTTCTTCTCTTTGGATATAAGCATGGAATTGAGGAAAAGGGATGTGATGGCCTGAAACCGTGTTCCTGGCCTCACTCAGGTCTGGAAGTCTGTCATGTGGGTCGCGCTAGGGTTGGGGCACCTAGCACAGGAGGCACCATGGTGCTGGGAGCAAAACCATGCCCAAGTGTCCTCCCTTGGTTATAAAATATATATATATATATATATATATATATATATTATATATATATATATATATATATATATATATATATATATATATATTATAGAACATAGGTAATGTTAATATGTTGTTTTCTAAGTCAATATTGTGATTTGTATGTAGAATTTAGTGACCTCATTTCTATCTGAGTTTGGTGCTTCTGACCTAGAAGAACAAAACGTCAGAAATACTAAGGGTAAAAATGAAAGAAAATCAAAAGGAAGGAGCCCTTATCAGTACTAGATCTCACACTATACTACAAAGCAATAATCATCAAAATGGTGTGGTATTGCCTGTGCCTCAACACTATAATTAAGGGCACTTTGTATAATATGTGCAAAGGCTTCTACATGGGTCTTTATAATTCTAATCCAATACCAGGTGTGATGACATTTAAAAGGTGATTGTACCAATGGAAAATAGCACGTGTCCAGAGGGCTTTGATAAGGGGTAGATTAGCTATAGGCTTGGTAGGCAGGGTATCTACAATGGTTCCCTGGGCACATATATATCCTAAGGTACAGCATCACACCCAACCAAGCAGCAGCCAGGGTCATAAGTGTGGACCACATAGCTGCTGGGTACCATTTCGGGGTGCCCACGCTGTAGCTACTCGGGACAGGTTTGGGGATCCAGATTTATTCCTTCACCTACCATTATAGTATGGTTACACAAGGTACAAGGTATCCACCCGACCTGCCAGGGGTTTGCGGGGCACTTGATGACTCCATTTTGATACCTGAGCAGAGAAGCATTATAACAGAGTTGGTGTGCCCATCTCTGAAACAAAGACCTCCAAAAGTTCCTTTCCCAAATGGCCCTTTTTATATCTACATAAATGACAGGAGAACAACCTTAGAACAAAGGTAGAGCTTGGCCAAAGCTCCAGATGCCTATTTTTTATGTATGTATCCAAGGAGAGGCCAGTTCCTTGGATAAGTACACACTTTCCTCAAGGAATCTAAGATATTCCTTGAGATAAGAGTTGTTCTGCCCTGGTAACATAGTTTGTTTTATTCTTTGATGTTCTGTTCCCTTGGTGCTTCTGGCACGTATCCTTATGTCAGGTCATGAGGCAGTCGTGCAAGGGGCTGGGGAGGATCTCCTCAGTTTCCCTTACAATTCCTAATCTCTACCCCAAACCTCTTCAGAGCCATAGATATGAATTGTTTAGATATTTTCCCATAAGAGTTAAAATTTACTTTTCAGAATAGTTGGACAAATTCACGCTTCAGGCAGCAGCGTATCAGTATGTCTGTGTTCACACACCCCCAGATTTCCAGAATTTCTCCAAGAGCGTTCAGCAGCATGTGAAGAGAAATAGAATTGGGGTTGAATAGAACAAAAATATATTAGAATAAGGTCTGGGATTGATTGAGGCTGGTGACTGGAAAACAGAGAATGGCTTTAAAGGTGGCTCAGGGAGCATGGCTGAACTAGTAGACAATAAGAGCCAGGATTGTGAAAGGAGAAAAGAGAAACCAGAGAAGAGAACTAAGAGAACAAAAAGGGCCGGGGAGACTTGGAGGACAGTGAGATCAATGAACAGAATTAAGAAGAATTTATCAGAGAGACTGAAGATAGGTTGTGGGCAGAGGGGCTGGGGTGTGGCAGCCAACCAAGTTTTGAAAAGAGTTGAAAAGGGTAGAGTTGGGGATGAATCAGGTTTGTGAAGTCATTGAGTTGGTGAGTGGCAGAGTGACGTTCAGGCTGCTAGGCACTGCCACACCCTCAGGCCCTCAACTGAATGCAAAATTAGAAGGTTGACTTTCACAAGTACAATTCACAAAAAGACCTGCTAGAGCCATTATTGCCCCCCATGCAGAATATTCTTACTGTGAGTCTGATGTGGTGCTTGGGTGCTTGTACTTGGACCCCAATTTCCCCCTAGCCTCAGAAACACTGTCCCTGACAGTTTCTCCCCAGCCCAAGGACCCTGTGCCTAGCAATTACTGATGAGTGGGCCCCAGAAAGACCCCTATTCTCTCCCTGGTGCAGTTCCAAACAGCACCTGAAGGAATTATTAGTTTAAACTGGCTTTGCACTGGGTCACAAAGACATTCTTACCCACTACTATACTATCCTACCGCCCCCTACCACATTATCTACATCCTGCGCTCCTCATTAACTATATTCTAGACTTAAGACATATGTGTACTCTCTACATCTATCTTGTCTAACAAGACATTCATTGGTGGCAGACTGGACAACTCTCAGTTACCCTGAACTTTAGTTGACTTAGTGATGTAGCAGGCCTAAAACCACACCTCCATGTGGCCCCCCTTGTGGGCTTTTCCTAGTGAACTCTGGGTAAAACACCTGCAGTAGGTACAGGAAGTGCATGTTCTTTTAAGAACTGACCACTCCTTAACCACTCCCTAATCCCACCCTGAATCCCCTAGTTAGCATATTTGGCATATGTTTTATTGTATTTTATCCTATATAAACTTTAACTGTCCCCCTCTAAGTTTGCAGGATCCTTTAAGAATCCTTGCCGGCTGAAAAGCGTAACAATAAACTTTGCCACCTTGGCTTAAAGAATGCTTGAGTCTGTGAATTCATTCCAGATGACCCATGTACTTCAGTCTCTGAGGGGTCACAACCTCTCAACCTCTCACACCGCAACAAGTCTTGTGCTGCTCATGCTTACAAACAAGTGGACCCATCTATTACCCAGAGAATATTCATCCTTGGGCCTTCCCATCATGTGCCCCTATCTCTATGTACATTTTCCAGTGTTGTTATATATAGAACACCCCTGTGTGACCTTCACATTGAGCAAGATTTATGGAGCGCTATGGAAGACAGGAATGTTTGAGCCCAAGTCTTTGCAGACAGATGAAGATGAACACAGTACTGAAATGCATTTGCTAGCATACTGCTAAAGCTATGGAAAGCCATCAGGATGAGTTTACCATTATTCCTGTGTTGGTTGGAGCTCTGAGTGAGTCAAAAGAACAGGAATTCAGAAAACTTCAGTAAATATCTAGCTGATCCTAGTCAAAGGTTCTGTTACAGTTACTGTGATGAATTCCAGGGGGAAATTTATAGATCCATTGAATATCTAGTTAAAAATGGGCATGAGTATTAAAGAACAAGAAGATCCTGTATCTTTTAGCAATTCCTTTAAGAAATTGCTGTTGCTTGACCTTTATTCTCGAAGAGGACCATGACATCAGGTAGGTGATATCACAACATGCAGGTGAAGTGGATTTAAGGGGGGGGGGGGCAGTGAAAAGTTAACAGCCTTACTTTCTCCTCTGGAGCCATCTGAGTCCAGTTGCCAGATATATATCAGGATAACTAGAGATGGCCCAGGATGCAGTAGGAGACCTTGGCCTTTACAAGCTAAGGTCTTTAACAGGTCTCAGTTTGACAGAGGCAACACCCATTCAGTGATTAAGGCTTAATAAGAATTGAAGCAGAGAATAGCTTCTTTACCTAGTCAAAAATTAAAAACAAACATTTAAAAATACATAAAAATTAAGGAAAAAAATCAATCTGGGAGGGGAAGATCCTCAGGATTTCTGGCCAAAACAGAAACAATTGTTATTTATATTCATTCTGAGCCAAACAGGGCCCAAACAATGACCAAGTACAGCTTGGCCTTAGACCTATTGTTGGCCAGTCAATGAGAGCCAGAGTAATCTGGGGTTAAGGCTGGTCTTTAAAAAAAAAAAGTTTGGGGGGGCGGAGCCAAGATGGCAGAGTGAAAGCAGTGACTTGCTTGAGATCTCCTCCAAACCCCTCCAAATACTCATAAAAAATGGCTCTAAACAAATTCTAAAGCAGCAGAACCCACAAAAAGACAGAGTGAAACAAATTTCCAGCCCAAGACAACCTGGATGATTGATCAGAAAGGTGTATCACGCCGGGCTGGGAGCGCAACGCAGCGCTGCGTGGGTGCGCAGGCTGCAGCGAACCTGGAGCAGGCCTCAGAGGACTGAAGAGTGAGCACCTGTGGAATTTCCAGACTCCTTAATCCACAAATGCCAAAGACAACTTAGAAGGTCAGTGGGGAAAGTCTGTTTCTGTCTGTGCTAAGACAGGAAGGTGGTGTTTCAGCTCCATTCCCCAAGAGCGTGGCCCGGGGGAGGGGCAGCTGCTGCCCGAGCTTCCGGCCCACAGACTGAGGGGGAATCCAGTGGCTGATCAGAGAGGGACTGCAGGGATCTCTTTGCCAGTGCTGAGGCAGGAATCTCTTGCTTTGCCCGTGTTTGGATCTGGGTCACAGTTCTGGGCGGCAGTGCTGGGGTGAGGAGGAACGCTGGCATGGTGGAGCTTGGAGTGGCTGTGGAGAGGAACCCTTCCTCACAGTTACAGGACAGAAAGGAATACTTGTGGTCACAGGCCAGGAAAGGAGTAAACACCTCGCCCCTTATCATACCACCTTGGAAGAACTGAAAATTTACAGGTCCCTACAAGTATCTCTGAAAACAGCTATACAAACCCCTGAAGCTTGGGACAATACATTCTCCACATTGGAAGCAGACTCTTACCTTAACAAAGAGTTTAAAACTCAAGTAATTGGCTGGGATCATGAGCAAGCAGTGCAAAAAGAGTCAGACTATATTATCTTACTTTGGTGAAAAAGATCAAAATATACAACCAGAAGAAGACAACAAAGTCAAAGCTCCTACATCCAAAACCTCCAAGAAAAATATGAATCAGTCCCAGGCCTTGGAAGAGCAAGTAAGGGAAGTAGAGGAAAAACTGAGAGTGATTCAAGAAAATCACCAAAAACAAGTCAACAGCTTGCTAAAGGAGCCCCAAAAAAATACCGAAGAAAATAACACCTTAAAAATTAGCCTAACCCAAATGGCAAAAGAGGTCCAAAAAGCCAATGAGGAGAAAAATGCCCTAAAAAGCAAAATTGGCCAAATGGAAAAGAAAGTCCAAAAGCTTACTGAAGAAAATACTTCCTTAAAAATTAGAATAGAGCAATTGGAAGATAGTGACTTTATGAGAAATCAAGACACTGTAAAACAAATCCAAAAGAATGAAAAATTAGAAAACAATGTGAAATATCTCATTGGAAAAACAACTGACCTGGAAAATAGATCCAGGAGAGAGAATTTAAAAATTATTGGACTATCTGAAAGCCATGATCAAGAAAAGAGCCTAGACATCATCTTTCAAGAAATTATCAAGGAAAACTGCTCTGATATATTAGAACCAGAGGGCAAAATAGAAATTGAAAGAATCCATAGATCTCCTCCTGAAAGAGATCCCCAAAGGAAAACTCCTAGGAATATTATAGCCAAATTCCAGAGTTCCCAGGTCAAGGAGAAAATATTACAAGCTGCCAGAAGGAAACAGTTCAAGTACTGTGGAAACACAATCAGGATAACACAAGATTTAGCAGCTTCTACATTAAAGGACCGCAGGGCATGGAATATAATATTCCAGAGGGCAAAGGAGATAGGATTACAACCAAGAATGACCTACCCAGCAAAACTGAGTATAATCCTTCAGGGGAAAAATGGTCATTCAGTGAAATAGAGGACTTTCAAGCATTCTGATGAAAAGACCAGAGCTGAATAGAAAATTTGACTTTCAAATACAGGACTCAAGTGGAACATGAAGAGGTAAACAGGAAAGAGAAATCATAAGAGACTTATTAAGATTGAACTGTTTATATTCCTGCATGGAAAGATGATATTTATAACTCATGATACCTTTGTCAGTATTAGGGTAGTTGGAGGAAAAAATATGTATGTATATGTAGATAGATAGATAGAGGGCACAGGGTGAGTTGAAGATTAAGGGGTCATATCTGGAGAATAAAATTAAGGGATGAGAGAGGATTATACTCAGGAAAGAAAGGGAGAGGTAGAATGGGGTAAATTATCTCACAAAAAAACAGAAAAGAAATCTCTTACAGTGGAGGGGAAATGGGGAAGGTGAGAGGGAATGAGTGAATCTTATTCTCATAGGATTTGGCTTAAGGAGGGAATAACATACACATTCAATTGGGTATGGAAATCTGTCTTACCCTACAGGAAAATAGGGGGAGAAGGGGACAAGAGAGCAGGGGATGATAGAAGGAGGGCAGATTGGGAAAGGGGTAATCAGAAGTAAATACTTCTGAGGAGGGACAGGGTCAAAAGAAAGAATAGAATAAATGGGAGGGCAGGATAAGATTAAGGGAAACAGAGTTAGTTTTTCACAACATGTCTACTATGGACATGTTTTGCATAACTGCACGTGTACAACCTATATTGAGTTGCTTGCCTTTTCAATGAGGGTGGGTGGGGAGGGAGGAAGAGAGAAAATTTGAAACCTAAAGTTTTAAAAACATGTGTTTAAAAAAAATGTTTTCACATGCTATTGGGAAATAAGAAATACAGGAAATGGGGTACAGAAGTCTATCCTGCCCTACAGGAAAATAGAAGGGGAAGGGGATAAGAGAAGGGGAGAGAGATAGAAGAGAGGACAGACTAGGGGAAGGGGTATTCAGAATGCATGCCATCCTGGGGTGGGGAGAGGGGGGAAATGGGGTGAAAATTTAGAATTCAAAAGCAGCCATATTGGGTATATGACATTAAATAGCTTGAAAACTTCTCTTCTAGAGACTTTACAAATTTGGATCACAATAATATTACCCTTGAAGCATATATTAAGGTTGTTAAAAATTGTTGTAAACTGGCTTTAAAAAGTAATATTAATGGTACAAAAATATTATGTAAAATTTTAATTACAACCACAAAAACAAGCAAGTAAAATTTATGAAGTAGAAAAAAAATAAATACAATTTTTAAAAAATTTTAAAAAATAAAAAAGTTTCAGAGATTAAAATTTATATTCTCTTTGAACAGAGCACCAGCAGGTAAGGGTGTGATATTCTATGTTGTGGCTACCTAGGTGGCATTGAAGCATGCAGTATGCCTAGATGAGATAGCACTCACCAATTAGTGTCTAGTATCACTGACTGAATGGGGATCTGTTATTATGCATTACGCAAATGTAGGGGCAGTGGTGTTAGAAGCTATAAGTAACTGAGTGGAGTGCTGGGCAAGCATGCTAGTTGGGGAGACCAGTTGGAACAAAGATAAAAGGCAATAACAGGAAAAGCCTCAACCATTTACTAAGTTCCCCAGTGTACATGGGAGCCAAGGCTGCTTCAGAGGTTCGTCATTTCAGTGTGGTTGATGAGCTACATTAATAAAGCTACACATGCTGGCACATCAAAAGGCCTTGGCTCCCTCTGGGGCTGCCCCAGCCCAGCCTCTCCCCAACAAGGGGGCCAAGAAAGGGCTCAGGACTTGTGTTTGTGAAATCTACACTAAGATAGCACCTCATTGGAAGTACACAGCTGCTGCTAAGCAGTGCAGGTGACATAGCTCAGTGGAGCCATGCCTAGTCCTGCCTGATCTCCTCCAGCTATCCTCAGGTCTTTGTGCCTCAGACCTCTGGAGCTGGGTTCCAGTCTGTGAGGAGAGCGAGGGTGCTCAGCTGCTTCCTCACCCTGTACCCGACGGTGTACCTCTTCTTCTTTTTCATGTGCCATCATTGCTATTTCTAAGTCTTTCTCCCCACCCTCACCCCTGCCCCATCCATGCAACACACTTTTGCTAACTCCAACTGAGAGGCCCTGAGCATGGGCAGAACCAGTTGGGTTGCTCCAAATTATTAATTAGACAAATTAGGTGACACAGGGGATAGAACACCAGGCCTGGAGTCAAATAGGGTCAGGAAGAGTCATACACAACTGAAAAGCTACTGAACAACAAACAAATTAAATTCTGAGGTTTCAACTCATAAACACACTGAAGTGGGTGCAGGTGGGTGGCAAGGTACTTGAGTAGATTCTGCCTTCCTCCTGACTTGCTGGTCTGGAGCCAGCTAAATATAAAGTGAGCTTCTTCTTTTTAGGGTGAATCAGAGACTACAGGTATCAAAAACAAAACAAAAAAGATAAAAAAACAAAACAAGAAAAACCAGCTCCAAGAGGCAATCCGCAAAGTGTTCAGGCCAATGGGAAAAGAGCTGGGAGAGAAAGCTTAGTGAAAAAGGGCCAGGAGCAACCAGCTCTGTGCTCCAAGCAGAGTCTGTGCGCAGTGTGCCAGCAAGGGGCAGAGGAGTGCTTAAAAGCAGGGGCCCAGCAGGAGAAGCCCACACACCTAATTACATCTTCAGAAGGAAACCTGCACAGCCAACTGTCAAAGACGGAAGGAACCAGAGGACTGAAACCCCGGTAGCAGTTACCTTCATGTGTCTTTGATCCCTCACTGTCTGGATTATGCTCGATGTCCTCATGCATTTCACAAGTGAGCGATACCAGCTTGTATAGGGATGGGCTAAGGGAGAAGCAACCAGTTCGGGGAGGAAGGTATTCATGGCGGTGGGTCCGCAATACTGTTGCCTGCACATCTTCACAGTAACTGCTTGCGTCCTACTGAGTTGTCTACTTCGTTTCAATGCCACAAATAAAAATTCTAAACCTTCTTAAAGGGCTTCCTCTTGAAGAGAAGGCGCTAGGCTGGGCCAGGTACGTTCAAGACAGGTTCTTTCAACGTGCCGGCATCTGCCCTCACCCTCTCTTTTACATAGTTGATTAGAAACACCTTGGAGGGTGAAATTCTGCGACAGGCTAGGCTCCCTGTGTACTGGCTCTTCGGACCTGGAAACTGACTGGACAAGGGGAAGTTGTGGGGTAGCTATGAAAGAGAAGGAAGAAATGTTACAACTTCTAAACCTGTCACATCCACATTTATTTTTGCTGCTGGTATTTTTATGTTCTTCACCATCTTCTGTAAAATCTGTAGGCTATAGTCTGTGATTAGAAAAACATGGAAACTCCTATTATTTTCTAGATTTTCTACCTGCTGAGGAACTCAACCAGATTCATTTTGCTGGGCAAATTCTTTCAGACTATAGGTAACTTAAGATAATTTCATCTCCCTGCATTTACTTCTGTAACAGGTGTAAGGGGGGGTCTGACTACAAGTCACTTGTAGTTCATCCAACCTCAGCTTGCCACTTGACTCCTAGCTATATGTTCATTTTCATAATCACAAGCCCTGTAGAAATCTAGGGATATGTTGGATAATTTATTCTTCATGAATAAATTTGCATTCTCTTCTTAATAAATTAGCTTGAACCCCCACTCCAGTTCATTACTGTGTATTGTATTTAATGAACTAGAGAAGCCTCCTTTGCCACTAATCGTAACACTCATCTGTGTTTAAATAAATATTCAAATTACTGAATATATAGTCTATTAACAAATGAGCAATAATAAACATATATGTGTATACATATATATGTTATAATATGTTGATTATGGCTAAAGTCATCTCAAAATATCAGTAGTTGGCTTCTCCTCTTTGGAAAGACAGTCCCAAATCATTCAACTCCAGATAATGAATAAAATCTTAACATTTCTCCTCAGATTGATCTTCCCGTCCCTTTGGTTTTTTCTTCATGTCAGAAAAATCTGAAAGAAAAATCTACTACAGAAGTGAGTGAAGGAAAGCCTTTATTATGCTTCTAAAGAGAGAAGTGGGCACAATGCACTTTAATAGCACATGGATGCTGGGGTCAGTGGTAGAATCAACTTTTAAATGGTTAGTAAGATCCATACTCCACCCTCCAGGGCTAGGATTGGTCTAGTTCATCTGAGTTACACTCTTCCTGGACAGCCCATCCCATGTTCTTCCATGTTCTGTTAACTCCTTCCAACTCATTTGTCAAATGTCCAAAATGGCGGCTATCTCTGACCTCGGGGTGTGTCAGTTAATATTCAATAAGCGTATTAAGCAAGCACAGTGGAGAAGAGCCTTTACCCTGTGAGGCCCCATGCTTGACCCCTACCAGTTTAGCCTCCAGGGCTCTTTCTTAAGGAACTAGTTGTTTGCAGAATATTTGGGGCACTTTCTGATTGGTTGAGGGACTATCCACTAGATCTTGGAAGTCCTCAGAATCCCCTTGTTCTGCTGTGGAAGCCCAACTCCTAATCCTTTCTTACACTTCATCAATGAAAGAAAAACCTTCTGGGGCAGCTAGGTGGCGCGGTGGATAGAGCACCGGCCCTGAAGTCAGGAGTACCTGAGTTAAAATCCAGCCCCAGACCAAACACTTGACACTTACTAGCTGTGTGACCTTGGGCAAGTCACTTAACCCCAATTGCCTTTTAAAAAAAGCCTTCTGGCTTCTCTAAAGCTCTTGAGAGAATCTTCTGTATTTGTGGATAACTTTCCATTAGATATTTTGGATGTGGGACCTTTATCAGAGAAACACAATGCAAAGATTATTTTCCCAAGGGAAGTGACTTTTCCCCATCTAATTTCAATTGCATTAGATTTGCTTGTACAAAGCCTTTTCATTTTTGTTTAAGGAAAACTGTCCACTTAACTTTCTGTGATCCTCTTCGTTATTTGTTTGATCATGAATTCCTCCCTCCTCCGTAGATCTGAAAAGCAACTTCCTCCTTTCTCTTCTCATTTGCTTCTGATGTCTCTTTTTTGTTTATCATCTTCCCACTGAGTTTATCTTAGCATTCAAGGTGAAATGTTGACATATACCTAATTTCTGTCAGACTGCTTTCCAGCTTTTCCAGCCATTTTCATCAAATGGTTAATCTTTTCTCTAGTAACTGGGATCTTTGGACTTATCAAACACTGTGCTACTGTATTCTCTAAGTTCTGTACCTAATCTGACCTACTGATTGATCTCTCAATTTTTAACTAGTACTAATTGTTTTAATTATTAATGTTTTGTAGTATACTTTGAGATCTGTAACAGTAGATAGACTCCCCAGTATTATATACCTTCCGTAGTTATTTTTATTGGAATGTCTCTTTCTAGTTCTTCCTACTGGGTTTTGTTGGTAATATGTAGGAGTTATATTGATTTATGAGGATTTATTTAATATCCTGCAACTTTGATGAATTTATTATTTCCATTTCTATTTTAGTTCTTTCTTAGGGGTCTTCTAGGTAAATCTGATATTATTTACAAAAAGTGATGAGTTGGTTTCCTCTTTGCCTATGCGTCTTATAGCTATAGCTAGCATTTCTAGGATTACATTAAATAATAGTATTGACCACAGGCATCTTTGCTCTATCTCTGATCTTATTAGAAAGGCTACCAGCATTTCCTAATTAGGTATATAATGTTTGCTCTTAGTTTTAGATGGCCTTCCTTTAATATATTCAGTTATAACTCATTTATTCCTATGCTTTCGATTTTTAATTAAAACAAGCTTTGAATTTTATCAAGTTTTTCAGCATCTATTGAAAAAATCATATGTTTTTATTATTTATATTATGTGAACATAATTTATCATATTTATAGTCTTTGTGAATAAACCAACCTTGCATAAACCTGATCAGAGTATGCAAACCGCAGAAGGTTTCCCAAAATGTCAAAAAGTTATGTGATTTTGCATACTCATTGACCCAGCCATGTCATTATTTTAATATAATGGAATATTATTGGGCCATAAGAAATCACAAAATTGGAAAGTTTTGGAAGAAACTGAGAAGACTTCTATGAACTGATTCTGTGAAGTGAGCAGCCTTGGGAGAACAATTTATACAATGACAACAACCTCATAAAGGAAAAGAACTTTGATAGACTTTAGAATTCTGATCAGTTCAAAGATAAACCATGATTTCAAAGAAGATGAAACATGATACATACTTCCTACCACAGAGGTCATGGATTAAAAACAAACAAACAGAAAGAGACATTCATTTTTTAACATGGCTAGTGTAGGCATCGGTTTGCTGGGCTATGAATATTTTGATGAAGTTTTTATATTTCTTTTTTTAAATCATTATTTAAGTAGGGACGGGGGGAGAGGAAGGAGAAGAGGAGAGGGAGAGGAGGAGAGGGAGACAGGGAGAGAAAGGGAGAGGGAGAGAGGGAGAAGAGAGAGGGAGAAAAGGAGAGGGAGAGAGAATGAAAATGAAAATAAAAACACAGCAGCCTTCACAACAGCAGCAGCGGTAGTTCCATTACCTCCTCTTTCCCCTTCCCCTCTGCACCCCACCTCCAGCCCCGCTGCCCACAGGCAGTACTTTCCCGTAGAGGATTAGGAAGTGCCCTTCTCCTTGCCCGGTGCACCCCACTCACACTCCTCCCCAGGCGTTCCCCACCTTGTCAGCCCAGCCCACCTTCACCCTCCTCGCACCTGAAGTGAACCTGCCCCAGGGAAAAGGGCGGAGTTGGGTTAAGGTGCGAGGGTATGCATGGAATCCCCGCCCAACTCCCACTCCAGATTTCACCCTCCCTCCTCTGACAATCTAGGCAGGAGGCGTTGCAGTCCGGGTTACGAGGCAACCTCCCTCCTCCTCCCACCATCTTGTGAGAAGTTGCGTGTATATATATCAGGTGGGGAAGTCTCTTGAGGAGGGGGAGCTGTCAGGAATGAGTCCGAGGCTGCCCAGAGGAGGAAGATGCACTGGGGGCACAGTTCTCCATGATGTGTTCACACAAAAGGCACAGAAACTCCCTGTCTTCCCTCCCCTCTCTCCCCCCCTCCCCAGTCCTCATTCAAACCCGCAGCTCGTGTGGTGTCAATTTAATCCCGACCCGCTAAGGGAGAAAGTGGCAGAGGGGCTGGAGCGGCAGGTATTAGAAATTCTTTATCAACCTTGCTGGGACTGACTCCTTCCTGCTCAACTGGATCGTTCAAATTACGTGAAGACATAAATAGAACTAATTTTTATGCTTCTTTGATACAAAGCAAGTTTGAAACAGTGTTAAGAATCTTTATACATTGTTTATGAAGATAACTTGACTTCACCTACATCATCAATTCCTCTAGATTATAAAAATAAGCATAGAATTAATTGTGGATATTTGTAACATTTGCCATATTGACAACTAGTTTAGGTAATATGTCATAAAAGTGTCCTTATTATAACCCCAGAAATTCCCTGAGGGAATTTTTACGTTGTTCTTCTTAAACATAACTGAAAAGTGACAGACGCATGCCAATTCAACCTCTCTTAGCCTACATTGATGGGCCAGATGTTATAGCCAGTACAGTTGATTCTTGTATGGAAATTAATGATGCATCAGTATCAATAAAAGGGACGAACACAATTCGTTACAAAAACCTTCAGGATAAATTTTTAATACAAGCAGAAGGATGTATGCCTTTGGATTGTTTCTTGAACAGACTTTTAAATATTCAGAACATGTTAGTAAACATGTCAATGCAACATTGATCCACTTTGTGAACCATCAGTTCTCCATGTTGAAACAGAGTATCTTAGCCCTCTTGACAAAAGTCAAGTGAGAACAGAGTCTCTGAAGGAGAATGGCAAAGACAATGAAAAATTTAGCTGTGAAGTCTATGGGCAAACATTTGGTGGAGACTTTGATGTTGAGGCCCACCTAAAAAAAACATAAGGATGCTTTCACTTACTGGTGTAGTGTATATGGAAGAAGATCTTCCTCTGGCACCTCATTTGTACAAGATAATTATTCTTTTTAGCTATTCCTAAATGGTTTTACTTTTTAAAGTCATATCATGCTCAGGTCTACCCCAATCCTTCTTACAAACTATGCAGTTACTAATAACAATCTTAGACACACATTTTACATTTTACATACATAAAAGGTAAACAATCTGTCCTTATTGAGTCAGTTGTAATTAGTTTTTGGTATGTACTTTATATTTCTGTTGGCTCTTGTATGTCAAATCTATTAAGTTCAGGGTTTGTTTGTTTTTAACAAAGCTTGAAAGTCTGACAGTTCATTAAACATCCATTTTTTTTTCATTCAGGATTATGCTTAGCTTTGCTAGGCATGATATTTTTGGCCAGAAACCCAGTTCTTGTGCTCTTTGGTATACAGTGTTTCAGGACCTGCAGCCTTTAGTGTCACTGCTGCTACATCTCCTGTGATTCTAATTTTTGCACCATCGTATTTAAATTCCCTTTTTCTTGTTGCTCATAATATTTTATCCTTGAGCTGGTAGTTTCGGATCTTGACTATAATATTCCTGTGGAAAACTTTTCCTCACAGGATCTCTTTCAGGTGGTGATCAGTGGATTTTTTTCTATTTCTACTCTCCTCTCATTTTCTAATGCGTCAGGACAAGTTTCTTTAATTATTTCTTGTATTATTGTATTAAGATTCTTTTTTTGATTGTAGCTTTCAGGTAGTCCAATTATTCTTACCTTTTCTCTTCTTGATCTGTTCTCCAGATCAGTTGTTTTTCTTATGAAATGTTTCACATTCTCTTTTATTTTTTCATTCTTTATATTTTGTTTTATTATTTCTTGATCTCTTATAACTTTGCTGGTCTCCCCCTTGCCCAATTCTGATTTTCCAGGAGTCATTTTCTTCCTTAAGGTTCTGTATATCCTTTTCTAATTGGTTGACTTTCTTTTCATAATCTTCTTGCTTTTCTTGGATTCTTCTTTTTTTTTTTTAGGCAATTGGGGTTAAGTGACTTGCCCAGGGTCACACAGCTAGTAAGTGTCAAGTGTTTGGTCTGAGGCCAGATTTTAACTCAGGTACTGCTGACTTCAGGGCCAATGCTCTATTCACTGTGCCACCTAGCTGCCCCAATTATTCTTATTTTTTAGAAAAGTTTTCCCTCAATCTTTCTCATTTGATTTTTAAAGTCTTTTTAAAGTTCTTTTATGAATTCTTTTGGGACAGGTGACCATTTGACATTACTCTTTGGCATAGAGGGTTTCTTTACTTCAGTACCCTCCTCTAAAGACAAATCCTGGTCTTCTCTCTATTCCCATAGTGACTCTCTATGGTTGGATTCTTTCTCCTTTGCCTCTGCATATATTTTTTAAAAATTTGTAATGGCTTAGTTTTTGTAATTACCTCTAGTCCTGGGATATGGGGGGAAGTGTCTCTGGCTTCAGATCCTCCTTCAGCTCTCTCCTGTGACCTGGAACTGAAACCAAGATCTCCAGCCTCCTGTAAGTGCCCACAGCTAGCAGTGTCCCCACCCCACAGCTTCTGTACTCACCTGGTGTGTACTAGTTCCTTCTTGATCTGCCCTATCTCTGCTGCACAGCTGGGTCTGACACTCCTTGTCAGTAGAGGCTCCCTCAGTCTGGCTCAGACACCCAACTCCCCTCACTGTCTTAGGGGTAAAAGTTCCTGTGGCTGAGGCTGAGGCAGCTTCCCAACCCAGCTAATCCCAGGGCTTGCTGCTTGTTGTTTAAGCAGTCCCTAGCCTGGAGGTGTTCACTCTTCACTGGGACCAAACCTCATCCTGGGGTTTTTCTTCAGATCTTCTCTGATTGTTCCAGAATTGTTCTTCTACCTCCACTTTTATTTACTTTTAACAGTTCTATATTCACCTTGAGGCACTATTTCATCTCTTTTGTGGAGGAAAATCTTGAGAGCTGGGAATTTTCTGACCTACTCCACCACCTTCCCAGAATCCTCTCCTTGCTAATTCTTTAGAATTATGTTAATGAATCTCTAATTACTTTTTCATTCTCTCTTCAAAGGCCCTATATTGAATATACCTGTTATTTCCTTGTAATTAGTAAATGATGTATTTATTATTTCTGCTTTTTCACATTTTGTGGGGATGTCTTTATGCTCCAGTACACTGTTAGTTTTTGCAAAGGCACATACCTGCTTTTCCACAATTGAGAGGTATGTAAATTCTCTTCTATTCCCATTAAGAAATTGCCAGAGAGAATCATCTCTAATTTTCTTAAGTTGTATTCAGGTTCTTGCCTTCTTTCTCTTTTATCTTTTGGTTAGATTTGTCTAAGTCTAAGAGGGATATATTGAGGTCCCTCACTACTATAGTTTTACTACATATTTTAATTTGATTTAATTAACTTTTTTCAATTGACTTCCTTTAATTCAATTGACTTTTCCTTTGAGTATGTAGGTACTATATTATTTAGTGCATATATATTGAGTATTGACAACAATTCATTATTTATAGTGACTTTAAGTATGATGTAGTTTTCCTGCTTATATCTTTTTATCATGTTTCTATTTATTGTAGTCTTATCAGAAATTGTAATTGCTATCCTTCTTATTTTTGGTTCAGCTGAAGTAAGTTTCTTATGTACAACATATTGTTGGACTTTTCTTTCTAATCCATTCTGCCATCCTTTTATGTTTGATGGGTGAATTCATCCCATTCACACTGATAATTATGATTGGTAATTGTATAGTTTTCTCATTCCCTACTTCCAAGGCCTTTTTTTTCCCTGCTACTATGGAGATTCTTGGGTCACTTCACAAAAGACATAACCTAGGGCTCCTCTCTCCTTGTGGTGAGGCTCAGTGTTATCCCTCACCCCTGCACTCCTCATTGAAGTCCACCTGCCCTTCTCCCTCTTTTCTCTTAAAAGCTTTAATCTTGCCACAGGGATCTGGGGTACCCCCCAGAGGGATTCTTTTGTAGTAGTACCTCCCTTGCTGCTGAATTTTGGAATGGACCCCACTCTGGGCTTCTGCGACACAACAAGACTCTGGTGGCCATTCCTGGAATGTTCTTTGTCCTTCTACTGCCACTGGGCTATGAGGACCAACCATCAACTGGGTTATTCTGGGCCTTCCCACTCCAGTTGTTCTAGGTTTCTTTGTACTTTGCCTTCTACCTACTCGGATTTGTCTACTTCAAGATTCTTGCAGAATTCTGGCCATCTGTAGCCCTGACTCTGCAGCTCCTTCCCTTTATTCATTTTTAACTGTTATACTTTTCAGTCTATTGGGTTGTTCTCAGGAGATCTGAGCTCTTCCTGGTCTTAACATACACTATCTTCTCACTTACTAGGTTTTCTTTTTTTTTTAACCAACTCCTTGTTTTATTTATCAATTCAAAGGATTTTTGTCTTTCAGTTTTAATCAATGTCTTCTTTGATTTTCATAATTTCTGTTTTGTTGCTTTTCTAGGTTTGTTTTTAATTGCAGATCCAACTCACTAACTTGTTCTATCTGTCTTTGGCTGATGGAAGTATTTAGAAATAATATGTTTTTCCCATAAGGACTGTTTTAGCAGGATCGCATAAGTTTTGATCTGTTGTATCATAGTTGTCATTTTCCTTCCCTCCAATTCTTTAGGATTAAATTATTTGGTCTTCAATCAATTTTTAATTATTTGTTTATAGGCCCTTTACTGAACATGATTTTTTTCTTCATTGTTTTCGCTAAAGGATGCATTTCATTTTTTTTCATTCATTTACAGCTTTTTATTCCACTATTATATGGTCAATTTTTTTTTTGGTAAAGCTGCCATGCACAGCTGAGAAATATGTAAAATCATTTCTGTCCCCATTCATTAATTGCCAGAGATCTATTATTTCTAATTTTCTCAAGTCCTATTCAAGTCCTAAACTTCCCTGTTTTCATTTTTGTTACATTTTTTTAAATAGTCTGACAGGAGTACACTGAGATTCCCTGAAAACTATGGATAATGAGAACAACATGGTGATGTCTCTGCCTTAGGAAGATTACTTAGAGAACTCTATGAAGGATGGATTGTGGAAAAACTAGAAGCAGGGAAACCAATTAGGAGGATATTATATTTATCTAGGTTGGAGATGATAAAGCCCTGGTCTAAAATGAGTGCTATTTGACTAGGCAGAACTATACTCACATCAGAGAGGTAGGTAGCACTTGGCAACTAATTACATGGTGGGGGTAGGAGGGAAGAAATGGAATAAGAAAGGAAGAGTTAAGGATAACTATGAGGATATCACCCTGGGTTACTGGGAGGATGGTGGTGCCCTTAACAGAAATGGTAAAGTTTGGGGAAAGACAAAGTTTAGATGGAATAATAATTAGCTGTCTTTGGGGTATATTGACTTTGAGATGAAGGGGGCCATCCAGGTCCTCTATCTTTCTGATTCCTTATTCTGTTCTTAGTAAGTAAAGTGCTATTTGTTTCTTTTTACTCCCTAGTCATGTTTGCCATTGTCACAAATACCTACATCCCAAAAGGTCAAGATCACCTTCATTCTAAACAGGATGCAGAAATTTTCCATCTTCTTCCCATATAGATGGAAACTTAGGAACTGAGATATGAGAGCCTGGGAAAAGGACTCAACTTAGAGTGATAGGACCTGAGTTAAAAACCTGTCTGTGATACTTTTTACTTGTCTGACCTTGGGCAGGCCACTCTTTAGAATATCAGTTCTTCATTGTTAAAATGAGGAAGTTGTCCTAGGAGACCTCTAACATCCCTTCTAGTTTTAAATGAATGACTTTATGACGTTGTCTTTTATTTTAAGTCAATGTTTTTTCATTACTATGCTATCCTGTCAGCTCAACCTGGCATATCATGTCATTTTAACCCTACCTCTGACATATTATTTTTATTTAGTTGTGTTCAAGTCTTTGTGACCCCATTTGGGGTTTTCTTGGTAAGGATACTGGAGTGTTTTACCATTTCCTTCTCCTGCTCATTTTGTAGATGAGGAAACTGAGTCAAATAAGATTGACCCAGGTCACACAGGCAGTATCTGAGGCTGGATTTGAACTCAGACCTTCCTGACTCCAGGCTCAGCACTCTATCTATCCACTGCTCTACCTAGCTGCCCACCTCTGACATATGCCATCTATGTAAACTAAGCAGGTTACTAACTTCCCAGTACCCAGGAAACACTCCTCTAACCTGTCTGAAGCTGCAGCATAAATCATAGTTTCATAGGTTTACAGCCAGAAGAGACTTAGGGGTCATCTAGTCCAACCACCTCATTTTACAAATTAAGTGAACCTTAGAAAGTGACTTATCAAGGGCAGAGTCAAGATGGTGGAGAAAAGGCAGGGACTTGCCTGAGCTCTATCTAAAACCCCTCCAAACAACTCTAAATAATGCCTCAAAACAAATTCTGGAACAGCAGAAGCCACAAAAGAACAACTTTCCAGCCCAAGACAACTCAGAAGGTCAGCAGGAAAGGTTTGTTGCACAAGGGTGAGAGTAGATGTCCAGTGCAATGTCCCACCCAAGCAAACTAGCGTTGGGGGTGGCAACAGTAGCAGTTTCCCAACCTCTTAGCTCACAGATGGTAAGGAGTCAGACAGCTAGTCAGAAGGAGATTATAGGGGTCCCTTTGCCAGCACCAGGGGCAAGACTCTTGTTGCATTGCCCATACTTGGATCTGGTTTGCACTTCTATGTCTCAGTCCTAGGGACAGGAGAAGCACTAGTACACCTGAGCTTGCAGCCACAGGGGAGCTGAGACCGCGGTCACAATTCCAAGGCAGAAAACAGTGCTTGTGGTCACTCACAGACCAGAGTATAGGCTAGGAGAGTAGCAAACACACTTCTCCCTAGATCAGACCTGCAGAACTTGGCAGTAGGTAGGGGCCAAAATTAAAACAGGCTAAACTTCTTCAGGCTGCAGGTAGGTTTTTAGTGGCTCACTTTCTAAGTAAAAATATAATTAATGATTAAACTATTTCCAAATAAACCATATTTTTTAAAAAAGGGAAATTTCAATTAATTACACTTATTAAGATTTTTATTTATCATGAAATCACATTAATGTTAAAAAAAATTACTTTGCTAAGCAGGACATAATCCAGAATTTACAATCAGCAAACACTTCTTTATGAAGTCACCTTCACTAAAAAACTTCCTAGTGGCAGCAATTACTTTAGAAATCTGAAAACTAACCTTAGTAGCTGCTTCATTTTCTGAGTTTACTTTCTTGAAAAACTGTTGTTCTACACTGAGATTTTTCAACAATTTGGACACTTTAATTTGTTTTTCATTGGTGTCCAATTTGCTTAAGTCAGTATTTTGGGGACAAAGATTGTATTCCTTCAGAATGGCTATTACTTCTCAGCAAGCAAGGCACAATATTCTATCTCTTGTGTAAGTAAACAAGTATCTATTTGTCCACTCTGGATTAAACACTCTACGTTCTGATTCAATCTTCCATTTCTTTTTATCACTCATTTTACAAAGTCATTCCAAAAGCTTTAATGTCTCCACAGCAACTGCTCACATGCAAATACTGAACTGAGTGTCTGACCTTGGAGACAGCACCAGACACTTATGTAATTGGGATGGTGGCCAAGCAGTAAGGGAAGGGAAGAAGTCCTTGTGTTGTCACCACTCATCACATAGCAGGCATCAGCTGCATTGGTGCTTGGCTACACTCATTTTGTCCCTGTTCATTACCAGTAACAACCAAAAACATAGTGAAAAGATATGGCTCTTGCTCCTCTCAGAATAGAGACAGACTGACAATGGTTGGTTGCTGCAGGTCACATGACAAAAACAAGAGAGTACATAGTGGCAACTCACCTGCCAAGTTACATGATGGGCATAATAGTGACTAGTGGAAGGCAAGTTAAGCAGGGCACAGACAAAGCACTCATTACATCTTTACTTTCTTTTATATCCTCTACATTTTTTCTTTGGTGGGCCATAAGTTGTGTGAGCCTGCCCTAGATCATACCACCTTGGAAAAAACAAAAACTTATAGGTCCCCAGAACTATCTCTGAAAACAGCTACACAACAGACCTGAAGCTTAGAATGGTGTCCCTCCACTCCAGAAGCAGAACCCCTCTTTAGCATAGAGTTAAAAATCAAAAAATAAGCTGGGGAAATGAGCAAACAGCAGAAAAAGCAGAAAACCTATAGAAAGCTACCGTGGTGACAGGGAAGAAGAAACTCAGAAGACAAAGTTAAAACTGCTACATACAAAACCTCAAAGAAAAATATGAATTGGTCTCAGGCCATGGAAGAGCTCAAAAAGTATTTTAAAAATCAAGTAAGAGAGGTAGAGGGAAAATTGGGAAGAGAAATGAGAGTAATACAAGAAAAACATGAAAAAAGGGTCAACAGCCTAGTAAAGGAGGCACTAAAAAATACTGAGCCCTGAGAAAATCACACCTTAAAAGACATAATACACCAAATGGCAAAAGAGGCACAAAAATCCAACGAAGAGAAAAATGTTTTGAAAAACAGAATTGGCCAAATGGAAAAAAAGATATACGAAAATTTACTTAAGAGAAGTACTCCTTAAAAAGCAAAATTAGCCAAATGAGAAAGGAGATACAAAAGCTCTCTGAAGAAAATATTCCTTAAAAATTAGAATTGGGCAAGTGGAAGCTAATGACTTTATGGGAAATCAAGAAAAAAATAAAACAAAACTGAAAGAATGAAAAAAATTGAAGAAAATGTGAAATATCTCATTGGAAAAACAACTGACCTGGAACATAGATCCAGGAGAGATAACTTAAGAAGCTTACCTGAAAGCCATGATTTAAAAAAAAAAAGATCCTAGACATCATCTCTCAAGAAATTATCAAGGAAAACTGCCCTGACGTTCTAGAAGCAGAGGGTAAGATAGAAATTGAAAGAATCCGCCAATCATTTCCTGAAAGAGATCCTAAAATGAAAACTCTCAGGAATATTATAGCCAAATTCCAGAGCTCCCAAGTCAAGGAGAAAATATTGCAAGCAGCCAAAAAGAAACAATTTAAATGTTGTGGAGCCACAGTCAGGAAAACATGAGATTTAGCAGCTTCTTCACTGAAGGATCTGAGGGCTTGGCATAGGATGTTCTGGAGCACAAAAGAGTCAAAAATCATCTACCCAACAAAACTGAATATAATCTTTCCAGGAAGAAAATAAACATTCAATGAAATAGAGGACTTTGAAGCATTTCTGATGAAAAAACCAGAGCTGAATAAAAAAATTGACTTCCAAATACAAGACTCAAGGGAAGTATAAAAAGGCAAACAGGAAAAAGACATCATAAGAGATTTAATAAGGTTAAACTGATTACATTCCTATGTAGGAAATGATATTTGTAACTTCTAAAAACTTTACCATTATTAGGGCAGTTAGAAGGAGTATACATAGACAGAGGGCACAGGTGTGGGTTGAGTATTATGGGATAATTGTCAAAAAAATAAAATTAAGAGATGAGAAAGAGGAATGCACTGGGAGAAGTGGAAAGGGAGAAGTAGAATGAGGGAAATTATCTGATAAAAGAGGTAGGGAAGAGTTTTTACAGTGGAGGTAAAGATGGGGGATGTGGCAGGAATGCTTGAACCTTACTCTCATCAGAACTGATCCAAAGAGGGCATAACATACACATTCAGTTGAATATAGAAATCTAACCATACAGGAAAGTTGGAGGAGAAGGGTATAAGAGAAAAGAGGGAGGGCTAATAGAAGGGATGGCAGACTGAGGGAGATAAAAGAAGCAAAACACTTTTGAGAATTGACAGGGTAAGGGGAGAGAGAAAAGGATAAATAGAGGGGAAACAGGATGGAGGAAAATACACGGTAATCACAACTGTGAAAAAAAATTATAGCATGTCTCTCTGATAAAGACCTCATTCCTCAGAAAAATAGAGGACTGAGTCAAATTTATAGAAATAAAAGCCACTTTTAATTGACAAATGGCCAAAGGATATGCACAGGCAGTTTTCAGATGAAGTAATCAAAGCTACCTATAGCCATATGAAAAAATGCTCTAAATCACTATTGATTAGAGAAATGCAAATTAGAACAACTCTGAGCTGCCACACTGCATTTATCATGTTAGCTATTAACATTTCATTTTGGCCAATATGATAGAAAAGGAAAGTGACAAATGTTGATGGGGATGTGGGAAAATTGAGACACCATTCTGCAGAGCAATTTGGAACTACATTCAAAGGGCTATAAAACTATCCATACCCTTTGACCAAGCAATACCACTTTTAGGTATGTATTTCAAAGAGATAAAAAACAATAAGGAAAATTATCTATATGTACAAAACTTCTTATAGCAGCTTTTTTAGTGGTGGCAAAAAATTCTAAATTGAGGGGATGTCCATCAATTGGGGAATGGATAAATAAGTTGTTGTATGTGATTGTGGTGGAATACTGCTGTGCTATAAGAAATGATAAGCAGGATGCTCTCCGAAAAACCTGGAAGGACTTATATAAACTTACCCAAAGTGAAATGAGCAGAGCCAAGAGAACATTGTATACAGTAACAGCATTGTAACAATATTGTACAATGATCAGCTATGAACGACTTAGCTATTGTGAGCAATACAGTGATCCAAGATAATTCTGAAGGACTTATGATGGAATATTCTATTCATCTCCAGAGAAAGAACTGATGGAGTATGAATGACGATCAAAGCATACTTTTTATTTATTTTTTTCTTCTCTTTTTTTTTGTATTTTCTTTCACAACATGACTAACATAGAAATATGTTTTGCATGACTGCACATATATAACCTACATCAAGTTACTTGCTTTCTCATTGAGGGGAGGAGGGAAAGGGAGTATTTGGAACTCTAAAAAAAATTTTTTTTAACTGGGGCAATTGGGGTTAAGTGACTTGCCCAAGGTCACACAGCTAGTAAGCATAAAGTGTCTGGGGCCAGATTTGAACTCAGGTCTTTCTAACTCCAAGGCTGCACCTCTATCCACTGCACCACCTAGCTTCCCCTCAAAAAAAATTTTAAGACAACATTAAAAATTGTTTTTGCATGTCATTGGGGGAAAATTAAATATTAAATATTTGGGGAAAAAAGCAAAGTGACTTGTCTAAAGTCACAGAATTAAGATAGGAGCAGCGTTGGAATGAGAATCTGAGTTTCTCAAGCCCCAGATCAATGTTGTTATTTTCTACCTAAGAAAACTACCTAATTCCATGAAACCAAAGTCTGATTCTCTGACTCCAATTCCAGGCCACTTTCTAATACAGCATAATGCTCACCCCATGATCTGAGATTGGAAGAAAGGCAAGGATTCAGATAGATGCAAGTGAGGAGGGTGTGCATTCCAGCCACACAAACTAAAACTGGTCAATGTGAAGACATGGAAATGGGAAATGGAGTGTAGAGTTTGGAATGGAGGGATACCTAATAGTCAAATTTAGCTGGAATAATACACAAAGGGGAAAGAATACAAGCTGGAAAAAAAACAAATTGTGGAGTTTGTATATTCATCCTAGAGGTAACACCCCTGCCATGAAAGCTTTTGAGTAGGAGAGTAATGGTCAAGGTTCTACCTTGCTCTGGCAACTCTGGAAGATGAATTGGAGAAAGGAAAAAGAATGGACACAGGGAGACGAATTAGAAGACTATTATAATAGTCCAAGCAAGAGATAATAAGTACCTGACCTAGAGTAATGCCTCTGTGAGTAGAAACGATGGACTACATATGACAAGTGCTATGGAGATAGAAGAGATAAGATTTAGCATATAATCGTATATGAGGAGCAGGGGAGAGAATTCAAAGTTGACCCCAAGGCTACCTGGGTGACCAGGAGCATGGTGTGGCTCTCAAAAAAGATTGAAGGTTGGAGAAGGGTCAGGTTTGAAGGGAAAGTCAATGAGTTCCATTTTACACATGACTGAGGTGCCTATGGGACCTGCAGGTGGACCTCTTCAGGTCCTTTCTGCATTTGTGATTCCCTGATCTGTCCCAGGTAAATGAGGGGACCACTTTTCCTATACTCTGATAAGTCTTATTTCCATCCTGTCACAGATAAGTACATCTCAGCAGAGGAGGTATCCATTCTGAGAAAGACCCAAGGGGAGTCTGCCCTGTTCCATGCAGACCAAGATTTTGGACCTATGACTCGATTGATTGAATGTAATTATCTGAATGAGAGTCTACACCTACTTAGAATCTGTCCATGGGAAAGCAAACCAACCTGGATCAATACACGGGGAGATACAAAGGAAGGCTGTCTTTACGTGGTGTAAAAACTCTAAAAATCATGAATTTGACCTCTGAAGATGCTGGCTACTATGAAGCTCATATCAAGTCAGTCTCAGGAAAGATAAATTTCCAGAAATTCATGTTAATGGTCTCTGGTAAGTAACCTCCCCCCCAGTTGCACCCCAACCCACCCAACCCCCAGCTATTCACAATTTCCTTCCACTGTCACATTCAGAGCTTTCCAAAACCTGTCTCCCCTCCAACTTTGCACTTTTAAAAGGGAAGGAGAGATAGAGCTGCTGTACACTGCAAGAAGATAGAGGGTAGAAAATTGAATCTGGAGGGACTTTCTCAAATTCACTTACTTAAGGGAGGAAAAAACAAAAAACTTAAGAGGAAAAATCAAGTCTTCCCCTCTGTCTCTTGGTTTGGCTGTCCTGTCAAAGATCAATGAATGAATAGGGCTGACAGAAAGAAGGCTTGACCTTCCCTGGAAATAAGTCAAGCCCATTGAGCTAATCAGTCACTCAATCCTACCCCAGGCCTGTGGGCAAATTTCCCTATCCTATGGGCTGAGAGAGCTCTGGAGAGTGAAAAGAAAGGACCCTGTCCCTGTCCACTAAGAGCTCTGATTCTGATAGAAGAAAGAGGAGATGGAGGGGGTAAACTAAAGGAAGGACAGTGGAGAACCTGAGGGAGAAGGGAGAGTTCCTGGGGAGAAATTGAGGGAGAAATGCAGGAACTAAGTAAACGTTGGGGGACATTGTAGATCCTGCCTATTGTGATATATAATCCATAGCTCATTTGGTCTTCATCTCTTTTTCTCTGCCCTCATTTTAAACCAGCTAGCCCCTTTTCCTTCTTTGCCCTCTTTCTCTTCCTATTCTTTACTTCACAATGTCCTGGATGTTCTACTAAGATTATGATCTCTGCCAGCCCCTTCCTTGTTCCCTGCTAGTTCCCACCCTACATGTTTCCTTCACCCTATCCCCATCCCCACCCCAGTTCTCAATCCCCCTTCCCAATGACAGATCGATCTCAATTGATTCTGATTTATTCTTGGTACTGTGACTATAGGAACTAACGGCGATACTCCTGTGGCAGTGTCTGGAAATTTCCACGTAACCTGAAGAAAGACAGAAAATGGCTGTAAGACAGAAGATGGGTGTGTTGAGACAATGGGGACTGGGGAGAGAATTGCATTAGAGATAGATCTTGAACCCTGGATATTCTGGTCAGTGGCCATACTTCATGGAAGTGATGTGACTAACTTATTCTTGAACAAGTTCTCAACCCTACTCATTTTCAAAAGAAAAATATAACCAATACTAAACTGTGGAGATGACAGAAGACCAGAAGAGGGTAAACAATTTGTCCAAATGACTAACCTGACCAAGAAATATGAGCCCCTGTAGAACATCAATCAGTCAGTCTCTGAAGAGTGTGGCTGAGTAATGAGATTACCCCTAACCTTTAGGAAACATGCTCCTCAATCTTGGGCAGGACCCCACCCAGTTAGGGTGGGAGAAAGTATAAATAGAATATAGTCTGGGCGAGTTCAGAATTTAGGGTGATGCAGGTCATGAAGGAGAAAACCAACCAGACTAGTCTGGGTGGAGATAACTTCCCCAGTTCAGATTATGGAGGCAGCTGAGTTCCATGATCAAGCTAAGTTCTCAGCAGGAGGAGCTGAAAACTTCTGGTCCACCTCCTCATTAAATGTCCACTAATCAGTGTTGATTTCTCCTCTCAGGGGCATCCCCATTTACAAGACATTTAAAGCATTCACCGTCTCCATTAGGTGTCTTTGGTAACCTAGAGAAATCATTGACCACCAATGTGTTGATTATTAGCTAGCCTAATTAATAAATTATTAATTGCCCAAAAACTCTGTCTCTTGAGTTTCTCATTTATCACAGAAGACTTATATGAACTGATGCAAAGTGAGGTGAGCAGAACAGTAACAGCAATATTGTATAATGATCAATTGCAAATGACTTAGCTATTCTCAGTCATACAATGACCTAAGACAATTCTGAAGGACCTATGATGAAAAGTTCTACCTGCAGAGAAAGAGCTAATGAAATCTAAATGTAGATTGAAGCATACTTTTTTATACTTTCTTTTTCTTGGGGTTTTTGTTTATGTTCTTTCACAACATGACTAATATGGAAATATGTTGCATGACTGAACATGTATAACCTATATCAAAGTACTTACTTTTGGGGAGAAGTGGTGAAAGTAAAGGAGAGAATTTGAAACTCAAAATTTTTTATAAAAACAAATGTTTGAAATTATATTTACATGTAACTGGAAAAAAACCAATATATTTAAAAGTGTTCCCTTTGTGAGCCCCCTTCCTACTGGTGTGCATTTATGGGAAAAGGTGTCTCAGGTTTATGACAGAAATAATGTATCACTTCTCTTTTTACTGTACCCTTTCATTAAATTCCTTTGCTTTAAATTAAATATATTTTCTACCTACTAGAAAATCATATTATTGAGGGCTGCTGAATTATGGTCATGAGTGAATGTGGTCCCACAAAATGCCTTAAACCTGGGGTAATCTTATGCGGGTCACTATGTCTGGAGGTGGGGTAGGGGAAGGTGAGCTGCTTTACATATGGAAAATACTGGCAGCTTTATCTGTTTATTGCCACCATCAATATCTATCAACAAGACCAAATAGTACTGAAGCTTTGAGGTTTATCTACAGAATAAATTATTGTTAGTTAACAACTCCCATTCTGGGTATATCCAAGGTAATGCCCAAGATGTTCCCCCTTGTGGACATTCCCTCAATTAAACTGCAGTTCTTTTACAAGCCACCAGGTGTCACCGGCTCCCCTATTAATTCAGCCCCTATCTGGGTACATGGGTTGATGAGTTTACATCTGGAAGGGCCCTTAGAGATCATCTAGACTTCATTTTATAGATGAGGAAATAGAAACGCCAAGAGATGAAACAACTTTGCCATGTCCCCACAAGGATTAAGTGGTAGAACTAGGATTCTGTCCTAGGTTTTCTGTCTTAAATTCCAGTGCTCTTCCCATAGTACTAGGCCCCTTAATACAATCCTGGGGAGAACTGGGCTGCAGGGTCCATCCTGAGTCTGATGGAGACTGTGTTATGAGGCAAAAGGATTTGATTTGATTTCTTCCTTAACTAGACTCTCAGGGTCCTTTTGTCTTATTTTAAGGTAGCATGTAGTTGGTGACTGTTGTTCAGTTGTTTCTGTCATGTCTCACTCTTTGTGACCCCATTTAGGGTTTTCTTGGCAAAGATACTTGAGTGGTTTGTCCTTTCCTTCTCCAGTTCATCTTACAGATGAGGAAACTGAGGCAAACAGTTGAGTGACTTGACCAGGATCACACAGCTGGTAAGCGTCTGAGGCCAGATCTGAACTCAGGAAGATGAGTCTTCCTGACTCCAGGCCCAGCACTCTATTCACTGGGCCACCTAGTTGCCTAGGTAGTACGTAGCCTGTGCCTCGCCTTGGCCTAAGACTTAATTGTATACAGTTCTTTCTCCCTGTCTTGTAATGGATTTTAGGCCTAATCTGTATGACCTGCATTTACCATGAATGTCTCAGAATTATCTCAGATCCTGAATCCAGCATACTGATGCTCTTCTCCCACAGAAATGTAACCAACTTGGAGCAGATGGGGTTTTCCCCACATGCTCATACCTGCGGGAGAGGAAGCATGCTTTCATCTGTGACAATTGCCATTCTCACACCTATCCTCAAGATCCTCCATTAGACTGTGCTGCTATGTGGTGCAACCTCCTCCAGACTTCTCCCCCAGCATTACCTTGGAGCCCCTCTCATGAGGCTTACCTTTCCCAAAATACCCATGGGGCAAGGGTGGGACCAGCCCTCTTCTGGCATAATTGTACCCATGGTTAATTTGCCCTCTGTACTGTACCTCCATCTCTACCCACAATTGTTTATTCCCCAGGTGAAAATATGGCTAGATAGGGCTCTGTTTTTACTGGGATTCAAGTTGGGGGAACATGTGGCTTTAGATCCACTTGGAACTAAGGGATGCGTGTTCCTAGAATTTCCTGGTGCCCCTTCTGCAAAGGAGCATCTTTCACAAAGATCATAGGTGGCCGTAGAGAAGAAAGGTCAACCAACTCTCACCATCTTCTTCCTTTCTCCCATTCTGTGTACCAAAAAATATGGTCACTTTTTAAGAAAACTCATGTCATAGTAATTTGACCACACACCAAACCCAGGGCCAGACAGTGAAACTTCAACCTAGGATCCCTAGAGCAGTATTGAGTGGCACTCAAGTCCCATATCCTTTGACCCAGAAATTCCACTACTAGACATATGCTCTAAATGGCTTCTTGACAAAAAGAAAGGCCTCATTTACACCAAATTCATTATAGTACCATTGTTTGGAGCAGCAAAAGAACTAAAAAGAAAAGAGATAGCCATCAGTTAAGAGAAACCCAAGTCCTAGCCAGCCTAGCTAGAACAACCTGGAGTTGTCTTTGCTCCTGTGTGGACACTGCTAACCTTGTCAGTGTAGTGAATCAACCAGACAGTGATGTCCCATCCTGCAGGCACTAGCCATGAGTGGTATAGTGGGCATGGCAGCCTTGACATAACAGTGCCTGGAAAAGTTCATGGGACTAGTACAAGGATAAGGGAGAGCATACTTGGCAGTGTGTGAGCCTTGGCATAAGGGGGCAAGAGCAATAGATGGGCAAGGCAGAGAGGGCAGTGTGCAGGCCTCAGAAGAGGAGAAGAAAAGTATACGGGCCCACCAGAAGCAACAGTAGCATCTAGAATTCCAATGGAGTACACTATGTTGGGGTCCTGACAGACCAAGCTATCATCTGGACCTTAGCCAAAGAGACAGCAATACAAGCCCCAGTGGAGTAGACCGTGACATGGACATCAGAGCAAGCAGGCACATTGTACCCCTTTGTTTACTATGTAATCCCTGTTCCAAAACCCATTGGTATGAGGGCAGGGCATTCATCTCCCTCAACAAGAGGAGAGCCTCATACCGATGGGCTTTGGGACTGGATTACTACTGTAATTCAGAACTGATAAAGACCCACCACATTGCTACCAATACAGTACCCAGTGGTAAACAGACAATTTCTTCACAGGGAAGGCTTGGGAGACCAAGGGTGGGTTTGTTGGTAGATGTCATACTTTCTAATATCAGGAAAAAGGTAAATCTTTCTTTATATAACTCCCCAGAACCTATGGAAGGAGGAGGCAGTCCTTTATCAGAGACCTCTAAAGGGGCAAAGATTTGATAGCACCTCCCCCCCCCGGAAGCTCTAAAGAAGGTAGAGATTCTGACTAGTGGGCCTGGAAACATTGAATATGTGGTAGAATGGGGCATTTAATTTTCATCTCAGTCCCCTGGACAAGTTGCATGCAAGAAGACAATGACCTCTTAGGTGCCATACAGCTCCTGACCCATGATGAGGACTAGTGATTGTCAGAAGCATCATCAGCTTTGCTCTGGCCCTAATGTTCCCGATGCTACTCCTGTTGATTGTCACTGTTTTATATCAGAATATCCTCTGTGAACTGCCCTTGCCATCACCCCCAACACATGGACTATGCTTCCTCAGGAGACTACTACATGGCTTGCTGTCTTTTTGTTTGTTTGTTTTCTTCTTTTCCTTGTTTTCATTTTGCTTACACTACATTCCTCCTCCAGTGCTATCTGTGATTCCTATATCCCTAAGGTCAGGGCTGTCCAGTAACATATTTTTGTTATTGTTTAGTTGTGTCAGTCATATCCAACTCTTCGTGACTCCATTTGGGGTTTTCTTGGCAAAAATACTAGAGTGGTTTACCATTTCCTTTTTCAGCTCATTCTACAGATGAGGAAACTGAGGCAGAGTTAAGTGGCTTGCCCAGGGTCACACAGCTAACAAGTATCTGAGGTTAGATTTGGACTCGTGAAGATGAATCTTCCTGACTCTAGGCCTGGCACTCTATCCACCATGCCACCTAAGGCCATTTAAAGAGTGGAAGGTCCCAAGAGCAGCTAGGTGGCACAGTGGATAGAGCACCATCCCTGGCTTCAGGAGGACCTGAGTTTAAATCTGGGCTCAGACACATAACACTTACTAGCTGTGTGACCCTGGGCAAGTCACTTAACCCCACTGCGGAGCCAAAAAAAATTAATTAATTAATTTTTTTAAAAAAAGAGTGGAAGGTCCCCTAGAAAACTTTTTAGGTCCTTGCCACCAAAGGATATGAAGTACTAGGAAAAATGCCTACTGCACAAAAGCTAAGTCAGTTTTCCCCTGAAAAACAACGAAGCTGTTGTTGAGTCTCTATTGGTCCAGGGGACTAAACTGTTGAAGTGTAGTCCCCATACTCAAGTGTGCAAGGGGTTGGAGCTCCTAAGGCTTGATAAACCCTGCCAACTACATATCTCACCAAGACAAAATCTGGGGCAGAGTTGCTGCACCCAACTGAACCAATGCTTCATCCTTCCTGAACAGCCTTTCCATGCTATCATTAAGTAGATTTCTTTTTGTTAAATGTTTTTTTCTTTTCTTTTCTTTTTTTGGCTAGGCAATAGGGTTAAGTGACTTGCCCAGAGTCACACAGCTAGTAAGTGTCAAAGGTCAGATTTGAACTCAGGTCCTCCTGACTCCAAGGCCAGAGCTCTATCCATTGTGCCACCTAGCTGCCCCTGTTAAATATTTAAAAAAATAAGCAAATAAATGAAGTCTATGGTAGATTGATTGATTGATTGAGACATGTTCTGAATGGGCTAAGATAGCTAAGGTGACAGATCACTTACCATAAATGGTTGGGGTTACCAGATTGATATATTCAGGACTATGGGAGAAATATGCTATTGCTACTCTTCATGCTATTTGATTTTCTTAAATGCCTTTTCTTTAAATTAGTTCTGTGTTCTGGCTATTATGAAAAAGTAAACCCATTGGTGAGAGTTCATGAGTTATGGTTTTAAGCAGATATGGACCCACTGAATATCACAAACCTGCTAAACTAACCTAGTCTGGGGGATCACATGGCAGTTGGAAAGGGGTGGAGTGTTCCCAGGTGCTATATTTGAAAAAAAAGCAAGATGGAAAAGCCTAGAAACTGACATTTTCCCCATAGATTACCACTATCTATATAGGAATCTATGTGTTACAATGGATTTGGAATCAAATATTATTGGTTCCACTCTCAATGGTACATTTTGCTATCAATATGATCTTCCAAGTCACTTTACCTCCCTGGGCCTCAGTTTCCTATAATGCATTTCTACCTCACCTCTTATTCTCAGAATCCCTAGTTTCCTTCAAAGCTTAGCTCAGACCCTGGCTTTGGGAGTGTGGCCAACTGGTCGAAGGCACCAGATTAAGGCTCCAGTCTTTTCAGGGGCATGGATCCCACCACTGCCAAGTGAGTTTATGGTGTGTTCAGGAAAAACTAGTAACTCTGGTGTGAGGACTGCTGGGCCCTTTTTAGGACTGCTTTCCACCTTTGGTATCCACCTGATTCACCCAACTCTCACTCATGGCGCCAAGAAGCTGTAGCATGGGCAGTGCCACACCCTGGTAAACCCTTTTAGCCAATGGGCTCAACTAGGTTGAGGGGAACTGAGGGGTGTCAAACTCTTCAGTGAGTAGGGGGGAGGGTGTCTGCCCCAAGCATGTGAAGACTTCCTCTGGCAGAATGGGCAGATGAGAACAATTTGTTCCAATGGCCCTGAAGGTGGCCAAAGCAGGTGATTTGGAGGCCGAAAGCTTGGTGAGACATTGAAGACACCGAGGTCATCCGCTGCATCCCAAGCCATCCCCAATTGTCTTGACTTTGTCTAGCCACTGTGATGATTCCGGCAGAGAGAGTGAGGCTGACAACTTTGAGCAACTCTGCCTCACTTAAAACCAATTTATGCACTAGTCAAAAGACATCACCCATATCATTTTACCATTTTTACCTATCTCAAAGTCTCATGGCAACAGCCAAGTGATGAAGCAGCTGGTGCTACACTAGGAACTGTGGTCACACACCCGCACATAGGTGGCCCAGGCCATAGGCTAGAATGTAAGCTCCTTAAAAAGAGGGGAGCTATTTTATTTTTTGTTTTCATGTCCCTAATGCTTAATCATAGTGCTTGGCAAATACCAGTGCTTAATAGGTATATACTTATGGACTGCTGGATTGAGGGGGATGGACTAAGTGGTCCCTAAGTTCCCTTCCAGCTCAAAATATACAATTCTATCAGGCTAGGTTCTATCAGTACAGGCAATTATTGTAGCCAATAAGCTTTATCTACAGGTTTGATTATGCATTAAAATATCCTATTTCCCTATTGGCTCAGTCAGACCCTGTATTAACACCAACAAGCCCATTTTTTAATGAAGCTGCAATTTTGCTACGACCCACTAGCTGGCACCAGATTCCCTGCTAATTCAGCCCCTATTTGGGTTTAGTTTCGGTAGTTTTCAGTCATGCCCAACTCTTTGTGACCCCATTTGGGGTTTTCTTGGCAAAGATAGCAGGGTGGTTTGCCATTTCCCTCTCCAGCTCATTTTACAGATGAGGAAACAGGCATACAAGGTTAAGTGACTTACCCAAGATCGCTAAGGTAGTAAATGTCTGAGGCCAGATTTCAATTGAGGAAGATGAATATTCCTGACTCCAGGCCAGGCACTTTGGAGGTGTAAGGGATTTTAGTAACTTGGGCCAACCCCCTATGCAAGTTATGCATAGTAGGTAAGCAGTTTCACGTACAATCATCTTTTTTTATAGTATTATGCTATGGAAATGCTTGTTTTATTCCATAAATTAAAAATAAAACTTAAAAAAATACAAATATGGAAATGGAGGCAAAGAAAGCTAAGTGACTTTGCTAAGATTCTAACATACTTCTTTTTAATTAAATTTTATTGAATGTTCTTGTTGTTGTTGTTGTTGTTGTTTTTAGGCAGTTGAGGTTAAGTGACTTGCCCAGAGTCACACAGCTAGTAAGTGTCAAGTGTTTGGTCTGAGGCTGTATTTGAACTCTGGTACTCCTGACTTCAGGGCGGGTGCTCCATCCACTGCAACACCTAGCTGCCTCCCAATGTTCTTTCAATGGTACCATGATACTTCATAAACTTTGGATAGGGAAACTACTCTATATGGTCTATACTGAAGTTGGACAGGACAAAATGAGCTCCACACTCTCTAGCAACCTAAATTTCTGCCTTGACTGGGGTGAGAGGATCCTGGGCCTATGACCCTGATTGTCCTGCCAGAATAATGAGTGGTACCTTGTCTTGGGCTCGTCCTGAGTATACATGATTGGAGCTCAGGTGAAAAAATATAGCTTCTTTTTTTTTCTATCTAAGACTAAGCTCTGGGGGATGGCAAACTTGGATATCACCTGCATTGACCATGAATTTCCCAGAATCATCTCAGATGATTCTTAATCCTAATTATTGTTATTTTCCAATTGCAACCAGCTGGTAACCTACTTGTGGCTAATAGGCCTCTGGCCTAAGGAACTGATGTCCCAGGGATGTGTAAAGTATTTCTCCCTAGTGGCAGCCAACATTAACTGAAGTTGTCATTGCAGTCTTCCTCCAGACTGTGTGGTACACCTAAATCTTGGCCATTCCCTCAGGGTCCCATTACCACACTTCTCCTTCTTGTGGGGCCTGCTTTACCCAGATATCTATGCAAGGTGAGGGTCAAAATGCCCCCTCCCCTCTTCATCCACCATCAGATTGTCTTCTGTGCTACAAAGCCGCCTGCCCAGCCTTCCAAGCAATTTTTTTTATTGGCCCAAGTCAAAATATTCCTAGTCATAGCTTTATTCTTAGAGGAAACTATTTAGGAGAGGCTCTATAGGGCGGCTAGGTGACAAACTGGATAGAGTGCTAAGTCTGGAGTCAGGTAGTCAGACATGACTGAAAAATGACTGAACAGCAACGTTGGTCACAGAGGAGAGAGCGCAACAAAGGAGGAGCTTCGTCTCTAGATTCTACATTATCTGGCAAAAAAAAATAGATAGATGATAGATAGATAGATAGATAGATAGATAGATAGATAGATAGATAGATAGATTCACTTTTAAAGAAAAGTTATTTCAGCCCAACATCTATACTGAATTCACAAGTCCAGGTATTCATGTCCCAAACTGTTATCAGGCGACTCTAGGTGATGTTGAGTGCTGAAATAAATCAAATTCGTAAGTCAAGGAAAGTGGATAAAGCTCTGGTCCTGGAGTCAGGAAGACTTGAGTTCAAATCAGGCCTCAGACACTTACTAGCTGTGTAACCCTGGAAAGCCACTTAACCCTGTTGGCCTCAGTTTCCTCATCTGTAAAATGAGGTGGAAAAGGAAATGGCTAACTACTCCATTCTGCCAAGAAAATCCCAAATGGGGTCACAAAGAGTCGGACATGACTGAAATGACCACATGAAACTTGGCCCCACTGGGGCCCTCACCCACCTTTGGACATACAAGTAAGATTGGGAGAGTCCAAGAAAATGATCAATTCACAAAACCATAATATTAATAACAACTTTTACAGTGTGTTTTCCCAACCACAACCCCATGAGGTAGATTAATGAGAGTGTTCTTATCCCTGTTTTGTAGATGGAAAAATAGAGGATCAGAGAAAGCGATTTGCCCATAGTCATACAACTAGTATGGTCAGGATTCCAACCTTGAGTCCTGTTAATTCAAGAAGTCTGGTGAGACTGAGAAGATGGGAGAAACAGGGAAGTTAAAGTAGATAAGGGAAAGGAATTACCAAGTCCACAAGAACATAGGCTTATATAAATGTGAGGAAACTTCAAAGTTCTCTATTCCAAACCTCTGCTGCATGCAAGAATGAATAGAATTAAAAATAATTTACAGAGCGCTTTCTTACTATGTGTCTTACTGTGCTAAATGTCAGGGCTACAAATACAAAAGCAAAGACAAGGATACCCCTTCTATCTACCCGACCCAGAACTGACAGACCTGGTTGGAGAAGGAATTCAGCATTAAACAAGGTAATATGGGAAGCCCAGAGGACTGACCCCTTTCTCATTTCCCTCAAATCTTATCTTCATCAGCAAAGTACCAGACCTCTCTGGCCCAAGGGAAAGCTGCATTTCTAACCTTAGCCACCAGGTGTAGCCAGTGTTCCAGAGAGACTTCATATTTGTTCAGCACCTTGGGATACCTTTCATCTCACAGGCAAGCCACATGATTCCGGGAGCCTTCTTTTGTTCAAGACTATAGCCCACAAACCCATGAACATTTCTATTTTGATCAGTCAGACAGACAACACAAGAGTTCAAAGCAGACACATCTAATGAAAGAGCATGGTTAGAAAAGCAGCAAAAAATATCCCCCTGCACCGCCCATAAGCTTGGGACCCACACACAGCTACACAAACTATCAGTACGAAGAGTGCATATGTATCCACTAGAGGATGGTTGTAGAATGGTGGATATGTATCTGCCCATGGCGGGGAAACGCACAGGGAGCATATGTTGCCAGGACATGCACGTGGAGGAGTTAATACTCATACCTTAAACCCTACAGAGTTGTGGACGTCTTCTGGTGACACCCCTGCATTCTGCCCACTGGGCATGTCCCCCTCCCACCACTGGTCTGGCATGGTGCATAATCTCTGCCCAGCGTATTGTCACTGCTAGAGAGGTGAGCCTGTCATCAAGTACTCTCTGCTGAACATTGGCCCCTGCTAATCTCACATAGCTGTTGCTTGGCAGTGTCCTGGTGGTCTCCAGGTCATTGCCAGGTGTGGTTCCATGGGGCATGAGACTATGGAGCTTTCTTCTCCTTCCACTTTCTAGCTTCAGCTGATGTCCTTAACTGAAGTGTTATCAGAGAGACAGATACAGAAAGGGAGAGAGAGAGAGAGAGAGAGAGAGAGAGAGAGAGAGAGAGAGAGAGAAGAGAGAGAGCAGGTTCTGTTTTATTATTATATTATTATTTAAAGCCCAGAGGCCTAAACCACAGCTCTTTTAGAATGGTGAGGTCCTCATACATGGAGTCATCAAACTGGGGGAAAACTCTTGGCTACTTTTCCTGCTCATAGAAAAGTCTGTTAGTCAGAGATTTGACTATGATAAACTTTTCCTCTGCAAAAAGAGAACAACTGTCATCCTAGGACCAGGCTTTCTGGAACTCCAGAATAGGCAGTTACAAAGTACCTATAGACTCTAAATTTTTTTAGATCTTCATTTCCTCCTCACTAAAAGCCATGTCTCTGTCCAAGGTCTCCACATGAATAAGATTATACAGTCTTTGTTATTCCCTACTTAAAGCCAAACTATACCCAGTCAAGAACGGAAGCACAATGGTGGAGTAGGAAGAGGTAGCATAGCACAGTGGTCCCCACAACTATTTCAGCAAGGGTCTAATAAGAATACTGATGGGGAAATCAAAGGAGAAATCAAAGAGGGTCATCTTACCAGCAAAATAATCACAAATTTAACCTACAGACAAATGAACAAGGTGGTAACTGTGGAAAAGGGGTCGGCTGAGATCCCAGACTGTGCCCAGAACTCAGAGGTAGGCCAGAGTTGACTATAGATTCAGCCCTGGACCAAGACCCACAAGTTGAGGGCTCCTAGATGGGCTAGGAAATTGTACCTGTTGCCTAGAAGTAGGAGCTAGGTCAGAAGCATGGGGACACTTAGACCTGATCACAGACTGAGACTTAATTCAGTTGAAGACCCATGCCAGCAGTGTAGGGGTCTCCCAGAGAGGGTATGAACTTCTACTCAGTGTCCAGAACACCAAGTAAGGCCACCAGCATGAGGTCGCCCAGCTCTCATCTTATACTGAGTACCCTGACCAGGACAGCAATCAAAGGGAGTATCTCAGAGAGGTTTACAATCACAGACCTAATCCCAAGGACTCACAGCTACATTGACAATGCAGGATTGCCCAGAGCAGGTCACAGGAAGAATAAGTAAATGAAAGAGAGGTTTATATTGATGCCCAAGATGCCCAAGACAAACACCTAGAAGACAAGAATAATTCCAAAACACTTATGAGCAAAACCCCACCGAAAAGCACAGTTTGCCCACAAGAGCAATTAGAATTTCTAAAAGAAAAGATGCAAGAGTTCTTTAAAAAGAGTTTTAAAATTTATGTTATAAATGAAATGAGAGTCATAGAAGAAAAAATTGGAAAAGAAATGAGAATTATGGAAGAGAGACTTGAAAAGAGAAGTAATACTTTGACACAGAAGTACAAAAACCTTATTTAATTAGCAGACATTCTGAAAATTAGAATGGACCAAATAGACATTAATAACTTCATGAGACAACAAGAAATGTTAAAGTAAAAAAATGTTTAAAATAGAAGAATATATAAGGTATTTCATACCAAAGGCAACTGACCTGGAAAATATATCAAGTAGACATGATTTAAGAATCATTATACTAGGGGCAGCTAGGTGATAACAGTGGATAGGGCTCCGAGCCTGGAATCAGGAGGACCAGAGTTCAAATCCGGCCCCAGACACATAACACGTACTAGCTGTGTGACCCTGGGCAAGTCACTTAATCCCATTGCCTAAGCAAAAAAAAAAAAAAAGAATCATGATACTACCTGAAAACCACACACACACACACACACACACACACACACACACACACACACACACACACACACACAAGATCCTGTGTATCATATCTTTAAAAATCAATGGGGGGAAAAACTGCACAGATTTCTTACAACCAGAAAGCAAGGTAAAAATAGAAAAAAATTCCACTGGTCATCTCTGGGAGGAAAAAAAGTCCTAACATGAAAACCACCAGCAATATCATAGCCAAAACACAGAGCTTTTAGGTCAAAGAAAAAGTACTGGAAGCAACAGGAAAGAATGAATTCAGGCACCAAAGAACCATAGTCAAGATTTAGCAGCTACCACTGAAAAAAAAGGAGAGAACACGGAATACAGTATTTAAAAGGGAAAGTATATAGGCTTACAACTAAGAATTACTTACCCAGAAAAATCTGAGCATAATCTAACAGGAGAAAAAAAAATTCCAAGAATTTCCAATCATTTTTTTTTAAAAAAACCTAGAACTGCATAGAAATTTAGTGATACAAATATGGGAATAAAGAAAAGCACAGAAAGGTAGAGCACAAATGAGCAAACAGAAAAGACTCTATAAAGATGAAGTATTTGCATTCTAATTAAGGAAAGGATGATACAAGGGTCCCCTAAGAACCATAATGTCACCAGTGGTCATAAAAGAAGCCAAGGGCAGCTAGGTGACCCAGCGGATAGAACTCTGGCCCCGGAGTAAGGAGGACCTGAGTTCAAATTTGATCTCAGATACTTGACACTTACCAGCTGTGTGACCCTGGGCAAGTCACTTAACCCTATTGCCTCACCAAAACAAACAAAAAAAGTACTCAAGACCCTCACAAAAAAAAGAAAAAGAAGTCAAATAAAATGGAGGCCCTTGACATGAGTAGGCATGCTGCTGATTTCAGTCTCTACATTTTTTTCTGTGATTCTCAGGTCCTCAAGAAGGGCTTTCTTTAGGGACAGAAGGTAATCTGAGGCCCAGGAATAGCATAGAAGAATAGTCTGGTGATTCAGAGTGCTGATATCTTGGCAGCATTCTTGATGTATCAACCAGAAGCAGGAGATAGGAATCAGGAAGTGACTGTGCTGGGTAGTGATGAGGACAATTTGTCTGGGCCCTATCTTCTGAGAGTGGTGTTACACACAACTCAGCTTATACTGAGGGTTCCGGCAGGATGTGTGGAGGGTAAGCGGGGGACCATTTGGGGAGGAAGTGGTTAGGTAGGAGAAATATTATCTCAAAATCAAGCTTATAATTTTTGCTGCTCAGACTCTTGAACTAATCACCAGGTATGGAGGGAATATGAGAAGTTGTCATGTCTTTTGTTTTCACTTTTAAATAAGACTATACCCTTCCTATTGTGGACAAATAGATAAAGGGCATTCAGAATGTGTCTAAAATCTACTAACAGGTAGATAGAGTAGTGGATAGAACATTGGACTTGTGGTCAAGAAGAGTGAGTTTGAATCTTATCTCAAACACTTACTGAGTTGTATGACCTTGGTCAAGTCACTTAACCCCTCTCAGCCTCAGTTTTCTCATCTATGAAATGGGGATAATAACAGCACTTACCTCACCAGGTTGCTGTGAGAATCAAATAAGATAATATAGAGATACAGAACTTCACAAATCTTAAAATGCTATATACATGTTAGCAATTATTTTATCTTTATCATCATCATCATCATCATCATCATCAGTGCACAATTAGTCCAACTGAGCATGCACAAAATGGAGTCTGTTAACTTTCCCTTCAACCCGGTTCTCTTGTGAATCCCTCTGTTTTTAGCAGAAGCACCACTATTTTTCTAGTCACTCAGGATTGTGACCTAGGAATCATCCTTAGCTCTTCATTCTCCCTCACCCTACATATCCAGGCAGATGACAAATCTTATCAATTCTTCCTCCATAATGTATATCATCTTTTCTCTCTAGTCACATGACCATCACCCCAGTTTATATCCTTGTCACTTTTTATCAGTACCATTGCAATAACTTCCTCATTGGTCTGCCTGCCACAGGATTCTTCCCAAAATGATTTCTCTAAAGCACACATCTGATCCATTTTCTAAAACATACACATATTCCCCTGCCTACTGACATCACATTGGATTCTCCATCTCTCATACCATCTGCAGATAGCTGGTACTAACGAATGCTGGAATAGACTCTTGAAACAATAGATCCCTCATCATGCTTCTGATTATTGGGATTGGGTTTTCCCCTCCCAGAAGCAGTGCCTGTGACAAATAGGGAAAGGCCATCTGGTCTTTGGTTTCAGAATTGGATTGTTGAATCCAGCCTCTGGGCCTCAGAAAGGGTCTTGAGACCCTTGAATCCAATTCTTGAATCCAGCCTCTAGGTAGAATTACCTTATAATGATGGATAACTTTTGGACATATTCCTGACTGAACACCCTTAGACCTTCTTTATTCTATTCCTTATGAAGAGCCTTGAGCCCTCTTTATAAGGCTTCTTAAATCTTGGAGAAATTATGCATATCCTCCTTAATTGTCATATCTCCTTTTTGCTGGGATGATTCAGACAACTCCTTCCCAGAAATGGCTTAGGGGATGAAAGGATGGAATTTTTGAAAGATACCTAGCTTTTAAATGCTTGAGAATAGAGAAATAATCTTTCCATAAATTGGATTAAAGGGGATTTCTTAGCAAACATGGTCACAATCCTAAGTCTCTCGATGAAGGGGAGTCTTTATCCAACCCCCGCACAAGAAGAAAGCCGCTCCTCAAAAGAGGACTACCTATACCCAACTGCCTATATCCTTTAACCCAGCAATACCACTACTTGGTCTATTTTTGAAGATAATTAGGGAAAAAGGAAAAGAACCTATGTGTTCTAAAATGTTTATAGCAGCTCTCTTTGCGGTGGCAAAGAACTAGAAATTGCAGGGATGCCCATCGTTTGGGGAATGGCTGAATGAGTCATGGTATATGGTTGTGATGGAATACTACTGTGCTGTAAGAAATGATGAGCTCAATGATTTTAGAAAAGCATGGAAAGACATACACAAAATAATGAAGAACAAAATGAGAACCAAGAAATTGTTGTATACAATAACAGCAATATTATTTTAAGGATGACTTTGAGTGAATAAGTTATTTTGACTATTATAAATACCCAAATTACATATAAAGGATAAATGAAGAAAGACACTATCTGCATCCAGAGAAAGAACTGAAAAATAGAAGTATGTATAGAATTTGTGTCTAATGATAGCCATCTCTGGGGGAGAGGGAAAGGGGAAGAAAAAAAGAAATTTACATAATAATTTTGTTATATATTTGAAAAGAATAGCAAGTTGTATGTAGTAGGTTTACAGTTTCATGTGCAATCATCTTTTTTTTTGTACTGTTATGGAAATGCTTGTTTTATTCCATAAATTGAAAAAAAATTTAAAAAGAAGACTCCAAAGGGGCAAATATTTGATGTCATCAACCCTGCACCGTTCCTGGCTGGACAGGTAGTGGAGGAATATTTCTAGAAGCCCAGTGGCAGGGATAGGTACACAGTCCTGGAGTTAGAAGGCAGCCCTAGATACCACATCCTCTTCTTAGGGAAATCCCCACTTCCTTAGGTCACTGTCATCTGCTTTATGATCCCAAAATCTGACACTCCAAAGTGAGCTTTTACCAATTTGATGACGTCAGGAACTTCAAGAGGGCCTAGAAGTTGAGGGGGGGGGGGTTCTGAGAACTAAAGAAAAATTGAGATTTGTGGGAGGATTAAGGAAGCTCCCAGCCAAGGATGTTAAAATAACTGAGCAGGTGATTCCAAAGCACTTTCTCCCCATCACTCAGAGACAGAAATATAGGCTATGTCTTAAAAGGACCAAGGCTAAAGTGAACCCAGGGAATCAGAAATAGGAAGTCCTTTTCAGTCTTGTCTTCATGAGGTTGTTTCCCTTCCTTTAATAAGAGTCAGTTCACTAGCATCCTCAAAATCACAGAATTGTGGAATTTTGGAGTAAGAAAGGACTTCAGAGGTTATCCAGTCCAACTTACAGGCAATAGAAATTCTCTCCACAACGTACCTGGAAAGCAGTCATCCAAGCATGTTTCTTAAAGATATCCAGTGAGAGGGAAACCATTACCTCCTTAGGCAGTCCATTTTCACTTTGAGATGACTCTAATTTGGAAGTTTTTCCTTACTGCAAGCATAAATTTTCCCCTTTGCACCACCCATGCCCACCCCACCTCACCTGACATGCTCATTTTCATTGCCCCAAAGTCAAATGGAGAAAATGTTCTTCTCCCACATGATAGCCCTTCCAAACCCTGAAGAATATGAAGTTTATATTTTAAAAATTTAAAATCTTGGTCATTGCCTTATTCCTCTACCCCCCACACACCACAAGAAGATCTGATCCCGTAAGGATCCCCACAAGGATGTCCCACAATTTGGAAAACACTGGAATAGATGCTGTCTAAATTCCCTTCTAGCTGTAAAGCCTACGAAATTATGACCTGCTTCCCACATCACCTCTACTACCACCACTGCACAAAACATCTATATGCACAACCTTGATGACAACCTGGGAACAGGAAGCTTGAGACTCTGTGATCTTGAGACCCTGTAACTCTGTGACTTAAAATGGTCTTCTCCAATCTAAACATTCCCCAGTTCCTTTACCAACCTTTTCTGACTTGAACCAGAGACCTCCCACCACCATGGTGATCCTCCTCTGGCTACTCTCAAGCTTATCATTTGGAAGGCTTTGTGTTATAATATAAACATGGCTGATAATAAGAACCATTTACATTTGTACAGTTTTCATATATTTCCTCTTCTATGATTCTTATGCCTCCATGTGAACAGACAGGACATTTTATGGAAAAGACACTTGATTTACACTATTGACTCTGCCACCTATTGGCTGGGCAACTGTGAGCAAGTCTGTTTCCCTCTCTTGGCCTTAGTTACTTCATCTGCAAAATGGGTAAAAATGATTTATTTTTTTACCCTCCAGGTGGTAATGCTAGCCACTGATCAAATCTTATTCAACTGGAAGAAGAAGGATCTGGGCCAGTCCTGTGCTCACTCCAATAGTTTTGTTGATGTTCTAAACTTATTTATTTATTTATTGGTCCTCTGAGAGTAGACAACCTTCAAATCCCAGTTCTGCTTCTGTCGCTCTAGCCACAATGACTAATCTGTCCAAGGGGTAATATTCATTTACTCATTCTGAATAAGTTATGAGCCCATATCCTAGTAATAAAATTACTCTTCTTCCCTCAACTTGCTATATTTCTCAAAGGCTTTGTCATCCTTATTATAACAGATTTGCTTCTACATAGAAAAAGACAGAATGTACTTAAAGTACATGGGAATAATAAAATTACAAAACATCTACCATGTGCCTACTTGCCCACAGACTCTTCCAGATCAAGGCAAATGCCAAGATAATATCTAGGCTGCTCCACATCCAAGAGTTCTAAAAAAGAGTTTGATCTCTTTAGTTTCACGAGGGCATGCTTACTGCTATGGGGCAAGGGAGTATCTGTGGTACAAATGCACTTCCCAACTGATGGTAAAATTCAAGTCATTCAATGACTTAAAGGCTCAGGACCTGTGAACTCCTCCTCTTCTGAAGGGGCATAAGTGTGGGATCTGGTACAAACTGAAGTTTACATAATCTTGTGGTTTTCTTTCTTTTTTTTTTTAAAGCATTCAGGTTAAGTGACTTGCCTAGGGTTACACAGCTAGTACCTGAGGCCAGATTTGAACTCAGGTCTTCCTGATTCTAGGGCTGGTGCTCTATCCCCTGTGCCACCTAGCTGTCCCCAACCTTGTGGTTTCCAGCTGGTGGCCCATAGGTGATAGAAAGTTCCAACTTCTCACCTCAGCTAGTTCATTGCTTGTGAAGAGAAGAGCAGATTAGATGAGGAGAACTCATTCTGCCATGCTCACCATATTGTCTGCTCTGGTTTCTTGTGTCTCTGAGCTGGACTTAGGAATTGTAAAGTTTCTAGTAGCCAGGAAGGAAGTCACATCCCTTTTGACCCTTCCAATCAGCAGTCAAACTTGATTTCTCTCTCCTTCTCCTCCAGTCTTTGTAGGCATGAAGCATGAGAGAGGGGATAGACTGGAAAACACACCTGACATTAACTACCTTACTGAGTTGTAAAGATCACATGAGATTATAAAACGTATATAAGGTTCTTTCCAAGCAAGAATGAACTAGATTTGCTTCTTATGACTCTATATAGCGTAGTACCTGTTCTTGGCTATTTCTCTAATTTGCACTCACATTCAAAGATTGGGTCCCCAGGGTGTAGTGGCTGCCTTGACTTCTAGGAGTAACACTAGAGGTCTACACTTCTAACAAGATAGTTCAAGAGCCCCTAGCAGTGTGCTTCCCATTAACGGTCACGACAGTGGACACAACTCTTAGCAAAGATGTTTACTCAGGTAGCATAGCAAGAATAGTTCCTGCAATACATTTCCCCCAATAAACCTCGAGTATATTCTCCAACAAGCACAGACATCAGGCAAGGGAAGAGGGGACTCAAATACAGAGCACAGTCACAGTGAGGATTAGTATAGGATATAAGACAAAGACAACCACACTTAGGATTTAAGAGAAAGGCAACTCACAACTCCTGATATTGCAGGGGCCAGAAAACCCTTTCTCTCCTCATAGAGTCCTAACACAGCTCCCCTTAAGTTTAATGTCTCTGCTAGACATGTTGCTGTGCTCACAGAATCTACTCATTTCTACCGATCAACTCTCCACTGCCACATCTAACTACTTGAAGCTGCTTTCTCCCATATCTGTGTCTCTATGGAGACTAGATACAGCATCTCCTACTTGTCCAGTAGAAGCTAGTGCCAGATTTGGGAGACAAGAAGAAGAAAGAAATTCCCTCTTTCCACCCCTTAGGGGTCACCTCGACAAGAAGCTCCTAGCTTACGCTCTCTTCCTCTTTCAAACTCACCCAAGGTTTAGCTAGCAAAGCCTTTAGTAGAAGGGCTAATTTATTCACCAGTCACTGGTGTTCCTGTCTTAACTTTGTCAAAGAGGTGTTTCTACAGTAAAGGGATCAAAGTAGAGTTTTGTATCTTACAATTAGCTTAACACCTTGTTAACACCTCATTAACACCTACTGTTTCTTGGCCTTCTGTGAGCATATCAAAATCCCTGAAGTTTTTATTCTCAACCACCTACTCAGGGAAATATTTGCTGTGCCTAGCAACTGGGGTAATCTTTGTAAAGTCCAATTGATACAATTCACAAATAATATGGAAATTAATATTCTTCAACAAGAATAAAGGCCATACCATGGTGGGCCTGGCAAATACACTCACTTCCAAAGTCAGGGTTATACATTTTTAACAAACACTTTATTTTGTAAAGTTTTTATAGATTGCCACTTGTCTTGGTGCTTGCAAATGTGGGGGGTGACCCCAAAATTCTAATCCAGTGTGCAACAAAAGGACACTGAGGCACTCCAATCATTTTGAATTTATTAAGGAGTCTGAGGGGGGGGTCCCTAATTAATTGGTTCCAAGATCTTCCTCACCAATTAGGGACCCCTCCCCTTGGGTGCTAACTACTTTTGTACACTTGAGAGAGCATTAAAAAGAGAATGAAGCAGTACAATTTTGTGATTGGTTAAAACAGGGGGGAGGGAAGAGGAGAGGGGAGCATTATTATCAGTTGAAAGGCATGTCTATAACCACTTTGTCAGCAGACTTTTGAGTCATTAACTACAAGTTCTTTCCAGTAAAGTCATTCCACTTGCTACCTCCATAGAAGTTTTCATAGGAAATCAAACATCTAGTGTTTTGGTCAGTGTTATCCTAGGAAATAAGGAAGTTGTAGGTGAAAGGAAAGGTCCCAATGGAGCAGTGACAGTGATTCATAGGGGTGAGGGGTGTTAATGCTGCTCTAACAAGCTGTAACAGAGAGTCATGTGATTTTACCCTATACTCTACAATGCTATCACTAATATCAATATCACTAATACATAAAGAGGTTATTGGTCCTAACAGATATGACTCTTACCCTAACAGCATTAAGATACATAACTAATTTAATCTTAATCTTGTTCTGTTTAATTCACTAATACAATCACTGATACCTACCAAATCACAATAAACTGAGTAAATGCTGATTAATTGGAGTAGGAAGTATCAAAAGTTGAGGGAGGGGGGAAGCAGAATCAAGTTTCCTTCCCCAGAAGGAAAGCCTCGGCAACCCCCTGGGAAACTCCAGGGTCTGAGTGTTTTTTAGATTGACAGCTTAATCCTTATAGCATTCCTAGAACGTGGGGAAGGAAGGGAGGAAGAAAAATTAATTTCTTTATGGCAAGACCAAACATGATGATTTTATAAACTCACCAAATTAACCAAATATATATGTAACAGGGGACTAGCCAATCAGAGCCTAGTCTTGGAAGTATGCAGTTGTTTGGTTAGCCTTAGGCTTATAAAGTATTACATATGTAATATGGTTTTACTCTACCCAGAGTCATTTCCCTGAAACTTGGTAACAGAAATATTTGTTTACAAGCCAGGCAAATTATCCAGAGTTCTTGAGGTTCTTGTGGTCTTACCCACAGTCTTGCATGGAATTCAGAGAAGAAACCAACAGAGTGACTACAAGAGACATGTTTTATATAGCTGACAGAAGCTTAGATCAGGATGTCCCCAGGACTCCATTCTATTTCATTCAAAGGTAGATAAAAGTGATGGAGACAACTGGATCAGGAGCTGATAGAATATGGGACTCGGTTATAAAGTAAGAGTCATGAGGAATAAGACAGTGCCTTACAGGTCCAGGATCCAGTGAGGAGCATCAGCGCAGCTAACATATATGTTTCCCCTTCTCTATCTGGGAAGAAGACATTTTCCCCATTTTCCTGTGAATTCCTTCGCTTCTGCTTTTATCCCTGAAGCTCCTTGCTTGCTAGACTGAGCTACTCGTACTCCTGTGATGGCAAGAGTTTGGATTTCCCTAACCATTTACTTTCACATCTATGTTGTTTAAACTCTTGTTATAATTTATACTGTTGGCCATCAATCTTGAGGCCTCTTGGTTATGAACAGAGAAGTGGGATCCCATTCCTTTAGTGGGTAGAATACTATTTTCCTTTCAGCACCACAGAAGGAGAGGGGCCCAGAGTCAAAAAGAAAGAATATCTGCTGTTTTATTGTTGTGCCTTTCCAGAGTGCATATGCATACAAATTTGAACCCTAGATTTGTTTCATTTCCCTTTCTATGAAACTGAGCTGGTAAGAAAAAACTAGGGAAGAGCTGAGGAAAGTCTTGTACTGTGAACTTTTCACCTAGCAACCTAGCCCAAGGGGGAGAAGGAGAGATTTCTGGCATGCAAATGTATTCACAACTAGAACATTTCTTTCACTCTGGTGCCAACTTTGACAAAGCCATAGATAGCAAGTTGTCAGTGTTTGGAGCTGAAAGGCTTCTGATCTTGATCATGCTCTCCCCCTAGTGCTTAGAGACACGTTTTGCTTTTCCTTAACTTTTTTTTCTCTACCCTCATCTCCATATTTACCCATCCTTATCAAAAACAAACTGATGTGTTTTTCTTTTTTTTTTTAATATAGCTTTAAAGCTCCCACATTGTTAATTCAGGAAGGATTAAAAAATTAAGATTTATTCTGTGCACTTTGTGCTGTCCAGACTGGTCAAGAGTGTGAATTCAAGTCACCCTGGATATCTCTTCCTCTTCTTTCATTATACTCTTTACTATAGCTAGTGTATGGTAATGTGTATATGTGTGTGTGTGTGTGTGTGTGTGTGTGTGTGTGTGTGTGTGTGTACACCAATCCCTTTACTAGGCTATGCACCCTATGAGGTTAGGGACCATGTCTTATGTTTGTATCTTTGTATCTTCCTTGGCACTTCACATAGGTGCTTAATAAATGCTTGTTGAATTAATATTATAATTCTTATTTATTGTAATTATTAATTCATGTTACAATAATTCATATTTGTATAGCCTTTTAAGGATTACAAAAACACTTTCCTCACTACAATTCTATGAGGTGAGCAATATGACTTATTATTACTATCAGACATTACCTTCAACTTGTCACTACCCCTTATCTCACATATGCATTCAATTGTCAAATCTTCCTGTTTCTGTATCTATAGCTTCATTCACATCCAACCATTTCTCTCTTTACGTAGTCACCACCTTTGTACAGGCCTTCATCACCTCTTGCCTAGATTATTATTGCAACACCTCCTAACTGCCCCCCAAAAAATCTCTCCTTATTCTAATGTGTCCTATGAATCCCAGAACTTGATTTTTCCCTAAGCATAGATAGGACCATATTAATACACTCCTCAACCAACTTCAGTGGCTCCCTATTACCACTAAGATAAAATATAAATCCCTCTATTTAGCTTCACAACCTAGTCCCAACCTAACTTTCTAACCTTATTATACATTACTCTCCTTCCTCCACTCTTTGATTGAGTCAAAGTGGTCTTCTCTCTGCTCTTCACACATGGTACTCCATCTCCGATATCTGTGCTTTTGAACTGGCTGTCCCACACGTCTAGCTTCCACTTCATAGAATTCTTATATTTCTTCAAAGTGCAGATCAAAGGTCATCTTGTACATGAAGACTTTCCTTATCCTTATCCCTCCACCTAGAATTTAACTACTTTGGCTTTATTAGTATTTATGCCCTTCATATTTGTTTTGTATAACCATATAGATATTTGTTTTTCCCTATTAGAATGTATTTTTAAATCTTTTTTTGTTTCCTAAATTTCAATTTCAAAATGTCTACCCTGTTCTGGTCTTTTCCTTAGGAATGCTTAGAAATCTTTTTCATTAAAAATCCTTTTTTCCCTCTGTGGGATTATACTTAACTTTACCAGTTATTCTTGGTTGTAAACCTTTGTCTTTTGCCTTTTAGAATGCTATGTTCCCAGCCCTCATCTCCTTGAAACTAAGAGTTGCCAGATCTCGTGTGATCCTTACTGTGCTCTATTGGTCTTTGAATTCTCACTTTCAGTTCACTTGAAGGATTTTTTCTTTGACCTCAGTCCTTTAGATTTTGGCTATGATGTTTCTGGGAGTTTTCATTTTAGGATTTCCAAGATATTTTTTTTCCCATTGCCATTCAAATTCATACTTGTTGATGTTGTTTGTCCTTCATTTTCAAAAAGAACCAATCATATAAGATGATGTTCTGATCTGCAAATGAATTGGATTTAAGTGAGGCAGGGCAGTGCAAAGTCATTAGCCTCACTCTCTCTTCTGGAACCCTCTGAGTCCAGCAGCAAGACATAAATCAGAATGACTACAGGTGGCCCCTGATGCAATGGGAGACCTTGGCCTTTCTAAGCTAAGATCTTTGCCAAGTCTCAGTTTGTCTGAGGCAACACCCATTCAGTGATTTTGGCTAGGTAAGAAATGAGGCAGAGAATGGCCTCTTTTACCTATTTTTCAAAAAATCAATCTGGGAGGGGAAGACCCTCGGGTTTTCTGGCCAAAACAGAAACAATTGCTTGTTCTATTACAAAAACATTTTTCTTTGAGGCTTTACATATGGACATTTGATATTGTTGTCTTCTGAGTTTGTATTTTGATCTTCCCTATCACCATAGTAACTTTCTATGGACAGGTTCTTTTTGTTTTGTTTTGTTTTGCTCATTTTTTTCTAGCCTATTTTGCAACTTTTAACTCTATATTAACATTGGACTCTGCTCCTGGGGTGGAGGGGGCACTGTCTCAAAGTTCTTGTGCCAGGACCGTGGGGCCTTGCTGCTGGTCTGCACTAGGGGCACAAAGACATGCTGCTGGCCTGTCCTGGGGTTCAGGGCCTTGCTGCTAGCTTGCCCAGATGCCACCTGTGCAGGACTACACTTCCATTTTACCCCTCTGAGAGAGACCTTTCCTGTTGACCTTCTAAATTTTCTTGGGCTAGAAAAATTGTTTCATCTCATCCTTCTGTTGGTTCTGCAGCTCCAGAATTCATTTTGAGGCATTATTTTGTAGTTGTTTGGAGGTGAATTTGAGAGAGTGCAGGTGAGTTCCTGCCTTACTCCGCCATCTTAACTCTATTCTCAGTAAGCTCTAATATTAATACTTAACCTGATGGATTCCCCTCCACATTCCTACCCACCCATCCCCAGACAGTAAATGACAGGAAAAACTGAAGGGAAAGACTTTGACTTTGGGAAATTCCATCAAGTCAGCCTGGCAAGCATTTGTAGAAAACAGGAAGGAAGCAATAAGGTTTCCATTACTTCCTATTGGATTTCCCTCAGGTTTAGTCTATGCAAGACTCCTGGCCCTATTTGCTCTGTGTCCTTACAAGTCTCCAGAATCTCTTATCAACCCAGAACCTCTGCCCAGATCGGGATGACTTTGGGAGAAGAGAGAGGGATGCAGTCCCAAGGCCAGCTTTTCACACCAGGAAATCATTACCTTTCAGAAACTTCTCCAATCTTGGCCCTGTTGAAAGACCAGCAAAGATAAGAATTGGAAATTGAAGGGATGCCCATCAATTGGGGAATGGCTAAACAAGGTGTGGTATATTATTATAATGGAATTTTATTGTGCTATAAGAAATAACAAGCAGGATGATTTCAGAAAAACCTGGAAAGACTTACATAAACTGATACATAGTGAAGTGAGCATAGCCAGGAGAATGTTGTACACAGTAACAGCAATATTGTTAAATGAAGAACTTAGCTATTCTCAGCAATATAATGATCCAAGACAAACCTAAAGGACTAATGATAAAGTATGCTATCTGACTCCAGAGAAAGAACTGATATTATTTGAATACAGACTGAGCATGATATTTTTCACTTTCATTCTTTTCTTTTATTGGAGTCTTCTTGTACAAAATGACTTATATGGAAATGTTTTACACAATTGCACGTGTATAACCTATATCTAATTGCTTACTATCTCAAGGAGGAGGGAGGGGAGGGAGGTAGGGAGAGAGAATTTGGAACCTAAAACTTCAAATAAAAATGTTAATACAAAAAAAAAAGATCAGCAAAGAGAGCCAATAAAATGTTTTGTTTTGTTTTCATGTATCAAAAAGAGCAAAAAGAAGGTCAGAAGGGGACAGAGACAAGCAGGACAATTCTGGTGCTATTGTGTTCAATTTAATTTTGTTGTTTCATCTATGTTCAACTCTTCATGACCCCATTTTGGGTTTTCATGGCAGAGATACTACAACAGTATGCCATTTTCTTTTGCAGCTCATTTTACAGATGAAGAAACCAAGGCAAATGGGGTTAAGTCATTTGCCCAAGGTCACACAGGTAGTAAGCATCTGAGGCTAGATTTGAACTCAGGAATAATGAGTCTTTCTTGCTCTAGGCCCAGCCCACTATCCACTGCACACCGCTTTTAAAGAAAACACAAGTTATATGTGATAGAAATTCATGATTTCAAATACAATCCTCTTTTTCTGTTCTTTGTGTATTGAAATGTTTACATTTGTTAATGTTTATTGAATTTATCATTAAAATTTTGAGGTAATTTTTTAAAAAGGGAATAACATGGGATCATGGGTAGAGATGTCTAGACATTTTATTCATAGCCAAATGGAAGAAATTAAATGGAATGGTGGACTGAGCATCTTATAAGCCCAGAGGCATGCGCAAGCTCACGTACCTACATATAAAATCCTGCGGATTTTGAACTCCCACCCAGTGGAGGTCTACGTGTATGGACAGGGGTGGGTGACAAACTCTGCCATGTCCCTATGGTTCATTGCCTCCACCCAGAATTTTCACCTAGGAACATTAGCTGCCTTGTATTCCCCCTTCATTGCAAGCATCAGGCTCCCACAGGCATTTACCATAGGACACGTTGTCTTTAGCTTCACTTGCTGCCCTCAGTTCATTCTGAGTTTTAACACTCCTGACGTTATTTTTACAGGGCCTTGTCAACAATCACATTCTTTTTCTGTTTCCTGGCCTTGCTTCCATCTTCTGGATCTGTTTCTTTCTTTTTCTTTTTAATTTAAGTTGGTTGGTGAGTTTGCTGCTCATGCACATAGATCTCTTCAGACAAATCCCATTTTTCTTCCTGATTTGAATTGCTTCTTTTTGTGACTTCAGAATTTCATTCTTGAGCATCTTTTCCTGAAGGGCTTTGCTTGGTGAAACCATGTTACCTGTCTTCCTTCTGAACCCTTTGAAATCTGCTTTCTCAAAGTCTAGCACTCATGCCTTCCACTCATACTCCCTTCCCCTATCACAAACTCTAGGACTGAGTCATCACTTCTCCCCAAGGTTTTCATCATTTCCCTCCTGGCAACAAGTTCCTCCCTGCTAGTGAGAATCAGATCCAGAACAGAATTTCCCCTTGTTGGTTTCTCCACCTTCTAAAGAATGAAATTATTGAACTGCTTGAGGACACAGATCATATTTAGCCTTTTTTAAAAAAATTCTCAGCACTTGCCACATTGCCTGGTACATTATAGGCACTTAAATATTTATTGACTGATTGCTGTGGTAAGAAGTTTAAATAAACTCAGAGTACAAATATTTTTGATAGCCAATACATGTATGGCCCTCTGAGCATTTCCTGGCTGCCACAGGGGCCCTGGGGCTAGACATCTTCTAATCCACTGCACTATCCCTACTATTCACTAGAAGAGGCTCAAGAATTTTTAAAAAAAGAGCATGGGATGCTATCTTCTATGATGGTAATGATCAGTTTGAACACAGAAATGACATTTCAGCTCTTTGGTAGTCCGGGCCTAAGGGAAGAAATATTCATAAAATAACTTTTAATACCATTATATCTTGGCTTCAGCTTTACCTCTTAGGGAATAATTCACTCTCAGATGCAACCAGGTTCATATTGATTCAGACACATAGTATATGATCGTGGCAGTTTATCCTATAAAGAAAAAAAATGAAACAGGAAAAAGGCAAAATATTCTTCCACTCAAACAGAGATAGTCATCACTAGCTGTCATCTCTCTCTTTAATGCTTGCTTCCCTTCCAGATCTTCAGAATGAACAGGAAATGTTACTAATCGTACACACCCTTGGCTCTTAAAAGAAATTTGGGGAGAGGGAGGTGTCTCAGGCTCATGGATAAAGGAATTCAGTATATATGACATTTCCAACTGGCTTACCAATATGACCTTGATTATACTCATAATTCTTTAAAACTCTGGATCACAGGATGCTGGCCTTTCCCCCATCATCAATCACCAAGACCACTGCTCCAGGATCCAGAGCCCTGTCTTTTGAATTCCAATGCTGCTAGCCTCTCAACAGAAAGTCCAACTGGCAAAAGAGACTGTAAACATATCAATTAGCTTTTATAAAGAAATATTTCATGAGATAATATGGCAAGAACAGAAGCCGCATTCATTTCTCCCCAACACCTGAGGCCATACTTTGTCCCATATGAGAAGAGAGGGTTGTGGCATGAGTGGACATGAGAGAGTTAACCAGAAGGATTATAATCAGAGTGGGAGATAAAAGAGAACCCTATGGGGACCAAAGGGACACTATTTGATCCTCATGATTTCAAAACTAAAGTTAGAAACTTCAACCATTCAGGAGGGAAAATTATAGTCTGTGTTTACCAGTTGGCCCATGAATTCTGAAATAACTCTTCCCAGGATTCAAAAGAATATGGGAAGTTAAGAAGAAATTCTATTATAATTTCCCTGAAAGGGTAGGAAATTGTACCAAATGCGTAAAGATACAATATAAGAAGGAAATTAGTAAGCTGGAGTATGTCCAGAGAAGGACAGCAAGGACATTGATGGGACTGGGGTACATGACATATGAATGTTGGTTAAAGGAAATGGGTGGTATTTAGCCAGTAGAAGACGGGACTTAGGAGGACAGGAAAGCTATCTTCACATATTTGAAGGGCAGTTGTGTGCAAGAGGTATTAAGAATTGCTTTGTCCAGCCTGAGAGAGTAGAGCCAGGAGTGATATACAGACACTTTAAAGTCAGTTTAGGAATTTGCAACGATTACAGTTATCTAAAAGTAAGATGGCCTCTACCTCCAAACAAATCAAAGAAAGAGAAGGACCTACATGTTCAAAAATATTTGTAGCAGCTCTTTTTGTAGTGGCAAAGAACTGAAAACTAATCATTATCAACTTAGAGGTGGAAGGGACCTTAGATTCCATCTAGTCCAATATACTTATTCAACCTATATGTAAATGGAAGCCCTTTGAAGTTAAATAATTTGCCTGAGGTCATAAAGATTAAAAAATAAAAAGTCAGT